>NC_046677.1:24258912-24883912 GCF_003369915.1 Drosophila miranda
GGTTTGGGCCAGAACGTTTGCCAAAGTCCCCTACTTACCGACTACAGTTAGGTGAAATGGCAACCAAATTCTAAAGTTGAATGACTTGAAAAGCTTTTACGAGCAAGTTGACACAAAATTTACGTTTTGCCTGCTTTTCGATTAGATAAGCCAAACAATTTTATTCACATTTTGAGAGTGAGGTAGGGTCGTGCTTAGACTTGTGGCTCACAACAGCGAAATTTGTATGGGATCTTACCTTAGGAAATGTCTTACCTTATGAGCATTTGAATCACAAATAAATTGTTGCATATCAAATTTCTGGTATAAGGGGATTAGGAAATATCTAATAATGTTTTCCACCCAGCTAATTTCATTTAATGGTCCATTGCTTTCTCGTATCATAATGCTCAATCCCGAATCAATCATTGGACATACTCGTATATCTGATCTCTAGCATATGATCCTAAGTACTCACATGACGATCGTCTCGAGACGCACAAGCGAATTTTTCAAAAAGAGAGAACCAAAAAACCAATTAACTGGCTTGTGCATGACGAGTTTCACTGATAAGGGAGTTTGTTTTCTCCTTTTGTTGTTGAGCTGCTCCCAAAATTCAAATCATAGTATCTCTTGTTCGATTTTGAACGGCTTTCTAACTAATGTTAAGAATCTATATACTCGTATAGTTGGAGAAAAAATTCAACCAATTTCACCCTACTGATTCCCTTTCCTGGTGCATTATTTTCTTGAATCACAACCCAACTTTATTATCGGAAAGTTTGCGGAATGTTTCTAATCAATAAGCTCAACCCTTTAACCCCGTTACACGTAGAGATGCTATGATGAGTATTATGCACAAACAAGATCCGTCAAACAAATCTCAGACTTCTAATTAGATGTCGGGCAGGGAGCCAGCATGCGGCTGGGGTATGCGTTTTTTAGGGCATAATCTACATATGTCCGCTGATAAGGATTGTCCGGCGCATAGTCGCATACCTTGAAGCCATTAAGTGGCGACACTGTCAACGATGAGATGATGATGCCGTCGACAGTAAACCCGATCACCACATCACCCTAGCATTGACCAGAGATGCAGTAGATAGATTTCCATTCCGATGCATTAGATTCATGCTCTGCACTCAATCATACAAAGTGCAGCCCGTATCGACAGTACATAATCCTCCTGATAACTGTTGCTACAAACAATCAAATGCCCTCGTAACATTATGGCAATCAGTGGCAACCGATCGGAATCGGATCGGATCGGATCGAATCGAACCTCTATTAATAGTTTCCATTAAGGCTGCCCTGAAATTAGCAAACGATTCCAGCGATTGATAACGCCTATGTTGTCATTGGGAGAACTGGGTGACCTTGTGGGGCAAGCCGGCAACGGCACCGGCACATGTCCGGCATAACTGGGCATCCGATCGATACGGTTCCTTATCAGGCATTGTACAGGTATGCATTTGGGTGTATGCTGTACAGTTGAGCCTGGGCTAAGAATAGAACCTTGCACTTGGCGAATAATTCACGGGCAAAACAAAACCGGTTCTGCTTGAATAATAATCTTAATCCAACTCTCTCTCTCTTTTAAACCCATTGTTGATTTGCTCTTAAACTCTTCCAAGATACGCTCTTAAAAGCATTCTGATTCACTGAAAGAGTTCATCGTTAGTTTTTGGGTTTATTCTGGAGTGTTTATGGAAGCATTAGACTTATACTCGAACAGTGGGCAGTTTGGAAATAACTTGATAAACTTGGTTCAGTGTAATATCACAGGAATCTGCACACAACATTTTATTATGTGTAGTGGTTTATTGTGTAGGGACATTCTTTGGCCATCGCTCCAATTAGCACTTTCTGTAGAGCGGAATATTCAGTATTTGGCTCGTACTTGTTCTTGTTGGCGTTGTCTGCTATTTTCTTTGTGTGCTTGTGATTGAGATTCGCTCAATTACGACATGCTCACATGCACATTTTCGTTATCTTGTTGCAGAAGAGCAGAAGGCTCTTCTATTTCGTATCTTGCTTGTTTCTTGCTTTATTCGTTCAACGGCCCAATGGTATTTTTTAATCTTGTATTGTATCCAATCTTTAGAACTATTGATCCCTGATCCCAAATGTACCTTTCCTATGAATTAATCGCCATCATCCCCTGGTTTTTCTTTCAGCGTGTGTACTACCTCTCGCTGGAGTACTACATGGGTCGCTCCCTCACCAACACCATGATCAATCTGGGCATCCAGAGCGAATGCGAGGAAGCCATGTACCAGATTGGTCTGGACATTGAGAATCTCGAGGATATGGAGGAGGATGCCGGTCTGGGCAACGGTGGTCTCGGTCGCCTGGCCGCCTGTTTCCTCGACTCGATGGCCACTCTGGGTCTGGCCGCCTATGGATATGGCATTCGTTATGAGTACGGTATCTTTGCCCAAAAGATCAAGAATGGTGAGCAGGTGGAGGAGCCCGACGATTGGCTACGTTATGGCAACCCTTGGGAGAAGGCACGTCCCGAGTTCATGCTGCCCGTCCATTTCTATGGCCGTGTGATCGATACCCCTGAGGGTAAGAAGTGGGTGGACTCCCAGAAGGTGTATGCCATGCCCTATGACAATCCCATTCCCGGCTATGCCAACAATCATGTCAACACGCTGCGTCTGTGGTCGGCCAAGTCACCGGCTGACTTCAACCTGAAGTTCTGTAAGTCCTAAACAATTATACTCCCCCTCAAAGAACCTCATATTAAGTGATTTCTCATTTCTGATTACAGTCAACGATGGCGACTACATTCAGGCCGTGCTGGACCGTAACTTGGCCGAGAACATCTCGCGTGTGCTGTACCCCAACGACAACTTCTTCGAGGGCAAGGAGCTGCGTCTCAAGCAGGAGTACTTCATGTGCGCCGCCACTCTCCAGGACATTATTCGTCGCTACAAGGCCTCGAAGTTTGGATCCCGCGAGGCGGTGCGTAACTCCTTTGATCACTTCCCTGATAAGGTGGCCATCCAGCTGAACGACACCCATCCCTCGCTGGCCATACCCGAGCTGATGCGCATCCTCCTCGACGATGAGCATCTGACCTGGGAGAAGGCATGGGACATTACCACCCGCACCTGTGCCTACACCAACCACACTGTGCTGCCCGAGGCTTTGGAGCGCTGGCCCGTGTCCCTGCTGGAGTCGATCTTGCCCCGTCATCTGCAGATCATCTATCACATTAACTTCCTGCATATGGAGAATGTGAAGAAGAAGTTCCCCACGGATCTGGACCGCATGCGTCGCATGTCCCTGGTGGAGGAGGATGGCGATAAGCGCGTCAATATGGCACATCTGTCGATTGTGGGCTCCCATGCCGTCAACGGTGTGGCTGCCATCCATTCGCAGATCCTGAAGGACTCGCTCTTCCGTGACTTTTACGAAATGGAGCCCGGCAAGTTCCAGAACAAGACCAACGGCATCACTCCACGCCGCTGGCTGTTGCTGTGCAATCCGGGTCTGTCCGATCTGATTGCCGAGAAGATCGGCGACGAGTGGCCCGTGCATCTAGACCAGTTGGTGGCCCTGAAGAAGTGGGCCAAGGACCCGAACTTCCAGCGTAATGTGGCTCGTGTCAAGCAGGAGAACAAGCTGAAGCTGGCCGCCATCCTGGAGGCCGACTATGGCGTGAAGGTCAATCCCTCGTCCATTTTTGACATCCAGGTTAAGCGCATCCACGAGTACAAGCGCCAGCTGCTCAACTGCCTGCACATCATCACCCTGTACAATCGCATCAAGAAGGATCCCACAGCCAATTTCACACCGAGGACCATCATGATCGGTGGCAAGGCCGCACCCGGCTACTATGTGGCCAAGCAGATCATCAAGCTGATCTGTTCCGTTGGTAATGTGGTCAACAATGATCCCATTGTTGGAGACAAGCTGAAGGTCATCTTCCTGGAGAACTATCGCGTGACGCTCGCCGAGAAGATCATGCCCGCTGCGGATCTGTCCGAGCAGATCTCCACCGCCGGCACAGAGGCATCCGGCACTGGCAACATGAAGTTCCAGCTGAACGGTGCCCTTACCATCGGCACGCTGGACGGTGCCAATGTGGAGATGGCCGAAGAGATGGGATTGGAAAACATTTTCATCTTTGGCATGACCGTCACCGAGGTGGAGGCCCTCAAGAAGAAGGGCTACAATGCCTATGACTACTACAATGCCAATGCCGAGATCAAGCAGGTGATCGATCAGATCCAGGGCGGTTTCTTCAGCCCCGGCAATCCCAACGAGTTCAAGAACATTGCCGATATTCTGCTCAAGTACGATCACTACCTCTCGCTGGCCGACTTTGATGCGTACCTGAAGGCCCAGGATCTGGTGTCCAAGACCTACCAGGTAAGCATGGATTTCCATGGATAAAACCTTAATATCCAAAACTCTGTCGTTCTCTTTTTCTGCGCAGAACCAAGCCAAATGGCTGGAGATGGCTATCCACAATATTGCGTCCAGCGGCAAATTCTCGTCGGATCGTACCATTGCCGAGTATGCCCGCGAGATCTGGGGCGTGGAGCCCACCTGGGAGAAGCTGCCGAATCCCGAGGATCAGTAATAAATCAATTGACATTTTTGATATTATGTTATTATTTAAGTACTTTACTTTTGTTAAAGTCAAAGTGCAAATTTTAGGAGCCAAAAGCAACACCAACTAAAACTAACCAACGGGCATCTCAGCCCTCACTCCTCAACCCCCAATTGTTAATATTTTATTTAATAAAAATCCAAGGTAAACTATTAAAGAACGCTCTCTAATCTAAATCTGGAAATAAATCACAGGAGCAGCGACTGGCCTCAGCCAATTAAAAACCTCAGGAAAACTTTCAAAGTTAAAAATTATAAAAGAAAATATATAGCAAAGGAAATATTGATAGTGGAATGAAAACCAAAAAGGTCTTGGAGTTGATTAACAACAAAATATAGAGGAAAGCTTTTGTTTAGAAATCGGATATGCGTGTTTTAAAAATGAGATCAAAACTCAAAACTGTTAAATGTAAAAAATAATTTAAATTTAATAAAATTTGATTCGAAAACAAAGGAAATTTAATGAGTTTTTGCTGAAGAATCTAAAGGATCCATGTACACTTTATAAATCTACATCTCTCTACTATTTTTGGGACTTGCAATGGACTCTTAATATATGTATATGAAAGTTGTTTAAGAAATTTAAGAACAAGTCTCATCTATGGATGCCTGAAGAGTTTACCTAAAGCTTTAACGTAATATTATTCTGAGAAGAACTATCTGATTTTCGACTCAATTAAGGGGTGAGATTAATTGTAGAACAGCATCAATAGCTGAGTCGATATATGTAGCTATTGTTCGTCCCTTCGTCCGTCTTGTTTGATGCCCAGTTCTCAAAGACTATAAGTGCTAGAGCAAACAAATTTTGTGTGCAGACTGGATGTGATATCCCAAAAAATATTCAAAAAGAACTGGTTCGGTTTTGGCCGTGAATTATTCAACTGTACAGTATACACACGTACAGCTTTACCCGCCTGTACAATGCCTGAGAAGGAACCGTATCGATCGGAGCATTAACATCTTCAACAAACTTCGCAAAAACAAAGCTAAACAAAATTTAAGCAACAAAATATAAATGAAAATTGAATAATAAATCATGCAATTTTCCAGAAAACGATGAATATCTTCAATGAAATATTGCCTTGGGGCAAGATACCACAGGAGGCTATTGTGGAGGATGCAAAAGTTCTGGCTATGGCAGATTTTGTAGATACTATTTGAAATGTACTATATTTTAGTGTATTCTGGCAGTGTGCATGAATGAATGGTTAAAACTACATTAATATTTAGTGAACATCTTATTCGAATAAAAACGATTCATTGTCTGATGTTAGACCACTTCAAAATGGCTTGCCTAAGTTCTGGGAATATCTTATGAAATTCCAACAATTAATCTTAGTAAAACCAAAAGAGGAAGCTTTTCTTTGTATTCTGATATCCCAGATCGTATTAAATAAAAGGTTTCTTTCTAGATATTTTTGTACAGTATAATTGATTGGATTTTCTTTTAGGAAGGTACCTAAGACAATTTTAAGTCTTTTTAAAATAAGAGTCGCATTGGGTGTTGGTGTTATTGTTGGTTGAACAGACAATTCAGAATTCGTTTTAGAAATGTTACAAAATGCATCAGAGAAAATGATACGATCGATCCCAGGATAGGGTTGATTAGTAGTTGACCCTGGAGGAGCGTGTTGTTTTGATAGAGTACTGTCGATCGTCGCCTCGCGAACTACTGCCGCCCGCAGCTCCACCACCTCGTTCTCTGTCAAACTTCTCATGTGAACGCTCTCGTGGGGATTTATCCTGAAAGACAAAACAAGGAAACATAAGTAAATCCAACGTTCAGGGACTGCCTCGAAACAACTCACTCTGTTTCGCTCACGCAGATCATCATCGCCGTTTTGTGCTAAAAAACGTTAATTAAAAATTGAATGTCTTGAAACCTTGCTTGGGTATAGTCCTTACCTTCGCGCCGTCGCTTGTGCTCGACATTGTTGGACTCCTCGGCGCGGTCCCGCTTGCGTCCCAGTTTGCGATCCTTGCGCGCATCCCGTTCCTCATCGGACAGCTTGTCCTTGTTGCGCTCTTTGGTTTTGAGACGCGCCTTCTTCACGCTGTCGACGAGCTCCTCAACCTTCTGTAATGGCCATAGGATTAATAAGAATAGGCATCCATAGCATCCACGATATATGCGTGTGTGTGTAACTAATTATGTGTGTGTGTCCCCCTTGTGTGTGTGTAGGTTGTGTTTTGGTCTGATTTGGAGTCCCTACGATTGGTGTGGTTATATATACATGGGTGTACAAGTATTGTCCGCCGCCCTCATCATCTCGCGTTCATCACTTACCCGTGGCACGGAATTAACAACTAAACTTCATTCAGGTGCAGTACCCACAGGTACAGTAGGTACAGATATCGCGTACAGGCTAGCAGAGTCTGGGCAATAGCAATGTAAGGCCGAATCACGTGTCCCCAAGGATGAAGAGAGGTTCGTTTCCATCGTTTTTACAACCAAATGGGTCAAGAAGATTGGCAACGTGGTTCCCACAAAGTGAGTCGAAAGATGGATATGATCCTCTGCATCCAGAAAAAGAGTTGACGGAAGCTACAGCCTCTGCATCCACGAAGAGAGTCGGACAGATGTTACGACCCTATGTTTCACCGAAGAGAGAGCCGATAGAGTCGTCTATGACTCTCTGGATCCACAAAATGAGATGACAGATGCTCCAAGCCGCTGGATCCCCGAAGAGAAAGTTGACGGATGCTACGACCCTCTGGGTTCACGAAGAGATAGAGGCAATAGATGCTACTAAGACACTCTAAGTAGATGAAGTCCAGGTGTACTTGGCTTGAAATTTGTTATAGAATGCACTTGCTCCAGAATCAGAAGTCCATTTGCGAGACTCCAGTTGTTCCTTAATGGTGTGGATCCAGTTAATAAATTGGAGACAATCCAATTGATTATCGTCTCCGCTTTCCTTCTTCTTTGCCTTCTACTCGTACTCCTCTCCTCCATGTTGAGAACTTTGTGTTGTTTCTTCAACATTTGTGATCGCCGAATTTATACGTTTTATGGAATGATTGAAGTTGTAAATTTTGAATTTCTCCAACTAAATGGAGTAGTAATTTTTGGCTCAATTTTTGTAAGTAGATGTTGCCTTCTTCGGTGGTTTTGTAGAATATTTTTTAGAAGTTGTATCGTGAACAACGCCAGATTCGATTTTAATTTTTTCGCAATCCTTTAAACCAATCTTTGAATGTTTTACTTTTTTGAAGACGGTGGATATAAATGCTCGATGATGCTCTCTTGATTGAAGACTTCTTCTCTTTTACTTGTGGCTTGGATTACGATTAGTTGGTTTTGTTCGTTGTAGCTTTCGTTTCTGATGATTTCGTTGGTTTTTTTATGTTTTTTTTTTTGTTTGTTTGTTTTGATTTGATTTGGTGCAGTAAAAAATTTCTTTCCTATCTTTTTTCTTCTTAGCGTTGCAGCTCTTCAGGTCTTAGATGTTGTGGTCTGGTCCCAATTGTCATCGTCATCGTGTGTCATGACAGGCGCGGCGACGTTGTATTGCAGTTGAAAACTTCCATCGATTTACAGATTAATTTTAAAACTACTAGAACTATTTAACAACTATACAATACAATAAAATACACTATCAAAAATACAAAAATTTCATTCAATGAAATTCAATCATGCTCTTGCTTAATCAGTATATATCAACTTGAGAGTCCAGATGGATGTGTTTTTTATTTTATTTTTAAAATTTATGTTTGGGTTGGGGGCTTTCTGCTTTTTGTGTATCGATTGAAGTTTTGAAGTAGTAGATTGTGTTCCGCAACTGCTGCGAGATTGGGGAGTGTTCGAAAGGGAGTTTTGATGTTTTTGGTTGGTTGGTGGTTGGCGGGCCTACCCCCCAAAGAAGTCTCGCGCGCAGTCTGCTCCAGATTTTGATCGCCATCGCAGATTGTTGTTGTATTTTTTTTTTTGTCTTAGCGTACTTATGTCTGCAACCATATGGTACTAACCTTTGAACTGCTCGACGATGATTCCAATTTGCGACGCTTTGAATCTGCAAGGGAAAGCAAGGGAAGCATATTGAAAAATCGTTGTAAACTTTATATTCTATATGTTCTACCAAAGACGGTACAATCGGTATTCTCTGGGTATTTGATTGTTCGATTTTTTGGACCGAAAAGTAAGTATTTTCTGTTGTTTATGGATTCTTGGACTGACGAACAGATGAACCAACCACACGCGCTCTTCTCCTTCATCGGGTCATCACGAAAAACCCCGCCATAGAAGAGTTTTCGGGTCCTTAGGCAACATATTTGATTCCACTTACCTTTTTCGTATTCAATAGCCTCAAGGCTGCGTCTGTGTTGCATGGAACCATTGCTCTCGTTCGAAACAGAGCTCAAATCACGATCCCGATGGCGGCCCTCGTACTCGTCAAACTGTCGATGCTCAGTTGAGTTGCTGGCCACCAGATCCACTGTTTTCAGACCCTCGTGTCGATTCCGCTCCTCACGTCGCGATGTCTTCTCTCGCTTCTGATTACGTTGGGCTGCTGCCGCCTCCAGTTCTTCCTGGCGTTGGGCACGCTCTCGGACACGCTGATTCAGCTCCGCTTCGGTACGCTCCTTGGGGCGATTGTTGGTCTCTCGGGAGCTGCGATGGCTGCTGGTGAGGCTGCTGTGCCTCTGCTCGTGCTCCCGTTCACGATCCACTTCACGGCTGTGACGATCGTTTTGGCTGCTGCCATTGCTGGCATTGATGCTGCCAGACTGGAACTGCTGCTCCTGGTGCAGATGCAGCTCATCCTTCGTGAGGCGGGAGTGTGACTCTCTAGCTCCAGGCAGATCTCTTTGCTTGCTCTCCCGTTCGGACGGCGCTGAGTTGGCGGTGGATGATGGTGGCACCCGGGGATCGGTGGGTTTCGAGTCGTGGCGCATGCTGAGAGCTGCAGCGCGGGAGAAACAATAACGATTGTTAAATTTTCTTGCTTTTGAAAATCCCTGACAAAATGCTTACATGACTTTACATCTCGTTCTTTACCGGTTGCATTTTGTTCGCTGTTGTAGAAGGACGTAGCACTGCCCCCCGACTTGGTGGCCGTTGATGAGGTAAGACCTTGTGTTGCCACCTTATCCGAGGCCAACACTTTGATGCTGGGCCCACTACCAGTGCCTGGGGCTTCCGGCTCCTGCGAATCTTTAGTGGGCAACCGCTCAGGCAACTGATGAAAGTCACTCTCCTTGAACATGCTCGGTGTCTTCAGCTTCAGTTTGCCAATATAGCTGGAGGCTATGACATACAGATCTGGGCGTTTGGTCTTCTCCTCTTCGCGCACTTTGTCCACCTTCCGTTCAATGATCTGCGCCAGCTTGGCCAGTACGGGATAGTGTGGAAGTATACGCATGAGAATGATCAGTGCATTCCGTATCTGCATAAAGTCCTTCGAGTCTAGACAGAAAACAATGGCCTTGGTGATCTTATAGTGCCACTTGTGGCACACATGTCGATAGTTTTCGTAGCCCACGTGATCGTTGGCCTCTGAGAACTGATTGCTGACACGAAATTTGGTCACAAAGCCGGGATAATTGGCACACTCCTTGTTAAAAACGGCCTGATCGGCATGCCAGCGCATCACAGTCTCCAGCATGGCGCACAGAAAGCGGCCATAGCGTGTCGCCTCGCCCTCCGTGCAAGAGGTCACCGAGTAGGTAATGTCACAGAAGATCTACCCAAAATAACAAAGAGGAAATCAGAGCTGAATCCAGCTTCTAGCAGAGCTAGAGCTTTTAGAGCTTACCCGATCGTAGCACAGCAGGGTGGAAAAATTAGCCGTCTTTAGATTGTGGATGGTATGGACAAACTTTGCGCAATAGAGCGCATCCAGGGCAGTGAAAGTGCAGCGCGGAAACAGGCACAATTGCAGGAACTGCGTAATGGTATCGTTCTTGGCGGACTTGGCCGAACGCAGCAGGAACCAGCTGTCCCTCTGCTCTTGCAGACGCTGCTGTATCTTGTCCACATGCTCGTGTTGCTTCTTCCGCTCATCATTTAGCTTCTCCATCAAAGCAATGTATCGCTCTTGTTCTTTTTTGTTCTTGGACTGGTTGGAGTCCTTGCCCTCGGCCGCCTGATGGGCCAATTGCTTGAGTTTTCCAATCTCACGCTGGTAGCTATCGTTGGGGACATGCAGATCGTACATGCTGAGGCTCCAGAAGGTCACCAAAAACTGCGGACTTATGTCCTCCCACACTTTGGCACTATGCAGCGGACGCACAGACTCCACAATGGGGTTCATGATGAGTTGTGTGGCGTCCAGATACTTTTGCATTCTCTGTGTGGTGGTCAGTTTTTTGGCATTCGGATCGGATTTACGCAATTGATCGTACTTTTGCTAAGGAAAACAGAGAGAAAAGATTAGATCCGTGCTCAAAAGATCCAGTTCCTCAGCTTACATTAATCTGATGTGTAAACATGGGCCTCGCCAGAAAGAATGCCACATCCGTATTGATGTGATACTCCCTTAGCATCGTTATGATCGATGGCAGTCGCTCCACATACTCATCCACCGAATAGGTGGAACCCAAAAAGGTGCCAAATTGCACTAGCGTGTCCTGGCACTGATCATAAAGATTCCCCACCAGCTTCAGATGACTATGCGCCGCCGTTTCACGATAGATCACACAATGCTTCTGCTGGGCCATCAGCAGACAAATGGCCACAGCCAGATCATTGTTGGCCAGGGCCTCCTTCAGCCGATTCGATGACTTCTTAGTGTTCCTCACTTGACTGAAATAGCCCGCCTCGCCGCGCAGCTGTTCGCCCCCGCACAAAGCCTGCAGCTGTTCGTTGGTCATCTCCTCGCACGACTCCACGCCAGCCATCTTGTGCACAATCTCGCGTAGTATTAGAAGATCCAGGCTCTTCTGTGACTTCAATTGATTGGCCACATACTGCAGCAGGCCGCTCAATTCGATGCTGTATTTTTTGTAGATGGTCCCACAAAAGGAGGCCAGACTTTGCAGCCACAGGGAAAGCGAAGTGCCGTCGTCTTTGAACCTGCCACGACCCGTCAGAGTCAGCGATTCAATGATGCAATAGCCCAGGCAATCAAAGGACAGAGATGTCAGGAACTTCAACATGTCACAGACAGGTGCGATAAGGTTGTCGTACATCTGGATTTGCAGGAGTATCTATTCAGCAAAAAAAAGGGTTTAAAACGACATAAATTTTAAAGATAGACTCATTAACTCTTTACGATGTTGCACGAGGCACGAAAAGCTCTTCTATGGGTTTTTCGTGATGCGCGCCGCAGAAGAATTGAGTTTCGGTCCAAGGAAACCAAAAACAATATACGTTGCAGAAAATGGATGCTGGAGACCGAGAACAATACTTCGAACCATTTCCCAAGGTTTAGAATTTGTTATTATATTATTGGGCATTCGAGATTGCGAAGGGGTTTTTCTGTGCATTTTGTTACTTGATTTTTTGGACCGACTCAGAGGTACCCCGCGTACCATCAATTAAATGGAATTTCTTGTTGTACTTACATAATCAAACATCAGTCCAGGAGCACAGTGACAGTACTTGCCCACCAGTCGACCCAATTGCTTTACATTTTCCTTGCTGACACGCTTCATCAGCCCCTTGATGTCGCGCATGGCCAAGCCACTGCGTCGTATCAGATTCGGATGCAGCTGGTAGCTATCGTTTTTCCATCGGGCATACAAACTGTATCGAAAATGATACGGGAAATACTTGAGCACAGCCCAAATCTCCTCGGACATGGAACAATTATTGTCCAAATACAGCAGCGATGGCAGTATGCACGAATCCATGCAGGTCATTATGTCGTAGTAATGCTTCTCCGCCTCTGAATTAGGCGGCGGGCCATTCATGCTGTCGACACCCATCTCCACAATTAGCTTGCTCATAATCCGTATCAGTTTGTACATTAGCACCGTGTCACAGTGCATCGCCGGGCCCAAAACATTAGCCATCGGCCATGTATACTTCCGCAGATCAACAAATTCACGGGCCTGCATCTTGGCCACCAGCTTGGCATCATCGTACAAACGATTGCGACTCTGTTTGCGTCCGGCGGGGGCTTTGAAGCATTTCTTGTAGTATATATGCTCCACGGACAAATGAATCAGTTCGACAATGGCACGGGCAATGGGCTCTTGTATGACCACCGATTGTTCCGGCAGTTTTTGTATGATTCTGTGGGCATTCTCCCAGTCCCCCACCTTGAGCAGAGCCTCGCAGAGACCAAACTTTTGATTAAGATTGTACTTTTCCTCATCAAACCGCTTAACGGTTGGCGGCGGTGGTGGTGGCTCTTTGTCGTCTTCCTTTTTGTTGGTGGAGATCAGATTCAGTTTTCGCACCATTTCTCGGGCATCCGACAGCTCTTGCACCCAGTTGGCCTTGATGCTGCCATCATTGGGGGTCAACCAGACGTACACATCGTTCAGTTCAATCACCTCGTGCTTCAACAGCAGCGCGCACACATGGTACAGAGATCGGGGCGTACGAGAGTCCTTAAAATGGCAGAACTTGTAGCCGAGTACTTCACAAATAATGGCACCCGTGGGCATATAGCTGCGCAGCAAGGGTATAAACAATTGCCAACGATCCGGGCGGGTTTCAAACGATTCAATTATGATATCCAGCACGCGGTTGGGATCCAGATTGAAGCAACCTTTGCAGGGGATTAGCGTTTTAGTACAATCTATATATATATATATAGATCAATGTATGTTCAATCCTACCTATCAGCGATTTTATAATGTCCATAATGCTCTCGGGAGTGGTGCTCTCCTCAAAGTCCTGATTCAGCTCGGTTATCAGCTTGGCAAAGCCTTCGCTTTCCTCGCGGAATAGATTAAAGCGTCGCTGCTTGTAGCTGTAGCAAAAATAAATATATTGGATAGTACATTTTTCCCAAAGAAACTCATATTTTTGTTACTACTTACTACAACTTGGTTTTGACCTTGATGAACTTGGAGTAGAAACCCTTGTTCTTCACAATCCCCACCTCCTGCAGCGTATCAATCTCCAGGCGCTCTTTGAGCAAACTCTCTGGCACCACCTTGTCCATATCCTTGACGAGCTGCACAAAACCATGACGCTCCTCTTGCAGGCCCTCTGTCATAAGGGAAGTCTCGCTGTCCAAAATATTGACCACATCCACAATGAGACTAGGGAAATCCTTATGTATGGCCTGGAATATATATATGGTTTATATTAATAGAAGATCGTTTTACAGATCGATCGAAGCTAATAAGCTTACCACAACTTCTGTGAGCAGATGAAGGATAAGATCCTTCTTGTGGGTGAAGCGCAATGCTTGCCAGAGCAGCTCGTATATGGCATTCGAGACGCCCTGCCTGAAGACTCCATTCTGATCGTATACGGGACTGTCGGCACTTTCTTGCAGCTGTTGTTTGAGGTATTTCAAACTAAAACGAAATGTTCAATATGCAGGCTACAGTAAACGGGGAAGACTACATCAGCATACGACGCGCGCGCGGATTACGTGTGGTGCCTGCTTGGCTGTTTGTTTGTATCTATCTATCTATCGTTGTGGTAGAAGGCATTAAACACGTACAATTCACTTCTGCCGGCCTTGTCGAAATGCTTAAATATATCTGGATTCAGGACACTGCCTGCGCCGGACCCTCCATTTGTGTCGGACGCCGTCGATGCAGCCGCTACCGTCGCCGTCTCCATTGCCGTTGTCGCACTGCTGCCATCGCTCCCCGGTGTAACCGTCACGCTGTGACTCTTCGACAATTTCTTCAAGCGCCGCATTAAAACTGTTTTATGTTACACGCAGTCAATATGCTGCTCAATGCTTTTTAAACAATTTTTCGTTGTATTTTTGATTTTTTTAATAAATTTTCACACTTTTCATTTGCCTTCGCTAGTGATGTGTGTTTGATATCGATAACGATAGATATGTTTGTCGCATACTATGTTTCATTTGGATTGGGATGTTCTGGAAATGGAACATCAGTAAGCCCAATATTCCAGTTTTGAGGGCCGCTATGAACTTCGGGTTTACGGAAAACTTAATTTTCAGTATTTCGTGTTAATTTTTTTAATATATACAAAATTTGGTTCTCGACGGGGCTGTTCGGCTTCAAGCGAAAAATTTAATAGGTCAGTAAATTTTGTATACAAAATGAAATGCTAATACACGGGAATCAGTTGCCGATGAGGGGGATTGTAGTAGGAAAGCAAAACAAACCGCGCATCTCTCTCAACTTTGCTCGAATTTGTCAAGACAGATGGGAAAAAACGCTGAATATGTTATACAGCCAGGCTCCGGTTTTCACTTTCACAAAAGTTTTTCGATTTACTTTTGAATTACCATACATAAATTGGTGCTCCCGTTTTCACATTCCGCAAGATTTCTTCGTTTTCAAAACGAAATGAACAGCAAACGGCTTTTCATACAACAAAACGAATCTTAATTGCACTAACATAAATTTTACACCATTACCAGGAAATTTAGCTTCCTTCTGTTTATAATAATTTTTTCTCAACACAACCCAAAATTTGGTCCAAAAATAATTGGTGAGGGCATTTTCGTTTTGGTAAAAACAGCTGATCCAGTCCGATTTGATTACCGGAACGTTGGAACGTTGGCAAGAAATACATTTTTGCACATAACAGCACATACTGTTCTCGTAACGGAGCATCTGCAGCCAATTATGCAACCAATAAATTGTTTGACCATTAGCAATTTAATTTTCTGTTACATGCTCTTACTCACAGCTTGTCAGACATGTTAAATACAGAAGTGTCGTATCGAATATGTCTTGGTCTTCTTAATTCACGCACTTTCTAAAGTCGTTTTGCTACAAAACAAGCAATTGAAAAAAAACGCATTTTTATGATGCTGTTTATTTACCAAGCAACCAAGGCAGCTGGTTTTGTGTGTCAGAATCGATGCGAAAGTGAAACATATCGACACCAGCCACGTGGAATCGTTTCATTCTGACTATTATTGATGCGATCTGAGCCAAATGTTGCAACCTGGTAGATAATCGGGCAGGCTTTGCGTTTTCAGACAAAACGTTCCGTTTTCGTTTTCAGGTGCTCCCGATTTCACACATTATTTTCATGGATATTTTTGATTTTCTCAAACAGTAGGCCTGGTTGTTTCCTAAAAATACAGCATGTCAAAAAGGTCTTTTGTTTTTTCAATTGCTTGAAAACGACGGCAGAAAACGCGCGATTTAAGAAAATCAAAACTTCCTAACAGTAACAGCAATATTTGGAAAATTAAATTGGTAATGGAACGTTATGGGCAAAATCTGAGCGCTTCCACTGTTATGCGCAAAAATGTATTCTTAGCCACGTAACCGAATCGAGCTGCCTCAGCAGTTAGCACGAAAACGTAGTTTTTTTTCCGTTGACTTTTAATTTCCTTTTTGAAAGCGAAAGAATCTTTCGTTTTATAAAAACGGGAGCACCAATTTTTTTCGTTTTCAAAAGTAAATACGAACATTTTTGCGAAACTGAAACCCGGAGCCTGCCTGAATGTTTAATTTTGCCTATTGCGCTAACAAACGCACTACAAACATGTGAAAGTATGCGTGTCGATCGCTGCGATCGGCGGAAGCACTTCGTACGTGTTTTATACATTTACCTAAATCTAATATACCCCTACACTCTGTGAGTCATAGGTACACAAAATTTGCAAATTTTGCAGTTTTTGTAAGCGGCATTTCAGAACAGCGTGTTTTTAAAAATGATCAAACTTCTGTCCCTGCAGTTTACTTTTTTATCGAATTTTCGTCGATGCGTGTCCGATCCCATTCCATAAAGCGTGGCTCGTCACAGCTGTTTTTACACGTGTTTTCACTGTCTTTCTCTTCCAGTGTGACCCTGCAGCACGATTTAAACTCTTATTTTTTCGCCACACTGTTTTTTTCCTTTTTGTTGATGGAACTTTTTAATTGATATTGTCAATTATGATCATATTCCACTACACTAAATAACAAAATAATAAAGATAACCTAATAAATAATACGATTTGGCGAGTTTTTAATTTTTTGCCGAATTTTTTCCATGCTATGCAATAGAGGGTGGCTTTTCATGCACTCAAAGAGAGCGCAGCACCACCCCCTACCTGTCCTGTCCACACGCCTTTGTTTAGCGTGTTTTACTTTTTTCATTAAGATACTTGTCCATATGTATAACTTAATTACCGAGGAGCATCTTAATGTCGAGACCCATGTGCCTCGACAAAAACGTTCCGCATGTTTATTATTACACATTTATTATTACCCCATATTAATTGATGAATGTTGATATGAAGTGCTTGTTAGATATTACTAAAAATTCTCAAATGATTTTATTACTTAACTTTTTACATCGAATTTATCAGAATTAAGTACACCCATTGTGCTGGATGTGATAGATGGTAGTAGGATCCCGTATCGAAAAACACGATTTTGTTGGGGCATTATCTATCTGCAACCATTATATTTTGTAAAAAATAAGGGCATAATAATTACAAGAATGTGTGTGTAGTAAAGTTCTATAGTATGAATCGATGTAGAAATGTTCACGCGAGTCTTATTTATACAATATGAATGTAAAAATAGTAAATTAAATTTCAATCAAGCGCATTTTGTCTATGCTCTATGTAAAATTATATTTTCTTTTCAGCTCACCGGCTTATGAGAAACGCATGCGTGTAATAAAGACTAAAATTACACGTCTATGAACCTTAAAGCAAAGGTTCGTTTTCTATCTTAACATCGCACTCGACCATCGAACTGTCTACATAGCCGTTCAGGTAGCTTAGAAATTTTTCTGGAGCCGACTGCAGCTGGTGCTGAGATGATCGCTGCGTGACTGGAGCTGGCGTTAGCTTTGGCATGGCTGCAGGCGAGTATTGCGGCCTGGGGGGCGGATCGGGGCGTACAGGCGTAGTCTCTTCCTTTTTTAGTTCCACCAGAATGCGGCTGACTTCCATGCGAAATTTGAGATTGCCCATGTCCGAGAGGGACTTCATGTGCGGCATAAGGCTAAGCAGAAAATTATAGTCAGCATCGTCCTTGGCTTGGACTAGTTCCTTGTTCCTTGACTGACTGCTGGCCGCTGGCGTTGTGTCCACAACATTTGTTTTTTTCATTTGACTATTGTTGTTGTTGTTTTTGTTGTTGTTGTTGTTGTTGTTGTTGTTGTGGCAATGGCCCCCATTCGTTATGGGGTCTTCATAGGAAGGCGAACTCTTTCGCTGACAACAGCGCTTCGTTGGCGGCGGCTTGTACAGTTCCATGTCTAGGCAGCTCATAAAAGACGCACCGGACTCAAAGTCCGTCCGCTTCATCAGCGACATATCGGAGCTCGAGTCCTGCTGCTCGGGCGAGTCACGCTTGAATATGTCGCCCATTATCTCAAAGTCCACCGAATCATCATTGTCCAGATCGATGATAAAGTCATCCAGCTGCGTCTGATCATAGTCGTTGGAGCTATCTGCCGACTCAAAATCGAACTCGAAATGCTCTGGAGCGAATCCCACGAGGCCGGTGGGATCGAATATGCAGCGCAGGAACTCCAAGGGGTGAAAGTATGTCCAGTTGGACATTTGGATGCGACCCTGCTGTATCTTTCGGATCTCGGAGCGGTAGCTGTCCCTCAGTCCTTTGAAGCGCTTCTTGCATGCCGTAACTGCAGGGAGACAAGAATGCAAGGCATGGGTACTAATATCAAATGTGACGAGCACCATCACTTACCGTCTAGCTGCAAAATTTCAGATACATCCAGCCACTGCGAGGTCCATTCGTCCTTGCGGCTGGCAAGGGCGATGTTTGTATCCCACAGTGCACGCCGCGGCCGTACCTCCGCAATGAGGCGAAGTACGTCCTTCTTCATTGGAATATACAGCTTGGCTTTGCTAAAAAACACCTCTCGCGGAACGAAAAAAGTTCGTGGCGTGTAAACAAATGCGTTGCCAAGCCCAGCGACGACTTGCAATAAACCAACAGCACAGCAACAACAACAGCAAATGCGCACGTATGTACAGCACTTTGTGCCAACACTCAGATTAATTTAGTTGGGCGATTTTCTTGTTAAAATCGAAATTTCGATTGGAATTTAGCAAGAGATTCTGCATTTTTCTGCCCACATCGCACTTCTCTTTTTCTGTACAACAGCTGGCAACTCTGATGTCAACAGCTGGAACAGCGTGAATCAGATGCATGTGTGTGCGGTACGGAACAGTGGAAACCAAACGAAACTGCAAGAAAGCGAAAAACAATTGTGCACAGCCGGCTGTTTGATTAATCATTCATATTCAATTTATTAATGATGTCCAACCAAGGGGGGGAGTCTAAGGATGATGACCTGCCGGCAAATACCCTGGAACTATTCACAGAGCTGGACCAGGTGCTGCAAATGATCGAAAACATCAAATCAATCGATGACGGCTCTTTTGAAAGGGAATTTGAAAACTACGCCCAAGTGCTGTCCCGCTACCAAGAGCAACCGCATTTGCTAGATCCCCATCTAGAGCTGCTGCTGGGTCGCTTGCTGGACAAGATTCGGCTGCAGCAGGCGCCGCCGGGTGAACGTGATGCAGCCTTCAAGTATCTGTACATAATTTGCAAAGTACGCACATATAAAGTTCTGGTCAAGTTTATGCCCCACGAGCTGAGCGATCTGGAGTTTGTGCTGGATCTGTTGGGCCAACAGGATCCAACTGAATTTGAGAAATGGGAGACCCGATACATACTCCTACTCTGGATGTCCATTGTGGTCCTGAATCCCTTTCATATGTCACGACTGGATGCATATGAAACGTCGCCCAGTGTCGCCGTCAACTGCGTGCTGGCCAACAATGTTGAGTCCCACAAATCCACCAAAATGGAGCGCATCTTTGAGCTATGCAAGCTGTATGTCTCCACCAACGACACGTGCAGCAGCATGGCCGCCTATCTGGCCGCCAAGTTTTTCGTACGCATCGACATCAAAGATCTGTATTTGGAGCGTTTTCTCGACTGGATCATTGGCCAGCATCAGGCGGACACAGTGAATGTTAAATTTGGCCAACTGGCCGCCGTTGCGGCCATTCTGAAGCATGGCAAGCGTGAGGATTTGCTGCCCTATGCGGACAAGCTGCTGCACTGGATAACATCCTGCCAGTACAAGGAGGGCAATGATTTTCTCAAGTACAAGTTCTATGTAAAAATTGTCCAAAGATTGGGCCTGGTGCACTTGAAGCCACGCATTGCCAGCTGGCGCTACAAAAGAGGTGAGTGGAGCAGTCCGACAATAAAGATTCGTTTCCCAAAAACATATTTTTTTCAGGCACACGTTCGTTGGCCACAAATCTCAATCAGCATCCGGGTTCGGCTGGCGCTCAGTCGACTGCTGCCCTCGATGGCGCCGATGGGGATGCTGGAGAGGAAATTGTTGTTCCCGATGCCATTGAGGAAGTGATTGAGGAGCTGCTCCAGGGCCTGCGCAGTGGCGGCAACGACATTCGATGGAGTGCCGCCAAGGGCTTGGGCCGGGTGACCAATCGTCTGCCCAAAGAGCTGGCCGACGAGGTGATTGGCTCTGTGATTGATATACTAAACCCCCTGGAGCCGCACGAGGCTTGGCATGGCGGCTGTTTGGCTTTGGCCGAGCTAGCCAAACGTGGTCTGCTGCTGCCCCATCGTCTCGAGGAGCTGGTGCCGCTGCTCATGCAGGCCTTGTTCTATGACGAAATGAAGGGCTACATGTCCGTGGGTCAGCATATACGCGATGCCGCCTGCTACATGTGCTGGGCCTTTGCTCGTGCCTACAATCCCGATGATGTCAAGCCGTTTGTCCAGAAGATCTCCTCAGGCCTGCTCACGGTGGCGGTGTTTGATCGCGAAGTAAACTGCCGCAGAGCTGCTTCAGCCGCTTTCCAAGAAAGCGTTGGCCGTTTGGGCAACTTTCCCTTTGGCATCGAGATCTCGGTAACCACGGACTTTTTCTCTGTGGGCATACGCCAGAATTCCTATCTGAATATCAGCGATTTCATAGCACAATACGAGGTATATCGCGAGCCACTAATCACTCATCTGGTGCAGCACAAAGTGGGCCACTGGGATCCGGCCATACGAGAACTAACAGCCAAGGCGCTGCACAAACTAACGCTGTGGGAGCCAGAGTATATGGCGGCCGTTGTGCTGCCTCAACTCCTGGCCAAAACGGACACCATCGACATCAACAGTCGGCATGGTTGTGTCCTGGCCATGGGTGAAATCACCCTGGCCGTCCGCAAGCTGGAAATGGCCAGTGATCCAGCCATTGTGTATCTCTCCAATCAACGGATTGTTGAGCTGAACGAGCTGCTAAAGAACTTCCTCATGAAGAACTATTACCGCGGTATGAGCGGGGAGCTGCTGAAATCCAGCACAGCCGATTTCATACGCAACTGCAGTCTGGCCAAGCTGCAGGTGACGCCTGATTGTCTGCGTAAGTCCATTATAATATTTAAATCCCTATCTATCTAAAATGGCATCCTTTCAGTCTCCTGGCAAACGGTCATTGACTTCTGTTTGGTGACCAAAAACCATGTCATACGAGCCTCTGGTGTTGAGGCCTTTGCCGAGCTGTGTCGTTCCTACTACTGTGTGGATAGTCGCAGCGACCAAAACGAGGCCATCATCAGGTCGTATCTTAAGGGCGCCGAAAACGATCTGGACGAGCACATACGCATGGGCTATATAGCAGCTTTGGGGGTACTGCCCTCGTTTATGCTGCGCCCTCATCTGTCCCCTGTGCTGGAGAGTCTAGTAAAGCACTCGCTGACACCGCTGCAGGCCGTCCTGGCCGGGGATGTGGGGCAGCAGGAGGAGCATATCCAGACCTACCGGTGGAGCGAGGCGCGCATGGAAAGCATCAAAGCCTTAACAAAGGTGGTCAAAACAGTGGGCTACGAAGGAACTATTGGTCTGTCGGTATGCCGCCCTTATATTCTGCAGATTATAATCCCCCCTTCCCTCCCTTTAGATACCTTTTCAGAGCATGGAAATTTCAACAAAGTAATCGCTTGCCTGCTGCGAGCCCTGGATGAATATACCCTGGACAATCGTGGCGATATTGGAGCCTGGGTGCGTGAGGCATCCATGTCATCGCTCTACCAGATAGTAACCCAGTGTCCACCGGCTATGCTGTCGGCCACGCATGTCCATGAGATTGTCGTGGGCTTAATGCAGCAGGCGGTGGAGAAAATCGATCGTACGCGTGGCCTGGCCGGACGTCTCTGTTGCCAGCTAATCCATGCTAAGCCACGCATCCCCCATATACGAGAGCATGCGAAACTCATTGAGATATTCCCCACGGATGTGAATTCTGTTCTCTGGCTCTTTGCCGATCATACATTCCCCTTGTTCTGCCAGCTGTTGGGCCTGCCGGATTACTCCAAGCGTGTCCTGTTGGGTCTAACCGCCAGCATTGGGCAGCTGACTGAATCTCTGGTGAGTCCGAGCACTAACTGGTCCCAGAAGAATTTATATTGATTGCTCTCTTTCTTTTGGGTGCAGATCAAATATGCTTCGACGGCTTTATTCCAATTTTTACGTTCCAATCCCACGATGGTGCCGCGTCTGTGCAAGGAGATTGTGGAGATCTTCCAGGAAAATCTCTTGAACGAGCGCGTGACCTATCCAATGTTGAGTTTCCTGGACATACTCATTGGTTCCGGCACCACTGACATGGTCCTGCATGACGAATCGAATTCCTTTGTCGAGGACATCTATCGCCTGCTCAATCTGGAGGTCAAGGGCTACAAGAAGTTGTACAAGACAGCCACCAGCATAGGTGCCTTTTGCCAGCTTATCCAAGTGCCGCGCCTTAGCAAGCGTGTGCTCTCCAAACTGTCAGTATTCTTGGGCCTGCAGCATGTCCATGTCCGCAAAACTGCCGCCACCAAGCTCTACGAAGCATTGGCCCTGCATGGCGATGTTACCGATATACCCGAGGATAATATGGATGAAATCCTGACAATCCTCTCGGAGACAGACTGGACTATGCCCCTGGTGGAGGCGCGTCCGTTGCGGAATCAGCTATGCCATTTGATGGGCATCAAGCCACCAGTTAGTGGTGCAGCAGCAGCTGTAGCTGCCGCCTCTGCAGCAGCAGATAAATGAATTTCGACAAATGTTTAACATATTTATTATCCTTGTGTATTAAATACTTTTACTAATATACATTTTGGATCCAACAGAAAAAAGAAACGCAGTAGCAAATTATTTCAAAATTGTAATACTTATAGCTAAGCCTCAGGAGGTTTCCCCTTGATTTGAGGAACAACTATGGCCATACATATGGGCATATTTCAGAAACAGCGTAAACCTCGGGAAAGTCCTGCTAGTAAGTATCTAGATCTGGTCTGATGAGCTCGTGAGGTAGCTCAAAGGGGGCCTAGCTGAGGCCACCGGACGGGTCGCGGGCTGCGGATAGCGAACGGCCTACCTCGGTAGGTCAGCTGCGAATAAGCGGGCATCCCTCACGGGAGAGTACCGAAATAAGCAGTCCCGGACAGCCAGCGGGTGTTAGCTAGGTAGCAGCACTGACGATGCGCTTGTGGTGCCGCCTCAATAAGTAGCTTACACACTCCCATCCATACACAATACCTACCCACATCCCAACCCCCACACCCACCTCACACCGGGCCGGACTAAGTGTGTTACTCGACCCGTGCCGACAGTCAGCCTGGCTGGGGGCCCGGTATAAAAACTAGCCCAGTCGCTAACGGAGGGCTCAGGGACTTGGCAGCCCCCTGTTCTAATGATGCCTTACCCGGGCAACGTGGATCTCTGCCCGGGCTGACCTTTCCCTTTCTCTGCATCTCGTGGGAACAGGATGTATAATATCAAGAACAAAAACCAAAAAACTAACATAAAAAAAAATGAGTGCGGCGCTCCCCAAATGCCAACTGGGAGCAATCCCAAGCTCGGAAAGGCAGCGGCCCAAAGGCCTGGCCCAACCGGCTCTATAGTAGGGAATACCTGCAAGGTGGAAGGTGCCTGTGCGAACCCGAGGGGGTCCCATCCCGAATCCGGTGTGGGTGGCAAGGTAACTCCCACAGCTGACACCTTGGAAGGAAAGCTAAGCAATATTGCGGCTGCCCGACCTTCTGGTAAAGCGGAGGGGGTTGACTTGCCGTCGACAAGCGCCCAAGCCAGACGCTACACATATGCCGAAAAGAGGAGTGCAGGGAACATACTCCGTCGGCAACACGCCAGCAGTGAAGCCAGCCCATCAGCCGACTGGCTGAAGAAGGTGGAATGGGTTTCGGCCGTGCTCCCGGAGTTCACCTTAGAACAGAAAAAGGAGGCTCCCCAAGCCAAGAGGCAGCGCTCGCAGGAGACACCGGGACCGGTAGCAAAGCGCTCCAGAGTGCTGCCAAATGTCTCCTTTGCGCAGATTGCCAAGGAGAGGACGCTAATTGGTGTCCTCGACAGAGGCAGCGCAGAGGGTAGAATCCCAAGGAGTCAGTGGAAGTGGGTGGAAGCGGCACTGGCCGCCCGCTGCTTCGAACTCCTCGACAAAGACCCTGGACCTCCGCCAGTCTGCAAGGACATGGGGTGGTTCCAGGGCAATGTTAAGATAATTGCCTGCGAAGACGAGCGCTCTGTAAAGCTTTATAAAGCGGCGGTAGCGCAGGTCGGCGAGGTCTATGCTGGGGCGAAACTCGTCGCAGTCGACTGGAGCGAGGTGCCCAGCAGACCGAGGGCCAGAATTTGGGTGCCGGCTACCTTTAAGGAGCCAGAACGCATCCTCAAGATGCTGCAGAGATGCAACCCAGGACTACCAACCTCAGATTGGAAGGTAGCCAAGGTTGAGACGACATAAGGGCCGACTAACCAGGCAGTGCTCGTTCTCAATAAAGAGTCGCTGGCCCCGATAGAGGCAGCAAAAGGAGAGCTAAACTTCGGCTTCAGCTCGGTCACCATCAAGGTGTACAAATCGGACGCGGCGGCCGCGGCGCATCCTGTCGTCAACCCAGACGTGCAGTATGTCGCTGCGGAGATCGAAGCGCCTGACGACGAGCTGGAGCCAGACCAGGAAGGCTTCTCCTCAGAGACAGAGCTGATGCTCGACTTTGAGTCAATGTGCCGAGAGAGAGTCTCAGATGACTCGGACGCGGACATCACGGTGGTGGAGAATCTTGAAGATGGTCCTAAGGATCCTTCAAATAAATCTCCACCACTGTAAAGCAGCATCGGCTGCTCTCATACTCCGCCTAGACGCAAGCGGAGCCGACGTAGTCCTGATCCAGGAGCCTTGGGTGGTAGGAGGCAAGGTCTGTGGATTGGGGACGAGGGAATACAAGATCATTGTATCCCAAAATGAAGGTAAAATCCGCACCTGCATACTTGCTAGAAAGCACCTAAATATCTTTCTGCTCCATAATTATAGCGATGGCGATAACACGGCGGCAAGCCTAGAACTAAAAGGGAATCATCTCAGGCTGGTGGCGTCCTATATGGCCCACGAGGAGGATGATCCTCCGAACGACCTTGTTCGCAAAATAGCCAGCGACAGCGAAAGGACGGACAAAGACCTACTTATGGGTTGCGATGCCAACGCCCACCACACCCAATGGGGGAGCACGGACACGAATGTAAGGGGTGAGTCACTGTTCAGCTTCATCCTGAACTCAAATTTATTCATATGCAATCGGTGTAACGACCCCACATTTATAATTAAAAATCGGCAGGAGGTCATTGACCTCACGCTAGTGTCAAGCAAACTGCTGGACACAATCAAGAGCTGGAGAGTCCTAGGAGACCACTCCTTCTCGGACCACAGGTATATCGAGACGATATTATCCTTCGATATTCCCAAACCAACCGACTATATCAACCCCAGAAAAGCCAACTGGGAAAAATATAACACAACCCTGGAGGAGCTACTCCCTCCTAACGCCCCTAATTGCCCGAACACTGAAGACAACCTAAACCGTCTTGTGAACAGGTTTACGGATGCGTGCAACAAAGCCTTCAAGGCAGCATGCCCTTCTACCAGACCAAGGGGGAAAAAGAAACCCCCCTGGTGGTCTAAGCAACTAGACACCCTTCGTAGAACTTGTAGGACTCTATTCAATAGAGCCACAAGAACTAAGGAGGATACTCACTGGGCAGACTATAAAACCAGTCTAGCACTATACAAAAAGGAAACGAGGAAGGCTAAAAGAGCCTCCTGGCAAAAATTTTGCTCCGAAATCGAGGAAACTTCGGAGGCCGCAAGACTCCGGAAAGTTCTCTCAAAAACTACCCCCTCGGTAGGTTACCTCAAAAAGAATGATGGCACGTGGACCAACTCTAGTGAGGAGTCCCTACACATTCTGCTCGACACGCATTTCCCCGGATGCACATCCACCGAGCCGTCACACCTCCCAGGAGAGGGATCGGTAGAATCGATGGACCATATCCTTACAAAACGGAACATAAGTTGGGCAGTAAACAGCTTCAACCCGTTTAAATCGCCTGGCCCGGACCAGGTAATCCCGGCCCAACTTCAGAAGGCCGGGGAGACGGCCATCAACTGGCTACATAGTATCTTCAGGAAGATACTGGCGGTATGTACAATACCGCAAGCGTGGCTTAAGGCTAGGATAGTTTTCATCCCTAAATCAGGCAAAGCCTCACACTCAACCCCGAAAGACTTTAGACCAATCAGTTTATCGTCTTTCCTACTCAAAACCTTTGAGAGACTTATCGGGTTACAATTACGGACTACCATAAGTCCCCAGCTGTACTCAAGTGCGCAGCTTGCCTACCGGAAAGAAAAATCCACGGAAACGGCACTTCACGAAGTGATCTCGAGTGTAGAAAAATCCCTGCATCTCAAAGAATACTCACTAATAGCTTTTCTCGATATCGAGGGAGCCTTCAACAACGTCACACCGGGCGCCATTACAGAAGCCCTGACTGACCTGGGGGTGGACCGTCACTTGGTGATGCTCATTGATCAATTGCTCATACGCAGGACGGTGACATCATCGATGGGATCGTCCACCCAGTCAAGGTATGTCAACAGAGGAACCCCGCAAGGGGGAGTTCTGTCTCCTCTTCTATGGAACATTGCAATCAATAAGATTCTATGCGACCTGGAAGAGGGGGGCTGTAAAGTAGTGGCATACGCGGATGACGTTGCAATTATCTTTGCGGGGAAATACCCCCAAACACTATGCGACCTAATGACCGCAAAGCTTGCTCGATTGTCCGAATGGACAGAATCGCGCGGATTGGGACTAAATCCCTCGAAAACGGAACTCGTGTTATTCACAAAAAAATACAAGGTCCCGCCAACACTAAACGGATACAGGCTCTCCTTCAGCGACAGTGCCAGTTACTTAGGGTTGGTAATTGACAAAAAGCTTAGCTGGAACCTGAATGTCAAGGATAGAGTGAGGAAGGCAACGACAGCATATATACTATACTTGCAAAAAAGCTATTGGCCTAAAGTGGGGCATGAACCCAAGCATAGTCCGATGGATATATCTGGCAATAGTCAGACCTATAAATCTCTACGGAGTTACTGTCTGGTGGCCTGCCCTAACAAAAAGGACAATCACCAATCAGCTGGGCAAGGTTCAGCGAACAGCCGCCCTCTGCATCAGTGGAGCTCTTCGAACTACACCAAATGATGCGCTAAACGCCATGTTATGCCTTCAGAGCCTTGACTTTGCAGGAAAGGAGCGGGCAGAAATGGCAGCAATACGTCTTAGGGACTCTGAACAATGGGTACCCCAGAACATAGGTCACTCATCTATACTAAATAAAAACAACATGGTCCCAGCAAGAACGGACTATCAAGTTACAATGGAGCACACGGAGACTCCATTCAGCATAATCATCCCTCATAGAGACGATTGGCTCGAGGGACTCCCCGGCCCAGACGGGGCCATAAGCATCTTCACGGATGGCTCAAAACTGGACGGCAGGGTTGGAGGAGGAATCTACTCTGAACAACTTAACATAAGGCAATATTTCAGGCTTCCGGATCACTGTAGCGTCTTCCAAGCGGAAGTTACAGCAATCAGGGAGGCTCTGTACTGCCTTCACACGGTTACCACCACGGCAACCAATCTAAACATCTACAGCGACAGCCAAGCTGCGATCAGATCACTTAACGCGATCTCCTCGAACTCGGCTACTGTGGCGAAGTGCCGCAGATCTTTTCACGAGATGGCTCAGCAATTTGCTATCAGCCTTATATGGGTCCCGGGCCACCGGGATATCGAGGGCAACTGCATAGCGGACGAGCTGGCCAGATCTGGCACTACAACCCCCCTTCTCCAAGATAAGGAGGATATTTGTATGCCTATGGCCACCTGCAAGCTCATCATAAAGGAGCAGTACACGCGACTGATAGACAACAAGTGGCAAATAGGGCCACGTTGTCGCACAGCTCGGCAAACATGGCCGACCATAGATAAGAAGCGCACCTCAGAGCTCTGCAAACTAGGCAGGGAAAGGTGCAGCGCAGTCATACGTTCCCTCACAGGACACTGGCTAGTAGGCACCCACGCAAACAGGCTGGGTGCCCCATACAATGATTTCTGCCGCAGCTGCAGAGACGAGGACGAGGAGGAAACAGTGGAACACCTGTTCTGTTCCTGTCCAGCTCTCAGCAGAAGGAGGCTGCATCACTTGGGCTCTGCCTTTCTGAACGACATCTCGGAGATGTCCACGCTATGTCCCAGAAAGATCGTCAACTTTATAAGGGCATCTGGATGGGACAACTGTTGACATGAAGTCTCATCTGCAGGGAGGGAATGATCCCAAGCGGTAGTATCTAGATCTGTGTCAAGCACCTTGTTTTACAGTGTTATCAGATAGTTGTCAATATAGCTGTAGCATATTTTTTCATATTTCAGTAAATAAACCGGCTTTTCAATATTTATGTTCGTCTTCGACACTGAATTTTTTCGTAATATATTTACGTGAGTATGTAATGTGGCGGACCATTGAACGAATTCTCCCAGTGCGTACTCTTTGTCCTTATTTCCAAGAATTGATATCGGGATCAAGATACACAGGAATCAAATCCATGAATACGTCTAAGACATATCAATTTTAGAAAATGTATTTATTAATTACGTTTAAAAAAGTTTGCAAAACAGTATCTTAAAATAAAATTAACGAAATAGGGTATACAAATGGTATAGGGTATACACCAGCAACATTGACGTGACAACATTACGACTGTTTTTTTGTTTAAACAATAGGAAAGACTATCCTCTTTCGTTTTTTTTTGTTAAACCATTTTCGCTAAAACCTTTTTTACGCAAAATCCAATAAAAGCAAGTATTTAAAATAAATCAGTCACGTAGAAAATAGGTTCATTAATTGGATAAGATTATGTGGGCATGGCTGAGAGTTTTATCTAGCTAGTGATGTTCGACGGAATATCAAAATCGAAGAATATGGTTTCCAATCCTTGACAGCGAACGATTAACCCTTTGCAAACCAAGGGGGTATTTTAATATTCCGCCGAAAATAATGAAAATTGAATAATTGCAGCGCAGTTCAGGTGAAAGATATCGTGTTTTTTATTAAGTTCAGATGAAATATGGCATGAATCTACAAGAATAATTTACAATCGTTAATATTTTCCGCCGCTTACCTCAAGTAGTTAACTATTTAACTAGAGGGGGCTTATTTCGTTTTTTCATCACGTAGAAAAATGGTTCATTAATTGGATCAAATTATGTGGGCAGGGCTGAGATATAAGAAAGATAATATTCGACGGAATATCAAAAACGAGGAATATGTATAATGGAATTTGAATTCGTCAGTATATTTACGGTATATTAAAATGTGACAGTATATTTCGGTATATTTCTGAGGGTCAGACCGTAGACATATTTGACTAAAAAACGCAATAAATAATAATAATAATAAAACATAGCAAACATAGTAAATACATTTGAAACGAATATCAATAAAAGTACCTCTGATTTCACAGGGACATAGAATTATTTTGTATTTCTGTTACTACAGATTGTTAGTATCACACACAGTTACACAATTTAAATCTTACTGTGAAATCTGTGGGCCTGTTTCTATTCTGTTAAATCTGTGCCCTTCTCAATAATATCGATGATGAGTCATTGGACGGCCCCATCGGTGATGCACAGCGTGATCCGGCGTGCCCATATACTGGCCAGAAAGAGAACCATAGTGCAGCCATCATCCCGACATGCCGCGTCGGTATATTGTGAGTGTGTGAGGTTATGTGGCTTGTCGAATGATTCTTCATGTTTTTATCATATCTTCCTCCTCGTTCGCAGATCTGCAACGGTCATGTCATGGAAACTTATATGAAATGGTAAAAAAGCGCTCGCTTGACGCACGCACTAAAGCTGATGCTCAGAAAAATCCGAATCAAAAAGTTTGTGTCCAAAAAGACATGGAGGAGGAGGTGGAATACGATACCGATGTTATAGAGTGTCCTCCTCATCCACAACCACGGCCTCCGCGTCAATTTCAAGCCAAATATCAAGATTATAGCCAGGCGGCTGATCATAAGTTCCCAGGGGTACCGCTGCCACACTTCATCATACCAATCCACTCAATACCGAGAAACTTATTTAAAATCTCGTTTCCTCCCCATTCCAGGCCCCTTCCAGCAGCAAGTACATGCCCACGGCCAAGCAGGTATTCTTCAAGCCAGTTAAATATGACACCAGAACTTCTGGCACACTATTGGATTGGCAAAAACAATCGGACATGGATAAACACATGAGCAAGGATCCTTGTCGGCAGATGAGCAAGGATCCCTTCAAGCAGCCAGCAGAGGATCCTTGTGAGCAGTTTAAGCGAATGAGTTTAAAAAACGATCCGAAACAATGTCCGCCGAGTGGATCAGCAGCTCCAGACGGTGGTGATGGCTGCAACGGTAAGGATAGTGGAGACCCAAACAAATCTCTGAAATTAAAATGCCTATTCGGTGCCTTGGCCGCAATGGTGGCTGGTGGACTGGTAAGTCTTAATCCTATCAAGAACTAATCAAAAATATAAATATATTGGTTGTTACTCTTCAATGTTAAAGATTGCCTGGTTTCTGGCGAGTACAAAAAACGACGATAACAAAGGAGCCGGTGGTGGGAGTGCCGGTGACGATAATTCGGCAGACGCTAAACGCGGCGTATCAGGCGTAACAAGTGAGAATGGAAACCACTCTTCTTTACTTAAGGGATGAGCCCATCGAAACTCAAAATTATACTTTGGATACAGGTCCCGACAGCTCTGAGAAGCTACCCAAACATGTGCCTTATTTGATCATTGGCGGTGGCACAGCCGCCTTCTCTGCCTTCCGTTCCATCAAGTCGAACGATGCCAAGGCCAAGGTCCTGATTGTTAGTAATGAATACCGCAAGCCCTATATGCGTCCGCCCCTATCCAAGGAACTGTGGTATACGCCCAATACCAACGAAAAACCCATCAAGGATTACCGCTTTAAACAATGGACTGGCTCCGAAAGAAGGTCAGTAACACAGTACTTATCTTCTCTTCAGACTCTAAGCTCTTGTTTCTCCCTGCAGCTTGTTCTTTGAACCGGATGAGTTTTTTGTGGATCCCGAAAAGCTTGAGGAGAGTGTAAATGGTGGTATAGCCGTCGCACAAGGATTCTCAGTGCAGAAGGTGGATGCCCAGAATCATACTGTGATATTGAACGACGGCTATAAGATCACTTACGATGAGTGCCTCATTGCTACGGGCTGTGCCCCCAAAAATCTGCCCATGTTCCGGGACGCAGCGCCCAGCGTGCGCGAGAAGGTGATGGTGTATCGCACACCCGATGACTTTGATCGCCTGCGACGCTATGCCGCCGAGAAGCGTTCGATTACGATTGTGGGAAATGGATTCATTGGCAGCGAGCTGGCCTGCTCCCTGGCCCACTACTCGAAGGAGAATGGCGGTGGCAAGATCTATCAGGTCTTCCAGGAGAGCGGCAACATGTCCAAGGTCCTCCCCAACTATCTGAGTCGCTGGACGATGGCGAAGATGAAGAATCAGGGTGTGTGCGTCATCCCGAATGCCAGCATCAAGTCGGCCACCAGAGACGAGGAGTCGCTCAAATTGGAACTGAACAATGGCATGACACTGCTATCCGATATTGTGGTGGTTTGTGTGGGCTGTTCGCCCAACACAAATCTAGCGTCGCCCAGCAAACTGGAGTTGGATCGTACCCTGGGCGGTTTTGTGGTCAATGCAGAACTGGAGGCACGCCGGAATCTGTATGTGGCTGGCGATGTTTCTTGCTTTTATGATCCTTTGTTGGGCCGGCGACGAGTTGAACATCATGATCATTCGGTGGTCTCTGGCAAATTGGCAGGAGAGAATATGACAGGAGCAAGTAAGTGTCTACGCTCTCAATGTTTTTGAGAAAACTGTTTCATTAAAATTCTTGTGCATTTCCGTCCACAGAGAAACCCTATGTGCATCAGAGCATGTTCTGGTCAGATCTGGGTCCTGAAATTGGCTACGAGGGCATTGGCTTGGCTGACTCTTCTCTTCCCACCGTGGGCATCTTTGCCCTGCCCTCAGCAACCGACGCACGACCGAGCACAGACAACTTGACCATAAATCGAGAGGAGGACGATGGCAGCAAGCATACGATTATAATTGATGAAAAATCAAATTCAGATGTGGTCACCTGTGATGATGATGCCCATGGAGAGCAGCCGAACTACGGCCGGGGTGTGATCTTCTATTTAAAGAATGAAAAGATTGTTGGCGTTCTCATGTGGAACCTCTTTAGCCGCGTAGGCTTAGCTAGGACGATAATTAATCAAAATAAGAAGTACGATGACCTCAATGAGGTCGCCAAGTTGTTTGAAATCCACTCTTAGTAGTGGATCTTCCTCCCATTACCACCACCATTACCCCCTAGCAACAACAAAAACCAAACATGTATATATGCGATTTCCGCCATCAAACAGAAATTTTAGCTCCAATTTTTCGGTTTTTTTTTTGGAACCCCCCTTTAGTCAATCACTCGTCGACTAACGTATATGCACATAGATGATGACCATATAGATAGATATATTACGAACGTATATGTAAGGCGATGTGACGAGGACTGTGTTGAACTTTTGTGTGTGTTTTCCATAATAAATTATCCTTTAAAATGTTAAATATGTATACCTGTTCGTAATACGGAACTGGCAGCTGGAGAGAGGACTCGTACCTAAATCCGCGGGGCCATCTGCTTATTAGGGGTCTGCTCGGGATTAGCAAATTGGTAGGTAGATCTCTAATAAGCAATGGTCCCGCGGATTTACCCAATCGGTAGGTAGATTATCTTTATCCATCAGGTAAATCCTTTTGGCCTATAAAAGCCTTGCCCTAAATGCCAATGGACATCAGTTCCTTGCCAGCCAGCAACCATGAAGTACCACCGTGTGATGAACAAACGAAAGACCAACCAGACCCCATCGCCAGCCAGGGAATCCGAATTGAATATCCACAAACAGGATTTTGATGGCCGCATCTCGTATGGTGCTTTGGAAATGGAGGCTGCTGCCGCTCTGCTCATGTTGCGCTATCAGTACGATAGGCAGTCGGTGCCAATGCCCTCCACCGCTGTAACACGTTCGCCCACACCGCCGCAGCATATCGCCGACAAATTGACGCCCAAGGATCAGGCTGTGCGCACTCCCGACTCTGCTCAGCCTATCAAGAAGCGTTCAATACCCAACCATCTGCTGAGACGCTCTTTGACTCCAGCCAAATCTACTACCAATGCAGGAGGATCATCATCGATAGTGAAAGCCAAATCCCGATTGACGCCTGTGCCCCGCCGTAGTGACAATGACTGCAACAAAGTTCTGCTCAAGTCCTGCCGCAATATGATACGCGAGTTTTTGGACAATCAGGAACTTATCTAGGGAGGAGAGGACGATGATGATCCATAGGATCTTCCAGTGTGTATATCATTTTTCATTTATTTATTACATATAAATTTGTTTCCGTTTTCTTGAATATTTTTTTAATACACATAAAATGTATATGTACCTATTGATCGAAAGATATACTCGGTAAAGGTTTTTGCAAATGGAAGAACAGGTATTGTGGCGACACTAGAGTGCTAATTATTAGCTATTGGCGGTGTTTAAACTTAATGCGTAAGCGAAAAAACAGATAAAAAATATATATATATATCGTATGTACGAAAATTAGATGTACTATAAGATCTATGCAATATTTAATAATAATTACAGGCACTAAAAACTAAGTTGGATGAGCGTGTGTGTGGTGTGGGGTTGATGGTCTGCGCCTCTCCATTCCATGACATTTCATTTATGTTTTGCATTTAATATAATTAATAAAGTGTGCTTCAAAATGTACAAAATTTCTATTGTTTTTTATGGTTTGTATGGGGCGACGTGCAGTTGTTTTACAAACTAAAATTGTTAATGCTTAAATGAACACTTCTGCTTTTTGCTCCGATTCCACAAATCTTTCCGTGAGGGCGCAGCCGCTTAGAAAACTAACATACAAATTATATAATAATAATAATAATCGTATGAATAATGTTTTAATTGAAAACTAAATGTGTATATGCTCGTAATCATTGCTATAAAAATGGAAGCCAATGTTTTTTTTCTTCTTCATGTTCTTGTATCTAAGGGCTAAGGGGTTTTCTCCAATTGAAATTGAATTTTGAAAGCTCTCTGTTTTCAGCTGTCGAGAGAGGCAGGCAGGCAGCAGGAGAGGCCGCCAGGGAGAAACAGAACGGAGAAACTGTTTCAGTTTCCACACCATGGATCCCATAGCTCCTGGATCTCTCCTGTGGCTGCATACTCCTCCTTCTGTGCTCTCCTCTTCTCCAGCCAATGAATCTGTTATCACAAGAAATCAATCTCTCTCTCTTCTCTTCCCGCGGATTATTTTTTGTATATCAATTAACAATTTTCTTTCCTTTCTTTCATATTTCGTATCGTATTTTTAACAATTGTTTTTTGTGTTTGTTTTTCGTTTTCATAAATTTGAAACCATTTTGTTGAGGCAACATTTGTAAAGCTCAAAGGTGGCAACACTTACTCGCTAAGGGGCGGCGCTACTCTCGCTACACGCTACTCGTATGATTGTGGTTGATGCTTGGGGGGTCGGGGCGTGTGATAACTTATAATTTAATTCTGATTTAATGTAGAAATTGGCACATAATCAAAGGCTGCGCTGCGCCGTTTTTTTTTTTTGTTTTTTCAAGAACTCTACTTACAACAAAACGAAATTACATTCACTCTCGCTCGCTCGCTCCATTTCTCCTCTCTCTCTCTCGTTAGATTAGCTTAATAAATAATTTGATGTATAAAATATATATATATTGATGCAAATGTTTTTATCTATGTACAAAAGGCAACCACATCCAGCTAGGGGGCGGGCATAGGGGTGTGTTTATGTGTGTGCTGGTCCCATTTTTAGCTCAGGTAATGTTTGTGGGGGGAAAGGCAATGATGGGGGTGCTGCTCCTACTGCCGCATATGCCTAAACGCAGCTAACGCCTCTTCGGACACCTCAACACTGCCATTGCAATCACTGCTGTCCATGGGCACAGGCTGGGACTGATCGCTCGCCTCCATGGGCTTCGGCGAGTTGGAACCAGCGGGCAACTGTTGCTGCTGCTGCTGCTCCTCCGGCTTGGGTGACTGCTCTGCGGGCGAGGGCGCCGACTGATGATCGTTGTAGCGTATCAGCTTGATGGTCGTCAATCCATCGGCATTGCGTATGAGCCTGCAGATGGAGATGATGCTTGGTATTAGGAGGCAACAGAAGCGCGTAGGCGGGGGGCCACTTACGGATAGCAGTCCTCGTTGCTGGCAGCTGCGGCGGCGGCACTCTTGCCGCTGACACTCAGATCCGTGGGCTTCAGGTCCTCTCCGGCGCTGTCCGATCCCGAGCTTCCCCCACCATTCTCCAGCTTCAGTGGATGGAATTGAAACTTGTCCGGCCCTGCGGCACCGGGCGTTTGCAGCGCTGGGGAATTGGGTGGCGCTCCTGCAGCGGCCGCCGTCGCGGACAGGTAATGGAAGGCTCCGTTGATGGCGTGCATGAAGAGCGGCGATGTGGGTGGCGGTCCATAGGCGGCAGCTGCTGCTGCAGCCACTGCTGCCACAGCGGGCAGACTCATGGGACCATTACGGGAGGCAGGACGCTGGGGGGATTGCTGTTGCTGTTGTTGTTGTTGCTGCTGTTGTTGCTGCTGCTGCTGGCTCCAGTTCTGGACCGCTGCGGGGCTGCTGGGCGCTGGATTTCCATTGCCCTGCGCCATACCTTGTGCTCCTCCATTGCCAGCACCCGCTGCAGGGGTTGACTGCCGCAGAAGCGATATATTCTTAATGTTCTTCAGCTCCGTGGGATTCCTCAGAAACTGATAGCAATGCCGTTCGCCCTGTACTTTGCGCAGGATATTAACGCGATAGTAGTACCGCAGGGCGCGCGACATCTTGTCGTAGTTCATGGATAGATGGTTCTTCTGGATGCCCCACAGCTTGGCCAGCCCAGCGGGATCCACAATCTTGAAGACGCCCGTGTCGCGGCACTTCCAGGCAATCAGATCGCTGTACTTTTGATTGCGATCGTTCAGCAGTTGCTGCAGAAAGTCCCACAAGAGGCGACCATCTAGAAAAGGAGCGAAAAGTGTGTTAGGAATGGATTTTGGATTTTGATCATTGCAATGTGCCACTCACTTGTATTGGGCTCAGAGTTCTCTGGAAAGAATTCCCTTTTCGCTTTGTACATATAACTGGGCGTTGTCGGGGCGGAAATGGATCCTCCGGCGGGTGCCACCACTGGTCCGGCTGTGTTGTCCAGCGTCAGCTTTTGGGGCTGCTGCTGTTGCACCGCCTGCATCTGCTGCTGCTGTTGTTGTTGCTGCTGCTGCTGCTGGGACCACGAGTTAACAAAACTATTCGTCAGCTGCTGCGTCCAATTGGGTTTAATGTCCTTCAGTATGGGCGTGCTTGGGGGACTGGCCGTACTGTAGGAGAGCGGCGCTGGTGGCATGCCAGTGGCCATTTTTGGCTCGGAAACAGAGTACTCCTCCTCGGAGTCGCTGTGATTGCTGCTGGCACTGCTGATCCCCTTCATGGGCATGGCCGATCCATTGCTGGCCGTGCTGCTGCCAGAGCTGGAAGAGGCCGGCGCCGATGGTCCGCTGTTTGAAGTTCCCACACTGCTAGATCCGCCATTGAATGTGTGTGCCGAGGATGATCCTGAGCCTGGTGCTCCTCCTCCGTTCTGGTTCTGGTAAGGGGCCTGGGGCGGACTGCTGGCCTGCGAATCAACCGACGGCGGGGGACTGAGCGTCACCGAATTGGGCGCCATAAAATGATGCGCCGCCAGGTGGTGGGCCGTATTGTGGAAGGGATTATTGCTCTCGGGCGGGGCATTCAATGGCGGCCATGTCATTGTCGGCGGATGGCTTTGCGGCGACAGTGGGTATCGGCTGGTGGGCGTCACCGGGCTGTTGGGCAAATGCCACTGCATCATGTGCGATTCGATGATGAGCATCTGCAGCACATTGTGCAGGACATCCCCGGCCCCGGGGCACCTGTGTCCGAAATCGGCACGCGTCAGCAGACACAGCGCCTTGCCGTTCATTTGGAAGAGATCAAAGTCGAGCTTCGGTAGATCAAACTCGCGCACGCAGAAGCGCAGGAAGACCAGCACATCCTCGCGACTCCACAGTCGCGGATCCGAGGGTAACGATGGGGGTAACTGGGTTTTCAGCTCCGCCAGCTGGCTGGACGGTGCCGGTGGGCAGCGCCACAGCACATCGCTCCAGATGCCGGGATTGAGCGAATTCAATGATAACTGTACTGGGAGCATTTTCATTTTGGACATGCAGCCACTTTTAAAATAAATTAATCCTGCACGCGGGACGCTGGACTAGTGGCAGCCACTAGATATATCCGTGTTTGGGATCTGTGATCTGCAATAACAAAGGGAAATCACACAAAATTAGTTGGTGTATTTTCTATATATCTTATATGTACATATATATTTTAACGGTCAAAGTGCAGAGGATGTACACACTTCCGCTAGCAAAAATTCCAAAGAAGAGGAACACTAGGAACCAGAGAGCATCGGCGTGTGTTCTCTTTCCAGACACAACAACAACACACACATACCGCGATCCAATTCGAGGAGAGATGAGACTGAGACTGAGACTGAGACTGTGACTGAGACTGAGAGAGAGCGAGAGAGTCAGACAGCCGCTGCCGACATTCGCATTCCAACAAAATCAAATTTCTTCATAATCGTCGCCACCGCGCAGAGTATCCAATGGATGGTTTGGTGGAAATAAACAAATAATATACAAATATCTCCAACGATGCGGACGCGAACGCGATCGCGGACGCTACTATCCAACAACTACAACAAATATTTATATGGCAGGCAAGCGCATCCGAACAAACTGACGGACCGGACCTCAATATCGGAGAGGCAAAAAGATAGTGTGACTCACTGGAAGAGACATAGACAGAGACGCAAGGCAGAAGCAGAAGCAGAAGAAGGCAGAGGCAGAGACAGAGGCTGTGCTGAGTTGCTCTCTTCTTAGCGCTCTCTCTCTCGCCTGCTCTCGATCCCATCTTCTGCGGCACACCCCCGCAGCGACGGACGTTGTCTGCTGTGGGGCAAAGAGGAAGATCTTCGGAAGAAAAACAAAAAAAAAATGGTTCGGCATAACAGAACACAAGAATGCGCTACAGTCGAAGGAGTGGAATGTTTCATTAGATTCCAATTCTTCTTAAATGCTGGCGTGTTGGGGAGGGGGCAGCACAGACCGTTGTTAATCGGTACAAATTAAGAACATAGTGCATTCGGTAGTCGCCTAGTCAGACTCGTTTAACTTTTTAATTGTAAATTTCTCAATATGGTAATTTCCATAAAAATGTGTGATCTCTGATGGTATGCATGTGTTTGTGCGCATGGGCGTCCCGCCCCACAGTCATATTCCGGATGTGTACACACAAACAAATACGAGGAGATGTGTGTGTGTATCTTTGGCGGTGATCATTTTTCTTTTTTTTTTTTGTGCTGTAAAGATTTCAACATAAACGAATGTATTGATGGCACAAGTGCGCTGCAGGGGAGGGGGGTAGGGGGAGGCGAGAGCGAGGGATCGTGGAATAAACGAACGAACGTCTCTCGAAAACTTGAAAGCCGTGCCCATTGCCCACTCTCGGGCCATATCTTGCTGCAGCAGCAGCAGCAGCAGCAGCAGCAAACGGAAGTGCACATTCCACACAACAAAAACCCGTTTTCAAAGGCAGCAGCAGCAACCATGTTGGAGAAAGACGCTGGGCGACGATACGATGGATGGGGAAACTAATAAATCCGCCAGTGGGTAAAGAGAGCAGCAAGCCATGAGTAAATGCAGAAGAAGAAGCAAAGGAGGAGCATCTTGTTCAGGCACCCTGTTTATTCCCAGACAAAGTGCCTGTGCACTCATACACACACATGTGCTGATGCTGATGCTGCTGCTGCTGCTGCTGGCATGTTAAAATTTATCTCACATCTCTGCTGACGTCTCTGCTCTGCTTCTGCTTCTGCTTCTGCTCTGCTCACACACAAGAAACTTCCTCATTCTCCGGGAAGCGCTTTCAACAAGTGAGAAGAGAGCAGCGCCAGAAAGGGATGGGATGGCGGCAGGCAGGCAGGCAAGTGGCTTTTTTGGGGAAGAGTGTATGGGGGGGAGGGATCGACTGACTATGCAATGATGATGTTCCCTGATGATCATGATCATCTTGAATATTTTATTATGCATGTACATGCATGTCTCTTAGAGGGGGTCGGATCCGATCTATTTGTTTTCGAAGAGAGAGAAGGAGATGCCCCGCTGCTGATTGTGCTCCACACACACACACACACACACACACACACTCGCCCACATATGTATGGTTGGAGATGGGGGAGATACAAGTATGTATGATATATATGTATGTACACGATCCTACGTGTTATTTTGGTTGCCACAAAACACAGAAAACCCAACCATAACACATGGTAGAATTTTCACTAAAATAAAAATCATATATTCCTCTAGTGGCAGGCAGCACACATGTTTCGGGGAACAACAAATAAACATTCGGACCAGAGTTGGAGTCGGTGGCACGTAGTAAAATGACAAATGAATGCTCATCAACAGGCCAGAAGCAGGCGGGGCAGCAGAGGAAGAGGGCAACGGGCAAAACAAGGCAGAGGAGAGACAGCAGCAGCGAAGACAGACAGAGGAACAGGCTAAAGCTAAAGCTAAAGCAGAGGCCGAAAGACAAGAAAGGAACGGAGTACTAGCTTTGTGTGCGAACAGCTTTGATACCCTTGCAAATGGGTTTTTCGTTTAGAACTTATGAGATATGGTACTACGGTTTGGATCAATCATTGGTCCATATGAAAGGGGAGATTTCCAGACCGTTCGGTTATATGGTTCCTATGTACAAGTTCTTCCTTTTCAAATGATTCGCAACATCATCATACCCTCGCACGCAAAGGGTATGGCAACACGCAATAAGAGAGTATAAAGAATATTTCTAAATCTCAGCAGCAGGAAAGGAGGCGCGGCATGAAAGAAGAAATTGGAAGAGTGGAAGAGCAGTAGCATAGCAGCACCCCACCCCCCCGCACCGCACCGTACCACACCTCTACACAACGTAAAAACGACTCTCAGGCACACAGGTAGTTCGAAAGGTATGCGGACGATGTCGAACCGGTTTCAACGGAAATTACAAACGAAAATTATAAAACGATCAGTTTAGAAAAAGACAAAAAAAAGAGGCCAGTAGAGGGGCAGAGAGCGAGAGAATAAATGCCAGCAAGGGGGCTGATGAACGGCTGGAGTGGGAGGTGAAAAGCAGATGAGAGGCAGGAAAAGGAGTGGGGGCAGGAGCCGAGGAGCAGCCAAGAAAGGTGAAAAACTACATCACTGCACACAAATGGGTTAAAGAACGCCGTCTTCTGCTCTCTTCGCCTCTCCCCTCTCTTATTTATTTGCAATATTTCCGCTTTTTGTTAGGAAGAAAGAGAGAGCGCGGGAGCAGCATCGCATCATCGCAATGTGAGCGGGGCGTGTGGGTGACAAGTTGATGATGTTGGCCGTGGGATCGGAAATCCACAAAGAGAAAATGGGACACGACCGATTGAGAGAGAGAGAGAGAGATGGAGATGGAGATGGTCGCCGTGGATAAGGAAGTCGTAGAAGAAAAAGTCAGCCAGCAGCAGGCCAAGAGAGAGGGTGAGAAGGATTAAGCGAAAAGCAATACTAAAATGATGAAGAAATCAGATAAGCTGTAGGAAAAAGAATCGTATGTTTTATCTGTGCCTCTCCCCTTAAGATGACACTTGATCATCCACTCCTAGACCCAGCTGGAATTCCAGTTCCAGCGGCGGCGACCTGGAATGATTCACTAAATGTGTGTGAGTGTGTGAGAGAGCTACAGGGTCGGGGCCCGGGGCCCGCGGGAGTTAATGAGTAATTTCCGCAGGCGCATCCTTCTTTGGGACCCCCCTCTGACGATGCCACTGCTGCACTCTCTGACGGTGCATCAAGTGCTGCGCAGTAAGAATGATGAGAAAAGGAGAAAAATCTGATAGCAAACAAACACACACAGAGAGAGAGAGAGATAGAGAGAGAGGGAGAAGAGAGACAGAAGCGACAGCCGCCATGGCGCATTAAGATTAACGGCTCAGCAGTCGATCGGAGTAAGGTGCCAGAGGGAGACGGCTGCAACCAAGATGCTGATGGATGCTATCTGCTCTCCCTCACTCTGTCAGGTAGAGAAGGAAGAGAATGAGGAAATGCGTCCCATCCCATCCTCTTTACCTTATTCTGTCTACGGGCATATGCACTTTACATCTTGTAGGACTTCTTGGAATCCCGGACCGAAAAAAAAAACTACCAAAGAATGGAGATATGGCAATGGCAGGGAAGGAAGGAATGACAAGGCATGTGGTGTGCTGTGGTGTGGCGTGGTGTGGCATGGATGGTGCGCGGTGTCTCCTCTCTGTCGTTGACATTTGATCTCTTTTATGAGGTCTTTCCTTGGGATTTGAGGCTCAAGTGCCTGTGTGCTGTGTTCGGTGTGCCCTCTGATATTGCAGAATCGTTTTCCTTTTCTTTTTGTTTGTTTCTCTTTCTTTTTTTTTCCATTCTTCTTTTTTTGTTTTGCCCTAAATCAACCCTTATTGAAAAGGCGAGGGATTTGACCCTACTATACCACAAAAATGTTGCATGTAATTCAATGAGTTTGCTCAGGGTTCGAATTCGATTATTGTTCGATATGGTACAGTGAAATCTCGCCATCGATTGCTCACTTAAAGGCAAATATTCATGGTTTCCATTGTTTGAGAAATCAAACGCAAATATGGTCCAAAGGAATCTCCCTTCCGGGGAGCGTGTCACAGGTGTAAAGATTGAGGGAATCTCTATGGATATCTGAATGGTGTATTGAAGGAATATCCACCCTAGAGAGCCTTCACTGTATTGCTAGTTTTTTTTTTGCACGTGTATGCCAGCTGTTTTTTAGATCGATCACCTTCTTCCCATGCCATACAATACATACATATCAAATACTCAATTAATAAGCATAAAAAAACCGATATATTCAAAAATCCGAAATCCAAAATAGTCGTGTCAACGACCTGCTTTGTTTTTATAACTGCTCTCTTACACAGACACACCACCACACTCTCAGGCTCGTCGAGCGTCTCGTTTATTTAAGAGAAACAACAACAAGAGCAGCAGCAGCAGCAGCAGCAGCTTATAGAGGGTCTCCCCCACCCCCCTCGATCATGCTCACACATGATTTACCTTTACCTCCGGATACACCTCTCTGGTAACTGCTCTCCGCCCCCCTGCACCACTTTACTACACCCCCCTCTATGCCTACCCACCAGGTGCTCTCTCTCTTCTTCCCCCCACCACCCTCTCAAATAGACGCTGCGCTGAGCGTGCATAACAAGCGCGTGAGCGTATCGTGTTTGCTATTTGTATTGGCATTCGGATTGGTATTCACGTCACACACACACACACACACGAACGTACACACACACAAGCAACAACAACTACAAAAACGACGCCAATTCCGGGTTCTTCTTCGCGCGATCGGCGACAACAACAAGAAAACAAGCAAAACGAAAGACTAACTTCGATAGGGAGTCGAAGCTTTTGATACTCTTTCTACACCAGCTACTTGATGTGCATATATGGTATAGTCCTTCGATTTTGATCAACTTCAGGTAATATATATAGCATTACATTATATTCAAACTCTTGAGACATTTCCTTTGATTATGTTTTATTTTATGCATGATAATGATCTAACTCCCTATAAGCCCTGCCCCAAATACTCTTACCCTACCCATATACTAAAAACAAGAAGCAAAAGTAGATAAAGAGGTACGAAAAAAACAAAAACCAAATGTCTGCGGTTCAGTTTTCTGTCTAGCTCGTCATTTTATGCCCCCGCTTAGAGACAGAGCCGCAGACCTTAAGCTTTAAGCCAGCCGCCAGCCCCCCTCCCCTTCAAGCGCCGTGGGCAATTTTCTTTTGTTTCTCCTCACTTTTTGGGGGTTTTTTTTTTGAAGCCCTCAAACAATAACAACAATGAAAGCTCAAAGCTCAAGCCCAAGCATATCAATCATCGTTACGCACTTGGTAGACGGGGGGGAGGGGATCAGCCGAAGCTCAGTCGGACCTGAAGCTGCGATCATCAGAGGGATGGATGGAGGAGGCCTGTGCGGTGGCTGTAGAAGAAGAAGCAAAAGCAAAAGAAAAGGCAGAGTCGAAAGGGGAGTCGAAACTGAAGATACCCTGGAATGCCATGCATTTGGGAGGTGTTTTGTATCTATAAAAGAAGAAAAAAACAGTCGTAACGTTTTCCTTGAGGCACATGCGTCTTTGAGTATCGGGTATAAAATCTTTGCACCAATTCCTTCCAACCAAAAGAAAGGAGACCCAGAGGGCCTCATAAGATACCTCTTTTTATTCTCCTTCTTTCTCTAGTATTTCTAGTCTGTTATTAATTTAGTTTTCTCTTCGCATTTGATCAGGCGACAAGATCTCCCACCTCTTCTTTCACCTTGAAGATCTTTCAAGTTCTTTTGTTTTGAAGTTCCAAGAGAGAAAGAGCGAGAGAGAGTCAGAGGCAAAGAAAGATCTTTCTTTCCATTCCTCGAAAAGAACCCATTTCTTGTACGGCTGTAGGCGTTACGTGACGTGTTTTTGGTTCTAATGTATCTCGAAACTTTGGCTTTAACCCGAAAGTATTTCTGTTTCTGCTGACTCATTGTTCCATCTTTACATAAATCGTATGCTGTGTATGCTTTGCACATATCGGAAAAGAGACAGAGATAGGGAACAACAAAAAAACTTAATGATATCAAACGTTCGATAACCTTTTCGTATTTTTTAATATGCAAACACGAAAGACTCTGTTCCGTTGTTGTTGTTGTAGTTGAATAGAAAAAAGTGGAGGCGCCAGCGATTCCACCAACATCACCTTGCATGCGAAAACCATCGGCATCAGCACTCTGGGCTGGGAGCAGGGCTCCAACCTGAGCGAGTCCATGCGGGACATTGCCTGGGCCAAGGGAGAAATAATGAAGCCGGCGGCCACCATCTTCACAAATGTGAGCCAGCCGGAGTGCTGTGAGGTCCTGGCTCAGAAGGCCAAGCAGATGGGCGCCAAGCTCCACCGTGTCCCGACATTCAATGCGCTGACCGAGGCAAATCCCAGCCACAAGCGTTTTCTCACCAAGGCCAACCAATCCGTAAAGTTGAATGCCTCATTGGCCACCCAGCTGGCCTACGACTACCTCAGACGCCACAAGCCCGAGTTTGTGGTGGGCCTGAATCTGGACCTGGATCCCAAGTGCACCCAACTGACCCAGGCAGCAATGCGCGGCCTTGAGACCTTTGAGTCGGTGGGACACTTCGATATCGTCAAGCACGACATGTACAACGTCTATTTGGACACTGCCGACTCTGTGGAATCGATGATGGTTCTACACACTCACCCGCTCTCATCGCGCCACAAAGATCCTGCTTTACAACAAGACCAGCGATTCCAATGCCAAAGACCTGCTCACAATCCTTCGCTTCAATGTGAACTTCGACGGGGCACACTTTGTGCCCTGCCCCAACTTCTCAGAGGGCGAAATTTTGCCAGACGAGGAGTGGCATGTCATGGAGGAACTGCAGCGAGCCAAGCGCAATGCCAGAACCTGGCGAGGCCTGTGCGAGGAGACCGGCAAAAAGGACACTTCGCAAACGTCCGCCTCCGTCAACGCCTTCTTTGAATACGTTCAAGCCAAATACCGGGACCAAAAATTCGGCATGAAAAGTGAAGTAGATGTGTTGGTGACGGGATCCCGACCCCTGGTGGCTGCCTCCATAACGATGCTCAACAAAATGCGGGGCTTATCCGGTTAGTCAGCAGCGCAGTTCACCGAAAAAATGTTTTCTATATTTTTAATTCTCCCTTATATTAAACACAGTACATATATGTATTTACATATGTATAATCAAAACAAAAGACTGCTTTGGTTTTTATTTTTTCGGATCATCATCGTAGTAGTAGATTTCTCTATCATAAAGGAGGGGCTCTCTCAAAGAACAATAACAATAAAGACAAAAAAAAAGCACAGCATCATCATTATGATCATTATCGGTAGCATTATGATTGGAATCATTATCATCGGATTGGGATAGGAGCTACTATACCTAGAAATGGGAGAGACAGAACCCGAAAACGAACAGAGATCTCTTCCAACCAGATATTCCATTTCCATACGATGGATGGATGAGTTCATCAAACGCTAGACAAGAGTTCAAAATCATTTCTACTCCTCTCCTCCTCCTCCGAAGAAGAACCAGGGGCATGCGTGAGGCATGGGGCATGTGGCATACGGAATTGTTGAACGTAGACCTAGACCGCATCAACCGCATCATTTGTGCCCATTACATTCAATTAGTCGCAACTGCTGTTTTTTTCTTGTTTTTCCTCTTGTTTTTACGTTTTGTTTCAACTCTTTGCGATTTTCTCGCACTTGCAGCCCCATCTGTGGCAGCCACTCCACTGCGATGGTCCCTGCCACACCGCATAGAACCCCCCTCTGCCACATATGTATCTCCTAACTTAATAAGGCATCATCATCATGATGATTGGCACTGGCACTGGACTGCTGCCTGCAGCAAGAATTTAATGTTTTGCCTCTTAGTACAAGGAGAGTGGGGCATCCCTCTCTCTCTCCCTCTTGTCGGGGTCGGGGTCAGTGCGGGTTCAATTGGTTGACATGAGATGCTTCCGTGTTTGAAGACCACAAATAAGTGGACGGGGATGCCCAGGCAGTGGGTTAGATTGAGAGGAATGGAACAGAACAGAAGAAAGCATGCCACAAAGAGGGCACCAGTACTGCCCCAAAGATGGGCGGTTGGGGAGGGAGGGAGCATGGAGCTTGGTTGAAACTAAAAGCAAATCAATAGTCCCACAAATTAGTTTTATTTGCGGAAGGAACCCCCTTCAGCAAAGTAGTGTCGTTTGAGAAAAGGGAAAGCTTTGAAAAGGGTTTGAAACAAAGATGTTTGTTTATTGGAAAAACCCCGGAAAGATCACCTTCTGACAGAGAGCTAAAGATATTAGATACAAAGTATGTATCCTCATTGATGATCAACCCGAGATGCACGAGCGAAACATTCATAGAGTATGCTTTGGAATGGAAAACCACAACAAAATGCATGTCTTGTGCACGACGAGTCTAACCGATAAGGGTTTTGTTGCTAGGGTTTTTCGCTTTTCTGTTAACAATTTACACAGGTCGTACTTCCGTGTTTGAAAAGAATATGGTCTTCCTCTCTATTGGTGTCCCACCTGTGGGAGTAGGCGTAGAGGTCCGAGGAGGTGGAACACCTTGTCCGTCAAGCCAACCGAATCCGCGATAAGAATCCACAGAGTTCGAGTTCCAGTTGTGTGGCTCTTCTGCCACACAACACCTGTGCGCCGTTTGGAGGCCTTTTTGGTGGCAGCCCCAAACCGAATACATGTGATATACGTACGATAGTAGGTATGTGTATCTGTAAACTAGGATTACTTGTTGTCTTTGGTGTCGCGAGCTGCCTCTTGCCTTTTGTGATAAAGAGACGACAGAGATATAGACAAGAGCCCAGAGCATATAGTCGTAAAAGATACAACATGTTCCGTTGGAACAGAGTCCCCACCACCAGCACCACTTCCACCCCATCATTCCGACACCGACCATAATGTTTATGTGTATTATGAAATGTTTACGATTTGCTTGAGGTTTTTCAGTAAGTTGACAACAAATATGTATACCGATAAGATAACGCCAATAGATACAGCACAAGGAACAAAAAATAAAAAAAAGAAGACAGCAATTTGTCTCTTTCTTGACTTCCCGTTCCATCAACGGATGAAGACTTGAGCTTTCAGTTGGTCTCTTTGAAGAAGTAGGAGTAAGACCACAGTTTCAATGGCAAGAGTTCATATAACTCGAAACGATTGTGTCCTTTCGCTTATGGGAGTGATGCGTTTCCTTACACCCAACGTATAACACCTCTGATGAAAAGGTGTGTCCTCTCGCTTATGGGAAAATGCACGAGCGATGGAAAGACTTCCTGCTTTTATGTGATCGAGGGGCACAGAACTTCCTGTGAACCAGAGCCAAACCCATCGATCGTTTAACCAAACCCAAAGTCAGGTCTCAAGCAAAAGAGAAAAAGAAGCAAACCCAACCAAGCGATCGCTTCGTTTCACTTCTGTGTTATGTTGTGTTCTGTTCTGTTCTGTACGTTGTATCTGGTCGAGAGCATCTAAACCGGTAGTTAGTATTTGCACTAGTAATCAAGCATCATACAGAAAGACGGAAAGACAGACAGACAGACAGACACACCGCATAGCTAACATCTAGGCATGCATGGAGATGGAGCCAATCCGATCCGCAAAGAACTTCCAACGATCGCGCGCTTCGCATCTTAATTACAGAGAGCCAGCCACCAAGCAGCCACTAGCAAAAAACTAGTGAAACAAAGCCCCAGCCGGCCAGACCAGACCCGACCAGAGACTGAACAAAAACCTGAATTGTAAAAACGTTCTAAACGAACGAATCCAAGCTTGAACTGAACTCAAACGAACCGCGAACCGAACAGAAACTCGGAGGAACGACGAGACGTCCGTCTCGTGGAAAGACACTTAATAAATGCGGAAGCGGATGTTCAGAGACGTTCGGAGAGACCGACCAGAGAACCAGAGACGATGACGCTTGTCTATAATCACAAATCAAGTTCCAACAGGGAAATGCACAACGACAGAAAAAAAGGAAAGAGTACAGAATATCTTTTGTGAAAAGAGGGAATGGCAATGGTGGAAGCGAAGCGTAAGGTGTAAACATCATCCACAAAAGATCTCCAAAGAACCCCCTGAAAAGTACATACATACATATATCGCTCTTTTGATGTGTAATATCCGAGTTAAGTGTTCAGGAAATTGGCTCATATCTTTTCGAGTGTATCGTCGCACCACGAATTATTGATTAAACGAAGAGCATTACAAATATTGTATAAAAGCGGAACCGGATTACAGATAAGATGTTCGGGGCAGAGTGAAGGCAAGGGTAAAGCAAGGGCAAATCGTGTTTCAAGATACGACTAGTCTCTAACAATAAATTCCCAAGAAAGTGGTATTCTTATAGAAAATAAAACTCTGCTCGATAGGAAAAAGAAGTAAAAATTTCCCATAAGTGATAGGATACACTCGTTTCGAATAACATAAACACAGAGAGAGCATATACTGACTTTCAAGGACATTTAATAGACATTAAACCGACCAACCGAGGGGCGCTTCCGCATTACTTGAGCTCTACTGACTACTTCTAGGATTATAGAGAAATTTTCTAAAAATAAAGTTCTCTTCCATCTTAATCATTCGGGGAAAAACACTGACTCAAAGCGGAACCCACAGCAGTCTCTTCCTATAGCACTTTTCTATATGTTTGAACTTACGATTATCATTAGGGAAATGTTTTGAAATCAGTTCCTACCTATACGAAGCCATAGATCTAACGATTATCATTAGGGAAATGTCTCTAGTATAAGGTGAATCAATCAATTTCATGAGTTGCGGATGCATTCTGCCGCCACCGAATCTTGAGTTCTCTGTTTCCAGGCGGAATTTCCACAAGTAGAGTACTTTGATAGAGAGAGAGAGAGAGGGCGGACTGATAGCGAGCGCACTTTGAATAGGCTTCTCCAGAGCTTGGACGGGGGGAATACTTGTGTGCATATACGAGTATTTTGTATATATAATTGTAGACACAAGTCGCCCCAACAATCTAACAAATGATGATAATTATTACAAGTCTAGAGGGAGAGTGGGGGTAGAAAAAGCTTCGTGATAAGCACGGACGGACAATGCCATGCAGCAGCAGCAGCTCCTACAAACAATAAACAATTGCTGAATTGTAGATGATGCCGCAAAAAAGTTGCACTTAAGTAGCCACTAAAACGTGGCAAAGCGACCTAATGAGATAAAAGACAAGTGTGGCGTCAAGACGACACAGCGAACAATCTGCCAGAACAGAACTAACAATTGTGATAGACAGACAGACGACATGTCAGCCTCTTTGGGGATATGGTATCCTTTATCCTTCCTCTTGAGGTTTTGCCACTGCTCGCCGTGCTGCATTGCCTCCAGCATTAGGCAGCAGCGACTCATTTGAGACGACGAGTCTTTTGCTAATTATGATATGAATTTGGCGAAAAAGGAAACTCTTGGAACTCTTGGACACCCAAGTGGCTGCCGTCGTGCCCGTCTTCCATCTTCATCTTGTGGAATAATCTCAGAATATGTTTCTCTCTCCTTCAACATCATTTTGCTACGTGATGTTCGTGTCAATTTTGTTGTTTGTTTTAATTTGTGTGCGCCTTACTTGGAAATTATAATATAATCTGTTCTGCTCTGTTTTGTTCCTCTCTGCGCCTTCAGGGGGTTCGTTCCTACTCTGTTGTGTCTTCATTCTTGCTGTTATTGTTGCCACATTTGACACTTGTGTCCATCTAGACGACAGGGGCGGCAGGGCGAAGGCGGCATTCTCTTGAAAATATTTCTCAGCATCTTCCCAACTTGTAATAAAACAATTTTCCTATTAGGTGGGAAGCTACACACAGAGAGACGAAGAGATCCCTCCACTGACTTCCTCAAGAGTTAGAGCAGAAGTTTCAAGAGGAGCGAACTTTGATGTAAACTGAATTTCAGTGGAAATTGACCTTAAGGAGGACTGTTTCCATGAACAAGTCACCATAGAGAGAGATTTCTTTCCATGAAATATGGAAATTTTGCAAAAGAAAACTTGAAAATATGCAGGGAAGAAGGAAGTCCTAAAGAGAATGCCTGTGTATGCAAAAGACATAAAGGCTATCGGGTCAGGTAATGCATGTCGTGTGCATGACGAGGCACATCGCTAACAAGTAATCCTCGAATTCCGTAACGCAGTAACCTCTTTTCCCTAACGCGTACGAGTGCGGCCATAAAGTAATCGGGCAAAAAACACCTCCATCCGAACGTCCGTCCGTATCAAGGTGTAAATAATTGAACAGCCCAATATTCCGATTCCCATTTCGTGCCGTGGGTACAGCCGATAGGAGCAACTGCTGCAATCATTATAATAACACTTGTGAATGCCTTCTAGCCGATATGATTAACAAAAATAAAATGCCATAAATGCCACTTTTCTATTTTACGTTTATTTTGTGCTGCTTCTTCAAGATGAGAAGCAATAAATGATAATAAATAAAATATATATATATGTATATATGTACTGATTATTTTATCAATTAGGACCCCCTCCCCCACCTCACTCTATGCACAGAAAAAAAACCCCAAAATAAATGAGAAAAAGAGGAAGAACAATGCGGCATTCGACGCAGACCCCCTTCAAGAACCGCCCGGACCATAGAACCACCTTCTGGTAGTACTCCAAAACGAAAGCGTAAATTTTTCGACTGGCGTCATTTCCGGTTCCCTATCGGCCCCCCACTCACGCCTGCCTCCTATCGTAAGCACCTTTCAGCACCTCCTCCCCGTCCCTATAGCTTCCTTTCCTTTCGTTTGCCTCCCCTCCCTCCTTCTAGCACTTCCCCCCACACACCCACATTACTTTCGTTCCGTGTCGCTTATCAGCCACTGATTACACACAGATACAGATACAGATGCAGAAGCACCCCGCTCACACAGATACATATACAAGAAGCACACACATATGTAGATACACCTATACTTGATTCTGCCTCCGTCAGTTGGAATTTTGTTTATTTCGGCCACCTTATCAATCCCCTATCGACACTGAAATCTAATTGATTTATTAAAGATTTGCCAAAATGCGATTTCAAACCTACACAAATGTATATACATATGTACATGAATACATATATGTATGCGTACAAACGAAACGAAATTGAAAGTGTATTACGAGTAAATAATTTGTAGCAGAACTTTTATGAAACGAAAGACCATTATCTACAAACAAAATTCAATTTTAAGAGATCTTAAAGTATGACCAAATCAATGCGAATTAAACGGTTGGATACGTATAAATGCCGTAGATCTTCTATTGTACGAAATACTATCGAAATTCGATTTTAAGATAGGTGCAGATCTTCTATAATCCACTACCATCGAAATTACATTATAACAAACATTACATTTATAAGAAAACTAAAGAGAACTATCCAATTGGTGACCTCAAATCTTCTACAATCCAAAACACCATGATCCATGATCTTAATTTACAGAAAAATAAGAATAACCATTTCGCCTAAAATTTTCTACAATAGAAAATCGACTGTTAAAGACTTAAAATTATAAGAACATCAAAGATCTTCCAGAGAACTGGTTTTGGGAAAAAATCAAAAATAATTTCCATATACAGATCTAATACTGATCTACAATTCATTAGACATCTTAAACGATTCCTGTCCTAAAACTTCAACTATTTTTTTTTGTGTTTCCTTATTATCGGAAGTCGTAGAACTAATAGGGGCTTTGCAGTACATGGAACCCCTACCAGGCATTATTATTATTATCATTTGGAACACGCTGACAAGGCGGAATACTAACGATATAATATGCAAAAAATCGTACAACAGATAGACTACCTATTATTTAATGCAAACGATGGGAATCGCATAGTATCTTCGTGTGCGTCAATCAAGATTCTCTTTTCAATTGTGTTTGTATTATTTTTTGTGTTTAAATTATAGAGAACTTGAAGTTTTGAAGACTTGAAAGCTGTTCAAATCGGATATAGCGTAATTTTGCAACACGAACAGAGGTTGATCGAAAGAAAAACGATATTCGTTGAGGGTTTTAATGAGATTCAAGAGCATTTTGAACCTCGACTGATTTTGATATGGTTCTTAAAGATATTTTACATTGCGGAACCATCAAGACTGTATTTCTGTAAATATTTTGAAAGGTATCATAGAACATATATACCCATGTATTCCGTTACGGACTTTACAGATAATACCACATCATAGAAAAATCGAATTAAAAAACTTCCAGCAATAACATATTCTCTTATTATGTAATTTTCACTACAATAGCCACATAAATACAAATGTATGTACATATGTACCTATATACTTTACTTCCCGCAGAGTTTTCAAGTAGAAGGACGAGGAGACTTAGCGGAAAGGGAACAGGAACAAGGACAACTAGTGCCACTGCCACTGCATTGTTCTCCATTCGAGTGGCCATCTCTTCCTTCTTCCGCGCTCGTTTTGAATGCAATTTCCGTTGAAGTGCCAAATGCCAAAAACTTCATTGTTAAGCGAAAAGAGAGAGGGCTCGGTCCTCCTGCCAGGTCGGCTAAGAGTCGGGGGTCAAGTCGTATCGAATCAGGGGTTGGAACCACAGCGGTGGTCCATCCATTCTCAAGAGCGACAATTAGTGTTGCAGGACCACCCACCCGTCCGCCGAAAGTGGCAAAGACCTGTTCAGCTTTTGCATTCATTGTTGTTCAACAGGTAAGAGTGTTTCCTAGGGGTTCCTTCATAGATCCCTAGGGTTTTGTTTCCACTTCCATTCAGGTACTAGGGATAGTTCTTTCAGTTTTCCCACAGATACAGTTAGAGATACAACAATATAACGAAACAATCAATGGTAACAATGCTCCTAAGGCCCTCTCTGTCTCTCTCTGGAGGCGCGGGGGTGTGGTTCGGGATTATAAAACTGTGTTTCTACTTTTTGCTCAAGCTCGAGTAGCTCTCTTTTACAGCCGTTACAGATACTTCCTTTTTTTGGCGTTACGCCATCATCAAACGGAGCTCTGTGGTGCACCCAAAAACTGTTACGTCTAACCACGCAATGCTGCTCCCTCTCTCTCTCTCTCTATCTCTCTTCGCCTCCTGGAAGTTCAATAAGAAGAAAGAAAATTACCTAATTGTGTTGCATCGACAGCAGCAGCAGCAAGCCACTGAGACCAAAGCGATTCGACTTTCCACAACATTACTCCACTTCTTGGTTGATGTACTTTTACCCCCCACGGAACCCCACCCCACTCCACCCCAATCGCTGAAACTGCGCCATCGCCGCCTGTCTTCGCCCGCTTCACCCATAACCCGTATGTGTGCCAAAAGCTACAACAACAGCAACAAAAAATGTGCCACAAACCTGCAAAATGCGGTGCATATTTGTTGCTGTTGTTTTTGTTGTTTGTTGCCTTTTTGCTTCTTTCTTTCGCCGTCTCTCCCACTCTCTTTCGACACTCTATCTCCCCCGTCTTTCTCTTTCTGTTACTCATGCTCTTTCTCTTTCATTTTAGTTAGATAATACACATCAAGACACCGTTAAAGCTCTGGCAAACAAACAGTAAAAGCAGTGCACCCAAACGCTAGCTTAGGATTGGAAGCAGAGGCAAAGCTGCGCTCTTCTCTCACACGATCAGTGTTTTACCGATGCATTTATGCTGCGGAATACCACGAGTCTTCTAATAATTTTGTAAATTTCTAATCCCAGGTGCACCGATGGAACCACCGGGTGGAAAAATTTGATAGTAATTGATAGTGTTTTTCCTTCATGAAAATCATTGGTTACAAAAAAAAAACCATCGGTGGAAATCGTATAGTGTGACAGCCGCAGCATTAGGATCAAAGTTTGGCCTACCAGCAGAGTCTAGGCAGAGCAGGGGAGCGCTAAAGTCAAGCTGGGAGCAGAGCAGAGTAGAGGAGCGCTAAGCAGTGCTTGAAGCAGCCAAGCACCTCGCTGTTGCTATCGGCAGCGGCGATGGTGGCGGTGCGGCGTTATAGCTCAAGCAAGACTTCCTATATTTTGAAACACGTTACGTTCGTAACATAATTCACACAACAGGTTACCCCCCAAGCCAGACACAGAGTGACAGAGAGAGGAGAAGGCGGCAGGAGAAGAGGTAAAAGCAACAACTAGCTATAAACAACAACAACAGAGATTATATGGAGTCGCTGGAGTTGACTTTTTGCAGAGGCGCAGGCAGGCAAGTAAGCAAGCAGTGCAGTGCAGTGGAATTGTGCGCGGGAATAGATTGGGAAATATAGGGAAATGATGATCGTGAGAAAAGATTGCACTAGACTAGCCTTAGTCTTAGACAAATGACAGATCTTGTATGTTTTATATATAGCCACTAGACAAGAATAATCTCAAAATATATCAACGAAGTTGAATCATTTAATATCAAGGAAAGTGATAAAGAATTCCAATCGAATGGATTTCCTGGATGAAATCATCGCATGAATGAATAAGCCCTAGAATCGAGTTTATTTCATTCCATGATCTCATCGATTGCAATGGCAGAAAAGTTCCCTCCCTGAGACATCCTTGATCCTCAAAACCGCACGACCAGTGCATTGTGTGAGCAATCGTTCGACCACAGCAGCCAGGTGGTTGCCATGCCACTAGTTGTGGGGCGGAGGAGAGAGAGAGGGAGCAACACAGAGCAAGCTTTTTTTGTGATGGGTTTACCGCTTTTAATGCCAAATTCGCACGATCGTTCGACGTTACAAAGATGCAAGATAGGCCACCCCGTTTTCTTGCCACATACACATGTACTTTCTTGAACGAATTTGATACGACATAGTGGAGGCTGTGCTGCCGATGCAGCCCCCACTGCCGACGTCTCCCCGTCTCAAGCATTTGGTGGCATAAACCAGGTTAGTGTGATTTTTTGTTGCACTATAAAATGGGTTACAATGGGAAATGCAGCGCACAAGTGGTTTGCAATGAATGTGCGTTTCATATCATCTCCATTTCTATATAGAGGGTTTACTTATTTGAGTCTGTGTGTGCATATACAAATGTACTTATTAGAGTGAGAGTGTGCACATACTTATTAGAGTGAGAGTGTGCGTGCACTTTTGCGAGAAAGTCTGCGCGTGCACTTATTGGTGTCAATGTGTGCGGTGCGTATATTTATTTGTGCAAAAGTATGCGTTCATATTTCAAAAACATCAATATGGCACAAGCAGTGCATGCAAGCCTCAGCTTCAACAGCAGCAACAACAATAGCAACATCTGCTGCTGCGATAACAACAAGAAATACAATATATAAATATGTTTTTACACACATATACATACGCAAATTTACATATACACTGCACTGTACAGCCGCTTCCGCATGCAATGTGGAAATAAAAACAACAAAAGAGTCATCAACAGCAAATGTCTCGAGACTCTCCCTCTCTCTGTCTTGCATTGTGCATCAAAAGAGAGGCGGCAGCGAATATAAGAACAAAAGGAAGCATAAATAGAAAGAAGCAAGAAAAGCCACAACAAATACGGTTGGGGTCCTGGGCCATCCCCCCCTGAGATGGACAGAATTGACCCAAGCGGTGTTTGTGGGCTAAAAATAATAGGATGTAAAATGTATGGCAGTAATTTTTTCCGCCACTGTGAGTAGAACATATGGTATCCCACGTACCACCCGCTCAAGCATATCCATCAGCAGTGTAAGACTTTATTCTTAAACTTTACATCATTTATCCCATAGTTGACCCTCCCCCTCTCTCGTATATTTAACTGCGTTATGTCTCGCACTGTTCCCACTTGTTTTTATAACACTCTTGAGAAAAAGAGAGCGAAACACCAGTCAGAGAGTAGCGTAGCGTCACACTCTTGCTCACAAACACACACGCACATGCAGTGCTTTGCTGGTTCGGCATTTTGTGTTAATATCTCTGCCGCTTAAAGGCGTTTTTTGTTGCTTTTTCTGCTTGGCGTTTTCTTCCTCTTTCTTTCATTATTTTGCCGCCGCTGCTTATATTTTGTTTCTTTTCTTGGCAGTGATTCGGCGTCGGCGTCGACGTTGACGTTGCCGTTGACGTCGCTGGCTGCGATCGCACGTGTGTGTGAGTGAGTCAGCCAGTTTCACACGACTCTCGTGAGTGTGTCCATGTGTGTGAGTGAGTGTGAGGGAATAGGTCGACGTTTTCTTAGCGCGCTCTCGCTCTCTCTCCCTCTTCCTCTCTCTGTTTTTCGCTTGGCTGCGATCAACAATTTTTATACCTGTTTGCTTTTACCTCGCCCACCTCACCCCTCCCCCCACACCTCTGCGCACTACTCTTCTTCCTCTTTCTAGCTGCCAGTACCAACAATTCCCAAGCGATCGCGTCGCTGCCCCTCTTTACCCGCTTTTGACCCGCTCTCTTGCTTCCGTGCACTTGCCATGCTCTTACGTCGTTTGTCTTTTCGCCTCACACACTCACCCATTACGTTGTCTTTTTTTTTGCCTTTTCGTTGGGGAGGGGAGCAATGCGGAAGTGAATTTAATTTATTGTATTTACGCTGCGCTGCCGTCGCTCTGGTGCTTTGCTGCTGTCTGTCGCGCTGCTTTTCTGCTGCCGGCTCTGGTCACCAGGCCACCTAAGAGCAGAGCAGAGCAGAGACGGGAGAGAACCGAAAACCAGGAAAGGAAAATAAAATTGTAAAGGCAACCAAATTGAGCTTAAAGCGCAGCTTCTAAAAGTTGTTGTTACGTTTTCCGTTAATTGAAGCGAGCGGAGAAGAGAGAAGCTAATTCAAATCTCAATAAAGCACAATACTCACACACATTTGCACGTGTATGGGCGCGATTTCTGCTCTCATCTCTTAAGAAATAACGGAGGTGTGGCGGGCGCCCGCACAAGATCAGGTGTGCGGTTTGCACCCCCCACACTCACACTCGCATGCTCATCACATGGAAGGGGGGTATGGGAGGTAGGGAGAGTGTAGCAGCGGCTTCGGCAGAATAAGAAGCAGGAACTGTTTGGCTGATTTGTTCGACGTCGTCGTCGGCGGCGCAGGCAAATAAATAAACACAATTCTGCTGGCATTTTTTACGTGTTTTCGAAATACCCTAGGCAGGAGGAAGTGTAATATTATTCTGGACGGATTTTTGCCAAAGAAGAAAGCAGATCCAAGAATATTTCTCATTTTATAAGAAATTTATATGCAACTTTCGAAGTAGTTTTCGATATTAATGAAGCAGAGATTCTAGCAATCATGTAAATCGAAACATTCTCTTTCTTCTCCTTTTCTGATCCTAGAACGGAAAAGAGCATTTAAACTTCGTTGACCCGAAGTTGTGTTGTTTTTCTTTAATTTTTGTTCTTCTTTTTTGCCATAGCGCCCCAGCGATAAGATTTCGCTGACGTGAGCCACAGAGAGTCGCGCGGCACCCTAATTGGAGCTCAACGCTCCGCTCCACTCCGCTTTTGTTTCACTTCCATAGAAAAGTGCATGCAACAAGAGACCCGTGAACCGAACCGAACCGAACTTAAGTGAACCGTTCCATGCCATACCATATACCCCATTCTATGGCATACCAAGCAGTCCAGTCGATACAGTCCAAGACATGCACTGGCACTGCCACTAGACACTGAATAATTATGGTTTCCAGCCAACCAGCATGATGCAACAGGCAGAACTCGTGCACATTCGATAAAACAGTAATATCTCGAATTGCAATGTTCTGTCAGAAAGAACACCCAATGATCTCTTATATATTATAGAAGGTGGGAGCTTTCTGGGTCTGTGAAAGCAGTAGAGCGTACACTTTACTCCATAATGTATTTTAAAGTTCTTACACTTAGAAATTACGCAAGATAATAAAAGAACTTCCCTGGAATAACTCAAAAAATGTTGCAACTATTTTTTCAAAACTGAAGAATTCTATCCACAGAATTCCTGTTTTTAAGATTCTTTCAACCTCTAACCTCATATATGTATGTATGTATTTTCCATTTCACAGTAATAGACACCTTTTAACCTCTCCAGCCATCGAAACAATCAGATGCGAATGACTTTTGGTACTTGAATAATAAAATGAAATTAGTGAAATGATTGTGTATGAACGATGAGCAATAGATTGAGGAATGTATTCCACAGAAATGGCATGACGAGTCCCTGGTTAAAGAGGGCCTTCTTTACAAATTTACAACAGTCTTATAAAGATGCCACAATTAGATCCCCACTAAAACCAAGTTAATAAATCAACAAAAAACCCTAGATAAACCCGTTGTTACTGGGTCTCATGCCCTATCTAATTTTACCTGAATTATCTTTTTACACGTGTGTAGATCCCACAATTTGTTGACCTCAAGAAACTCAAACATTGTAAGACTCGTTCGCCGTCGCAGAGACAGAGGGTACAAAATCATATTTAGCAGAGAGATAAACCATAAAGATTAAGGTGTGTGGTGGGATGGGATGGGGTGGCGCATTTATCAGTTGTTTCAGACAATCGTCTTGTACTGATATTTCATGACCAATGTGACGTAGTACTATATCATGTTTTTCAGCGAGAGATGATAATCGCTCAATTTGTGTTAACACTGTGGTTGGGATTGCTTACCTGTTTGCTCCACTGTGCCTCAGAGGTGTGAGACTTTCTGGCGGGGGCGTTTCGCGGGGCTGGGGACTGGGCTTCGATTCTTGAGCAATGCGGAAGCGGATATGTCCAGATCCCAGAATGGCTAACACAATCGACAGGCGTTGTGTTCTTGTTGCTTTGTGGTTTGACTACAACTGCTGCAATACGTGTCGCGCGTATTGGCTACGTATCGGTGTGCGACGTAGGGTAATGCATGCACTTTGCTAATGCACTGCTTGCTGTTGCTTTCTAGCTGCAGTTCTCTGCTGCTGCTGCTGCTACTACTTTGATGATTTCCTGGTTAAGCTGCAGCGCTGTTTCTGTCGCTGCTGTGGCTATCTGCTGCGCCAAGGGGCCATTGTCGTAGGGTGGGGTGCTGTCTGGTGGGTGGTGCTGTGTTTTTGGGGCTAATCCTGTCTCACACTGCTTGCTTTTGACCGTTACTCAAAAGCCGTTATTGTTGTTGTTGGTTGTGTTGTCTTTGCGAATGTCAGCGCCAAAGCAGAGCAAACAAAAGAGAGCGTGTGTAGGAGAAGCAGAAGAACAAGTCAAAGGTACTTCCGTCTGTGTTCCTTGCACTCGCTTACGTACACACAAACGCACACACAATCACACGCACACACACACAGCCCTCTCACGCGATGCACTTGCACTTGTATTTTGTTTGTGTTAGCATTTCCTACTCTTTTGCGGAGGAAGAGCGGGCGCCGCGCGGTATAGAACAGTGAATTTTTGTCTCCTCCTTTTCACTTACACTTCTTCGTGTCGGTTCGGTTGTTTCTTGTTTATCTCTTTATTTCCGTTTCCCGCACACAAAAACACACACGCACGCACGTAAGTGGAACCGTTATGCCGTCATTTAAATTCTATTAATTGTGCATTAATCAATTTAAATCGTATATTTATCTTGTGTATTTATCTTCTTTGCACAAATTTTTGTGAACAACAAAATGTCTTGCTCTGTTTTCTGCTTGTGTGTACAATTTCCTCCCAAGCGCTGCACGAACAACGAACAAGAAACCACACACGTCCGTTCGCCACGACAGTTTCTTACGTTTTGACGTGAGCAAGAAATAAACAAAGCGAAAACGAGAAGCCGAATACGTGAGAGTGCATGCGCAGAGAGCGAGAAACAGATTGAAAAGAGCATGGTATATTGTTGAAGGGTGGGAAGCGCCTCGATCTTCGAAAGGTAGGTTTTGATGGGCAATCTCTTTCAATCTGCGTGAGAAAAAATAAAGCAGCGAATAGTGAATGGTGAGATTGCCATTTGAACGTTTAAAAATATAAATTTCACTAAAACCACTTAATCGACTATTTTTCGAGCGCACCTTTAGAATGGCTCACCCTATAGTAATACCCCTTGGACGAGCCCAAGTCAGAGCGTAAGTAACGCTCCATCTGGCGCCATCTGAGAAGAATACAAAATTAAGAAAATTATTTAAGGAAGGGAAGTCGAGCTTGCTTCGATCCGTTTTACTGGCCGCAAATGATGAGACAAATATAAATCGAAGCCATATTTAGAGTACAGTGGGACGTCGCTCTGATTAAATTTTTTGAAAGTGTGTATTATTTAGATGCATTAACAGCTATTGAAAATATACAAAGTATAATAAGACCAAAAACTATATAATATCTATAGTTCTTGGAGCTTGAAAAGATCATTCTGTAACGTGGAATCGATAGTACTATATGTATATCTCTTATTATTCGACCTTTTTGCAGGTTGCCTTGGTGCAAAAATATCAGCAAATAACATTATATCTTTCTCAATCATTAAACAAAAGAGTGGGATATTACACAGATCCACTTTCGCCACAAATCTAATATATCCCCCTACTCATTTTGAGTATCGGGTATAAAAATGCTTACATATATTTTTAAAAAATGTACAAACCATATGAAATGCAGAGTCGTTTCTCCGTTTTCAAAAGTTCTCCAGAAATGTAAATTGCGATAATAATCTCAATTATGTTATTACGGAATCCACACAGACAACAAACAAATCATTTTATGTGTAAACATCAACCGATTTTCTTTTTGTTCACTTCCTTGGCAACAGCTACAGCAGCAACAATCAATGGTAATAATTTAAATATTTTAAAATGTTTACTAGGGAACATCTCAATGCGCGCCGCCACAGCTCGTATTAGCCTGGTGGCCTGGTGGGCGGTGGCTCTCGCGTGGGGGGCGCCAGATATATAGTTGTTAATCAATAGAAGATAAAGTTTAAACAAAAGTTTCTTCATCAAGCTGATAGAATAGGCAGGGGCTCGGAAACAAAGGGGGTTCACACTAGGCATTCGATTCCAAGATTGGTGGTATACGGATTTCGAATTGGTTTAATATTCTTAAGAGTTTCTTCTTTCTTAAGAGTTACAAGATATAGGTGTTTGATTCTTGCATTCCCTAAAGTACAATTTAGTTGATTAGTTGATCTGAAGTTTTGGATAATATTCCCAAAAAACGTAAATAATTTCCACTTCAACAAAAAAGTTCTTTAAAGAAAGGAAAAGTATTGAAAAAGTTATAGGAGCCGATTTTGCGATATACTGAAGACATATTCCCCTACAACCACTTTACACAATTCTATAGATTCCCATTTTTGCTTGACAACCTGTTTACGGATCCTTAGTATACGACTTGAGGTCTTACTATCGGTACGAGTACTCGTGTCTTCTCTTTAGTTCAAGTGTTTGCGAATATACATATTGTATTGTTGTCTTTTGTGGAATTACGAAAATGTATTTGCTTTCGCATTGATAAGGAGAATACCAGGAATATTTAGTTTTAATAATTTGGCACCAAATATTTTAAAAATCCCTCCAAAAAGAAAACATAGCCCCGCACCTGTGCAAAGGTCTTTTATTGTAATACTCAACAAGAAGATTTCAGAAGTTAGGAGGTGCTAGCAGATATCTGTTTGCGATCCCATAAATTTGGAACCCATAAAAACCAGTTGGCAATCTTTAATTATAAATTGTTTGTGGCGTTTCCGCTTCGCTGGAAACTGAAGCAAAGATCTCTTCTTCGGTCTTTAGGCTTCAGGTATTCGGCGCGATGGGGTCTACAGATGGGGAAATGGGAACTCTCATCAGGTTGATGGCGACCCAAAGATGCGCTCAGTTGCACTGCATCCGCTTTGTATGTCGGGAGTCTCTCTCTCCCTCTCCCTCTCTCTCTTGCTGTTGGTTAACCAGTTTTTCCCTAAGCAAACGGTTGACATTTCCAGTCAAATGCCCATAAACGGCCAACAATCGTGGCGACCCTGCCCCCGGGTACCCGCCCACGCCCCAGATACCATTCGCTTCCCTCCTAGTATGCTTTTTTTAGTGGTGTCTTCCCCATCGATTGCTCTACGACGACGACATCGACGGGGTTTCAAGTGATCGTCATCATCATCATCAACAGCACGACGACGACGACTACTACGACGACGATCACTGGCCCAAATTAGTAGCTTTGGTCATGGTGCGTCGCCCAGCGGGGGTTAGAGGGGAGCCTCCAGATGAATAGGAGGGTCTTTGGGCTTGGGTTTGGACGAAAAGAAGAGGAAGACGAGCTGCCGATGAGCATGGTCGGGGTTCAGAGTTCAAATAGTCGTCCAATTGAGCCAATCAACATATATACGTTTGTGTGTCCATATATCCGCAAGTACGAATATTTATGCCAGTTACTTGTGCATTACCAGGGTATACCGATTTTGTCGAATACTTTAAGAGCTAGAGGAATCAAAATTACCACAAAGACTACTGAGGAAACCCCGCAGATCTATAAGAGACAAGCTGTTAAATCTTTAATATGAAAGATATTTGGGATGTTTTTTGGTGGAACTATTTATTGAACCATTATCGAAGAATCTTAAAAAAATTATTATAATCGGATAATATTGACACAAAATATATATGAAACTTTTTAGAGCGGAATCTATCTATATCTATACTTATTTTTCTGTATTTTCCTACAGGTGTCATCAGAAAAGGTTAAGACTTATTCAACCTTCTACAAAGCTCGTAAAAGGTCTCCATTAGTCAAAATTCTCATATTAGAGTTAGTTCTATGTATAAATAGTACACCAGTACCCACACGTGCTTTTTACCAATATTTCCTCAATTTATGAGAGTATAAAAGTCACAAAAGAACCCAACTATCGGGTATTTTTATGGTCGAAATACAGGAACTAGTAGATTTACTTTGCCATTGCAATGCATCCATATTAATACTAGAATATGTTTTACTGCATATCATTGCAATGCAACCATAGCACGTCTACATAGTATAGATACATCTTCCTATCCCTATCCCTGCCTACTTAGAACTCTATCCATTCCTACTGAAATCTCTGGCTGTTCTGTAATTCCACCCAGTCATCATCTAGTCATAGTTCTTACTTTTTAGTTCGATGCCTAAGTGCAGATAATTCATTAAAATAGAATATGCCAATGTCCAGAGGCAGCCAAGTGGCATCCACTTGATGCCTAGAGCACACACAACACTAGATTCATTTTATGTGTAGTATAAATATGCATATAGACAAGAGCAGACAGCCAGGCCAGCGATTTGATATATGCCCTGCACTATATAGCAGTCGCAGAGACCTCTATAAATAGTCCGTAGTCCGTAGTCCGTAGCCCGACAAAGTCTTCTCCCGATGCGGAAGTATTTCCAGACGCGAATTTTCATCGTGTTCTTCTTATTTCTCGCCCATTTCTCTTGTTGGTCATTTGCCAATTACTAAAACGCACTGAGAGATGGAGAGGGTTGGGAGTGGGTTGGAAGGAGTGTCTCGATAAGGTGTGTGTCTGTCTGGATGGTATAAGACACAAATGCTATGTCTGGAGCGGAAATATAGAGTGGGGTATACAGGAAAGTTAACCTCAAAGGCAGGTTTTTTTCTTTCCACTAAAAGAGATATGTCTGCCTAAGAAGGATAGATAGTTGAGGATATTTCAAATGCAGCTTAGATCGAAAGATATCTAATAGATCTAAGTAATTGCATTATTCTATCTATAAGTCTATGATTAATCGATTCATTCTCCTAAAGCTCTTCTGATTAACTTTAATAATTCATTATCTTGAAGTTCTTCTAATTAACCTTCAAATATCAACCTATATATTCTCATTGAGATCAAGAAAGATTCATAAATAATGTGTTTCCCTATAATCCATATCAAAAGGTGAGATTGTCAAGTAATTCCTTTAACAATCATTCATTCCAGCAAACAAAATACTCATTTATAGTAGAGGAACACCTCCATTGTAATAATAATTCTGCAAAACAATTTACTATAACCGGATCATTTCCCAGAAGGAGTGGCGGAACACACAAATGTTTCCGCCCTTCTCACAGAAGCGGATCCAATGCAGGATCTTGCACGATCCTGCCTACATACACCACCCACATAACATGACATCATTTTTTAGCATTAGGAAGGGATCTAGGATCGAATCGGATCTCTCTTATCCTTTTCGTTACACTTTTTCCTGCCCAAGAAATAATTGAATTGCTTTGAATGCCTCTTTTTGATTTTGTGTGTGTGTGTGTGTGTGTCTGTGATGTAAAGGATATTACGTGATGATCCTGAGATTCTAGGACTCTCTCGCCCTCGTCCTGGCCTAATTGTTACACATTCCTCTTGTGCAACAATGGGTAATTGTAAGATTTTTGCCGCCACTGCGCACATTAAGGATCTAAGGTTGCTTTGGTCCTTTGACAGTTGGTCCCCGACAAATCTCTGCCTTCGACGATGTATGTGCGTGTGTGTGTGTTTATGTCTGCAGGATATGAAATATGCACCCTGCAAAAAGGGAAAGAAGAAACCGTGGGAAACCTGCCCGCCTGTCTGGGCCTCTCTATAAGGAAGGCGACCAGGAGAGCCCCGAACAAAGGCCCAAAACGGAAAACTGATCGAAGAACCCACAACGAACACTCAAATATCGTATCGATCTTTGGCTACAAATCGTCGATGCCATCGTCGTTGCTGGCGACGTTGTTGGTCAGGATTATGGCAGCCCAGTCCCCAGACCCCAGACCCGGAGAAACGTTCCAATTTAGCGCCCAAACGAAGTGTAGCCAAGCAGAACGGAACGACCGACTCTGAAGAAGGAAGAATATACATCAGAATAGGACATGATCGAATACAAAGATGACCTGTAGGAAGAGCAGGATACTTTTCTCTATGGAATTATACACATACATGTGTTTAATGAACAACTGGAAACATAAGCATCCATTAACATAGAATATCATGCCATGTGCAATAGATAGATATTCTATTAATTCTGGTCATTTTTTGGTGAAATATGATAAACGATATGATCCCATTGGAGATCCTTCAGATATTGGAACACCTGATGGCCGCGGATACATTTTTTTCTACATCGAAAAGAAGTTTTGGCTTAAATTGACTGGAAAGAAGGAATAGGATCGAAGGAAATTATTATGAAATATTTTATTTCCCATAAACCTATTAACTACCGAAGAAATATTCAACCAAATGAAGCATAAGCACCCATTTCACCTGTTACACACCCATTCCTCTGCCTAATATTCCCCGTTTCTATACCACTCCCATTCAATGGGTATGAAAACCCAAGAGTGCACTTAAGGGATGGAAAAAAAACAGTGATCGCAGATCGATCCACAAGTGTTGGCAGGTTATACTTCTACCCACTCTTCCGTATCGGTGTATGACCTGTCGTGAGTGTGTATGGGTGGTATATGTGTGTGCGTGTGCGTGTGCGTGTCGAGAGCACCTTACCGCAAGAACGCCAGAGCAAATGACGGTGAAAGGTTTCAGATTTCATCTGGTAGATGTTGTTCGGGGATATAGTAGGGATAGGGATAGGGATAGCGGCTGGGAGGGGGGGATTCGAAGTTTGTTCGGGGTTGGAATGTCATTCGAGTGCATTGTGCAACTGAGATTCGATCCTCGCTGCCGCCAGGATAAACAGAGAGTGTCGTGTCCCCTCCACCTCCTCCTCCTGCTGCACTGCTTCTTTGGCTTCTTTCAGGCTTCATCTTCATCGCTCTGTGTGTGGAATGTGGAAATCTTTATCAATTAAATAATCGCTGTAGAAAGGGGCCTCATCATCATCAGAGAAGGCATCAGGCCTGAGGCACTGAAGGCATCTATAGAATGTATGGATAGGAAGAATACTTAGAGATGGATAGACACAGAAGTGGATTGAATGGCTGCTGGCTGCTGGCTGCCGTTGCACGCACACGCACACATGAGGCACAGAGTGGCTGGAAAATGTGCCCAACATCCGCTCTATGCGGCTCAGCCTCGCCTCTGTCTTTCTGTCTGTCTGTCGTTCTTCGATCTCTTCGAGCGTTTCTTGGAAATCGTTTAAAACCAGAACACAACACACAACCAATGCTGGAAGATTGAACGTTTCGAAGCGTGGAAATGGCAGCAAATGAGAAGCAGCAGCGGCAGCGGCAGGAAGATCTCTTCTCTTTCCAAATGAAAATGCTGTGTAATTAATTACAGAGTCTGGGTAGGATCGTAAGGGAAGCGGGAACAAAGACTGCCAGCAGCAGGAGCAGGTTGAAAACCCACCATATCGAGTGGCATGAGAACCTTTTCGGTGTACAGAAAGGAAGTGAAGTTATCCTTGGGTTAGCACATGGCTTATCGACTTTTATGCCCCTCTGAGTTCAGGCGGCGACAAAAGGAAAATCATTTCGTAAAAAATACATAAATTTCCCCCCATTTTTATGAGGCTCTAGAGAGTAGATGTAGAGTGTTGTTTGGCCTCTAATTGAAAATCCTGTTTCCCTTTTTGTCGATCAGGAGTGTTGGTTTTAGCTCTTTGTACAATTAGATAGTCACACCATCCATTTCACGGGTATTCGATTGGGAATAAGCGCAGTTTTTTTTTGGGTAGAGGAAGGCCATAAAAAATGAGTTAGAGGAAACACTTCAGTAAAGTAGATGATATTGAAAGAATAGATAGAATCGTTCGATCCTCAGGGTTATCATAGGGTTAGAGAAGTTTTAGAGATCATTTGGTCGGAATATTGTGGTAGAAATGTCTTTCAATAGTATCGTATTTATTGTATGATCAATGGATTGATGGATCATGAAATCTAAGGTTTCTTTTCTGTTCAAGATAGATTTTCGTTCAATGATTTCCATAATGATAAAACTTTAACATAAGTATTTTTTAGTACTTCGTCACAATCCAAAAATGAACTACTTAAAAGTCTACGGAGTTTCCTTAAAAAGTTAAATATTATTTAGTTAATATTATAGCCATATAGTCGTGAAACAAAGTGTAAGGACAACTTCATAGAGAGCCAAGCCAAAGATTTGCAATCTCTCATTAAATATGTCGCCAATCCAATTCAACCATGAATTCAGTATTATATAAAACCATGAAATTTTTATTGTAAAAGTATCATATGTTCATATATTTATGATCAGTAAAAGAGTATAATAATTCAGAAGTGATCAATAGTGCACGATCACTACTACTCTACGATCATTTTTCCTCATTTTTCACCAAACAAGTTTCATATTTTTATGGCCTAACCATTTCCAGTAAAACGAATAAAAACCCCTTTAATGGATCGATCAGTAAGACTTCGATTCCAATCGAAATAGCAACTATAAAACTCTTGCTCGCCCCAAAAAAACCATTCCCAGGAAAGTGTTCATGTTGATCGATCCTCCTTAATTGCTAAACGATCATTTGATCCTCGTATCGATCACCACCTAATGGGAATCTCAGGAGCACCACACACCACACTGCAATGCACTCTCAGTCTCGTCTCCGAGGCTTAATGAGGAAGCACCACCATAACAGCCTTTCGGTGGGCACTCAATCGGATCAGTTACCTCTCTCTCTCTTTCCCTGGCTCTGTCTCTTGTGCCACTCTTTCTGTCGATCGTCCCAACCTGATTGCCCACCCACATAATCCCCCAAGACGAGAGGCCTCCTCCGAAGCCAAAGTTTCGCATTTTTGTTGTTGGTTTTTTTGGTTTTTTTGGTTTGTTAATAACTTTCAGGCTGGGGAGAGCGGGCTCATAAATGTTAAATTGATTGAGGCATATTGCCGACATATCGCGATGTTGTCTCGATTATATAACTTCCTCAAACCAGACGCAAGACTGCAGACCCGCAGACATCAAGACACACAGAGCTCCCCCGAAGCTCTACCCCGAAACTCCAGTGTTGAAGAAAAAGTGTTACAGACACGCTACCGTCTAACGATATCCCCGATACCATACACCATACACCAGACCCCGACGCCGGCAACAGCCGCAACTTGGACCCCGACTCAGACACCCACTGCCTTACATTCATAATCTATTTTGCCACCACGCGTTGCACACTAAAACTTTGCTCAAGCCCCCCAGAGAAAGAAAGAAAGATAGAGAGGGAGTCAGAGGGAGACAGCATCCGGAATCGTTATGCCAAAAAACGAAAGAAAGAAACACGAGATATATGAATGAGAGGGGGTTTTTGAATACAGTGATCTTTGTATACTCTTGTGGATTGGGTGGAAACTAAAGAGATCTTCTCCTGATTTTAGGAGAATCTTTGCTTTAGGGTAGTCGCTTAGATTTGAAGGAAGTGAAAGCTCATACGAGTATCTTCCAGGGGATGAGGGTTTTGATTCGATAGAATCAGAAAATTTACTTAAAGGTAACTTCTTGTACATACAAACTGATCCTAGATTGGTGTTTCGATTGAAATGGAATATCTTTACCAGAAAAGAGTGAAAATATAGGTTTATAGGTAGATCCTTTGGGTACTTCTTTAGGTCATAAATAAATATTATTGCAGATTCGAAAGGAATGACATCATATCATAGCAGATAGGCTATTTACATATTTATTTGGTAGATTCCAGAGAACACACATTATATTTTTCAGACGCATTTGAGTCAAATGGAATTATATAGCTGATTGATTTCTTTTTAAATTCTACAACTTTTTTATTAAATTACCTAGTGGCACTGTATATGTTCAATGTTTTAGGAGATACATAGGTGTATTTTCTGGAACATATCTTTCACTAAAACAGATCAGCTATATTCAAAGTTGGTGTTTTTGGTGGTGTTTTTTGTAGATAGAATATCAAGAACGTAATTAAATTTTGCAAGGAAAATGGGGAAAGATTCAATTTAAAAGGATTTAATCTAAAGAATGTACGAAATGAAAGCAGCGTTCTTTAAATAATGACAATTTTTAGCAACAACAAATGTATTGTTTGTCTTCAAACTTCTTCAAATAGTTATCTCTATATCTTGCCGCCTATTTAGATCTTTATAGGCACCTGCTCTCTCACCCGTAAGAGTATTATATTGAAAGACAACGCCGAAGAATTCAGGTTTGCAATGCGGTAATGCACCATCCAAAGCGACGAAGAAGAGTCTGAAGATGGTAACCAGCCCCGGGTATGGGGTCTGGGGTATGGGGGTCTGAGAGTCAGCCAGTGGGTCGACGGCGTCATCATCAGCTCTATCTGCATCGCCAGAGCTCCAGTGTGACTTCTGCACTGCGCGCATGCGCCATAAATGGGAAGAGGAAGACACAACAAGAAGAAGCTGCCGACGAAGAGGATGATGAAGGAGAAGGAGAGGATGCAGACGAGAAGAGAAACTGGAGGAGACGACCACTGACAACCGACAAGCGACTACTGTGCCACTGTTCCACATTCGGATTACGGAAATATCTGCAACAGCAGCAGCAACAGCCACAGCGACAACAGGTCGCCGACAGGTGGGGTCCGGTTCGGTTGTCGTTTCGGTGTGTCTTTGGTTCGGTTTTTGGATCGGTTTTCTCACCGTTTCTTAGCCTGACCCGCTATGGAGTAGTGCCTCCGCTTTGGTGCTCGCCTTTTGCCTCCTTTGCGGTTCTCAACAACTTTCACCTTTCACGTAATCCCAATGTCCAACAGAGGCCTGCAGATCAGGCTCCGGCTGTGTCTCTGGAAGCTGAAGCTCATTCTCTCTGTGGCCAAACAAATCTCTTTTGGCGCAGGCTTTCTCAGCGCCCCGTCTCGATGAAGATTCATTTATTGTCTCTGCTATTTGCCAATTGACCATTTCCAGATGGAGGAACTCAATTACAGCGCCGCATTCTCATTCGCATTCGCATTCGCATTCGCATTGGGGATCTCTCTCTCTTTTTATGGTCCAGGCATCGGCATCTAGCGGTACATTCACCATAGATTGAAGATTGCCCCAAAGAACGGAACGGGGGGGTAATCATTGAGGTAAATTACATACCCCATATCCCCACATTTCGCTCGCTGAAGATTCTCTCGTTCTTCGTGGCAGAAGAAGCCATTGGTGGTTCCCGATTTGGCTAACGGGCATGGCAGCATCTTTTGGGATACATGCCTCTGCAGGCAGGATGTAACATTTTTCTAATGGCATCGCAAGGAAGTTGGCTATTAGGAGAGGCATCTGTGGAAACTGAGGCATTCCCTCGTGTCGGCAGGTGCTTTGGCATTAAAAGTGTGCTGGTAATGGGAGTGCAGCTTTGAGATTTTCACTCCAGTGGATCTAAGATCTTCAGAACGCAGTTTGAGAAAGTCACAAGTTGTGGGATCTACCAACAAACCTCAGTTATATATTGTGCTTCTTGGGGAAAATTTAACAACCAAAATAATGAGATTCGGTTCCCCAAAAGTTCCTTGAACTCCATGATATGATATATTAAGCCTCAACTCGGGTAGAGCACCAATGGGTCTTGTATTATGTTTTTGCATTCTCGGCCACGAGTCTCTTAACCAGTCTCGCTCGCGCATTCTCGGTCATTCGCTTAAGGAATGGTAGCCGATGGGAGCAAGGGCGTTGAAAGATAAGTTACACAGTTTTGAGGACTTTCCAATCCCCAAAGAAAAGTAGAAAATATTTCCAATTGAAAAGGTTTGGGACTTACATTCTAGATATTTTATTAGGGATTTCGAATCCCCAAATAAAGGGTCGAGTATAGTAAAATATTTTATAGCTAGAGAGTCGATTTGGATAATTCTGCAGGGTTTCTGCATCATTTAAGTCAAAGAAAGTCTACCCCATAGATGGAATCTTTGACAGATTCTAGAGAACAAATCTCAGGAGATCTCTGTATCCTTAAAGCATTCCTTTGGGGTTTCTCTTTGAAGCTACAGCCTTTAAATTCCCTTTAATTGAACTATGTACAATGTACATCCTTAAGGAATATCCTTCCTTGTCATTCCCAACTGAAAACACAAGTAGATTTCCATTCTATTCCATAAACTCAATTCAATTTGATATTTATCCATCACACACACACACACACACACACATTCTATTCCGTTTGCAAAAGGCTTCCTTGGCTGTTTCCCTTTTGCTCCATGATTTATAAACTTTTAACATATCATTCACCCATAAATCCCACAACCACATAGTGCATGTCCTTTGCTTTCCATGGGGCATCGCATCTCTCCAGCTATCTCCTCCCCCTGCCTTGAGGAAATAGTTGTACCCACAGTACGCCCCTCCTTCTGGTGTCCTAAGCATCTCTCCTCTGGCTTTCTCTCTCTCTCCATCTATCCAAGAGATAGAGTCTTGGGTGGGTGACAAAAATTAACTTTGCATGGAATTTAATTTACGTCGCTGGGACGATGATTTCCTGCCAGAGCAACGGTGTCCTGTGTGTGCCCCACATCTCGCTCTCTGGCAGTCCAAGAGGGAGCGGGAGTCGAGCCGAGCCGAGTGTAGTCGAAGGAGCCCAGTAGCTACTGCTGAAGCTGCTTCCGTCATTTCCTTGATGTAAAGGCTTTTGCCTCTCGGATTCCGTTTGCCATTTTGTGGAGGCGGACGCCGAGGCGAGTGGGAGTGGGAGTGGGAGGCAGGCCGGCGGCAACCGTCACGCTTCCTGCAGGATGCGACAACGTAGAGATGTCCAACTCTCTGTTGCCGCCCCCTCCTTCTCTCTATCCAACGCTCTTCCGTTTATCCTCCCGTGTCCTGTTCCACTTGTGTTGTTCTGTTGCTGGTCCTCGTCCGGGGTCCTGCCTGGCTGCCGGGCTGCCGGGCTGCCGGGCTGCCGGGTCCTCGTCCTGTCAGTCGTCGCTGTTTACCCGCTTTAATCAAACCATCCAAATCCACATTCATGTCCATGTTTTGTGCTCTCTACCTCCTCCTCCTCCTCCTCCATCCCCCTGCCTGCCTGTCATCATCCTCCTCCTGCTTCCTGCCCCGTCACTTCCTTGCAAATGCTGCAGCTTCCGTTTCCGGGATATAATGTTCATATTTTCGAGGACATTTTCAGGAAATAAAGTACGTCGCCCTCTGCTCTGCGCCCCGTTCAACGCTCGGGGATAACGATAACACACACACACACACACACAAATAGAGGAAGAAAGAGAGCAAAACCACCCAGCCACCCCTTGCTCTGCACTAGTCACTTCCTCTTTGGGAGTCCTCCTGGCTTTCGGGCAGGAAACTTTTTGCCTTTTCGCCGTGTGCGCATTTATGCCAGCCCAAAACCCAATGTGGCACAGCCACCCACTCAGCCACTCTGCCACTCTGCCACACGGCCACACATAGCCGCATAGCCAGGCGCCCTGCCACCTCCTCCCTGTGTTCTCTCTCCATTTGCTTCCGCAGTGGCAGCAGGATGCAGCCACCAGCAACAGAGAGAACGACTCTCTATCTCTCTCGCTCTGTCTGTTTGAATTTTGTCGCACTTCCTGTAGGTAGGAAAAGCTTCGTGCGTCTTCCGCTTTTCCTTCAGCTGCTCATCAGCAACGTAATTTCCGCAAAAGGTCTCCACCAGCAGTAGCTACTGCTCCACCAGCCCCTCCTCCTCAGCTCTACCTAACCCGTCTCTCTGTCTCTCCGTCTGTGTGTTCATGGGTGGGCAGGATTAAGTCCAGACAGAGGACCTTTAAGCCAAATGCCTGAAATGTTCTCCTCGGAAAGTCGGAGTGCAGGTTAATCAAGTATCGGATTCCTTTGAGGCAACAAGTGACAGTGCACCTTCCCCAGACCGAACGATGACTGCACCTTCCCCTCTCTCTCTCTCTCTCTCTCTGTCGCTTATGGTATCAACGACTCTCCACCGCCTTTGGCAGTTCATCAAATTCTCATGTGACCAAAAGCCAAGTAAGTTCAATTCATTCGAAATTTGATATGCGCTACACATATTTAATGACTTCTTTCCCTGCCTTGGTTCTTTACACACACACACACACACACTCTGGGGGGAGAGGGGGTTCCGATGAACTGCCAACGATCCCAATCCAATCCGTTTCGGATCCCCTGTTGCACCCACCAGCAGCAAGAGCCACCAGCGGCACTTGTCGCGCACATTCTAGGGTTGGGCACACAACACAACAAAATGCCGCGGATATTCCCCATTTCCATGTCCAATCCTCGATCAAGAGAGGCGACCTCTGCACGTGATGGAACGCCGGACAAATGGAAGTGGGGATGGGATGGGATGGAATGGGATGGGATGGAGACGCGATGCATGTCTGTGCATGTGGTAGAAAGGAAGATTGTATGCCGGAGAGAGGTGGGAGTAGCAGTGGCACTTTGTGGTAGCAATTTTTTGTTTTTTGGATAGATGTGGCGTGTGTGTTTTCCCTGCCACGCCCTGTCCGATCCAATCCGATCCGATCCAAACACTGCATTTGTATGCAGCATAGCGGATGCGACGGTCCAAGCGTTTATTTCTTCATTTCTTGTTCAGGCAAATGATGTTCCAAGCCCCAGACCCCAGACAGAGAGCTGGATGGAATGCACTAAACCGCTAACTAAGCAACGAACCCCAAAAGAACCCGAGAGCTACGGCACCACAAAGAAGGAGAAGCATAAAGGGAACGGAGGAACGGTGTGGCATACAACAAGTGGGAGTACACTCGAGAAAAGATTACAGGAATTACAGGTCGAAAGTTGTAGGAAATTATACGAAATTTAATGCTACGGGATATTAATTAGGATAGAAATAATGGTTAAGGGTAATCTCAGTCGTAATTAGGGTAGGATGATGTTTAATTGATTATGGAGTTCTAGAAGATTATTGTTTATTTCTGTATCGTTTTTAGGGGAAACTTTCAGTATAATTAGTAAACAATATAATCAAAATGTATTTAGAATGAAATGAGCATAAGAAAATATAATTGTAATTATAGTTTTTAAACTATAGTTTAAAAAAAAACTATGTCAAAAGCCGCCATTTAGCATCTGCCATTTTGAATGGCAAATGATAAGCAAAATCAAAACCTGAACCGGAATCCTCAAATTTCGATAAGTTGCGGATCAAAGATTGAAATTGCGGATTGAAAGAATCTCCCGTTAACTTTTTAATCCTTATTAATACTTAGATCCTGATAATTTGCAATCTGTTATGGAATCAATTCCAATTTCTAGTCCCCACTCAAAAATTAATCTTCCAACATGTCATACCCATACTAACATTTCTCTCAGTGTAGAGTTCTTGTTATTTGAAACCCGGATTTACACCAACATTAAAAAGAAAGAAGAACGAACAACATATTACTTTTACCGATCACAAAACAAAACGAAACACAACAAAAAAAGAAGAACAGAACCCGGTGCTGCGACTGCGCAATGACAGCCCAGAGACTCCCCGCTTGAGAGGAGTGGAAAGAGGAGGAGTAGTGGGAGGTGGAGCCATTGAAGGAGTACACCAACGGAATACAAATCCATAAATTAAATCAATGTTGAATAAAATTTCCTATGTACGAATGCACTTGTCGAAAGGTTCACATCAGACATTGATATGCCCATCCAGAGTCTCCGGGGGGATACGACACGATACGATACGGATTGTGCATGCAGAACGGAACATGCGGTGCGGTGCGTTGTGGGGGCGTCTGTCACTGTCGATCGGTATGGGGACATTCTTCAGGCCGGACGAACCCTCCTCAATTATGGGGAATTCCGTTTCAGCAGAAAATTCATAAGAGGGGAAAGGTTCCTTAAGCGACAGGCCACATAAATAAGTTCATTTAATGATAATGCTATGAAACCATTTACTGAATATTTGTGTTATAAAAATGATAACTTTAATAGGTTCCGCGATGTATGTATATGGGTTTATGTATGTATTGTATGTATGCAAATAACTATAACAAAAAAACAATCAATTGAACAAATTTCATTCGTGAATCATCAAAAGCCTGATAACAAATTCTGTTTTGTAGCACTCAAATGAAACGCAAACAATGTTTCTAATGGTCAACTTTTTTTCGTTTTTGTTTTTGTAGCACCCACATCTTGGCACTGTCCTGTCTTTGAGGAAACTATTGCTATGCTATGCTAGGCGAAAGATATAATCTAAATTAGTTCACAATCATTGCGAGTGTGCTAAACATTAGTTAGCATAAGAAGCTTATCGTCGAGTTCTGTCCTACTACTTAAGCATACAACTTAGATATTTACACAAATCCTATATTGAAAATCCTATGAAAAACTTTTGCTAATCTCGTTTAAAAACATGTTGGTTGAATCCCATTGCAAGTGTGTCTGTGTGTTCGTGTTCGTGTTCAGAGCCAGAGCAGGCGTTGGTCCCCCCGTTGGGGCTGGGCCAAGTCTCAGAGACCCGTGTGACTTGTCTGCAGCTGCTCAATGGAGATGGACAATTGTTCGAGGCGCTGCATCAGCTGCAGCATATTCTCCTGCGCCTTGTTGGTGTTGAACTCGTTGCCATGTTCCAGGGAGTCCTCCTCGGCGGCAGCAAGTTCGAAATGCAATTTGGCCAGACTCTCCTGCTGCTCTCGTATCTTGGTCATCTGATCCATGGTGCAGCCAGAGCCTGCTTGTTTTTGTGGAGCAAAGAATATTATTCAATTAGAAGAACTATCGTTTGTTTTCAGTTTCGATTGAAGCTCACCGAATGCCTTCAGCTTGCCAGAATGAAAGTCATCCAGTAGACCGAGGAGGGCACGTTCCATATGCTTGACATCGGGCACTTCGGAGACAAAGGAATGATGTTTTATTGGACGATCGTCGAATTTGTCGCTATGGACGCTGGCATTTGGCATCGATGCTGCTGCTGCTGTCGCTGCTGCTATTGGCGGTTTGCGACGCTGCGAACGCGGTGTATTCGTGTTGCTATCATAATTAATATTACTACACGTGCTGTTGATGTCGGTGTCGTTGTGGTTGGGTTTTGTGCTGTCGTTGTTGTTATTCATGGTGCTGGTGGCGGTGGTTGTGGTGTTGGTGGTGATAGTGGGATCTGGGGATAGCCACTCGCTGCTGACCAATGTAATGGCATTCAAACTATTTGCACTGCTGTGTGTGGGCTCCAATGCATCACCATCTGCACCACCATCATGCCAAATCATACGGGTGGAATGGAATTACGTAAAAAAGTATAAGAAAGAAAAAGTATAAACATAAAAAATTAATAAACTAAACATCATCAAAGAAAATTATATATACAATATTCAGGTGCAAAAATCTATGAACTATGAATAAATAATGCTCCAATTATAAATTTCTATAAATATATACGATAGAACGTGCGAATGAACCGACTTGTGCTGACACACAGAACCTAAAGGAGAGCCACAACCAGACACAAAGCCAAAAGGGGAGGGCTAGGCTCCAGGCAGAAATCAAAGCCAGATATAATAGGAGAGGCGCAGGCCCACACGGAACTAAAAGGCGAGGAGCGCCATAGCGTCATACGGAACTACAAAGAGAGGCCCGGCCCGGCTCTGTCTAGGCACTAGGGAGGTGCTAGGCAAATGTATTGTTATTTCAATTATTAAAATTATAACGAGATATCCAAGAATGTGGGTGGACTGGGCTGTGAATAATTTAGCCGTAATGTGTCGTCCCGCCATATGGCCAAGTGGACAGGGGCACGGCTGACTCATAGCTAAAAAGAGGTGCGGGCGGGCAGTGACTCGATAGACACCCATCCATTCGACAGCTGGTTCTTATCAATAAAACGAAACGGAGACAGCTGACAGATCGAATACCAATACCGCGCGTTCATGGCAACTGGAAGATAAGGAGAAAACCACATGAGTAAGTCTGTTTCCATCGGCAGGAACCCACCTTTGAGCAGTTTGCGTGGCCTCGTCTTGAACTCGAAGCGTTCATCGCCAGCACCTCCGCTGCCGCCCTGGGCCTGGGGGCGTGGTCGTTTCTCGTTTACATAGGTCACCTTGGTGGCAGTGGGCTGTTGTCCCTTCTCTTTGTCCTTCTCGGATATGGTACGTTCTATGGAACAGGAGGCAGAGTTTCGGCTACGCGTGGTGTCCCCACTGGATATGCCTTTGATTTTGATCTGGAATATGGAGATATGATGAATCTTTGACCAGGAACTTGTCCAACGAAAGGATTTGGGCGGGGTTTGGGTGTGATTATCTGTTTGGGGGAAGTGGGAATCTTTACATTTGGCACTGCGGGCGAGGCAGGGGTTTGAGCTGATTTCGGTGCGCTTTGGCTTTGAGCTTCTTCCTCCGTTTCCACATCGTTTGGCACGAGTTTCTGGCGCTCTACCACTTCATCGTTGGGCTCCATTCTTCTTTTGTTTTGCTAAATTTTACAATTTCTGTTTCTACCAGTGTGACCGCGGATTTATTGATAAAATATACCGTCCGACCCTCAGAAATATTCCGAAACATACCGTCTCATTTAATAAATATACCGTAAATATACTGACGAATACAAGTTATATTTGTGAGTGAAAATTCAAAAAACCTTCGTATGAAAGTTTCTATATTCCTTTCTTCTTCAATATACCTTTCAAAATGAAATTTAATAGATTGATGATATTGACAAAATATACCAATATACCACTCCCCAACCAACCATCATGTTTAAACAGTTTTCAGTATTTATTTTTAGTTTGTCTGCAAATGGTACTCAAAAATTCCATTTAAAGTATATATGGAGATTTCGTCATTCCCATCATTCATCGACCACCAGCCCGCCAGATTTGAATCGCAAAGGCGGCAAGGGCCGTTGTGTTGGTGCGATTTTCAGTGCAGACAAATACCATTTGAAACGTACGCGACATTTGATTGAAAAGCGTTGCAAGTTCTTGGCCATAATGACCTTTAATGTAGACGGAAGTAATTTCCGGTATCTTAATTTTCGGGTGGTTTGATTTCGGATATCATATCATATTCTTATACATCTTATCGGCAAGTGCAACCTCAAGAGCACCCTGTAGCTGCCCAAGAGTAGCTGCAATCTGGCTACGGGATCGAAAAGGTCCAAAAGACGCTCCTATCGCTCATACATTCCCAATCCGTTGCTCCGTTGCAAGTAGGCGATGAAAGTGCTCCTGGATATTTATCAAACGTCTACGATGATGGGATGACCTTGAGATTCAAATCCTGGCGGTCTAGAGACCGATGAATGACGTGGAATGACGAAATATCTCAACTCAATCTATTTTTGAAGAACAGTGCTGCTCTGCTAGATTTGTGAAAAAATGTCCATTGGCGGGCATTTAAAATGTAGATTTCTCATGTATTAAATAATAAAATCATTAACAATACAGTGTCTTGCTTTAATAGATAAAACATGACATGTGAGCGCTTAGATTAGGCCTTCTTCTTGGCAAAGCCCATTGTGTAGATCATATGGACAATGCTAATAAGTCCGATTCCGCACAGTCCCGCCGTAATGCCGAACAACGCCTTGTCTATGGGGCCACCTTTCAGGAAAACTGGAACATCGTTGACAGCCTAAAGAAACTATGCTTATCAAATATGATTTACTAGAAATATGAATGGATAACTCACCTGGAAGACCTTCATTTTGTTAGACAATCCCTCGGGCAGCGCCATGGTCTTAATGATCTGTTATGTAATGCTGAAAATATGCAAAAAAAAAACTTATAAGAAAGCAACCTGAATAAGTTTAAAATATTGTAGCACTAGCGAAATTGATGCAGCTGTTATTTCATGCATTAGTTTCCTTTTATTCCTATAAAAATTAGCTCTTACCTCAAGAAGCTTCTGTGAAAACTTACGAATTGCAATATATTTGCTGCAATTTCTTTGTAAATTCTAAAAATAGACTTCAACACAGATGTTTTTGACAAAAAAACTGCATTCAAGAGTTGTCAGACGCTGCAGAGCAAAAATACTGCCAGAATTTGAATCCACGCGGGCTCCGCCAAACGTTAAAAATTCAAAAAGTGCTACGTAGAACAAAGAACATTCCGATGGAACTATTTACAATTAACTGATTAAACCATTTAATAACATTTAAACAATAAAGATAATACTGTAAAAGAACAGAAAACTAAAAACAAACCCCAAGCATGAAGATATTCAAATTAAAGTTTGTGAAAATACAGAAAAAGAGCTAGTTTTGCCAGTCTTTCCCTAAAGATTGCCAAGCCGCGGAACGTCCAGTGTACCCGATTTATACGTTCCGCGCTATTTTGGCTTTTTGTGAATTTTTCAGCAGGCGCACAGCGAAAACAACACGCGGATTGCGTCATTTCTGCACTATTCGATTTTACGGCCGCATGTGAATGCAACACTGGTCGAGAGCGGGACGCATATACAGGCGTATATGGGGCGCGGCAAAAAGCCGTTAAGCACAGCCGTTGTCCCGCTCACACACACATGGCGGAAAGCGCTGCGAGCTAAAAAAGCACTCCGAAGACATTTGGCGATAACCGTCTGCTGGTTGTTTCTGTGCGCCTGTTGGGGATTACAATAATTCTACACCGAATGAGTTGTGCAATTTGGCGGTCGGGCGTTCGTTGTGTGCAAGCGGCGGCCGGCTTCATAAAATTTGTAGACACAACGAAAGCGAACACCGAACGGCCGCAAAGATTCCGTTGGTTTCGATTCGTATTTCTCCATTTCTCGTCGTGTGGGGTGGCTGTTGAATATTTCTATGCGACAAGCAAAAATGGAACTTAATTTTAGACCGACAGACAGCTAAGTACTGCAGCAGCAGCAAACAAATAATATAATTTCTTTGGGTAAAAAGCTGTTTAAGCTCTCAGCAAAAAAAGAAAACGCTTACGCTCGGATCGGTCTCTGCCGCTACACCGGTGCCGACCATCGACCTGTTTTAAAACAAATACATATCGCCCTGCTAAAGCCTTCGACGATTTTCAGCGCCCAGCACAAGAACTTTCAAAAACTGTAGCTTCCATCAGAAATTAACTTGCCAAAGTTGCGATGCGGCGGGCTGCTTTTTGGTATTCCGAAACGAAACTTGAAAAAAGTTAAATCTGTCAAGTTCACCTCCGAGTGCTTTTATTATTACACATTCGTATGCCAGGGAGGGGCGGGGGGGACGATTGAAGAGAGAGGAGAGTGTTGTTCATGAGTGTTCGGTTAGCTTAGGGCTGCGGCTGGGTTCAGTACTGTTCTTTGTCTCTCTTTGGTCTCTCTCTCGAAAAGTTCCAAGCTAAATAATTCCAAGTTCTGAACGTGTTTTGCAAGCTGCATCGTCTGACCATGTCTTACTCTCTGCTTCTGTCGCCGCCTCGCCTCTCTCTTCTGGGTGTGCGGTGAGTGTGTAAAAGTTCTGAGTCTAAGCAAATGGCGCTGGGAACATTAACCAAAAGCGTTATATTTAAAATACATACATATATAATACGTATGGGTTGCGAAACTAATATAGAAATCAATAGAATCGGATCACTTTTTGAAAAAGACTAGAATAACATTTTAGCCAAGATCGCTTAAGATGACGATCTTTTAGTGACTCGGAAGGTTCAAGGGATTCGAAAAAATATTATCTGCCCTGCGCTTGTTCCCCAAATTGGTATAATCTATGGATCAAAAAGCACCTAAATTCTCACACACACACACAACCAAACCCACACACACTTACAAATCCATTGAAAAGCGCTGTTAATGCTTTTTTTGTGCTTTGCGGATTGAAAGTTTTATCAGAAAGCCAAAATGTGACGGTGGTTACCCCCCCCCCCCCCCCCCCCCCCCCCCCCCCCCCCCTTGTCTACAAAGGGGCTGGCAGCCTCAATCCCGGCCTGAGAGACAAGCTTATTTTCGAAACAAAAGTTCTCTAGGGCTGAGCAGCAGACCCGCAGAGCGGATAAGTCAGAGGAGCTTATGAACGACAAGCCTTCAAGCAGATTGAAATTACTTATAAACATTTTATATTAAAGATATAATACATTAGTTTTTTGTTGGATATGGATGAAATACGTATGTTCTTGATCAGCATCAATAGCCGAGTACGTACAGCTACATACATACATATGTCTGTCTGTACGTCTGCACTTTTTCGTCCGTCCGTAGTTTTCGCAGACTATAAGAGCAATGGCAACCAAACCGTTAATGCAGAATCGTAGAGAATGGTCATAACTACCAAATTGGTTTAGATCGGCCAGTCTTTTGGTATACATCACCCTCTGAATTGTTAGGATATCAATCGTGATCGTGCGCCAACCATCGATTCACTTGCTTATGCAGCAAAAAATACCCTCGACCACGATTTATCAATAATTTACGTGCAAAACCTATTATGCCTCAAATGTCACTGATGTAGTACTAGCTAATTTTAATAATATTAAACGGATGACAGTTTCAGGGACCCCGATTTATCAAGAATTTACGTAAATAAACTTTTTGGCGGTCAGAAATGGTTAGACATTTTTGTCCACATATGATCCCGGATCCCTGATCACTCACGTATTACTCTCTTCTGTCGCCTCGCTCATCTGGTAGAGTATGTTAAAGGACCTTGGTCAACCATCAATCAAATGCCTCCGAGAACTTTAATTATAAGCGTTACATTTTAACAAAATTTTGTATGTATGATATGATATTGTGTCATCTATAATATCTTCGAAATATCTTTAAAAATATGTACATAGTCGTATGTTTAGAGGCCTATGCTATTTTTTATTAAATCATAAGCACCTTAATTCTCACATTAACGCGACAGACACCCACTAACAAATATATTGAAAAGCGCTGTGAAAACTTTCAATCCGCAAAGCACAAAAAGCATTATCAGAAAGCCAAAAAGCGGGGTGTTACCCCCCTCTCGTCTACAAAGTGGCTGACAGCCTTAATCCCGCCCTGAGAACCAAGTTTATTTTCGAAAGAAAAGTTCTGTAGGGCAGTGCAGCAAACCCGGAGAGCCCAAAAGCCAGAGAAGCTTATAAAAGACGAGCCTTAAATAAGATTCGATCAGAAATAAGGAATATTTTTTTTAAATTTCATTATAATTTCATTTCTAAGAAATGTTTTGTTTAGTGAGCTTTGTAAATAAGCTGCGTTTTGTTTACTGAAGATAGCATGCAAAATGCTTAATTAGCTTTTTGGCACTCAATGCGCTTAAAGCTTAAGACTCAAATATCAATTAATCATTGTGTAAACAGACACGTCTTGTTGCTGCAGTCAAACTCAAGAAATCCAAGTAAATTATTGATATGATATAAGCCGCCATAGTTTTACTACCCTTTTCGGGAGGGACGATGGCTCGCCAACAGAAGAGCACCCTCAGCATCTGCTACTTTTTCGCGCAGCTTTGTCTCACGTCCGTTTCTTTCTCGCAGCTTTGCCTATGACGAACCGGCGAGACGGCAATAGTAGCAGAGATGCGAGACAGCAACAACAGAAATGGGGGCCAGGCCAGAACATGAACATTGGCGCTACTCCTTTTCCTTTTCGCAAAACAAAATGGATTGCTCTTTAACTAAAACAGTTATCAGGCGCGCAGAGAGAACAGCAGAGAGCGCAACGAACCATCGAACACTGAGCAAACATGTCGTATATTCATCTCTCTCGCTCGGCCGCACTGCTTTACCAAAAAGCACAACCAACCAGGGGCCAACATGAGCACGCCCGCTACCTTTGAGTGCTGAGAACCTGTTACAAAATTCACAAAACCGCTACGAATATAAGGCATTCACAGTATTCACTCACTCGCTCTGTGTCATACTCGTACTCGTTTGAGAGCAAGCAGTCCGCCAGCCCTAGACATAGGAGTACAGTGGGTCTTTTGGGGGCTGGTTGGGGAGTGTTACTGTGACTTTTGCACTGCCTCTGAAAATCGTTTTGAATTTGAAGCAGCACTCGGAATCGGACTCGGACTCGCACTCGCACCCGGAGTGGGTTCGGAACTGTGAGTGATTCAACAACGGTGAATCGGTTCGGGTTGGCTCTCCACTTGGCTGATGATTTTGTTTTCGATTAATGTTGTAAAAAATGTTTGAACTGTTTTAAGTTTAAGTTTTAACGGTAACAGTGACGCAGAAACGGACAGCAGGCTGCTTCCACTCTTGAACGCGGCATTGCGGGTGACTGAGAGAGCAACAGAGAGCAAGCGAGAGCAGACGAGTGACACCTTGACAATGAAATACGCTCACGCTCATTCACACACACACACACACACACGCGCGCGCGAGTAGTTCGTTTACCTTTATTTCGTTTGGAGAATTAGATGCCCCTTTGCTTTTGCTGTTGTTTGCTTGTTGCTTCTGCGTTAGAGCGGGCCAGCAATATAGTAGGCCTTTAGCTAAAAATGCTAATTACTGAGAGAGGAGAACTATGAGTATGAGTATATTTATATATAAGAACTCAAATGTTTGCTCATCCAACATGTTGTTGTTGGTTCGTTGAAGTTTCTTCTGCTTATGCCCTCAGAGAGGGTACTCTTACCATACCGTTTATTTTGCTCCACGTATGTTGTATCCCTTATGGTAAATACTGTTTTCGGCAAGTGAGAGATATATAGGAATGGATTGGAAAGGGTATAGAACGTGAAAGTTTTGGACGGACGCCATTGCTGAGGGCGATGTTGTTGTTTCTCTGCAAGGGTATCAAAAGCTTCGGTCTTCTAAGCTAACTTGCTGCTTCGGTCGTGATCATGAGCTTTTGCGCCTGTCAAATGTGTTTCAAAGTCAATGTCGTGTGTGCGAAAGAGCAAACATAACGTACATACATATGTGGGCCCTTTTCCCCCCTTGTTTTGCGTGTGCGCTTCCCGTGAACTTGCTTGCTCTTCCTCTCTGTCTCTCTTACTCCCACTCTGTGTTGGGGTTTGTTTTATCATTCTAAGTGGCTGTTGTGTTTTTTGTTACTGCTCTCCTGCGCCGGTGCTCCCGTCATCATTTAGAACCGTTCTGTTCGGTTCTCCGGCCTGCGCATGAGAACAAAAAAGTAAATGGGGCGGGCTCTGAGCACCCCGCCGCAGCACATGCGAATATACATATGAGTATCATCATCATCAAACTGTCGTCGACATCGTCGCTGGCAGAGGCAGAGGGCAGAAGAAGCAGCACCAGAACGGAACAGAACCCGAACAGAACCAAAACCTGGGCTACAGCCCTACGAATTTGCTGTTCGCCTATTCGAAAATTTCACTAAAAATTGTTTGCACTCTCTCGTCGGGCATGAAATGAAAGTATCCTTTTTTCGAACCCCCCCAGCAAACATTCAGGTGCCCCGGCACTGCCCCACCCCACGCACAGAGGGGTATAAATACGTGGGGGACTTCAGTGGTTTTTTGGGCAAAATTGTCGTTCTGTTTCAGGTGGTCTGTTCTGTTGGCCAGGTGGGTTGTGTCAACTTTGGCTCCAAGTTGGAGAATTCATTTGATATGTGGTCGGGCATGCCATAATTTTTGGTGGGGTTGAAAGGACAGTGACGTTGTCTAAGGGGGGTGCGACTTATGAAAAAGATTTTTTTATTCCTTACAAAGTTCAAAGATAACGAATTAAAGTTAAAATATTTAAAGAAACTTATCGGAAACGTAACATTTTGATGCTTGGAACTATAATTTGATAATATGTCCATATCAAAAGCTTCATATCAATATTTCCTTATGTCCCTCACGTAGATTTCTTGAAAGAATTGTTCTTTCCTGTCGATATTTCAACTCGATTTGAATATTTTGCAGTTGGATTGTAGGAGCTTATCTTTTATATAGAAGGAAACTTTACAAATATAATCCTCTATAATTTTCATAAATCAATTAAGAACCTTTAATTTTCCCCAAAAACGACGCCCCTGTTCCTCTAAAAGTAATTGCCCTACCCTACCGAACTCTTATACAATCCAATAAAAACTGTTTCAAATTTATTCAAGCCCCATTTACCCAAAAAAGGCTCTCCTTCAGAGTAGTATCCTGCTTTGTAAATTCCGCAAGTATGACCGTGGCTTCCCCAAGCATGCCCCTACCTTGCCCAACCATTCCCCTTCGGTTAGGTCAACAAGTCGCCACAAAGTTCATGAAAGCGTGATGTAACCAACAGTCGAGCGAAGCACGAAAAGGGCGGAAAGACAGAGGAGGGGCATGGCACTCATTTTACTGATACGCGAAACAGACACGAGTACTCGTACAATTCCGAGTGTCGGGTAATCGCATTTTCCCCTGACTACTCTGCCTACCCCTCCGCACTACCCCCCCAACCACCCACTCGCATAACAAACAAACAAGCAACCCACCATTACCCCACCTTCCCAGACCGAGACAGAGAGAGAGAGAGAGAGAGAGAGCGCCACGTGGTCCCTGTGCTGCCGCCTTCTGATCGCCTGCTACGATAGTCAAGACTTCCCCATGTCGGCGTGTGTTCGCGCGCCTCAACTGCGACTAAAAAGTGGAGCTCCCCCAAAGGTAGAGGCCACAACAGCCTTGAGAAGGTCTCGTGTAATGGTGGTGTGCCCCTTAAATAATGCCATCTCTCTCTCTCACTCTCTGGTTCGGTCTCCTCTTTCCTAGGGCGGCCCCAACATCCGAATGCGAAGAATACTCACGAGTACTCGGACTCGTACGCGTACGTTCCCCAACCGATTGTCGATGGGGAAGTCTACGAATACGAATACGAATCTTCGTACGAATAGTATCCGCAACATTCGCTATGCTATGCTTTCTGTTAGCCCGCTTTGCTAGTAGCCATCTTTTTCGATTTTTTGCCCAATAAGACAAAAAAGAAAAGTAAAATTCACATCGGTTCGCATCGCATCATCGGAACCACGGTCTCATTGAGGATGGTGGCCTGTTGTTCTCGTTTCGGATTGTATGCATGTCTAGGCGTGTGGTTCGGTTCTGTGGTTCCCCTGATTTTCGGCATTGGTGTGTTTCCATTTTAGAGTGCACAACTTCTGTTTTCCTGGTGTAATTAAGCAAACGAAATATAATAATAATAAATTATAATTTTAGAAGGCCCCATACGCAAAAAAGGCCTTACCCTGGCCTAAGAATTGGTGCGATGCCTTTCCTCGAGGAGGGGCACAACCTGGGGGCTCCTATCTCTCCTGTGGCATCGCATCGCTCTTCGTTTGTGTGTTTTAAACATAAACGAACAGGCTCTAAGAAATTATCAACGCGGCAAAGTAATGCCCCGCCCCATTGTGCTATAAAAAACGTTGGAAATTATAATTCGAAAACGGAAAATGCCCCCTATCTATCTATTTGTTATGTTAATTTTACAGCCAGCGCCAACCATTTCGATGTTAGTGGACTGAAAACCTGAACGCCAGTTGGAGTCCACAGCTGCAGAGCGCACTACAGTACCCCAGTCCGGTCTCCAGTCCAGCCCCACCCAGCCCAGAGACCGAGCATTCCTAGCCCCACTCAAACTGCCAAGCTTCAGCGCCATCTCCGCCTCAAGTTCCAAGCTCCAGCTGCTCCATCTCCACCTCTGGTTCCAAGCTCCAGCTCCAACCGTCGATTACCCAGTTCCTGGCAAAGTTGCGGCCAGATTTTTGCCATTTCTATGAAAACTTGGTAGCTCTCGGGTTGCTTCTAATGATTTTCTATGCCCATCGCTGTTAAAGAGCTCCCCAGCTGCGGCAACCACTCGGATGTGCGCCACGCCGCCGCCGGGGTAACAATCTGTTGAATGCGGCCTTCTGTCTGGTGTCTGGCCTTTAGTGGCGCGCGGTTGAGAAATGTACGTTCTTGGTGGAGTTTGCGTCATGCGATGTTAAGGGAACAGGCGAACAGAAGGCAGCCGATGGATGACGTAAGACGTAACGGCAAACGGCGCAACGAACCGAACGAGATGGCTATATACGGGAACAGACAACAGAAGGTCGCACAACTTGTTCACTGTGTGTGTGTGTGTGTGTGTGTGGGTGTGTTTGCTGCGAGATAGAATGGGTTTGCGAGTGTGTGCCTGGTTGAGTGGGGCCAATGTACTCGGTCGTTCAGTGCATTGCACTCACACTCACACCAATCCTCTTTGTTATGCCCCTTCGCGGTGTTCTGTACTCGTATCTTGAGTCTGAGGATCGAACGAACAGACGGGAGAGACGCTCTTTGGTATAGGGTGGATGAGCTCCAGCATTTGATGAGAGTTCTCCTACATAAAGGTTTCGGGTAAGAAGATCAGCAGATCACTAGATTACGGAGTTCGAAAAATCATATTCCGAAACATTTGTGATCTTAAAAGTTAAAGACTGCCTATAAATTTGCATTTTCTAATGCAACGAAAAAACACCTGAATGCCTATGAGATCATAAGAAGATCAAAAGTCCTATTGATGGATTATTTCAGAATAAAACTTATTTGAAAATGTCTTCAGTTAGTTCCATTTTTAATTATAGCTGAGATATATGTAGGTCCAATTTTTGAAGCATTATGACACTACATGTTCCCTAAAAGATTTTTAACAGATTTCCTGTGTGTATTAGAATATCCCCTTTTTTTCAGCTGGAACTATGGATCATATGGAATATGTACTCCTGTTATCTACCTGTACCTACTATACACTCTATAAATAGACAATCTGTCAGTAGTAATACCACAGAGATGTTCTTTCACCTTCAACTTCCTACCTGTTGCCAAGTCAACTTATAGAGGAGATCGACATTGCCCGCCGCCCCTTGCGCCATATCGGCAGTATGTTGCAATTACGGCAACGTCATCGCGTCTACGTACAGTGTGGTGTGCCATTTCTTCTTCTACTCGTAAAATGCACGTAGCTGCAGCTAGCTCTATCTCCCTCTACAGAACTAGCCCTCTCTCTCTCGCTCGCTGCCTCTCTATAGCTCTATAGCTCTCTTTGGTCTATGGGTGTGAGAGTGAGTCTCTAGCCGGCTCCTATTGCCGCCCCCTCCAGCCCAGTGCAGCCAGAGAGCGGCTGATGGAAAACTGTTTGAAAAGTGCATCTCCCGATGCACCCGACACCCGCCACCCGCTGTCGCCCTGCATCTGCCGAAGCGCAGTCCCAGACCGAGGCCTAGTCGAGCCTAGAGTCCGACGCGTCGTCTGCTTGGAAAAACTCTTTGAGTTTTCTGTTAGACAGAGCGCAGACGACATAGACCAACGATCCATGAACGAACCACCGAAGCAGCAGCAGCACCAGCGCCAGACCAATCCGATGCAACGAATGCACCTATTGGGGGCACATGCAACTCCAACTGGTTGCATCTATTGCCCCGCCGTTTGCTACGGCTAGGAAAAATCCTGGCCTCAGTTTTTCCCCAAAATGAAAACCACACGAATGTGTGTCTAGCGGCCCATAGAAGACTCCCCTCCCTCCAAATGGTAGCAATCCTCCTAGCGGACCCTGTTTTGGGGGTACTTCTACCCCAACCTCCGTTGCACGCGTACCAATGAAAAATGGTTGAAAAAAAAGTTTGAAAAAAACGTTGTATGATTTTTCTTCGTCAATATTTTGTAACAGAGACGCAGCACCGATGCAGAAGCAAATTCCCGGATCCGACGACGACTTGTGTAACAATAAAAATGCACACACGGCCAGGGCGAGAGCGAGAAAGAGTGATAGAGACTGACTGCGAGAGGAAAGAGTCATGTCACGTCACCTCCACATCGGTTACTCTTTCCTACTTCCCCTCCAAATGCAGTCGATTGCCCCAGTTCTACGTTTGCGTGTATGTGTGTGACTCTGACTGCTGTCTCTCTTTCTGTGTGTGTGTTCTCCTGCTTTGAACGTTTTTCAATGAGAGCAAGCGAGCCAGACATAAGCGGTACGAAAGAAAAAGCAAAAGAGCAATGCAATCGATGTTTTAGTCGGTACAGTGGTATAAAAGAATTTGGAAAGTGGTACATTTTAGATTTTATGTAGTACAATATTAACAGCTAATTCGTATAATCAAAAATCAATTCCCAATATATGTATATCTTATACAGAAAATATATGCTTTCGCCAATGAAAACTTTTAATCGATCATAAAAACGAAAAACATTGGTAAATCTTTACTCAACCAATTTTCACCCGATTATCAACCGATGTGAGCCCACTGTGCAAGTGCATTCACCTTCACAGACGCACACCAGACACCGCTTGCATGTGTTACTGCAGCTGAGTGAGAGAGGGAGCCAGAGAGAGATTCGAAAAAAAATCGAAGGCAAGCAGAGAGCAAAAGAGGCAATGCAAGTGCATCTCAGTCGCAGCGCAGCAGCAGCAGCATCAGCTCCCAGCAGCCCCCACACACCAAAACACCCCAAGAGACGAAGGCAGACACAACGGCGTACAGCAAACGGAGAGCAATGACGTTTGCTCGTCTCTCACACACTGATACAACCCTGGCACTTGGACATGTATTAACTTGTATCGAGATTTGTGTATGGGAAGGCCTTTGACTGCAAATCTTCTCCACGCGAAACAAGGCGCGCACCTGCTCCGCCCCATTCTCGCTCGCTCTCACACACACACTCGCAGACGCGTACATTTTTGCATTTGCTGTATTTATTTTTTGCAAAAAGTGCATCGCTTCGCTACGAAATCTGGGCTCCTTTTCCCAATGTAACACAACCATGCACCATGCGAGTGCGGATGGCCCCTAGGGGACCCGTTACGACAAAAATGGCGTGAACGTGGACGTGGTTTTTACAGCTCTTCCACCCTGGATGGAGATTGAAGTAGGATTCTCTCGGAGATGGGGCACAGGATTATGGTAAGGGACCTGAAAGGAGGCTGGCACTGCCAGTGTTCGTTTTCATTACATGTTATCCCTCTCCATCAACGGTCGCGGGCTCCATTCCCCGCAATGGAGCCGTAGGTTCTCCTCCTGGTGTACGGCTCCTCTCCAGCTGGCGGCCAACTCGGAACACTCTGGGGTCCGCCGGCTGCGTGCACAAAAGTAACAAAATGTACTGAATGTCATCAGGCTCTCAGTTTTCTGTAGAGCAACGATTTTACATTACGCTGTTCGTTGTCGTCGGACTTTGTGGGGGGCTCTCAGTACGGTACACGCTCATTGCGCGATATTCCCCCCACCCTCTCGTTCACCCAACCACTCTCTTACTTTGTGTGTACTCGCTGTGTGCGTGTGTCTGTGCTGTGTACTGTGTACTGTGTGTGTGTGCGCGTGTGTGAGCTATACTTGCGCGGTTGCTCCCCTTTCAATCCGCCCTCTCCCCAACACTGTACAAGTATTATCTGTGGCTCCACTGCCCTGTTGTCTCTTTTGTTGTTGTTGTTGTTGTATGCCTTTGCCTTTGGCGGGGTCTTTGCTCCCGCTTTGCTTTATCATTCTCGTCTTGTCTTGCCTTTTTCTGATGCGCTTTCTGTGTATGCGAGAAAGACAGCAGAATGCATTTCTGGCCATCCTATTCATTCGACTTTCGGTTGCCAAAGAGATAAATTCTTCCAAGGAACGGATTCTGCTCAAATAAAAATCGCGACTTATGGGGTATATTGGAATTGGTTGTTCAGAAGGATCTTATCACATGGTTCAGATCAGCTTCATTTAACTCTTCTTTGTGATTACTACAGAATATCAAAGAGTATACAATACTACAATTTGTGGTACGGGCGCGTGGGTTTGGTACTTCCATTCTGCAAAAATCTGTGGCCCCCACAATTTTTATGATACGAGAAACCCGAAAAAGCAGAATCATGGAGGATGACCAAATCTACTAGATTTCCTTAGCTGGTTTTAGACTGTGTATCGGGTATAAAAGTAGTGAAGTCACAGTGTAGTAGAAAAATTTAATAGAATGAAAAAAATGGGATTTAAAAATATCTGAAGAAAAAATTTAAACAAATAAATAACCAGTGATCATGTATCATGTCTTAAGGTTCATGGCGAACGCCTGTGATGCATTATCCCTGGGTGGAATGAGCGAGATATAATTCTTCTCCGTCCAGTGGCATCCATGGTGCAATATCCATATTTATTACATCAAAGAATGGCTCCAGGAATCAACATATTCGTTCATATTCTTTAAAATCGGGAACATTTATTTAAAGGCATACTAAAATCTAGAAGGCTTTCTCCCTCCAATTTTGTTGTATAATTAATTTATAACTTTCGCTTGATATGCTTACGTTTTGGACTTAGGTCTAGGAAAACGTTCACACACTGATATGCATCGGTTTTGCTAAGAAGTTTAGCTCGAATTCACGATTTGATATGTATCGATTTCGACTCCAGGATCAACAATTATCTTTCAATAACTAAAAATTCGTCTAACTTGAGATAAATAACATCGCAAGATGCGGTCGTTTCGTATATGTACTATATGTATGGATAGCTGGAATGGTCGCTGCTGCTGGAATTGGGCTTACTTCGGGGGCATGTTAACTACGTATCACAGTTTCAAAAGTGCGTGGGAGACTCCTTGATGGGCGGGGTGGGGCCGGCCTAGAACTCGTTTGCCTTTGGTGGATTGGTGGTGCCACAGGCCTCCTTAAAATTGGTGGCATTCAGCGGTGCAAAGTAGTCCTCGTGCAGGAAGCGAATAATATTCTCGATGGGACACAGGTCCGCCTTGTTGCCCCTCGAGTCTCGGGTGACACGCAGACTCTTGCCTCCCTCGCAGAAGTCGATCTGCTGTGTGACATCCCGCCCATTGTAGACGACCCGGAAATAGTAGTCTGTGTGCGCCTCGCTGCGGTACACCTCGAAGGCCAGCCGCGAGGCATAGGCAATTGTCTGTCCCTCGCTAATGGCGATTCCCAGCGCCGCTGTAAGATACTGCATGGTGCAGTCGTGGCCGGAGTATAGGACGAACTTGGTGCGATCTCCCGAGATCATCTTGAGCATGTAGCTGACGATGTGCCGAATCATTCCGTAGGATCGGAGCAGCCCGGACAGCTTGTAGTACGCATGATCGGCGGAACGCTTGGACAGTTCATCGGCAAAGGACATCAGGGTGTCCACATGGGTCGCCTCCACGCAACCTTCTTGATGATCCTCCTCCTGTGGCAAGGAGGGATTGCCATTGTCTCCCTCGTTGGACTCTGGTTCCATGTTGCCATTGTTGACCTCCTGCTGCAGATTGGGCGCCGCCTCATCCTGATCAATGTTGATCACATCCACCAGCTCCTGGTTGGGGTTCTTCCTGGCCGGCCTCGCCGTCGGGCTGCGTTTCTTGTGGCGACAGGGCAGTGGCGCCTCGTGGCACAGAACCGTCAGCATAGCGTCCACAACTTCAAAGGGATTGGTGATTCCATTCGGCGTATGCTGCAGCAAGGTGCCGCCAATCCACTGCATTGCCTCCACAACATCCAATCTTTTCAGCAGCTGCGTGTCGCCCATGGCCTGCAGTCGTTTCCGGAGCAGTGCCGACTGGGCACAGGTGCATTCCCCGAAGCAGAAGGCCATGCTGTGGGATTCTCGCACGTTCAGGCCCAGCCACTTGTCCGCTGGCAACAGGGTGAACAGCATGGCCAGGGCAGACTGAAAGGTTCGACGATAGCGCGTGGTGTAGACCACCACCTCATCCGAATTGAGCAGCGTGTGCGGTGTCGTCTCCATAGCCCCGCGATTGAGTGTCGGCTTGAGGAGCAGACCCAAGGGATGGGCATACACCTGATGAATAATGTCACCCACATGCAAGAATTGAGAGATGCCCCTGAGGAGAATAGAAGAGAACGGATATAAACCATATGAAGTGCGTGACAGCACTTACTTGTAGGTAAGTTGCCCCAATGGACAGCCACGCTCTGTGGCTGGAAGCAGAGGAAAGCCATGAAAGGGTCCCACCTTGTTCCAGTACATGTGATTCGAACCCGAAGCAGAGCTGCTCGAATTGTGAAGGAAACTGCGATATCTGGGGGTGAGTAAGCGGTAAGCGATTACCTAAATGGGATGGGAGGTGTACCGTGCACCATAACCCACCTGTTGACCAGGTTGTCCGTTCCTCCACCCACGCCACAATTGATGCCTGTTGTGCGGACATGCGACATGGGTCCACGATCCCCGTGACGAATGACGAGGAGCACGCCTTGCAGCTTCCAACCCTCCAAGATGCCGCCATCGTCCAAACGCTGCAGCTGTCCAAGCGGAGCACAACGCACTCGATACTTGGCAAAACGCTGAGCATACGAGGAGGACGATGTGTCACCCAAGGAACTGATTGTGCCTGAGCTGCTGGGGCCAAAGCCAGCCCCAGCACCAGAACTCGTCTCCACATTGCCCATATAGCGATACATGCCTGTGGAGGAGGATGCCTTGGATTAGAGATATGAAAGATTAGGAAAAATGCAGCTGCTCCATCTTACCCGCTATGAGGAGGAAGATCCAAATGCTGAGCAGCACATAGCAGTAGAAGGTGCGATGCTGCGTGGCCAGACGCATCAGTTCCTTGAGGAGCAACATGCTACCACGACCTTGCTCCGCCTGGTTCTTCCCTTACCTTACCCTTCCCACAGCGGATATTACAGGGCATATAGTATTCTCGATGGCGGCACTCTCAGAGGGTATTCTATGCTGCTTAAAAGAATGAAGTTTTCTAGGCAAACAAAAATCCTTTTAATTGCTCCAATTCCACTTCGTCGGAGACCGTTTTCACAGCTGGAAGAAAAACCTGGTTTAATTATTGGAGAGAGAGAGAGAGAGGGGGTGGATGGAACTGTCAAGCGACGACGTGGAGCATGTCCAATTGTCAAGGCATGCGCATTGGAGGTCACAGCGTTATCAGCTGTTTTGGGAGCCAGTGGTGGCGCCTGAATGGGGGGAAATTTAAACAAATATATACAGCGAGATGGGATCTTTTGTGATTAGCTTCAAGCTTGAGAGTTTACTCTTTAATTAAAAATTTGAAATGCTCCCCATACAGTGTGGCTTTGGGTGTGGCGGCTTTTTGGCTCAAAGCTAAATAAATATATGCATAATTGTATGTTTAAACTGGCTTAATGGCGTGCCCTCATGCGCCTTAAGACAGCTTACAAATATATATAATAATGTACGTGGTATATGTATGTATGTATGTAGGTGTATCTGGCAGATCAGAGATCATCGTATTCTCGTATGCTCTTTTGGAAGCAGCCTAATCCTGCGCAGCAGTCAAGGCCAAGACTGTGAAACGTACTTCGGTGGGATCACGGGCCATAAACTCTTTGCACACCTTGGCCGCATCGCTCACAAAGGTCTCCTCCGTGGTCTTGCCATGCTTGATGGGAAACGATTTGCGTCCATCGAGCTCGTAGAGGGTGCCATCTTTGTTCACCAATGCAATAAAATGATGGATCACACTCTCATGCTCGTCGGCATTGGTCTGGCCCTCTTGAGCCAAGGCCTGATGGTCGGCTGTAAACTCGGTATCGTGCTCCAAAGCAGAGCCACGCTCCTCTGGCGACAAAGCGGCGGTTTTCTCCAGGAACTTCTTCAGAACTCCCCCAGTTACATCCACTCTGAAAGGAGTAAGACATAGGGTAAGGTGATGGATCTCTTGGATTCGATTCTGACAAAAGGAACATACTCCTTGTTATTGGCCACGCTATGGATGAGGGCCACAGTGCCGCAAGCATTGTGAGTGAATTGGCGCATGTAGAACAGATCGTCGGGATGCTGCTCCTTCACATCCTTGATGCGCTCATGCTCCTCTGCACGATGTTTCTCATACTGCAAAAAAATGTGTGTAGAACGGGACCTGTTTATGGACAGAGGGAACGCTTACAGCCTCGCTGCATGGAAAGAGCAATATGAAAGCCTTCACTGGACGCGGAATAAACTCGAGCATTTCTTCGTCCAGACCAATGACGTCATTCACCGACCAGGCAGGCGACACGCCTAGCTTGTGTATGTACTTGGTCAGCACCTAGGAATGGGTACAATATCAATGGCGTCTTATAATTGCCAATTTCAAAGGAGCAAAGCACTTTTTGCAATGCCGGCAATCAGCCAATATCCCAGTTGCAGAAATTTTTAATCATCCACTTAATAACTATAGTAATTACCTCGGGGTTGGATTCAAGTGGCGTCCAGGTCGACATTTTTCTTTATTTTTTCTTTTTATACGTTCGAACAAAATTTACAAGCAAAATGGCTTTGACTGAGAATTACCGGCACTTTTGTGGTGTCAATGTGTTGGGAAGCGCTCAAAAAGTATGCTTTTCACAGTGCTGCACTGCAGAAGTATATCGATATCGCTATCGAAATCTATCTCTAAATTGTTTACAAAATGAGCAAAACAAAGAAATCGCCACAGAAACAAAGCGAAACAGATATAAGAACTACATCTTTAACACCAGTGCGATGTGAGTTAGCTTAGTTATCAGTCTGTGTAAGTTTTACCTTTGGTATAATTACAGATCTGGACAGCCCGCGCCTGCAATCTCCCACAAGTCACGATGCCACCTTGGGCACCTGCAAAACGCGTCTGGAAACGTTGGTGAAACAACTTCAGGATAACTATGCAAAATGGCAGCTAGCCCAGCAGCGGGGCACTGCCATCTGCTATGCCATTGAGGCCAAGAAGACCAAGTGCTTGGAGAAAAGCGAGGATGATGACAGCATCAGCACTGCCTATCCAGACGACCTGATCCTCCCGTGCAACAAGTTGGCCATCATTGCTTCGATCTTCGGGGACATTGCCAACAACACACGCGAAACGCTGAGGCAGCTGCTTGCGCTAACAAAACTACCTGGCGCGGCGGCAGACACCATATTCTATCGCTCCTGGCGGCTGTCGCAGTTTGTGGCCTTTACCCGAGAACTCGCGGAGCGATACGAAGAGGAGGCGCTGGTCAAGATACAGGTTTCAGGTGAGAGGTTTAGGTTAGGGTATATTCTAGGAGATTATATGTATTCTATGTATACTTGTAGAGAATATTGCTCATTGCACGCGGAGAAGCGATCTGATAGCACATACATCTCTCTGGGAGTATCCGGAGCATGTCGATGCCTACGTTAAATTGGGATTTCTACTGCTGGCCGAGGAACTAAGCTTAAAATAATCAACTATAAAGATTCATGCACGTTTTTACAGAATGTTCAAAGTTTTCTTTTTAATTATATGAGAAGTTTTGGAAAGTCATATTTTTCCAAGGGGAATGCTGCAGAGATTATATATATGGTGCTATATGGCTATTCTTGTCATGTCTGTAGACAATTTGTTAATACACTTTTTATATGTTCATGTTTTCCACTTAAAAATATCGAAATCTATGAGAGGCTGGAAAGCAATCTGTTTCCAAAAGGAATGAAGTGCATAGATTATATTCAAGTCGATAGCGAGATCCTGTCGAGTCGTGCAGATCCATTATGCTTGGACCACCACCAAAACCAGGCACAGGACAAGCCCAAAGCCATGGCTGCATAGTAAACGCAAGTGACGAATTTTAACTTTTTCTGAAAGCGACAAAGATAAATATAAAAAACCACTAATAAATCCAAACTATGTATGTTTTCCAACCTTCTTGGTGCCTCCATTGGCCTGGTTATCATCTATCTTCTGCAACTCATTGACAGTTTTCTCAATCTTCTTTAGATCCTTGGACATCTGTTCCAATGTCTCCAGTGCAAAGCGACTGGCATAGCGCTTATCCCCGACAACAAGATCTTCCACGGGCATCATTTTCATCCTGGAATTGGCGTTCTCAAAGGAGGAACACAGCGCCATGGTATGTTCTGTGGCTTTGCCTATGATCTGAGAGTTGTATTCTTTGGCCATTTCCGAATTGCAAAGGTAATCATAGCTGGGATCCTGGTTGCCCATTTCGGCAAATATTTGCAGCATCTCGGCGCGGTGCTGCTCCGGTTTGAAACCAAATAATTGCAGATCCTCGTCGGTCAGCGAGGCTAGGTCGCGGTAGCAGATGCAATCGGGTATGGTGCTGTTCGAAAAGCTGCTGGACTTATCCACCAACAGCGTCTTGAGTAACTCCCGTTCACGCGTTGTATCCATCTTGACACTAGGCCTCACGTAGGAACGCTTCCTGAAGCCCAAAAATGGTTTGTCCAGCTTCTGTTGATGGGTTTGCTTTTGGAATTCCTCGTTGGCGTCAAATTCAACGGCAGAGGGAATATTAGCAAAGGATGCTAATGGCACATATTCCGCGGCCATGTGGAGGCTGCGATCTAATATAATAAACTAAAATAAATGAAAATGCAGAGCAAAGAGCATCCGATTTCTTCTTTGAGCCAAATGCTCTTTTTGCAACACTGTCCCGCCGACCAGTGTGAACAGAGCGCATATGAATTAAATGCTCAAAATTAATATTTTTCGAATTTGTTTAACAATTTACATATATTTAAACGAAAAAAGTTCCTAACTAGTCTCTTTTGTCCCCTGTTGGTGTCCTGTATATTGGTGCACTGGTGCTGGCCGCCTCCTGCAAACGCTTCATAAACAATGCCTTCTTCTTCTCATCGTCGGTTTGGTTTGGATGACCACGGGTAGAGGCTTTTATACGCTCAATTTTCTCGGCATTTGGTTCGGTCAGCAGCATCAGGCCATAGCCAATGCCCCCGAAAGACACAAGCCACAGCAGGGACTTTAAATACGGGTTGCCAAACATGGGGAATTGTGGGTGTTTAGTCGCTTTTCTTCAAGGTGCTCCAGTAGCTGGCGTCCGACTGACGGGCCTTGTTGTCGCCTACGATCTCGCCGATTTTGTAATAGTAATCAAGCACAAAGGGATAGTTCTCGTGGATATGCTGGCGGAATTCTGCAAAATGGGAATTATTTTTAATTCGGAATCTTATATAAAGGTTGTACTGGACTTGCCTCGATTCGTGTTCATGCGGTAATACACGCCGTAGCTGGCAGCAAAACAAACCGCCTCCACTACAAACAGAGTCTTGGCGCTTCCCTTGATGAATCTCCAAAGTGCAGGCTTGGGTGTTTTCGGCAACATTACAGTGATATAATTAAAATGAATAAAGACACGTGTAAGAAGTTAAATGTTAACAAAATTCGTCACGGGATAAAAACAAAAAATATTTCTTACGAAGTTATGGCTTAGTGCTAAACAAGGCCAAATGACAGAGGTACAAACAGCTGATTAACCGGCCTTGTGTGCGTGGGTGTGTGTGTGTGTGTTTATCTCATTTTTTTTTGCGACTGATAACACGACGCAATTAGGTGTCGCCTGGGAAAATCTGGGGAAAGAAACTGCACCACAGACATTAAACCGAATGGAAAACAGCTTATGATGAGTGGCAACATACACGGCCTCAGTTGGTTTCCCAACTTTCCCGACAAGTTCGTCTCGTGGGGCCAGGAAATCAATTTGTACGAGTTGCGCAGCAAGGATGATGCCCCACAGAAAAGTGAGTGCGATCTAGCATATGGGTATTTTTGAGACACTTTTCGCTTCCCATCCTCCCACCAGGTCGCCTGCCTTATATATCGGTTAACTATCTGGCCAACGAGTCGCGGTACCAGTATGCCCGATGTGTGGCCGCATCCTACCACAGCCATCAGCCCATCATAGCCGTGGGCTTGGCGGATGGCAAGATTGGGATATGCAACTTTCGGGACACCTACGACAGCAGCTGGGAGTACAGTGGGTAGAGATTATCCACCGCTATGGTTCCATTTGACTCTTGAATTCCTCTGTAGCGCCGCGACAGCAGCGGATGTGCACTTGCTTAGCCTGGAGCGAGATGGATGCCAATATACTGGCCGTAGGCCACGATCGCCATCGTTCCGACTCGTGCATAACGATTTGGGACACTGAACGGGGTGTGCCCAAGGAGACGGCAAACTTTTTTGGCCAGGCCGAGTCCGCCAATTCTCTTTGCTGGGATCGCAATCATCGAATGCTCATAGCAGGCATGAGCCAGAAGATTATCAAGCTGTTCGATCTGAGACGTAAGTGGCAGAGGTTTCCGCCATAAACTCACACTAATGTAATCCCTAATCCACAATCCCTTAGAGAACAATGCCTCCTGCCAGAGCATCCCCACAAAGACTGTCCAAGGGCTTTCGGTGGCCCCCAATGGCAATGATCTCTGCAGCTATGTAGACTCCATCATTATGCTGTGGGATGTGCGCTCCATTAAGCAGCCACTACGTCAAATACAATCCTCCAGGAATCATCTACAGATTGCATGGTGTCCCACCAGGAACAGCCTGCTGTCGTCCCTGCAGCGTGACTCGTCCTACATCACGCTCTATGACATTCGCAGTGTGGAGAACGAGAACTCCAGAGAGATCTATCATGTGAAGCGACAGATCAGTCCGTTTCCTTCCAAATATCATCATAGTGGAAAGTTTGCGTTCGTCAATTGCCTTTCCTGGCACTCCCGTGACTTCGAGCGGGCCCTGCTGCTGGCGGATGCTGTGAACATCCTTGATTTTCGACTGCCTGCCACGCTACATACAGCGCATAGCAATCGGAGGAAGCTGCCGCTGCTCATGCAGAGGCCTCTCTATGCTCCCGCTTCGCCCACATCCAGCACGGCCACGGCCACGCCCACGCCCACACAGCAGCCGACGAGCAGCTGTAGCCTGAACAGTGGCAGTTCCCTGGATTACAATGGTCCCGCGTCGCATTCCGCATTGAATGTGGACTTTCTGGTGCCGGAACTCTTTGAACTGGATCTGGTGGACGAGACTCGGCAGCGTGCCCTCGACGATTATGGAATCAAGCCGGATAACAAGAGATTTGCCGAGCTCCATCTGACGCCATATCTGAGGAACGTTTGGTCCACGCTGAACAATGTCTATTGCGATGATCAGTTGTCCGGTTTGAAGTCCGCTTTGGGCATCAATTTGGGTCACACGTCTGAGGCCTTGATGGCCAGCTCTCGCATCGAATCTCAGCTGCTGCAGTGGCCAGATGGCATCAATAATTCCAATAAGCTCGTGTGCTACAAGAGCGAACAGCGTGATCATGCTTTGCAGCTCTGTGGCTGGGCGTTTGAACTGGGCGAACTGGAGCGTTTTATCGACCAGCTGTATGCCAGCAAGGAGTACAGCCGTGCGGCCATGATCTGTGTGTTCCATTTAAAGATAATGCATGCCTGCAATATCCTGTCCTCTGCGGCGGACAACATGAGGGACCCCAGCATGTACAGGATCACAGTGATTGCGCTGTCCAGCTTCAATGCGGATCGCTGTAGTTCTACATCGCGCAATCAACGCTCCAGTGCAAATATGCAGATACAGGATCCACATCTAAGGGCAATTTTCTCGTTCCTCACGATGGAAAAGGACAACTTTGAGGCTGTGCTCAAAGAAGAAGGCGTCTCGCTGTCCGATCGTATGGCATTTGCATGCAAATATCTGTCGGAGACCAAGCTGACGGACTATGTGAAGCAACAGATACAGTCGGCCATCGAATGCGGTGATCTCAATGGACTGCTGCTCACCGGAGAGTCGCTCGATGGCATAAACATACTGCAGTCGTATATGGATACCAGTTTTGATGTACAGACTGTGGCCCTGGTGGCCATCAATTACTTCCGACAGGAGCTTTTCTCGGACAAACGCATACAGTACTGGATCTCGAGCTATTTGGACTACCTCAACAGCTGGGGTCTGTGGGAGAAACGTGCCGAGCTTGACATCAAAATTGAGGGCATACGGGCGTCGGCGCGCAGCTCGCGAACCGTTTATCTGTCGTGCAACTTCTGTGGCAAGCCCGTGTCGAATGCCCTGCTGGACGAGCCACGTCCGCGGAGCACCACGACCAGCACAAATCGCCTGTCGTCCTGCCCCAGCTGCCGCAAGCCCCTGCCACGCTGCTCGCTCTGTCTGATGCACATGGGAACGATGATTAACATGAGCAATGGCGAGACGCTCAGCACCACGCCAGAGGTGCAGGGCTGGCAAACGAAGCCATTTTCGAAGTGGTTCTCTTGGTGCCAGACGTGTCGACATGGCGGTCACACCGAGCACATAATGCAGTGGTTCAAGTGAGTCTCTAATTTACTTCCAAAAACCCAGAAAATCATTCGTTTATTTCCGTTTATTTTTCTTTGCAGACAAAACTCTGAATGTCCCGTCTCTTGCTGCAATTGTCGGTGCTTTGATATGGATGGCAGCAAGCCAAATACGCTAAGAGACATTTCCTAGCTGTTCAGGAGCAACAGCCAGAGCCACTAAACACGCCCATGCCATAATGCCTTAAGTTGTTGTTTTTTCTTCCAAATGTGTGCGCGCACGCCTTAAAACTCAGAAAGTGTTCATTGTACTTAGACAAAAAGGGATGTCTACCCGTATAGTTAGTGATTACGACCTAACAGCTTTTAGCTGCTCAAAATGCATTTTATATTTACATTCAAATAAATGACAATATAGAGAAAAGAGCGCGCTTTCAATTTCAATTTCTGGGCATACCCTTGGGAAAGGGATATTATAGAATTGAGAATATGTTTATCATCCCAGGCTCCAATTAATGCAAGAACCATTTTATTCTCTGTTTTAAACCTATATCAACGATATTGTGCAGCTATCAGGATCGGGCTATAATTCGTTTTATCCTCATATTAAATTAACGAAATAGGGTATACAAAGGTATATACTACGGCTTACACACAACATGTACCAGCATCATTGCGACTGTTTTTGTGGAACTATTTTGCTTAAACCTTGTTTTAGTCAAAATACAATAAAAGCAAGGACTAAATATTAGCCAATCTTGTAAAAAATTTATTCGATAATGGTCTAAAATTATGTGGGCAGAACTAAGGGTTTTAGTTAGCCAGAATTATTCAACGGAATCTCTAAATTGAGCAATAGTTGAGTTGAGTTTTTTTTGGTTGACCATTTTTGCTAAAACCTTTTTTAGACAAGATTTATATAAAAGCAAGTATTTAGAATAAGCCAGTCAAGTAGAAAATGGATTCATTAAATGCATAAAATGATGTGGGCAGGTCTGAGAGATCTAGATAGCAAGTAATATTCCACGGAATATCAAAATCGAGGAATATGTATAATAGAACTTGAATTCGTCAGTATATTTACGGTATATTTTTAAAATGAGACGGAATATTTTGGTATATTTCGGAGGGTCCGACGGTATATTTTAGCGATAAATCCGCGGTCACACTGGACTCGGCGTTTTTGTTGCTTTTTGGCTTGTTGCACGTTTTTATAAAGCAGACTCGATGTTTTTGTTGTTTTCAAACCAAGAATTGAGTGAATGGTTAATTAGTGTCGGCTTAAAGAATTAGATATAGAACAAATACAGCCAGGGAATCGATAGAACATAAAGACGGCATTAAGATAGCTGTATAGGGTAAGTTAACGTATTGAATGGTCGAATTCGTAGCACTTTTACTATCAGTTGTACGCAAACACAGGAAAATATACCTACGTGTGTGTGTAGCGTACATAACTATCCAAGTTATTGACAAAGCTTTAAAGCCATTTAGTAACCCCTTGATTGACCTTTTTACCTTTTACGAGTGGCATCTCTACCTTTGGCTGCTTCTGCTCTTCAACAAACTGGTTTTCCATTAAGAACTTCACAAAGCCGCAAGCTGCAGCGCACACAAATCTAAAATGCAAATATACTCCAATGAATGATAGATTTGGTTCTTGTTCAATAAAGTTTCTCCAAATAGCCTCGCGGATTATTAAATACCTTAAGATGACGTCGATATTTGTTGTGGACTCGGCTTTATTTAGCAACAGGCAGGCAGAGACAATAAATACATACATACGTACAGGCGAAATAAAATTTGAAACTTTGCCAATAGAAAATTCGACTCATCCCAAGCATTTTCACCGCGTGACCTCTTCGCCAAACAGAACGCACAATTGTTGGCAGACAATATTTCGTGCGAGGGAATCGGGAACGTCCGCTAGGTAAAAGCTAATGGCGACTCTTGTTAGGGGATCTATTTATTCTAACTGTAATCCTTGTTGTGGAACTGGGGGCCATTCAGAAATCGATCATAAATCAGCTCTGTTTGAGAGTACAGAGAGGGTCACAACCACAACTTAAGCCAAGCGAACGGTTTATTATGTCATTTCACTAAATTTAGCACTCTGCGCACTCTCCCGCTGTTCTGTTCAAGCTATTCTCGCTCGCTCTCCTCTCCCTCTGCATCAGACACTGCCGCTAGCTAATTTACGTTTTGTTTGCTTTTCATTATTTGCCTTTATGCCAATAGTCGTATTGCTGTTAATTACCACAGCCATATGCGTGTGTACATGTGCTTATGCAGCTCTATTCAATTTTTCAATTGCTATTGTTCACACTACGACTACGAGATACCCTCTAATCTGGTTTGTTTGTTGATGGACTCAAAAGGTAATGATCCAATTGGCATTCAATATATGCCAATATATAGTTTCACTTATTAGGGCTCAAGAATATATTTATACTTTATCGGTTCGGAAAAGCTCTCTTCCACCTGTTACATACGTATACACAGAAACAATACACTCTTCTATTCCACATTTACCGTGCAAAATGAACCGGCAAAATAAAAACAACAAGAACCCAGCTAGACGCTCTCTTGTATGAGTGTATTGGTGAAAGAGTATGCTTCCAAAACAGCTGATGTCGGCGCTCTCTCTCTCTCTCTCTCAATGGAACCCGACCGACCGTTTGTGCGGCCAAATATTCAAAATGCCTTCTTTTCAACAGTTTATATTGAAATGTAGAGGCGACGGCAAGCCTTTTATCTCTCGCGAGAATTAATAATTTTCTAATAACTTACGAATTACGAACGAATTAGACGACGTGAAAATGGAAAAACCAAACAACTCATCTGTCGACTCAAATAAGACGCTTCATTGAGTTTAAGCATTTGTTTTAGCAAACAGAAAAAAAAAACACAAAGGAAAAGCTTTAGTGCGAAACAATCTACAGCAAATCACGATCAAGGTCAGCGCCACAAAAAAATCAATTAAATGTGCTATACTTATGTTATTTTTGGCTGTTGTTTACCATGTATTCCCATAATTAGTTTGGGAGTTATCAGTAAAAAGTAAATAGATAAAAAAGCTTACTTTCATTTAGCTGCATTTGGAGGAAATAAATGTTAAACCGGTCTGATAACACATATGAGCGCATAAACTCGTTTAACTTGTCCAAGAACCAGTGCAAAGCTACGACAATATTGTGAATTATTGGGGTTTAAAAAATGGAATATGTATACAAAACAATAGACAGTGAATACTGGCTAGGGGAGAACCCATTATTTGGGTATCTATTTTGGTTAATTGCGTTACCCAGTTGCTAGACTTTATGGCTTTTCACAGCACTATCCTGCATAAGTCATGCAATTTGCTCGACTCGAGACGCACAAGCGCATTCGCTGCAAAAGAGAAGTGCAAATCTTAAATTGAAAAACAAACCTGTCCAATGCTGATCTACCATATACACAATATCATATAAGTTATGTTTGGAAACAAATTCTGGCCTCTAATCGTAGGGAAATCCTGCCAATTGTTGCAACATCTTCATCTCAAATTTGTTGTATAGTGTGCGCACACGGGGCTAACGTCACACATCTATTTTCTGTGCAGGGGAACCTCTCGCTGGCAATTTCAATTATGAAGTCACTTTTTGTGTGGAGGATTGTTTGCCAAATTTAATTTGTGCTCTGCGGCCTGCAATATGTCGGAAATTGTCAAATTGAATGTCCAGTGACAAAATGATAAGTGTTTATGTAAGCGAAGACCCAACCATGGTCTTCTATAGATTCACTTACTCACATTAATGCGTATTATATGTCGTATTATATTCTATTTTAAGGTACCGTACCAGTACCGTACCACACGCAATAAATACTAACAAATTACACGACCTTGACCTTGGAAAGAAACTTGAGAAAATTTATCCATCACCATTTCTTTGATCTGTTTGTTGCAGTTTGACAGAAAGCTCAAAGGAATAATCAAGATTACGACTTAAAATATTCTAGAATAGAAACTCCACAAAATGTTACGCAATACTCCTTTTGGTGGCACGCCCACATATAAATTGATATTGGGCCTGGGACTCTGTTCCCTGGGAGGTGCCATGCTGTATGCGTACTTTAAGAATCGCAGCGATGAGGAGGAACAAGACGAGGCTAGGAATCGGATAGAACTGGAGCAGCAGCAGCAGCAGATTACAAAGGAAATTGTATTGAAAATCGTAGTGGATAATGAGCATGTGCCGCTGATTATGGGACGCGGCGGAGCCAATATGAAGCTGATGGAGGAAAAGACCTCGGCCAAGATAAGATTACGGTAATTGGATTTAAATTTTGGCCAAAGTTACACAAGACACAATCTCTAATTCTCCCCCATGGGCGCTTGCTTTTTCAGCGACAAGGACAGTGAACACAAATATTGCGACATTAGCGGCGTACCAGACGCCGTAAAGGCAGCCCGTGTGATGCTTGTACGCGAAATCGAGCGTGCACCCATTGTTAAAGTGGAGCTGCAAGTGCCACAGCGGCTGGCTAGCAAACTGTACGGACGGGGCGGCGAGATCATCCAGGAGATTGGCCGCAATTCGTTGGCCAAGATCACGATCGATCCGAATGGACGGAATGGCAAGGCCAAGATCACAATTGTGGGCAATCAGAAGCAGGTGAATATTGCCCGCAAACTACTGGACGATCAGATCGAAGAGGATGAAGAACTTCTGCGCTCCGTGGAGGACGTGGAGCAGCGCCGTGAACCACGCCGTTCGCCCACCAATAGCATGGCCTCCAGCATATACTCCTCGCAGACATCGCTCAGCTCCATGCAGCCGCGTGACAAACTGATGGCTGCCCGTGGCGATGACAAGCCCATGGAGGTGTATGTCTCCGCTGTGGCCTCGCCCACTAAATTCTGGGTGCAGCTGGTGGGCCCGCAGTCGAAGAAACTCGATGACATGGTCAAGGAGATGACCAATTATTATAGCAGTTCAGAAAACCGAGCCAAACATGTCCTGACAGCCCCTTATGTGGGTCAGATTGTGGCCGCTGTGTTTAAATTTGATCAGAAATGGTATCGTGCCGAGATTGTCGACATTATGCCAAATCAATACAATCCCCAAGAGCAGGTGATTGATCTTTATTTTGTGGATTATGGAGATAGCGAGTATATCTCCCCAGCGGATATCTGTGAACTGCGCACGGATTTCCTAACACTCAGGTGAGACGACACATACCTTTAGGTATAGCTATAGCTTTAACTTGTGTTGATATTTCCCTTAGATTCCAAGCGGTGGAATGCTTTTTGGCCAATGTCAAGTCCACCATTAGCAATGAGCCAAATACATGGCAAAAATCATCGATAGCAAAGTTTGAGGAGATGACAGAGGGTAAGTTATAGCTTCTAAAATGATTTCTAAATGGAAATACCTAAGATAAATCATTGTATGTTTTAGTGGCCCACTGGCGTAAGCTAATAGCCCGCGTCGTTACCTACAAGGAGCGTCCCAAGGTGACGGCTGGAGGGAATGCAGCCACCCGTGAGGGCACACCATTGCCAGGAGTAGAGCTGTTCGATCCCGCAGAGGGAGCTGATTTAAACATAGGTGATTTGATGATCGCGCATGGCTTTGCTCTGCCCCTAGATGATGCATATCCGGTGCGTTCACGTTCCAGCACGCCCTCAAATCAAAGTGATTCAACGATTGAGGAGCTGTGTGCCAGCATAACGCCTGTGACGCCACTCTCACCCATGTCGATGTCAATTACAAACGATGCCGATAGCATCTCCACCACAGCGGCGGAAGATACACATTTCGCCCAGCAGCTTGAGCACCTGCAACACAAACTGAATGGCAATGACATGGCCAGCATAAATCCTATCAAACTCACGGCGACAGACAATCAGAATGGCAATAATAACAATTCGCCCACCACAAACGGGAATGCAATGCACTAGTTATCCTCGCTTAATTGTTAATTGTTTCGGGGCAGCTCTCACTACTTGACGTGTACATAATGTTTAGATTTTAAGGAAAGACTTAAACTATAGGTACGAAGAAATTGTTTATTTTATCGCCCCGAAAGCGTGGGCTGTCTTCTCGACATATCCTAGACTTGACTCTGACGATAATTTATATATATATATACGTCGTGGACTGGCACAAATCCTTAATTGTTTATAGATATGAACCATATGCCATGTTACTTATTGTTTTAGCAATAGACAACAAAATTTGTAAAAATACACAAGAAACAAACACAAATGTATAAAAAGAAATGCGCCTATGTGGAAAGTTAACTTAAGCCTAGGTACAGTCTTGGGGCAGAGTATAATACATTCTCTATTAAATCAGTATATCATTTGTGGTATTTATAGCTATGGGCGGAAGGTAGATGGCCCGAATCTGACTGCGCAGGCGTGCAATTTCCATATCATCGCGTTCCATTTCCCGTATGAGCTGCGAGAACTGCACCAGGCCCTCGCGGTTGCCGGGAAAGCCATGGCTCTTGATTACCTCCAGCTGCAGCTGCATGACCAGTGGGAAGACGTGCTGCATCATTAGCATCATCTCCTTGCCAGCGGATGCCTTGGCCTCGGATAACTTTTTCGAGTTGTCCGGCTGATTCACACACCGGATGATGTCCATGAGTATTTGCTTGGCATTCTCGTTGTTGAAGTTGGACAAATACGACATGGTTACAGCGTCAAGTGGGCGTGGCAGTGACTAATGCAATGAAAAGAATAGAAAATTTACGAAAATCCTTCAGCTGTCCACTGTTTTTATTATACACACACACACAGGGATTCTACTAGAGCTGGCAATCACAACGATTGCAGTATCGATAGCAGGTGAAAAATAGGAAACCATCCTACAACCCTGGCCAAACAGCTGTTGAGTGGTGCCTAAATATTCATTAAATTGTACAAATCTGTGTGTTTTATACACCAATTTAATATAAAATATCATAGTAACTTATTAGTTTTCAATTAAATTGGGAATTAGTTAGAGTTTAAGCCCACTGTTGGACACGCTTTCCAACACTAGACAAGAAAATGTCACGTCGAAGAAACAGAAGCGACGACAAAAGACACAAATAAAAAAGCTTATTTTGCGCAAGATTTCATATAATTAAAGCAAACGCAAGGATATGCGATTAAACATTTAGGATGTGTAGTTAAATTATATTAAATTACAGAGTTATATTGCCAAAGTAAACGGTATACAAGCAACGAGAGCCCCGACGACTACGCAGTTTTTGGGAGAGTAGAGTGCATTCTAGTGCAAGAAGTGAAAAGTGCGTGTGTGCGAAAAGCAGAGAAAAGTTCGGGGGCATAAAGAAGCAGAAATAACAACACAACACACCAAATTTACAGATACACGCGCGCGTACAGCAAAACGCACACTCTGTAAACAGGCTAACCACCATCCCCGCAGCAGCCGACGAGTCACCAATTTGTGCCACACACACAAAAAGAACGACCAGCAGGCAGAAGCAGCAGCAGCAGCCACAGCCAGCATTAACAACAACATCATCATCACATTTGTAGCTTCCATCAGAAAATGAATCGCACGGATGGCTTGGTCAGGCGCACCGTGAAGTACCGCGAGAACGGTGCGGAGGGTGCAGCTGGTGGCTTGAATGCCAATACACCAGACGACAATCAAGATCCAAATGACAGCGGCAAGGATCAGGAGGATAACATCGACGATGGTGACTCCAAGGAGACGCGGCTAACGCTTATGGAGGAGGTCCTTCTGTTGGGTCTCAAGGATAAGGAGGTGCGTTACCCATAAAAACACTCTGACAGGCGAGTGGAGTATGTACGTTCCCGCCTTATCTTTGGCGCTCGAGCGCTAATTAATTGCTTTCTGAAGATGTTTGGCAGCATCAGCAACTAGCTTCGACTGTGATCTTGCTCTTTCCCCTTTTGTTGCATTTTTGGCTTGCGACACCTCCATGTCGTGGCCCCCCGTGCGCGTTCGCCTCCCATTCGGAGGTCTGTTGTGCAATAAACTATGAATGTTTTCCTATATAAGTAACTCTGGCTTTTAAAGTTGCGTTTCCACCTCCCCTCCCCCCCATTTGTAGTGGCCATAAATCTGTCTTCTATGACGTTTTGCCAATCTGTTTGGATGTTAATTTATGCAGAACTGATTCCTATAGGTTTTGAGCTGTTTGCTGTCTAATATCTGAAGGTAGAATGAAGCGTTGCTCTCTGGCTCTATCATTTAGTCCGATTAGATTATCCAATCCACAGCTGTTGGGGCCGCATAAGCTTGATTCAATTACTCAGTTTTCTAAAAATATACCTTCTAAGAGATGGAAAGAATGCCCGCTACTTCGATGTATTTCGAGTAAAGCGTACAGAAAAGGTCAAGGGTTTATTTTATAATGCCGTGTTAGTAGGGAAACGGAACTATACCAAGAACACTGTGATCTAATTTTTATGTTTATCCTTATATTTGATTATAGATTATAGCTAAGTGCTCTATTCAACGAAATGGGACCCTCATATCTTTAAATTTGTGAATGCCACAGCGAAAGAGCACTTGGTTTCCAATCCCTTGTAATAAAACAGGAGTTTACATCATACATTTTGTTTCTCTAGTTCTTAAATGTTTTTACAATGTCTGTTTAATGCTTTATGCTATGAAAAACACTCCTTGTCTTTCTACTACAACGCTCACTCTGCTCACACATTTAAAATAGCTCTTCCTTAAACTTCAAATCAGATACAGCCTCCGGCTTTGGGGACTTTGAAGCATTCCATCAAACGAGTTTTTCTTCCCCCTCTCTCTCTCGCTCTCTCTCTCACTGTGTGTCTATTTCTTAATTTGCATATTATTAAGAGATATTCAGAAATATATTTGCATAATATTTGGTATGTTTGCCATTAAAATACGTGCCCCATTGGAGTGTATACTCAAATTTCTTCATTGGAATACGTTTTTTATATTGTATTTCATTGGGCTGATCGTTCGGGTGCTTTATCGCTCAATTGTTGTTCTCAGTGATGTAAGTAGACTTGTATATATGTAGTAGTATATTTGCCTGTTCATATGTATATGTCTCTGTGAATGAGTGATACGACGTCTATTTGTTTTTATTAGTAGTATATTATACCCGCAGTGGCCGGGTGGAACCAGAGAACGGACGTGGACATGAACGTGTCGCTCTGCTCTCCATTGTTTCTCTTGAAAGTATTCTGTGTGGCAGCAGAAAGAATAAAAAAACTTCTTATCAGAGACATTTTTTCACCATTTGGTTAATTGTTTGAGGAAGTTCTACAGAAAATGTTCCAGCACACGCTTGCTTTTCATCCGTCGTTTCTTATCAGCCCTATGGAACGTCACTCAATATTTGAAAAGATATGCATAAAAGAACCTTTAAATATCAATGATACGGTTTTATGGTGTTTCGAATGATTCATTCGTGATAAGGGTTCGACAATTAATTGAAGAAAAATAGGTTTAATGGCTACCTTTTATCGGTAGCATAACAATCGATGGCTTTATCGATATATAAGAATTTTATATTCGAAAAATTCTATTTTTAAACCATACTCTCTTCAAATTTGATTGTTTATTGATATATTGTATATTTTAACAATGCAACATTGTCCAGTATTTAATTATATGGAAATATTTAATCGTACATCAAAAAAACTGCTAAATTAATTCATAAAAATTTTTTTTTTTTTTTTTTACTAAAAAAGCAAATAAATCACCAAATTATATAGTTTTCTCCACGTGTTGCACGGGAGAAAAAGTTAAAAAGTAATATTAAAAAATAATAATGATGTCAGGGCCGAAGAGCCTTTTTTTGTCGGGAACACAACAGCTGTTTAAACTTTTGAACAGTTGAATTTGTTTAGGCTATAGCAACGAGAACAGAACCAAGCCAACCTTTTGGGCCGGGGGCTGCTTTCGGACATTTCCATCAATAGAAGCCAGCCAGAAACAAAATTGCTGTGTAAATGGATCTTAAAACAATACATAGATCTTCTGCATAAGTGCAGAATGCATTTAGAGGGTGTGTCAATGTACTTTACAATCTAGATTCTGGAGAAAATATAAAAAAAAAGATTTAAATATTGAATGTTGAGGTGGCCAGGTTTTTTTAAATTTAGGAGCATTTTCACTGGGCGTATTTGGTTTTTGGATTCATTGTCCCGAGCCTCGGTCTGGAATCTATTGCGTCTTTTGGATTATTGGTCCCTAAACCAATCACACAGCTGCCTTAATGGCATTGCATGTATTTTGTTTATGCATTCTCGGGCATTGTCTTTTGCGCTTGTGCATCTTCCTGGCATCGTTCGCGGAAGAATAAATCTCAATGCAGGGAGCCAGGCCATATTTCAGAGGCCCTTCATAAGTTCTTAGCATGCAATCAAACAAATAATTATTCACAAGGGGATTCTCTCCAACAATAAACCTATGAAGCCATCCACTTTCCGTCTTATTAATGGAGTCTAAAATGCATATTTCTTAACCTTTTGTTGCCAGGGTTACACATCGTTCTGGAATGACTGCATATCAAGCGGATTGCGGGGCTGCATTCTCATAGAACTTGGCATCCGAGGACGTGTGATGATTGAAAAGTCTGGCATGCGGCGACGTGGCCTATGTACAAGGTGGGGTCGTGAAGAAATACACATATGTGCTACCCTTTTAAATGATTCCCATATCTTTTGTCTCATAGAAAATTGATACTGAAATCTGATCAGGCGACGGGTGATGTTCTTTTGGATGAGGCGTTGAAACACATTAAGGAAACAGATCCACCAGAGACGGTCCAGAGTTGGATTGAATATCTCAGTGGTAATTATTATTAGCCTACAGCTAATCCTATAATGATTATAATGATATGGTTTCTGTTTCAGGTGAAACTTGGAATCCATTGAAATTACGCTACCAGCTAAAGAATGTACGCGAACGTCTGGCCAAGAATCTGGTGGAGAAGGGTGTTCTGACAACGGAAAAGCAAAACTTTCTGCTTTTTGATATGACGACACATCCGCTCAACGATAATGTTGTTAAATGTCGTCTGGTTAAGAAGGTAGGACTGCGTATAACCCGTCCGAAAGAATACCTTCTAACCAGCTTTCCTTCTGTCTGTTGCAGATACAAGATTCAGTGTTGTCTAAATGGGTGAATGATCCACAGCGCATGGATAAGCGTATGCTGGCGCTAATCTTTCTGGCGCATGCCAGCGATGTCATTGAGAATGCCTTTGCGCCGCTCAACGATGATGACTACGAGGTGGCCATGAAGCGTGTACGAGAGCTGTTGGATCTTGATTTTGAAACGGAGGCGGCCAAGCCGAATGCGAATGAGATACTTTGGGCGGTCTTTATGGCGTTTACGAAATAGAATGTGGGATACCACTCCTCTCAACAGCACACACACACACACAAGAAAAACACAGACCCAAATACACACACACACACAGATCTGGAATACATTTTGCTGCTTTTTGTTTAAGAAACGAAACTTTTGCTGTGACTGGGACTCCTCCATTCAGTTTCAATCAAATATCTATGTTATACTTTAAGCAACCCCCCAGAAGAAGAGCAGCCATAAAAGATATACCATCTATATATAAACGATATAAAGAAGCTGCAAAATTCGAAACAGTATCCAATCAACAGATCCTTTCACCTTTCGGTTAAATATTTCTTTTACGTATTCAACAAATATTCCGAATAAACGAAACGAAACGATATGCTAGCCAATAGTTGAAGTTCTTTTCTAAACAAAAAACAAAAACCACAAAAATATTTAATAAGCTGTGTTCCAGAGTATGTGACTTGAGTATAAATCGAAACAGAAAAAAAATCAGTTAACTCTTGAGGTGTAGCTCGGGAGAGAGAGATTGACGAGAGTGCAGGAGATCGAAGCAGATCGCAAGAGATAGGAGCTATGGCAATGTTTTTGTAATTATAAACTGTAACACCTAATTGTAAGTGCCGTGCAAAACTCTACAGCCCCCACCCCCGCCCCGTGCAAATCTCTATTTTTGTCTGACGATCCTTCTATATCCTACACATACCATACATACTTTATATATATACATATTTTTTAATGTCCCCCCAAAATTGTGTGTGTTGTCTATTATCAATTTAATTTGTGATTGCCAGGCGGAGTATCAGTTCAAAACGTTTATTAAATTCCGCACTTTCGCTTTTTGTTTAAATTGAAATATAAGTACAGCTACACACAAAAGTATATGTGCACCTGCCCCAGACACACACACAGAAGAACAGACAGACAGAAACACTCGCAGAGACATTCATCTTAGGAAACCTTTTTATTTTATTTTAAATTGTTATTGAATTTCGGGAACATTGAAATTGAAAGATAAAAAAAAATAATTTTCTAAATGCTAAAGAGAAAACCTTTTCTAAATGTTAAAAAACAAAAACAAAACATAATATATACAAGAAAAAGAAGAAAACAAAATATTAAATTTAGAGGAGACAAAAAAAAGAGTACGAAAAAAACCCAATCTATGTAAATGTAAAATGTGCACGTCAAATAATAATAATTCTTAGATATTTAAAGGCCTAATAAAATATATAATACAATATATATATACATACATACCATATAAAACGAATATGTATATGCAACTTTGCAAAATTCTACCCATTTATGCGAATTCGGGGATCGATATATTTCATTCCCATACATAATACTTGGGGCATACACATACCAATTTCTTATAGTACTTGCTATGCTTGGATGAGGATGGCTAGATCTAGGGAGGGTTCTTGTATATTTTCAGAAGTTACTCGTGTGTAGATATTCGGAGGAGCTATACATTTTACTCTATGCAATCACTAGGATCTATACCATATAATAGATGTTATTACACTTCTACAATTTTCTTAAAGTACAGGGCAAGCGTGGAAGATGTGGAGTCTCTCAAACACTCAAATATGAGGATATGAGATCTTTACAACGAAACGAAATGAAACAGGGCTACCTTTTTGAATAGACAGTCACATGGCGACTTGTTCAATCTCTATTTAGAAAGAGAGTACAATAGTTTATTTAATTCTAGCCCGTTGAGGACCTTTATGGCGAGAGGTTTTGTATGAAGGGTTCTACATGTATCCAAAAGTTTTATTTAGAAAGAACAAAGCTCCGAAATATTATCTAGACAATATATATATGTATATATATATGCATAAATGTTTCTAAGATATTTCATCAATGAAACTATGTTAAGATTTTTAATAAATACTAAGATTAACTCTGGATTTTCGATAATTTACAGAACAGGAAACGTAGGATAAAAAGATGTATTTCAGACAGTACCTCAACCGATGTACACACCTAAATATTTATGGATATCTTTTCTATGATTATTGAATTTTATCCATCAACTTGCTAACTCTAGCCAGCCCAACATCTCATATCGATGATCTTAAGTTCAAAACTTTTTAATAATATTTTTAGTTTTATTAAAGGGATTTTATTCCATAATTTGAATACGCTTTAAGATCGACCGAACGAATCATATGCTATCATTTATGGAATACAAAGCCCAGCATAAATGTCCTTTAGACAGAACATCAATCGCACTCCCCATACTCCACATACGAGCACTCGCATCTTTCGTTTGAAAATTTAAGACAGATTTAATATCTATAAAGACTTCCCCTCCTTCAAAATCCACCACTATCTTATATCAAAATATTCTATCTAAAAAAAAACAATTTTCTAGCGAATTTTGTGTTTTTATTAAAGAGTTTTTATTCCGGTTTTCTTTTTTTCACTTTCAGTAATATATTTTTCGTTTTTGCTTTTCTGTCTGGGGAGAAGGCCTGGGTGTAGTGTGAGTAGGGGCAGTATACCATAGAATTATAATAGTTCTCACATCAAAACATTTATGTTATAATAATAATAATAATAGTTTGAGTTACATTAAGTAGTGGATAAAAAGCAGGGCGCAGCGCACACAAAATGATTGACAAAAAGATTAAAAATACAAAAAAAATACGTGTGATGGGGGAAAAACACTCTAAAAACTCTAAATCATGATCTATAATTTGAATCAATTGAATCCTCATCCTAAAAGATCTCAAGTGTGGTAGGAAATTTGCAAGTAATTTTAAATTACATTTTTGTTTTAAATATTTATGGAATTTAATAAGAGAGTAAAATTTTGATAGTTGTTGGCCTCGTTTATCAAATGTTTCATTTTTTAAAGGCCCTGGGCGTTCAAGAATTCATAGATCGAAGGGAAATTTGTTGGAAACAATGTGGAAAATGTGAAAACTTTAATAAAATTAATGGAAGATTTGATACGCTCGAAATGATAGCAATTAATTAAATATATTTATAGATGTATATGTATTTATATGTAGATATAATTGAAGTTCCAGCTCCTGCTTCACTCCACACGAGCCCACATGCCACATGCCACGCACATACTCCATATACTCCTCCTCACTTGCCAAAGCGACTGCGCATGGACGATAGCCGTCGCATACGTGCCCGATTCTGGGAGTAGCTATCGGACCAGTCGCGTCCACCGCTGGAGGAGGCAGCTGCGGCGGGCAGCTTGTACGTGTAGCCTACGTGCTAACTTAACAGATCCTTGATCTCCTTGTGCATGTAACAGAGGAAATCCACATAGCTGGCAGAGCCATCAGTGCCCCGATCCTCGATGAGGAAATGCCGGAACACGCTCTCCAGTTTGTCGTTCTGTCGCAGCCAAGTGATCTGTCAAGAAAGAGATTAAAGAAATGTATCCTTTTGCTTAGGGGAACCTTAAAAGAGAGATTTCCTTACCCTCATATAGCGCGAGCGTTCCTGCATAATTTGCTCGAGAATATCAGTGATGCGTCGCGCCAGTGGCGTCTCCGCTGTAATGTTGAACCTCTCGAGAGCCAGCTGCTGCAGTCCCTGGACTCCAAACACGGACTGCACAAAGTTCTGGGACAGCGACTGACCCAGCCAAATGAACAAATGCACACCGTTCTCCAGTATATAGGCGCCATCCTCTGTGATCTTCTCGTGCGTGCAGCGCACTGGTGTCGGCAGCTCCGTCTCCTCTGCACTGACATTGTGTATGGGAATGAATCTGGGATACAGATAGTTCACAGACATATTCAGATCCATCGAGAGCACAAACTGAATGACAAACGAGCGATCGTCCAGCGTCATGTCCGAGCCACCCGATATCGCATCGTTCTTGAGCAGGCACGAGGCATACAGCGGCAACAGTTTGAGGCACTCGGGCAGGATCAATTGTCCCGCGGATGTGGGCGAAGTGCAGTGCTTGCGATAGCAGGCCAAAATCTGTGCCGAACGATGGATTAGGTTATCCTTGACCTGTTTGGGTGTGTGCTCCATTAGCTTGAAGCATGCCTGCTTCGCAAAGAACAGCATAATGGCATCCAGATCGCAGCTCTTGAATACATCCGCAATGGTGGTGGTCACGCGCAGAGCGAGATTAAGGACACGCAGACGACGCTGGCCACTGCACGAGGTATACAGCAGGGCCACCTGCACATAGACGTTCTCCTCTGGCGGCAGCTTGTCATCGTGTTTGATCTCAATGCTCACAGACTTGGTGGCATCTGTAAAAAGGGTTCGATTAAAGTTTAGAAAGGGATAATTTAAAAGGAGGCGTGCACCCACCAATACTGGCCAGTTCCACATCCGTTGTGTTGGACATGTAAAAGTGTCCAAAGAACTCTGTGGGTCGTATGCCCGCCGATGTCCTCACACGCATCACCGCATCAAAGGCAATCGGCCGCGAGACGTTCTTGATGATGTCCTCGATCAAACGCTGGCCATCCACATCTGCCTGGAAGTAGGTGTACTTGTACACCTCCCCTCCCGTCAGGCGGGCTACCTGTCCAATAGTGGCAATGTCGATGTACGCATTATTAAAGACAAACAAATCCACCGAGCATCCCTGCTGCACGCACTCCTGTCCGAGCGTATTGTACGCCGTGGTCTGTGGCGTCAGCACAGTCTTCTCTTTGTCGGTGCCCAGGAGTTTCCGGTCATCGCGATTCTTTAGTTTACCCGGTGCCTCGGCAATGGGCAGGGTGGAGTTGAACACGAGCAGCTTGCCCGCCGCATTGGAGGCTTTGAGGGCCTCCAGACCCGCTTGAATGGCCGGATAGAGAATTGTTTCAGTTTCCTTGGTGTCTGCAAACATGCGCGGTATCTCCTCCATCAGAGCATCAATGACGGCTGCAGATTCCTCTGGATGGCAGAGGAAACCATCGAGTAGCGGCATAAACATCTCCTGGACATCGCCCACCACCATCATCTGGGGCTGGGCGAGGTTGCTCTTGATGTTGTAAAAGTGCACGGTGCTGTTGTAGGTGATGAAACCCACACGCACCTTGGACTTATCCTGGCCCTGATCCACCGGCAGGTGCTTGAGTATGTTCTTGATTTGGGCGCACAGCAGATGGACCAAGCCCGATTTGACTGTATTGTAGGATACATCAATGATGAAGATAAATGCAGGCACCTCTGGCTGGACATTGTTCTGTTTTGGGATAGAGATAAAACCATGAAGAAAGGACTGCATGGCCTTGTGGGCTTTATTCGCTTACACGACAGTAATCATTGGTGGCCAGAAATTCGTAGGTTCCCAGCAGCAGTTCAGGTCTTTCATGCTTATCCACACGCTGTCCTGTGTGATCCAAATGCTGATAGTAATCGGGATGGACTGCCAAAGAAGGGAAAACCATGATCGTTAGAATACATGAATACATTCCTTAAGGTCCTTCAGCGCTCACCCTCCGATGAAACCTTGCACATCAGGCACTGGAAACGGCGTCCTGCATCCACAAACTGCATATTGGGCGACATGTATGCCTTGCAGCGATTGCAGCGAATGGGTCCCATATCGCCAAAGTTCACAATCGGCGGCTCCAGCTCTCCCTTTGCAGTGCGTGCCAGCGGCGAGATGTTCAGCGTGAAGGGCAGAGCCGTGGTCTTCAGTATGTCACCCGTATTGGGGATGCAGTACAGCGATGAGCGCAAGTATCTCGGCGACGAATTGCCCTGATCGTGCACTACGAATTTGGTCGTTACCAGCGGCGGCAGCAGACCCGGCTGATTGGTGACGAACGGCCCACCGGCTAGCCTCTGGTTCTCAATCATCACTTGAATGGGATTCGGCATTTGGTCGGGATCCAGACGGCGTTGCTGCGGTGCCTGTTGGTACATGTTGCCGGCTCCAGGCATCGGAGGTTGCTGAAAAAAAGAATTGGTAGGTGATATTGGTATCCCAAGAAATGGCATTTCTCACTCACATTAAAACCAGGACGTTGCTGCTGTCCTGGCTGCCCTGGATAGCCGCCTGGTTGCGGTGGGTATCCTGGCGCTCCAGGCTGTTGTCCAGGTTGCGGGGGATAGCCCGGCATGGACTGCTGTCCGGGTTGTGGGGGATATCCCAGGGCTCCAGGCTGCTGTCCGGGCTGTGGGGGGTAGCCAGGCTGCGGAGGATATCCTGGTGCTGATGGCTGTTGTCCAGGCTGTGGAGGATATCCTGGCTGCTGTTGTCCAGGATATCCACCAGTTTGTGGCGCTCCAAATTGTGGAGGTACCGCCGATTGTTGACCGGAAAGCGGTGGTGGACCACCTGGATAGCTGCCTGGGAAGCCACCCGGCTGTGGTGCTCCTGGTTGCTGCTGAGGTGCCCCAAAGGACGTTCCTGGTTGCTGCTGCTGTGGTGCCCCAAAGGATGCTCCTGGTTGCTGCTGCTGTGGTGCCCCAAAGGATGCTCCTGGCTGCGGTTGCGGCGGCAATCCAGGTTGCTGCAGTGGCGGCGGCAGACCTGCCTGAGACTGCGGTGGCAATCCCGGTTGCTGCATGGGCGGCAGACCCGACTGCTGTGGCAAACCGGCCTGCTGCATGGGCGGCAATCCCGTCTGCGACTGTGGCGGCAGTCCTGCTTGCGTATATGTTGGTGGGGCACCCGCTCCCGGCGGCAAGAGAGGCTGGCCTGGTCTTGAGGTGCTCACACCAAAGGGTCCTCCAGCTGGTTGAGCTCCTGGCGCTCCCAGGGATGGCGGCGGCGCAGCTCCTCCTGCGGATTGGGGCGTAGCTGACTTGGGCGGCGGCATATGGGGCAATCCGGACAAATGGCCGCTGTTCAGGCTCATCTGATTGATGCCACTGGCCACGCTCTGCGGGGTATTGGTAGGCGGTGGAGGAGCACCGGTTGTTGGTCCATTGGCATAGCCTGCTCCTCCTCCACTGGCAGGCGGCGGCGCAGCAAAAGCATTATTATTGTTGGTCGGAGGCAGAGACGCATTCGAATTGAATTGATTGAAACCCGTTGGCGGCGGCGGCTGTGCACCCTGACCGGCGGGAGGGGCCGGCTGCTGGGCAACCTTCAGAGGCGGCGCAGGCACCCCACCACCACCCACATTAAGGCCACCCATCGACGTGGCCAGCTGGAAGAAGGAGAATCGTTGAGCATCGGAGAACATGTTAAAGCAATTTCAATTATATATTCGTTATCTACAAGCACAGCTTCCACTCTTCCACTCATTACGAAATCGAATCTTGACCTTTTTAATGAATGAAGGCTTATCAGTGGAGGGATTGAACAGTCCCCAATCCACGACCCAACGGAAGATTCTTTGAATATAAATTGAATGATGTATTTTACCTGCTGCTGATAGTTGCCATTGAGGTACGTTTGTGGGGCCGACGATGGGGGTGGAGCTCCATACTGTGGTTGTTGCTGTTGTTGCGGCTGCTGCTGCTGTTGAGGTGGCCAACCAGCAGGTGCACCTCCCGCACCCACTGGCGGCGGGGCTGCTGCATATTGTGGCTGCTGCTGTGGCTGGAATTGCGTAGGCGGCGGCCCGTACATATTCGGATTCATACTTTTGGCCCACAGATAAAACAGACAACTTTCACACACACAGAGAGAAAAGAAATTGACAGCAGCTCAAAGTTCGCCAAGGCAAAAACACAATTTCCTGGCTTGTTTGGGCCACTTTCTTTCCACTGACTGCCGCTGCTGGATGCCCTTCAAGCGTTCCGCTGGAACTTTCCTTGGCCACGGCACAGGGATTGCAATTAAAAGCGAAAATGGTTTGAAGCAAAAAGGAACTTCCACGTCAGTTCCCTAATTCGATTTTTTTTGCTGCTTGCCACGTAAAGTTGTCGTCTGCGCGGGGTGACTGGCAAGCAAATCAGCTGTTCGCAGTCTCTGTTAACTAACACGGCGTGCTGTTAGCGCACTGTAGTTGCGTGTAGAGGTGGTGCGTGTAATGTAATAAAAACAATTTGTGACGTCACGTGGCCATATCTGCTTGTAATTATAAATTAATGAAAAAAGATACAAATTCCAATTGTTTTCTAATTGTATGCACACTAAATTTTGCAAAAGTCAAATTACAAAAACAATTAAAAATTTGAAATAAAATGCGGATCATTTTACGCGTCACCTTATTCGATTGCATCTCTATTAGATGATGTCAGTAACTTAGTGTAAAATTTCGATCATTGGCTGCAGATCCTTGTTTATCCTTAGTCTTTGATGCGGAAACGATGATCGCTTAACTTGCAATGGAACCGGCGTGTGAGTATAAGAACATTAGTTACATTGTTTAGTTTAGTTAGTGTATACCGAAGTTTCCCGCGTTTTTAACGCGACATGCGTCCCAAATAAGGCGCTTGAAGACCTTGCCCATCTCAATGGAAACAACACTCAGCACAAATACATCATTGAAGCGCAGATTCAGGATATCCAATGCGAAAATGGTGGCATATCCACCCTTGCGCACCTCTCATACGAATCGCTCCTAATGGAGCCTTGGAGACACCTCCTGCTGCAGAAAAGCCCAAAAAAAGAATCCAGTCTTTTCCTTAGGATAGAATATCGAATTATATAATACTTTGTTGAGAGTTAGGAGACTGATGAATTATTTTGCCAACTGATTTTGTCCCCCTCGGATTATTTGTTAACCGAAATCCCGAAACACTTGAGACTCCCTCGGATAATTGCTGGCGAAAATTGCATTTCTGATACCATCGAAGAACTTCAGACCGGCATAGTGTTCAATTTCCCGGATGTCACAGAGGAAAGAGCGCAAATTGAGTCCATCTGGAAGGGCAGTGTTGGGCAGAACGTAACCCTCCATATAGGGTTTGCCCAGAGGCAGCTTCGACTCCACAATGATGACCTTGAAGAAGTGCGTTGGCACTGCCACCATATTCAAGCCAATCATCTCGAACTCCACGCTGAGTTTGCCTCCCGTTCGCTGCTTGGGCTTGTACAGAGGACCCGTGCAGACGTACACCGATCCAAAGCGAAGGGTTAGATCCCTCACATAGATCTCCAGTTTGTTCCAAGCCCCACTATTGAAGCCGCGACCAATTTGTGGTGCTATGTTGGTCAGGAAGAAGGTTTCGTTGCAGTGGCTCTGGAGTCCGCGATGATTGCCAGCTGCCGCCAGATGACCACGGTCGAAGCCAGAGCGATGATAATCCGCCAGGGTTGATCGGAAATTCGAGGGCACACTCAAATCCGGTCGATACGAGGCACGATGTCGACTCACTTGGCCGGACTGCAGTGCGTCCACCTGCAGATGCTCACACACCCAATGGGCCACACGATTCCGTCGATCGTAGGATAGCACAAAGTCACTGTACAGCCGTAAGTCATCCAGACCCGGGAAACCATACTTCATGATCTGCCTCAGTCGATGATCAGCTTCATCTTTAGTTCTAAAGAAAGAAAACTACTTGCATAAGGGTGATAATGATTGATAGATTCTGGCGAGGACCTCTCCTTACCACTTTATAGATTTTGGGACTAATGTAGTAGGCATAGGGATCTTCTTGTATCAACTGCTGCAGCCTTCGACTGGCGATCTCGTGATGGGAGTAAAAACCTGCCACAAAGGAGGTACAGACAGTGGTCAGTCCCAGGACAAGCCCAAGAGCCAATAGGTGCCATTTTCGGTTCATTGAAGGGGGACGGGACGCAGGATGAAGGCTGTTAAGGCTAAAGTTTCATTTTGTTTTGGGGTAAATGAAAGATTTTCCTTGGGTAACTGAGATCCCAAAGGTTGTGATTCATAAACAATAGGAAAATTCTTGCTAAAGTTGACTTTGGTTCCTAAAACTATTGGTTTTTAGAAGTAATGTTGTTTATAGTACAATTTCCAGTGATCTGTATGAGGAGTTTGAGCTCTTAACATTATGCAAGAAACCCATTGCTATTCAACCCTTTGGTGAACTAAAATCTCTAAGAATTTACTTACGGGTCTAGCATCCATCAGCACTTTCGGATGAGCGGAATATTCAAATGTTGTAAGGATTTAAAAATGATATCACAAAGCTTTAATTCTGTTATTTCTCTTCTCTGGCTCTGTTCTCCAATGCTTTAAAGTTTTCTGTGTCCCAAGTTCAAAGAGTGCCGTGCCTTTTGTAGAAAATCTACAGCCAACACTTCGTTGCACTTTCCAACTGCATTAAGTCAATAGAAAAAGTTGAAGTCATCGTCGCAGCGTCCCGAAAAACTAGAAAGCCCTTGGGACAAAGCCAACCATGGCACCCCAGCCTCAGTCTCAGCCAAAAGTCCCCACCAATCCACCTTTCCACCCCTTTTTTGAACTACATAATAAGCGTTTTTGGGGGAGGGCAATGCCTGACTAAACCAAAAACGGCGTTAAGATTTATACGCCAAATCTCGTCGTACTTTGTTATGCTTAAAAATGTTAGTTGAGGATTTAGAGTTTTTCGGTTTTTGGTCAGAAAAGTTTTGGCTCTCTGCAGAAAGTTGGAAAAGGTGAAGTGGTGGACTGTACCGGACCGTAGAGGTGGAGGTAGAGTGTGGGGGTTTGAATAATGTTTTGGCCTGGAAATTTTAAACTTTGAATGGAATCATCTACAAATTATCAAAGGAAGTTTTAATACTTGTTAGTGAGTGAAATAATACAGATACAAATGTAATGTTTAGTTAAGAGACTAGCACAAAATCGTGTCTATATAATTCTATACAGAATCAACGTCTATGCTGTGTTGAGCATAAATTGGGAAGGAACTAGCCATCTCTATTCTTCAATCCCCATTCCACAGATTCAACACTTCAATTCGCAAACTTGTTTTCTTATTTCCAACACAATTTATAGCAAAAACCTTTAATGACAAACGACCATTGGAAAACAAAACCCCCTAGGCAATGGACCGACCTCCCTCCAATCCGTTTGGGGAAACAGTTTGTAAGGAAAATTTAGCCTTGGCAAAAAAGGAAAAACTTTTGCGACACTTGACAAAGGTTCTGCGAAATAGAGAAAAAGAAAAACTCCCAGAAAATAGCGCAAAAGTGCAGTAAATTTGTAGTCGAAAGAAGAATTTTCAGAGGCTTCAGGCTCTCTGATAAGCATCTCATCATTGTCAAAGCCAAATGGAAACCTCAGATTTCTGCTCCTTGAACTCTCCTCAAATCCATTTGCAATTTGAGGCAGGCCCGAGGCATTGCCAATTAATTTTCAACATCTAATTGGTGGTTTGCCAAATTCATTAGGGGACGAGGATGTGTTTGTTCTGCCCTCTGGCCTTGCCTTGCCCTGCCCGGCCAGCCTCCTCCTCCATATTGATTGATTTGAAGCCTAAAGGGCAAGGAGGGGGAAGTCCCTTGGCAGCTGGGATGCACCTCAGTCCTGGTGGTCCTGGTGTCAAGGGTTTGACGTTTTTCCTTTTGCGGATTTTCTAATCAACAAGGCTCTCGCCGAAAATTTGCATAATTAAAATGCTGCTCAGGTGTGCCAGGAGTTGAGCCGAACGCAAGACTTCCCACTGGAGGAGGGCTCTCTCTGGCTGGGGAGACTGGCTAAGTGACTGAAAATTTGTCGCCTCATTTGAGTTTGGATTAATGAATTATGTACTCGGGGGGCGGAATAATTAAACGAGCTTCAAATCTGATTAGGGGCCAGGCAATTAAACGTTAGAGTAGGGATTCTTTGCCCGCCCTGTGGTTGTGGTTTTTTTTCGGGATATGCGGTAATTATTTGCTGACTGACAGCCATAAAAATGTTGCCCGAGGATTGGAAAAACCAAGCTCATTAATGCTTGGGGGTTTCACTCGTTTTCTTTTTTAATTTTGTTGAATTTATTGCAGGTCCACTTAATGGGGTAATTAACTTATCTGAGGGGAGGGATGGGTGGTAGGTGGTCCAATTTTATATTTGTTTTTAACTTAGTTAATAAGTGAAACATGTTCTGGGAGAGAAGGATGTGGCCTGGAGGCGAGTGCTTAAAAATGGACTGCACATAAAGGTAAGCGATCCGTTAATTGGGGTTTGTTTGTTGGTGGTTTCTGGATTTTTGACTAGAATTTGGCTTAAAAAATCATGAGTTAGCCTGTTAATGAGGAATTATTACTACAAACCACAGCAAACTTTTATAAAATAATAACACCTAATATACTTATTTCTGTATTATTTTATTTGTGTTTTCAAGCTTGAAGCTGTAGATCCATTGTTTAAAAGTAGAATTATACATATATACATTTAGATAGTCTTATATTAAATGCCACGAAAATACAGGAAACGGAAACGGAAATATGTTGAGAGCAAAGCGGACGTACATGAGATTCGTGTAAACCTTGGAACGGAAGCGATCTCCCATCTCATCCGCCTGCATGAGCTTATGGAGACTCGTAAGGTAGCAGGATAAATACCAGATAGTGAAGGTCTTTAAGTAACCTAACCTTATTAGAATACGTTACAATCCCTGGGCTAAGATCTCTACTCACTCCCTTAAAAGAGACATTTCTGAGATTTGGCTTTTTTCAAGAAAGTTCTTGGACCAAACTAATTTTTATAAAAACTAGGTTCTTTAATGCTTTTAATATTTCAAAGTTGAGTGTCCCTAAATACTGCCGATCTGTTTTTGATTTTCTTTCGTTTTTTCAAAGGTTTTTATTACTAATAAATAGTAGTATTATTTATTATTTATTTATTTATTTTCAGGCTGGATACACGCACTTATTTTAGTTATTTACAGAGGTGATCTCAACAAGTGATATTTTCTATATCTTAAATCTTTTCGAAGACCTTTTTATGGAAACTATGGGAGACGTCTAGGCATCTCCGTCTCAAGTTTCCCTTTTTTTCATTTCAATAAACGATCGTATACTGCTCGTAAAAAAGCATAATGATATTCCATCCAAAGAGGATCAATATATCATCTTACCTTTATTTGTCCCTTCCCAAAAACATTAACAAGGTGATCTTAATCTCTACATCCCCATGTTTTTTTTTATATTTTATTTTCGCGAATATCGAATATCAACGAACAGAGATACCTACTATTGTCGATGATCGTCGTTGTCGTCATTAGCAATTAACACCTCTAGCCTATAACTTATAACGAAAATGCTCCCAAACAATTATCACGAAAAGAGGGAGAGAGAATGAAGGAAGGGGAGACTGAAGTGGAGAGGTAGACATGACGTCGCCACGCTATATCTCTCTCTATAGTTCCCTGTGCCATTCGGCGGTTCGGCGATCGTTCAGAGCCAGAGCCAGAGCCAGAGCGTTTTGTCAGTTGTGCACGCACCATTGAGCAGGTCAGAGCTCTCATCTGGCTGGTCGGCGGAGAACATCTAAATTGGTGGAGTGTACGGGGGAGATCGGTAGATCAGATCAGAGTCAGAGTCAGAGCAACGCACGCACACGAGCTCTCAGACGCCCCGTGGCGATCTACAAACAGTCATGATCTCGCAGCTGAATCTGATCACCATCGTTGGTGCGGTGGCACTGAGTGCTCTAGCATCGGGTGAGTCCGTAGCAAATACATACATGTGTATATAACTCCATTATTGAATAATCTAAGCAAGTGTTTACCCTCGTTAGCATCACCTACAAGCACCAGCACAGAGGCAACGGCCACACAGCTATCCATGGAGCTGTCTCCCCAATGCAATTATACGCTGATCAAAACCAAAACCCTTGGCGTGGATCCCTCATTCTGGAAGAAGTTCTTTACGCATCTGATACCCTTCGTGGGAAGTTCACGGAGTAAAATGCAATTTATACTCTTCAAGCGGGACTTTGCCGATTGCGGAAGAGAATTGTTAATCGACAATAAGGAGAATCTGAAAAACTCTGGCTTCGATGCACGTCATCCCACAAGGTAAGGGACGGGGGATTTCCTCGAAAGATTAATGTTTGCAATCGTTTACAGAGATGTGGGGTGGGGACTTTTTGTTTGGAATCGGAATGGGAAATGGGAATGGGAGTGAGTGCTTTAGAAATTCGTGTGGCGGAATAATTGTTCGAAAGCTGTTCAGAAAACGTCATAGAGTGTATTTAACACTCGGTTTGATATATATTAAAAGCAAAATTAATATTTGATAACTTCTATCACTACATTTAATGAATTTTTTGCGAGAGTAAATGCAAAAACAGGTTTTGTATATTTTGGTTTCTTACCCCCGCTTATCGCATTGAGTCATTGCCATTTGGCTTTTTAGCGCTTGAACATTTTAATTAGCAATTAAAAAGCTCGTAAATATATACTAGAGCCATGCATGTAATTTTAACATGCTCTACAGAAATTTTGCATTACGGAAAATAATGATAAGATAAGTTTTTGGCAAGAGAAGAGAACTTAATGAAACAGAGGTTCGATATTGTAGAGTTTTAACAGAGGTTTTTCATTGTTCTTCTACTGTACTGCCTTTTCAGAATCGTCATACACGGCTGGATGAGTCAGAGCAAGGGTTCCCACATCAGGAAAGTGAAGAATGCCTATTTGAGTCTCACCCAACCAGGACTGAATGGAGAACCACCAAGGTACGAGGACTTCAACGTGATCGTCTGCGATTGGAGTAAGATCTCAACGAATGTGAACTACTTTGGAGTGGCCAATATGGTAGAGGATATGGGCTTCCTGCTGGCCGATCTAGTGCGCTATCTGCACTTGAATGCCGATCTTCACTACGATGACGTCTATGTGATTGGACACTCGCTCGGGGCACAGATCGCAGGAAGTGCGGGCAAGCAGATACAACCGTTCCGGTTCAACACGATCTACGCGTTGGACCCGGCCGGACCAAAGTTTCGCGATCAAACGGATGAGTACCGCATCGATGCTAGTGACGCCACCTACGTGGAGTCCATCCAAACAAGCGTCAGCCTGGGCTTCGAGCAGCCAGTGGGGCATGCCACCTTCTATCCGAACTACGGCAAGAACCAAAAGAAGTGCTATGTCTATGGCTGTTCCCATAAGCGGGCCCACGACTACTTTATGGAGTCGCTGATCAGTCCCGCTGGATTCTGGGGTCCTCGTGCCGAACGTCAGACAAATGGGACGTGGATCCTCTTCCTCAGCGACGGGGAGTTCCGTATGGGCGGGGAGCCATCGGTACCGAAGAATGGCACTTTCTACGTAAAGACCTATGCCAAGCCACCCTATGCCATGGGCCACCGATGGCAGACGGAGCCAGATCCCGAAGAAGATGATGAAAACTCAACAGATGAATAGCACGACGGAGGAGGCAATACACTTGTAGGAACTGTGAATAAAATATGGTTAGAATTTAAACAGAATGATTGAGGTTTTGTCTTTGGTTTGACCGTAGTTTTGTTTCTATTTAGATTTCATACGAGTAAACCTCACAAAACCCGAAAAACCCTGAATGTACATATGCTTATCTTTGCCCTTTGTCTATGCAAAAACCTCTTATCTTTAAAGTAATTTCAAACATGTGAAACAATTTCAGTTTATGACAAAACGTTATCCAAGGAATTTGTTTGTTATATTTTTGACGTAACCCAGATCAGATGGTTATTTATGTACACCGTGTACTTCATAATGTTTTCGTAGCATGGAGTATATATAGTGGATGTCCATTCCGTAGTTGTTCCATAAGCAGGTGGAAAATGTTACGAGCTCCAAGACTTTGCGGGATTTTGTTGGTTCTACTAGCCATGGCTGTGGCCAGGCCTGAACGAGATCATGTTCGATTTTCAAGTAAGTGGCCAATAGTCGGTACGGACGCGGGAATCGCTGGATATAAAAGTAAAGGACAGGCAGAAAAACCCGAGAAGGATTCTAGAGAAGCAAAAGAACAGGCACGGGACGAATATTCCGAAGATGCAAGTGAAGAATTATTTGAAGAATATGAAGAATCATTTAGAGAATCATCGAATGAATTTGCTGGAGAATCTTTTAAAGTGTTGCTTAAGCAACTTCGACAAGAAGGAACACCTATTCAACAAAATACAGAAGAACCAATTGTTCCAACAACGATGGGATCAGGTGAAATAACTACGGGATCAGGTGTCCAAGCAACTACGGGACCAACTGTTCCACCAGCGATGGGATCAGGTGAAATAACTACGGGATCAGGTGGCCAAGCAACTACGGGACCAACTGTTCCACCAGCGATGGGATCAGGTGAAATAACTACGGGATCAGGTGGCCAAGCAACTATGGGACCAAGTGACCAAGCAACTATGGGACCAACTGTTTCAACGATGGGATCAGGTGACATAACTACGGGATCAGGTGGCCAAGCAACTATGGGACCAACTCTTCCACCAACGATGGGATCAGGTGAAATAACTACGGGGTCAGGTGGCCAAGCAACTATGGGACCAACTGTTCCACCAACGATGGGATCAGGTGAAATAACTACGGGATCAGGTGGCCAAGCAACTATGGGACCAAGTGACCAAGCAACTATGGGACCAACTGTTCCACCAACTATGGGACCAGGTGACCAATCAACTATGGGACCAACTGTTCCACCAACTATGGGACCAGGTTACCAATCAACTATGGGATCAAGTGAGCAATCAACTATGGCATCGAAGCCAGAAACAACCAAAGAAACGAGTCTGGGATCGACTGCGCAGACAAGCCCGCAAACAACTGAGAGTCCTAGCAAGACAACAACCGAGATGCCAGATGAATGGACCGAAGATTGGCCCGAAGAAGAAGAAGAATCAAACGAAGATCTTTTTGAGGAGGTAGCGGAAGAAATTTGTTCATGGTTCATAGAATGGTTATGTTGGTACTGATAAAACTCTACGAGTACCTTATACTTTACATCAGAGGAGCCTTCGATTTTGTTTTAGTACGTATTTTTACACATATGTATATCAGACTATGTTTGAAACTAAGCTCAAATTGTTTTGAATTATATTGAGGAAACAATAAATTGTGCAATAATGACTTCAATTGTGGTTGCTTACGTATTTGTGTGGCTTTTGCTGATGATCCATATCAAAGCCATAGCCATACCCAACATGGATCCGTTTCTAAACCAGCCAGATACGGACTATGAAGATGTGGAAGAATGGGGCGGTAAGTAAATGAGTTATTTTTGGTGATTGCAAGAATTAAAAGTTGAATTTCCAGCAATTTAAGGTCCGCAAAGAAGGTCCACCTATAAACACTGACACTACACTGAATAATTGAGCGGTGCCAACAACATTCAATCGTTAGGCCCCTAACATGTAACATTTTCAGGTGCGACCTATGCCCTCCGCCCACCCATCAATACTCATCATGGCAAGGCCCTGGTTATAATATTTACACGCGATTCACACAGAGAAAGCCTTGAAATAAAATCGATCACAGCTATACCCGATATGGACCTATTTTTAGTGGACAGTAAGTAGTGTGTTTTTTTCCAGCTTATTGAAAGACTTACATGTTTCATTTGAACGATTTAAATGCCTCATCTCATCCTGATAAGAGTTCGTGGAGGTGCTTCCCCATAATCTGTTGATGCCCCTCAAGACTGGTGTGCTCATAGAATGGAATCAACTTTACTTCCAAAACTTTGAAGAAATAATTACAAATTAAACAAATAGAATCATATGTGGGTGTTTTGATATTTCTGTGCTTTTTGCTGTTTATCACGGACTTAGACGATGTGGATCCATATTTAAACGAGCCGGACATGGACTACCAGGATTTGTTTCATGTTTCACTTTCCGAAAATTAAGGGCTATGATGCCAGACGATGCCACTGCCACTCTGCTCTTCCTCTACGTTGCACACAATATTTTGAACTCAAAAAAATTTAATTAAAAAAAACAATATGTTACCTAAATTGTGGCTGGTTGTAGGATGTGGTGTGTGCGGGGTAGCTGCAGAACATTGCAGTTTTCGTAGCGAAATCCTGGACCTGGGCAAAGTTTGTTGTTAATACATTTACTCGGCTTAATTAGTTGAGATTTTACATTATTCACAGCCACGTGTGACCACCAAGTGGGCTTAACCTTTGTCCTTCCCCCCCCGTCGTGTGCTCTTCTCTCTCCTGCTCCAGCAACATCATAATTTTCACTTAATTAAAGTTGTCCTTTTTGTGGGTGCTGTGTTAGAGTTTGGTCTGGTTGGGCACGGCCGGATGTGGGAAGGCGAAATGTTCTTCTGTGGAATTTTTGGGCACATGTGGAGCATGAGGATACATGAGGTATCCAAAGAATATATCATCTTCCGATACACACAAACGATCAAGCCAATTATGTCTCAATAAGCAATTATGTACCAGCACATTCAACATGTTATTGACAGCTGGCCAACATGCAAAGGAAACTCGTTCATCTTCCAAAAAAGGCAACGAAACATTCAAGGCAGGCCATAAGACAATTGAAGTTTCGACATAAGTCACTGATTGGCTTAATAAACGTCTCAACGCACTTATCTTATCGTAATTGTTGTCCTAAATTGACAGATTGACGGGCATTCGAAATGAAAGCCAAGACCAGCCGCAAGGATAATCCCTGAGGTTTTCGCACACACACACACACATCTGCATACGGGGTTAAATCTCAGGTGGAGAATGGTTTCACTTAAATTTTATGCAAAATCATTTACCCTTTTCTTGAGGATGCGAGGAGGGTGCCCCCTGCCGAAATAGTTGGGTTGGAATTCGATTAAACGGGCAATGCCTGAATGTTAGCCCCGAGCCGGGACTACAATGTCGATTGATGATTGTGTGTGTGTGTGTGTGTGTGGTTTTCTACCCACTGAATTTTATTATTTAAATTTCACATTCATTTTCATGGCATATACATTATTTATGAGGCGTGTGTGCTTGAGTTTTTGGCATTCTAATTAGGACATCCCACAAAATGTCTCCCCAGATGACCACAGGAGGACATTAGACTCCGTAACCTTCCCTTCTCTCTGGCTAAAATCCTTAGAATTCTTAGAGCTGGGTCCACCCTTTTTCGGTTAAGGCCTAGAAATGGACCGTGCGTAAAGCCTCAGAGCAACATAACTTACTGGATGTGTGTGTGTTCGGTGTTGAGATTGTCACGCCCAAGGAGCCAAAGGAGAGAAGGGAAAAATTAAAATAAAATCAAGTTTCTTTTCTGTTGTGAAAAAAGGGCTACAAAAGGCGGCCCCAGATATCCCCAACAAATGAGTCTCCCGGCAACGACAACGATATGATACCGATGACAATGACTTACACATCTCGCAAAAAAGAAGGACCTGCAGCAGGACACACCACAGCACTCACACTTCGACCCATTCACACTCGTTAAAGTTCATGTGCACACGCACTTAGGTCAGCAGATACTCGTACTCGTACTTGTACGTATCGAGGAAGTGAGAACGTACGGATACGGCTTTCGGCTACGGGTAGACTCGTATTCTGTATCTACTATTTGTGCAATTTTACAGCATTTTTATGGCACACAAGTTTTGTACTTTGTGCCTGGGACGGAAAGGGGTGTCCTGCGTCCGGTTTCCTCTTTAAAATATTTAAATTTGATGTGTGTGTGTGTGTGTGTATGGAGACCCAGCAATTCGGCTTCGTTGTGTGCTCAACTGTGTAATAGAGGCGGCCGTCTTGAAGTAATGGAAAGTACTGCGCAAAATGGCTATAGTCTGAGATACAGGCAGGGCCTGAAAATTGTTAAGTTGAACTTTTTAAACAAAAAGTTTGAGTGCATAACGGCCTGTCAGATCTATGGCGATGGGAAGAAGAGATTGTGCAGGGGACATCAAGAGTGCTGATAAGCCAGCATGCACATTTAACAGCTAAAGATATTGTAGGGAGGGGCCTACTTGTAGCTCTTAGCTTCGACCAACTTTCTGGACTCGTTTTCTCCATTTCAGAACCAAGCTACTCGCAACACATTCCCATAAGCACCCACATATGCAGGTCTATATATGTATATATTGTACACCCCATATCCATGTCAGTTCACTTGAGGGTTGTTGCCACTCCTTTTTAGGCCTTTGCGGCCCAAGTTTGCGGTGTGATTTTATGTGCAAACTTAAATTATACAATTTGGGGGCCATGAATACATTTTTCGTTGCCGTCATCGTCTTGTGCGCTCGTTGCTGTTGTTGGGCCTCCAGCTGGGAGCTGTGGCTGTGGCTGTGGCTGGTTGAAGGGGACAATGAGTTGCTAAATGCTTTGAATATTCTTCTGGCCATTGCCTTGCACTGCATGCATAATATACGATATATGGCCGCCTGTCAGATGCGAATCCTTCGAGTGTGGTCACAGCCACCCACCAACACAAAGCAGGGGGAGCCTGAGTGTGAAGTCTTGACGGCAAAGCAAGGCGGCCGGTCGGTCGGTTGGTCGGTAATGTGTTGACAGGTCGAGTGTGTCATGTGGTTTCTGTACCCCAAAACAGAGTCTCGGTACGAACATGGATGTACCACCTCGTCCCCACTTGTAACCAATAGTTTTTGGCGTAGAATGTGCCTTTTAAAAAATAGTACTTTAATTATCTTGGAAAAAGCAATTTTGTTTATTAAAATACAGTTTAAGCAAGCAATTGCTGCCTATACGCCGACTTTGACAAGATGTTTGCATTCCAGTAAAGAAACCCCTGCTATGTGCACACATCTATCTGTCTGGGTGTCTAACTGTTTTCATGCTGAATACTTTCGCCGATGTATAGGAGAGCAAATGCTATGCTGCATGAGGATATCTGAGCTGAACAAAGCAGTTATCGTAATTTATACTGTGTCAGAGCCGAAAGTTTCGGTTTTTCTTTCTCGCTCACTTTCTACTTGATTTTCTGGTAAAGTGATGACCATCTGGCTGTGGATTCATGCAGGGCTTCAGTGTAAATGTTTGTATATCTAATAGCTGGAACACAAACGATCAATATTCAAGATCAAGATGTAATATTTTTATAATTATAATTCATATAGATTTTATGCATTTTATACTCAAATTCCGTAAACATGACCCTTTCGAATTTGTTGACTCCCGCTTTATGGAGTGCCCTCTCTTTATGGAAAGGCAGGTTAATGATTGGGGTTTAATGCGCTCACTGCTACTGCTCTTAATGCCTGTTAAGCACTGGACAAAGTACGCACTTTGTTAACACTTAAAAGCCAGCAATAAAGACAACGACATCTGCTGGCCTCTGGGCCAGTGCTGCCAGATTTTGAGCGTCAAAATAAGCTAGATTTCACAAAAACACAAGCTAGAACAAGCTAAAAATTGTAAAAAACAGGCAAAAAAATAGGCTAAAAATAAAAAAAACACATAGATATACACATTTCTAATTGTGTTATTATTTTATCCAACTCGCTATTACTCGAATCGGTATATTTATCGCTGGAACGTATTAAATTTAAATATTTCTCCGGTAATTGTTAGTTGTGGCAACATTTGCCATGACGGCGCAATCCATATCTGTAAAATTCAAAAGAATTATAGTCGTATTCATCAGACAATTAAATATTACTAAAACAAACCTTATATTTAGTATTGAGTTTAAGGATTTAACAGTCATTTTGTTCCTAAGCTTGGTCTTAACGATATTTATTTGACTGATTACACGTTCAATGGCAGCATTTGACCACGGTAGACTTAAAATTTCAATGGCAAATAAAGCGATTTCTTCAAGAGGTTTGTTTTTGCCAGCATCTTTATAATTCAGTACTTCTGACCAAAGCTTTATAGTGTCATCTGTACTTTGCCAAGGGAATAAGTGAATTTTGCCATATTGGGCAAGAATTCCATCTATATTGCTATAGTTGAAGTGTTCCAATATGGAAATGAGATCATTAGGATTTTTATTATGTTCGAGTACATTTTCTGCTGCAAAAAAATGCAGTTTTTCCAATGTCTCAAAATTATCTGGAAGTCTGAAATTAAACAGCAGATTATTATTTATTTTTAATATCAAATCCTATTGAAGCTTACCTTTCTCTGAGTTGGATAATAAGCTCCTTTATAAAATCCTTGCACCTCAATTTTACACAATTACACATTTCACACGATCGCCAAGTTTCTGTGTAGTAGTGACCGAAACTTTTCAACGAAAATATACCATAAATGAATTCTAAAATACCATGATACACCAAAATATGTACAACAAATATACTTTTTGTTCGATTTGCCTAAAAATATATGTAGGATATAAAAAGGCAAACATAAACAGAGTGAAATTAAAAAAGGCTAGATTTAAGGCTATAATCATTTTCATAATTTTTCAAGCTTTTCCGTTTTCAAATAAGCTAGATCTAGCCTTAAATAGGCTAAAATGGCAACACTGCTCTGGGCGCAAAATGTATGCAAGCAGAGATTTTTTTTTGCTGACGTATATAGTGGAGTATATAGTGGGTATCACTAAAAAGCAAAGACAAATGCTTGTGTTTTGGCAATTTAATAGTTATAGCTAATTATATTATAATTATTATTATTATAGCTGATACTCAGAGACTCCAGATCCCTCAGAATCACCGGAGGTGGCCGAAGGCTTTTTGCTCTCGGCCTCGCTGAGACTCTCCAGTTTGGAGTCTGTCTGTTATTTCTTTCAGACAAGAGCGTCGTTTTTGAAGTCTAGTGGAAGTCTTGCCTTGTTTTTCATTCCGAATAGGCAGAGCTGTATTTTCGTGGCCTATCGATATTGCCCCATAGGGGCATAACATATGTGAACATAAAGCAAGCGTCACCTCTGTGTTCATTCTTGTGTTCTTTTCATTCAGAAGACTTTTCAATAAGTCAGCAGTGCTGATTAAATATTTTTTGTTGCTTCGAAAGTAAACTGAACACGATGTCATTGAATTTGCAGTACGAAAATATGGCCAAGAGCTTTGTCCAGAAGTTCTATGCCCTGTTAGACGACCCGGAGAACCGAATTCGTGTGGCCCATTTCTACAAAGTGAGTTTTACTGCATATGTTGGCCCTTTTTTGAGGTGAAACTTTGCAGACCAGTTGCCTTTGCAGAATTCTAGTGGTTCTGTCTGCTGCAGCAGCTCCTCTCTTGTCTCGCAGACGCCGTGCTCTGCGACCTTGATGAGAAAATCACTCAATACAAGCGCACCCACAGATATACACACATACATATGCCTATGTTTTATGTTGAAGTATTATTTTTCATTGGAGAATTCTCCTTCCAGGCCAAAGAATCCCTAATGACCGTCGAGGGCCTTCAAAGTCAGAGAGCTTCAAAGATATTAGAGACAATTCAGGTAAGCGCATTATCATCTTTAAGAATTTTGCTCATGAACCGGTTCCCACAGAAGCTGAGTTTTAAAAAGATTCAGCACGTGATAACCGTTGTGGACGCGCAGCCCACCATCAATGGAGGAGATCTAATCTGTGTCATGGGACGTCTCAAGGTAAGCGTCAGGGGGCGATCGAAAGAAGAAGTTTCGATTGGGTTCTCAATTGATGTTTGCACGCCTTTTAATTGAAATTAGGAACACAATTGATGTGCAGAATTTGTAATTGTAATTTGTTTGATCCTACATTTTGCAGATCGATGACGATCCCCCGTTTGCCTTCTCGCAGGTCTTTGTACTCAAGGCCGATGGAAACTCGTTGGTGGCAAACAAAATTTTCCATTTAAGTGAACTCAAGTCTCCATGAGTAATATCCATAAAAACACATACTGAACCCCCCTACGCACAAGTCGACACCTCAAGGAAACTGATACTCGTAGTATACATAAACTTAATCGGCAAATATAAACGCATTTCCACATAATTAATTAATACACTAAGATCCCAATACATTATATAATCCTTAGTAGAACTCTGAGGTGGGTAACCGCTTGTCTTCCGGAGGAAGGACTCTGCAATGGTGTTGATTTGCTGGACACGAGTTGGTGAGGAGGACGAGAAGTTGTGTTCCTTCCTTGTCTTTTATAAGTTTGGCTGTGATAAATGCTGGTGTCCTGTTCTCTTTTTGTCTGCTTCTGAGAAATGACATCAACTCTTCGTGGACTATCAATGGCCCTGCGTTCCTAGCCGCAAAAGATTCGCTGCGAGCTCTACTGGCTGCTCGATACTCGCTGTTTTCACTAGCGATCTCTTGCTGGGTGACTGCTGGACAGGGTAGGCTTTTTCACAGGGTAAATTTAGGGTGTTATTTAGGGTCTGTTAAGTCAGTATGTTCCCATTTAAATTCTTAGTATACGGCAACATACACATCGAATAACGAGGGGGAACGTTGTGAGTTGCTGCGGAGACCGCAACTCTACAGTTATACCCGATACTAAGTCAGTATGGCTCTCCTCCGGCAGACGCCGCTAATATTAAACGACACGACAAGGAGTGCGTGCGAGAGAGACAGAAAATCAGTCTGAGCGTGACGTCGGGCGCTGCGTAGCCAGTGCAAATTGATTTGTTCCTATTGGCTATAAAAATGATCTGATCTGATCCAGATTCAGCAATCTGATATATATGATCATTATCTATGATTCTGCGTTTTTAGTTTTCTCGAATGTGCAATATTGTGGATGCAACAGATTTTCGTCTTTTGTGGGGGCGGAAGGGGGTGGGGCTCAATTTTGAGATATACGTTTTATAGTGAGATCTAACAGGAGTGCGGATACCAAATTTGGTTACTCTAGCCTTAATAGTCTCTGAGATTTGTGAATATCCCCAGATTTTCATCCTTTGCGGGGGCGGAAGGGGGTGTGGCGAAATTTTGAAACAAACTCGTCTCGGTCCGATATATTAGGAGTGTGGATACCAAATTTGGTTGCTCTAGCTTTTATAGTCTCTGAGATCTAGGCGCTAATGTTTTACTCTAAGCAAAGCCGGCTATGCTACGTGTGTGTTAGAGAGAGACAGGGCGAGAAAAAATTAAATTGTTTTCTTGATTCTGGCTATAATAATTATACGATCTGGTTCAGATTTTGCACTATAGAAGATATAGTCATCTTCTACGATTCTGCGTTTTTAGTTTTCTCGTATCGTCGAAATTGTGGATGCCACAGATTTTCGCCCTTTGTGGGGTCGGAAGTAGGCGGGGCAAAGTTTTGAAATATTCTTGTAGCAGTGACATATCACAGAAGTCTGGATCCAAAACATCGTTGCTCTCGCTCTTATAGTCTTTGAGCACTAGGCGCTGAAGGGGACGGACAGACGGACGGACGGACAGACGGACAGACAGACATGGCTCAATCGACTCGGCTATTGATGCTGATCAAGAATATATATACTTTATGGGGTCGGAAACGATTCCTTTTGGACGTTACACACATCCACTTTTACCACAAATCTAATATACCCCAATACTCATTTTGAGTATCGGGTATAACAAGCAACCTTAACATTGAGAGCGTTTCAGAATTACTAGAGATTTGGTAACCAAAAGAAAGAGACATCCCTGAAATTCTAGGAGTCTATACAAAATTTGTTCGTTTTGTTGTTTTAATCGAAATTTACGAGTATTTACATTTTAGAAAAAACCAATAGAACATATGGTATTGAAGATGTGCTTCGAGCCACGGCACAGGTTCAGAACAATCACGAATAAAGTGTACAAGTGGGTAAATCGAACATTTCAGACCACTGTACAGTATCACGAGCCACCGGATAAATCCGACGGCGACAAGAAACTCTACCGGGCCTTAAGTCTATCGAATGGATTGCGCGCCATGCTGATATCAGATCCTACGAATAATATGGAACACACACAGGATGTGCGCCATCATCTACCGGCAGTGGGGGACAGTGGTAGTGAGAGGTCCAATCCGTCGATGGAGCACTTCAATGGAAAACTAGCTGCCTGTGCGGTGCTTGTGAGCGTGGGATCGTTTAGCGAGCCGCGCCAATATCAGGGAATGGCACATTTTCTGGAGCATATGATATTCATGGGCTCCGAGAAGTATCCCATTGAAAACGAATTTGATGCATTTATAACAAAAAACGGAGGCTTCACCAACGCGCACACAGAGAACGAGGAGACGTGCTTTTACTTTGAGGTGGAAGAGGCCCATCTGGATAAGGGTATGGATATATTTATGAACCTGATAAGAGCACCGCTCCTGCTGCACGATGCCATGGCCCGGGAACGTTCTGCAGTCCAATCGGAGTTCGAGCAGGTGTATTTGCGGGACGAGGTGCGCCGTGACCAGATATTGGCGAGCTTGGCCAGCGATGATTATCCCCATGGCACTTTCAGCTGGGGAAATCTGGCATCTCTTCAAGACCAGGTAGATGACAAACTGCTGCAAGAGGCGCTTCATGAGTTTCGACGAAAGCATTACGGATCCAATCGTATGATTGTCTGCATTCAGTCGCAGCAATCGTTGGACGAACTGGAGGAACTACTAGTCCGTCACTGTGCAGATATACCCAATAGCCAGGAGAATGCCTCAGACATGAACAGTTTGAGCTATCAGAAAGCCTTTAATGAAACATTATTTAGCGATGTCATTCTTGTGCAGCCCATGGAGGACGTGTGCAAACTGGAGTTGACGTGGGTTCTGCCACCGATGCGGCATCAGTATCGATGCAAGCCGGATGCCTTTCTCTCGCAACTGATCGGCTACGAGGGCGTGGGCAGCCTATGCGCCTACTTGCGTCGCCGTCTCTGGTGCATGAGCGTTATGGCGGGCACTGGAGGAAGCAGCTTTGAATCGAACTCCATTTACTCTCTGTTCAACATCTGCATCTACCTTACAGACGATGGGTTCGAGCACATAGACGAGGTATTGGAGGCGACGTTTGCATGGATTAAGCTGCTGAATGAGAGCGCCCATCATCGAGAGGATTCGTACAAGGAGTTTCAGCAGATTGCAGCCAATAATTTTCGATTCGAGATCGAGCTACCTTCGATGGACAACGTACAGCGTGTGGTGGAGGGCATTAGGTATCTGCCACCAAAAGATGTCCTCACGGGACCAAATCTGTATTTCGAATTTGATCCGGCTGCCATGCTGCTCCTTAAAAAGAACCTAAGTCAGTTTCATTTCAATATAATGATCTCCTCGCACATACCATTCATGGATCATAAATACGATCAGAGGGAGAAATGGTTTGGCACGCAGTACACGACGATTCCTATGCCCTCCAAATGGAAGGCCATGTGGTATGATCCGGCACCAATGAATGAACTGACCTTTCCACAATCGAATCCCTTTATAACCACGGACTTCACATTGCACTGGCAGGAGGCTGGTAGGCCACACATACCGCGTCATCCCAGGGCCCTCATAAGGGACGATAATTGCGAGTTGTGGTTCCGACAAGACGATATCTTCCAACTGCCCGATGGCTTTATAAATATATACTTCATCACTCCTTTGATTCGGGAAAGTGCACAGAATTATATGGTGGGCGTCCTCTTTACCTACCTGGTGGAATTCAGCATCGCCGAGCAATTGTATCCAGCTTTAGAGGCTGGTCTATCCTATGGCCTCTATATCGGTGACAAGGGTCTGGTCCTGCGTGTTAGTGGTTACAGCCAGAAACTGCCTCTTTTGCTGGAAATAATCATGAAGGTGATGTCCACTCTGGAGTTGGATCCAGCTCAAGTGATTTCCTTTAAAGACCTCAAGAAACGTCAAATTTTCAGTGCTCTCTTTTCTGGAAAGATTTTGAACCTCGACTTGCGTTTAATGGTTTTGGAGAACAAACGATTTAGTATGCTGGAGAAATACGAATCAATCGATCACATAACCGTGGATGACATCCAGCACTTCAAGGAGAATTTCCACAAGAAAATGTACGTCCAAGGACTCATACAAGGAAACTTTACCGATGAACAAGCGCGTGCAGCAATGCAACAAGTCCTTTCCACTTACGAAAGCCAAAAGTTAGATAATCCATCCTCGCTGGACGACAGCCTAGTGCAGATACCACTCGGATCGCATTACTTGCGGGCGAAAGCCCTAAACCACAGGGACACGAACACGATTGTAACAAACTACTATCAAATTGGACCAAGTGATCTCAAGTTGGAGTGCATGATGGATCTGGTGGAGCTGATTGTGGAAGAGCCCTTCTTCAACCAGCTGCGCACCCAAGAACAGCTGGGCTACAGCCTGAGCCTCAATCAGCGCATCGGCTACGGCGTACTGGCCTGTGTCATCACAGTCAACACTCAGGAGACCAAGCACTCGGCCGACCACGTGGACCGACGCATCGAGGCGTTCAGGTCTCGCGTACCGGAACTTGTGGCTCAGCTCAGCGAAACGGAGTTCGATGATGTGCGCGAGACCCTCATCAGTGGCAAGAGGCTGGGCGAACCCAGCCTGGACGAGGAGGTAATGCGGAACTGGAGTGAGATCGTAACGTCTGAATACTTCTTTGATCGCAAGGAAAAGCAAATAAAAACGCTTAATGGTCTCACAAAGCGGGACGTCTTGGACTTATTATTGGACTTCGAAAGCAATAACTTTCGCAAGCTTTCGGTTCAAGTGATTGGTCGAAACAGGCCACCATCTCGGCCCTTAACGCTGCCTATCTCGGAAGCTGTGGCTGGTAGGCAGGTTTCTGTACCAGGAAATGTTCAAAGCGGCTCGTTGGCAAGTTTATTGGAAGAAGTTCAGCGCAACATTTCCGATGAACAGCTCTTGTACGAGCAGACAGGCAGCAATATTACGATAGAGCTCATCGGAAATGGTGATGATGCCACACACATCGTGGACATTCCGGCCTTCAAAAAGAATCTACATGTTTACCCACCGTTCATCACGAATCCGAAGTCTAATAGAAAGTCATAGAAAACACAGCATACTAGATACTGATTTGTTAACCACAAAACCAAAATCCACATGTAATAAAAGGATGCTCTCTGTCTTTTGGTATCGTATCGCTGTTCGAAAAAGAATCCATCGATATCATTATCATTTTCTTTTGCTTGGGAATTCCATTCTCCTGATCAGTCGACTTCTTAGTGGGGGGAACAATTCCTAGTATTTCCAAAACCTTAGCAGGACTCAATGTGCCCGATGGCATCTCCTTCTTTCTGGTCTTCCGGAGTTTGGCACCCACCTTCTTTTGGAGGTATTCGGTCCTCATGCCTGCATAGACAACTGCTTTGATCAGGTGGTTGCGCCACTCGCAGACTTTCCAATTCCATCCCTATCTCCTCCGCTGACTCTTGGGCACCTTGTGCGTCCTGTGGTCGAGCATTGGTTTCCTTCCGCCTACCAATGGTGTCCGTTTTAGCAAAGTTTTCTTTATAGGATTGCCGCAAAAGCTTCACTGCGAGCTCTACTCGCTTCACTCTTCTCGCTACTCGCTGTTTTCCCAAGCGACCTCTCGCTGGCTGTCTCTGCTGGACTGGTTAGGCTCCTGCAAAGGGTACATTTATGCTGTTATGTAGAGAATTTTAATTCAGTAAGTTCCCCTTTAAATTCTTTGTATACATCAAAATCCATATCCAATAGCAGCCTTGTCAAATCCGTAAAAACAGCTGTGATCCCTTTCAGGGCCCTTTCAGGGCCCTTTCAGTTCAAACGAAAGAGGCATCCCTGAAAGTCTAGGCGTCTAAACAAAATTTGTTTTTTTTTTTCTTTGTTTGAATCGAAATTTACGAGTGTTTAGAACAATTTATCTTAGAAAAACGTATAGCTAATATGCCTGTGCGTTGCTTGTGAACGTGGGTATATTTCTGAACCTTATAAGAGCACCGCTCTTGCTTCCCGATGCCATGGCCCGGGAACGTTCTGCAGTTCAATCGGAGCTTTAGCAGGTAAGCAATGCGCTTGAAGCAATGCAACAAGTACCTTTCACTTACAAAAGCCAAAAATAAGATAATCCATCCTCGCTGGACGATACCATGACCATGTGGACCGACGTACCGAGCGAATCCCTTATCAGTGGCAAGAGACTGGGCGAACCCAGCCTAGACAAAGAAGTAATGCGGAACTGGAGTGAGATCGTTGCTACTGAGTAGTTCTTTGATCGCAAGGAAAAGCAAGTACACACGAAAGGTGAAAAGTCTCGCACGGCAGAACGTTTTGGATTTATTATTGGACTACGAAAACAATTACTTTCGGAAGCTTTCGGTTCCAGTGACTGGTCGAAATGGGCTACCATCTCGGCCTCTAACGCAGATCTCGGCTCATTGTCAAACTTTTTATAAGAAGAAGTGCAGCGCAAAATTTCCGATGAACAGCTCTTGTTCGAACAGACGGGCATCTATATCGAGATAGAGCTCATCGGAAATGGTGATAATCCCACGCACATAGTGGACATTCCGGCCTTCAAAAAGAATCTACATGTTTACCCACCGTTCATCACAAATCCGAAGTCTAATAGAAAGTCATTAAAAACAAAGCATATTTGATACTAATTTTTTAGGTGAAAAACCAAAATCCACATGTAATAAAAGGATGCTCTCTGTCTTTTGGTATCGTATCGCTGTTTGAAAAAGAATCTATGATGAATAGATTTGATGGTTGTTGCGGGGATCTATCATCTTTCCACCTTAGTGAATGCACACCTGGTCTGTATACGTACAAAAGGTACTAGTCTGACAATGATGCAGATCTTACCACCTTGACCTCTCCCCTACTCTACCCACTAACACCAACAAACGGGAATTGTATTAAAAACAAATACAGTGCGCCGGACCAGTTATGGTACAAGATGTTTATAAAAGGCCCGACCAGGCACGTACCATGCCCAAGCAGCAGAGGCAGCACGAAGAACCAGAATGGAAGGATAGCTCGATGGGCCGGAGAGTTTGATACCCTTGCTTGTGGGAGGGTGGATAGAGGAGTGCTTCAGCGATGAGTATGATGAGTGCTTCAGTATTTCTAGCTGACTTGCTAAACTCTATGAGAGCGGAGTGGCGAGTCGGGTGGATAGCGATCTTCCAGCACTTCCAGCGAGTGGTAATAGCTAGTGGTAACAGCGAGAGGTATTTGCGAGTGGTAACAGCGAGCGGCTCCACAAAGCGGAAACATGCTGTTGCTATTTACAACACCTCAAATGCTGTGTTAGTGTAAGATTTTGCTTTAAAGCAGAGCTGCCCACGTTTCTTTATTTCGAAGACAGACATATATATGACATAGTGAATCGATCTTGTGGGTTCCAGCATATCAGCTCGAATCTGAGGCAAGGTATCCGCTGCAAGGGTATTCAAGAAAGCAATGCATCCCGAGAAGACCAAACAAACAAGGAAACAGAAACAGGAAGCCTTCCGACACGGATCTCCCCAGTTGGCCTGGTATTGGGTTGAGTGAAGAGCAGCAAACAAATCGCAAATTGGAAAAAAAAAGAACGTAGATAAGTGGCCTGAGCTTCCTCCTCGCCCACGAAAGAGAAACTGAGGCCAAGAGAATGGCAAATAAAAATCAGAGCCCCCGTTCGTGCTCTGGCTGCAGGAGTCCTTCTGCTCCTCCTCCACATTCCCCCGCCGCTCCTCGAAGCCCTGTTAAGCCTGCAAGTTATGCATTCTTAATTTAATCGCTGAAATTGACTCTCCTCCAGCGCGAACCTGCACATTGCCCTTCTGCCACTTGCAGAGAGAAGTTTCCAGCAGAGATTAGGCATATATCATGCGATTATATGGCATAGTTGGGCTTGCCCAATGACTTGGAAATCGCTTTTGCCCCCTGCCCAAACAGAGAGATTATGTTGCATACACTTTTTGCCACTTGGAGCAGGAGGAGGAGGAGGAGGGAGGAGCGGGGTGGCAAGGCATTCCCATAGTTCCAGACGTCGCGAAGTAAGTTTTTATCCGCCTGATGCAATGGTGGGGGCCAACGGCTGAATGGATTATGGAATTTCATGGACATTATGGAATGCGTAACGAATTTTGTGTGGAATTAATTGTTTAAAGATTTAAATTTGAAACTTAAAGGACTTAAAGGGGGGTCTTCTATGTGTTGGAATAGGAGAAGCCTCCATTTCCCGGTGCTCTGCCCGTTGCGGCGTCACATAACCTTTCCTGAGTGATAGTTCGATGTCTTTAAACTGGACACGTTTGATGGGAGATCATTTCCGGTGTTCCATGCGCGGCTTCAGCTCCACTTTCGGGTGTTTTCTCAGACAAAGCGATCCACTGTACTCTCCGTTTTAGATGGAAAGGACAAGGTGAAGTGATGCCTACAAGTTCTTCGTTCCTTTCCTTATGTTGGGTTCCAATTATCACGACCGGAAAAAAAATATAGGCTGATTAAGTATATGAATAGATATCCGATTGGCTTACATGTCTTCTTCGATAATTGTTTCTTAAGCAAAGCGTCCATTCGTACGATACAACCATCACAGCAATGTCATTAGTGCCTAATGATAGCCTATATGATGACCTCCGGGTTGTAGGAAAACCTATCAAGGCGATGGATGTATCCTGTGTGCGGCAATGATCCAAACAGATAGCAGAGGGAGACATCTGTTGTGGCTGCAGCCACCATCCATCAAGAGGCACAGAAATCTTGACAACCTGAAGAAAGACCATAAAAACTATAGTTACTGGGGATATACATATGTAAATGCATTGTTATGGGTCTGCTTTTGGTTGCATGGGTGTGTGCACTTCATTAATTAATTCATTGTTGTCCTCTCGACACCGACTGTGCGGCAGACATTGCATTAATCATAAGTCCCGTGGTGCATGTTGTACTCGAAGCCGAAGTCCTATCACATATTTCCATACCGGTTGCCGGTTGCCGGTTCTTGGTTCTGCCTGAAGCATCCATCAAATTAATGGAATTTCATATTTGCTTTGCTCTTGCTCACTCGCCAAAGAAATTTGTTTATCCAGCTAAAATGTTATCGAGCTCACGTTCCGGGCCCCGCCTCTCCCCCTCCTCACTGCCACCCATCGTCGTGGCCGCTGATGTAGTTAGTTCTTTTAGTCGGGAGCGTAGTTATTTTCTTGCATTATTTTTGTTGTTTTTAATAGAATTACTTTCCAGACTTTTGAGCAACATAACTGAAAATGGCTCGCGGCGTGGAGCAGGGCTCCAACGAAAGCAATTTAAAACGCTGACTCATAAGCGATGTGGCCTCTGAAACAAGTTTGTTTGAAAATGTTATTGAATTAAACCAATTTGGTATGCATGTGGAGCGGTATACGCACACCCCTCCTCCTCCTCCTCCTCCTCCTCCTCCTTTGTTAGGATTAGGCCATTCAGCTGATACGATACCCCTCCTTGTGCTCCCTCTGCTCCTTTCTGTTGGAGCTCGAAATTCCAGGCACGTAACCGGACGCAGTTTAATGTTTTTAAACGCTTTTCGAACCACTATTCACACAGAATGCAATCAGATAGTCATGCACTTGACGCCCGGACGGAACGAATGCCCAACGGGCTGTTGCCGTTGTCAACAGCCATCGCCATCGCCCTCGTCTGCTGTGTTTGAGGTGACAATATGTCCCAGGGGAGGGGGAGGGAGTCAACATCTGCTTGTCCAGGGGTTAGTCAAGCTAATTTGGTGAGGGGAGCCCAAAGGCCAAGCCAAGTGGCTGTCTCGAAAGTGGGAAGGATTGCACTCGCCCAATTAAACCCATGACGGAGTCCGGAACTCGAATGCACTCGAAGGGCATAGAGATGGCAGCTGGAAGAGATGAGAATGTCAGTAAGGGGTATGGAAAGGGCGTTTTATGGTTACCAATTACAGGGGGAAACCGGGAAAGTCTCACAGAAAGATATGGAGTATCCTTCTTATAAGCCTTTGCCTTTGTTTTCCTTAGGGAATTCCTTCCTTCCTTCCTTCTTTCCGGACCAGATTGATTTCAGCATCAGCTTTGGGTAGTTCCCATTTTCCTCAGCGATATGATTTTGAAGAGATCTGGAAGAGATAGATTTAGGAATCAGTTGTAGATTTTAGTAATGGATCAAAGCTTTACCATCATTCCAATGAGACTTCATTCCCTTTCTTTCTCTTTTTACATCAACACCACACCAAAGCCACACCACACAGCATGGGGAAGAGTGAGTCTGGCTGCAATATTGGATTCCATCTGCTTCAGGTCTGCTTCTAGCCATCTGCTAGACATGGTCGACTCGGCTATTAATGTGGATCAGGAATATATACTTTGAGGAGTCGGAAACGCCTCCTTCTGGGTGTTACAGGCATTTACTTTGATACCCCTAAACTTTTTGAGTACCTCCCTCCCAGAGGGATGGGAGGGCCTGGAAACAAACTTTCAGTATCCATCATACGAAAACCTATATAATTATCTTACCGATACCTCCCAGCGTTTAGTGGTCGCTCAATCCCTATCGGCCACGATCACGTGCCGCCGCCTCACGCTCCCACCTCCACTGCCTGCACTTGGCATTCAAAATTGCAGCAGAGGGCGGCGGCAATTGAATGATAACAGAAGGAGCACCAGACCCAGCACCAGCACCAGCTGCAACGTTAAAACTAAATTGGCCAACGAGCGACCAAGCGGCTGCATGCCCCCTCCTCCGCCTCCGCGACTGCCACATCTGTGGGCATTTTTGGCAGCAAATTGAAATGAAAAGCTCGCCGCGGTTTTCTGGTTTTGTTCGACCGGCGAGGACGCTGCTGGCTGGTTGAATGCTGATAAAGAGATGGGATGGCCGGTGGCACAGGCAGGTGGTGGGAGTCGTGCCACGGATGGGGTTTTCCCACATTCGGGACACAAAATTATACAAAATTTACACTTTTTGCAGGTCGATCGCAGTTCTCGTTGGGGATGATACAAAAACACCGATAAGCATATCGATATATGCGTGATTGCCATCGATAGCTGTGTTGTGGTTCAACCCTGGTAAAATACAGTCGAAATTGCAGACGGGAACACTCTATACACAATCCATTCATATCGTAAAACACAAAATGCAACTGCATTCAAAGCACCGCAAAACTATTGCCAACGTGGGGGAGGGGGGGATGGCCCCATTCCGGATATACGCAGCCATTTCCGTTCAGGCCCCGACCAGCTTCCTTCCGTCCCACCTCGCACTTTGAATCCTCGTTGAATGGAGGCATAAGCGTCCACCGTGCGTCTGTCTGGGATACTCCGTCATTATCCAGCTTCAGCTTCAGTTCCAGCTCCCCTGGCCCCCCTGCCCACCGGCTTGTGTCTGGCTCTGTGGGCGTCCTTTCAAATGGAAACTTGACTTTAAGCGATGGAAATTTTAATGCGCCAATGCGCAATTTATGATTATTTCATGCTCGTTTTAATTTGCGCATTCCGCAGACCACTTTAAAGGGGGGAATAGTTTTCAGTAAAGTCACGGAAGGGTCTCATTAATTCCACGCACGATTCCGTGCTCTCAAAGTGAAAGATGGGTGGCGGGGGAGGGAGAAGAAGACTGAGAATGGGAGATACGAGGCCGCTAATAAAACAAAAATGGAAAACATATAAATCAGTGTCCTTGGCACGTGTCGCTGTCGTCGAAGGCTTTCGAGTCGTCCCCCAGGTGCGCCCCTGGGTCAACCTAAAGGGTCTCCTCGCCCCATACAGGTGTGGGGGGGGGGAGGGGGGGCCTCCTCTCCACTTCCGCTCCTGCGGCACTTTTGGACTTGTGCGCTGTCACGTTGTAAATCTCCGGAGAGCAAACACCGGCGACACAACACGCGTGCTTAGCCATATCCGTCTCCAAGGGGTGTGGCGCAGGGAGGAGGGGGCGTATTCGAGGCCAACAATTGCATTATAAATTAAAATCCGTCAACGCAACGCATCAACAGCTGATGCCAGAACAACGAGTATAAAAATTAGGGAAAATAAAACCCAAATAGAAACGGAAATAGATCTACAGAAACGAAACAAAATATGGCTGTGGTTCAACGTTTGGCATTTTAATTAAATGCAAGCCATTCAGAGACAGAGAGAGAGAGAGAGAGAGGGAGAGAGAGAGAAGCACAGAGAAGAAACTTTACAAAGTGAACCCCCGACCAAGGCAAATATTGTTTTCCTCTCGTTTCGTTTCGTTTCGTTTCGCCAAAGAGACGGAGACCGGGACGAGGGCCTTGGCTACTGTTATTTGTCCGCTCGGGCGGAGTATTTAATTGCATCCCAATGGAGCGTACTCTCGTCCTTGGCAGAGCAGAGCAGAGCAGAGTGCAACAGGAGATGCCGTAAACAGCAAGCAGCAAGCAGCTGGCAGCTGGCAAGGAAACACGAGCAAGAGCTGCCTCAAAGGGATCCCCGGGATGCGCTACGGAAATGTAAGGGGGGGGGGGGGGGCGGGGCGGGGAAGGTAATCGAAATGGCTGCTCGTTCGTACAACTTTTTTTTTCACAAAGTTGCATCTTCTGGAGGTGCATCCGAAACGGAGGGGCATTGCCAGAGTAAACAAATATTTACATATGTTTGTTCAAGTTTTATGCTCCGCTGGGTTTCCGCCCCTCCCCCCTCCCCTCCTTGCCCCCCTGACAGTTTCTTTGTGATTTCTTATGCAAAGGAAGTCAGCTTTTTTTTGACAAATTAGTTGAGGGGGAAACTTCGTTGGGAAATGAATGAAGAATATTCTGCTTGGCTGCAAAGCAAATATCCTTGCAAAGCAGTTTCTCGCAAAAGTTGAACCAATTTTGAGCTGATTTATGGCATTCTAATTGGTTTCTATTCAATGATAGAGATACATACCTTTCCCTAAAGAAACAGAGGGATTGAAAGGTGAATCGTTAAAAAAAGGAAGGGAATATTTCTTGGGGAAAACTTTTGGATATTCCAAAATAAATAGAAATAATAAACAGAGAGAGACGAGATGTCGCCCATAAAACTATCAACAAATTTTTGGCAAAGAAATAAAATATTTACGGACGTGACGTGAGGCAGATAGATATGGGTTTCCACTCTGTTTTCCTCTCACATCATGATTTGTTTATTGTTTTAATAAATGTCAAGGACTTCTTGGGCTTGCAATTAAAGAAGCATTCGGCATTCGGCATTCGGCATTCGGCATTCGGCAGGCAACGAAGTGTGGCAAGGCACACATGTTGCAGACACTCCTCCGGCACGCCCGGCGAATGATTAATGCCCGAATGTCAACTGCGAGTTTATTCGCAAAAAACCCAAAACTAAATGCCAGCCCCAAAAGGAGAAGCAAAACTTTCGATGCAAGCAAATGCAAGGCCCGAATGATTTATGGCCCCAAATTGAAAATGGAAAATGTGCGATTGTTTCAAGCCACTAAAATGGAATGGAAATGGAAATGGCAGCGAGAAACGAAGGGCCAGGGGGGGCCAGGGCCCATCGCCATTTATTTAACGTATGCGAAAGGCGAAAAGCGAATCGTGCTGCGATTTCTTCGATTGGAAAAATTGAATTATACACATTTGATGAGCATAATAAAAACTGGCAGCTGCCTTTGCCAATGAATGCATTCCAAATTGTTTCGCTCTGGCAGTGGCACAGTGGCAGTGGCACAGTGGCAGTGGCACAGTGGCAGTGGCACAGTGGCAGTGGCACAGTGGCAGGATCCTCCTTGCAAAAAATTGTACAATTTTTCGGTGCATTTATTGACACAGAATTGATTTATTTTTGTGTGCATTGTGGATCTAAATTGAAAACAATTCAAATGAAGTTTTAAGTCTTCGTGGCTGGGGTTGGAATTTAAATAAAGAGCTGGCTTTGATGGATAGTTTATCTACCAAATATTTACACTTTAATTAAGGTTTTTTGGAATTGATATCCTGTTCTTTTCCACACAAAAGGCAAACAAATCAAATAGGTTTCAATTTAGTAATGAATTGGCATTTGAGGATGCCTTAAGTTTGAGTAAACTGAGGGAAAAACGACATCCACTCATTCTTTAATTAATTGAAATACAAATAGAGTGAAATTAGTTACAATTTACTTTGATTTAAGCACAAATGTCGTACAAGAAACATACGAAAAAGTAGAGCCCTAAGAAGCGACGAAGGAATCCCACAAAATAACGAAGAAGTGCATGTGAGCATGGGGCAATGGAGTGAATCTCAATCACAAGGGGCACGCGATGAATGAATTCAACAAGGACTATTGGATCGGAGGCTCAAGCCCGCCGGTAGGTAAAGGACACTCTCTGAGAAAATGGCAGACAACGCCAACAAATACTTCGAGCATTTACATCCGTCTCGTTTCTTCGTCTCGCATTCGAGTAGGAGCCCATAGCTGAATATTCCGCTCATCCGAAAGTGCTGATTGGTGCTATAGGACAAGGAATATCTATATTTTCATGCTCTCAAATTCAAGCAGAAGTTGGATGATATGTGCTGCGCTTCAGTAAAAGTGCACCTGCCAGAAATGGAGACGCCACCAGAAGTTCAATGGTTCTTGCTCTTCAAGCAAGTTCCTGAAGTCCCATTCGCACTTTCAATCCAAGCTTTCCAATGACTTCGTTCGGAGCAACAGAAATGGATCAAAATAATGCCGCAAATGTTCCAATTCAAATGTAACCATTCGATACCCAGGGCTCTTCCTCTTTTGGCGCAGTAAAACGCATATTCTGAGGCATAGAAAAGGTAAATTCATTCACTTAACAAAGCATATTTTGCGATTTATTATTATGGCCAGAACCAATGCAGTTTCGTTTGCTATTAAACGTTAAGTAGAGCTGCCATAACTATAAATAGCTGCTAAAACATAGCTCCTATTGTTATGGGCGGCAGTTATTATTGTGCTTGTTTTTATGCCCTGCTATGGGGCTAGACACGGAGGGAGAACTTCTTTTCTTGCCTTGAGCTAAGCTGCAGCTTTATGTGTTTCGAACTGGCGCAATTCTGCAGATTTCTTGCCACATCAGGAAGCTTTCAGTGGCATGCGGCAGGGGCACACACACACACGCACTTTTCACATGGTGGAAAAATCCTGCCACCGATTGACGCGTCGAGAACTTTTAGCCAAGTTTATTGCATCACAAACGGGGCCAGAGACAGAGCCAGAGTCAGAGCCCGACCAGGCCATTTAGCCCGTAGCGGGGGCGGGGGCGGAGGCAGGGGCGGGGCACGACTCCCATAACCCGCTCAATTGAAAAAGACAAAAACGAGGCGACTCTCAGACACGTTCCGGTGCCCGGCCGTCGGCCGTCGCCGCCCATCTGGGGAGGTTTCATTCGGAACAGGCGCACAGCAATCGACAGGCGGCACATGCAACAGCGATTTTCGGTGCTACGTGCACCATGGACTGACAGGAGGCTGAAGGGGGAGGGGGCGGCAGAACATCGAGAGGATTGGCCACCATTCGTAATCCACTTTCGCGTCCTACGCTTCTTTCTGCATTTCGTTTGAGCCGCAAACATTTTAGCTTTTATGGCCGAAAGGGGTAAAATGTGACCTCCCCCCCACCCCCCACACACACACACGTCGGGACGTGGAAAATGCAATTTCCAAAAACTCGTCGATGAAAATGTGGCATACGAACAACAATTTTTTGTACTTTTAAGTCGCTCCCCTCTACCCCCCGCCAGAAAATATTCACAGAAAAAACTTTTCGTTTTGGCATAAACCGATTTGGTAGCAAATTTTATGTCAGTTAGGTGGAAAAATTCCCAATCGCCTGCCTCTGGGCCGCTGCGCCTCTGGGCTCCAATCGGATCAGGGATTCAAGGAGCCTTTCGACTGAGAGGAGTGCTCTGTATTTTTTTCCTGGCTGACTTGTTACCGTTACTGTAGTTTACCGTTAAATGACATTACAGGGGAGGGGGTGGGGGGGTCAAATGGAGCATCTAGGACTAATTGAATTCCGGGAAAGAGTAAAAACTACAGAGCTTTTCATTGCAAGGAAGGAAGGAGTGTAACAGATATGCGGAAAGCTGGAAACTGGCGGAGAGATATATTTCTAGCAGGGATTGGGGGGAATTTTGGATGGAAGAAACATCAAGAAAGAGGTGGCTTGAAGGACCTATCCTTGGGGATATTAAATGTATTTTATAACACCTAAAGGCAGAGACCATATAGACAGCCACAAGAGGGATTGAGATCCCTCAAGCCAACGCTTGCATTCCCATTTCTTTGAGGTCTACCAGAAAAGGCTACATTGATCAGGAGCCATGTCAAAACCCCCATCGATAATGCGGGAAATCTTTGGATGGACCAATGGCAACAAGAGGTAGTACCCATCAAGGAAATGATGGCTGCTCTGAAGGTGATCAAGCAACAGATCGGCCTCAAGGCCAAGCCTAAACCGAGGCCTCTACAAGGACTATGTTTCACAGGGGAGACTAAGTCGATCTGGCCCAAAACCGAGTTCATCTGAGACTCCAACGCCAACCAATATATTCTACAAGAATGAGCAGTGCTTTGAGGACAACAGCCACAAAAACTGACGATGGGCCGTGAGGGTCACGGGTGCAGAGGCTCACTCAGAGGGCGCTCAAGGCCTTTCCACTCCCTCAGACGGCGTAAAGCCCACCTTAGCCAGGCTAGAAGGCTTCCTTTTCTGGGGGGATATAAAGGGGGATCCAATAAGCGTCTATTTGTACAGGATTTTAAAGCCATTTCGTATATCCTTCCCTCCAAAAAGGGCTGTTTTCCCTCAACATTCCTGTTGTTCATTCGTTGGGCTTTAATTAAGTTGCTCTCGATTAATGACAGAACACGGCCAATGCCATTTCAATGGGTATCCGAATACGAATACGAATACGAAACCATGCATCTGCATCTGCATCGGAATCGGAATCTGTGCAATCGAGTGCATCCGGCAGCAGATGTTGTGCGGTTGTCGCTGAAAATGTTTGTCCGGAGTGTGTACGGATTCAGTGTACGGATAATGCCCGCATACACGCCTCGGATCGAATCGGATCGCCACCCGCCAAACAATGCCATAAATAAACGAAACGGAACGAAACCAAATTTGCGAAATTAATTAAATCGACAGGCAAAAGTAACGTGTGCGCTTTGGTTCAACGCTTTGAGTGCGGCCATTTCTACAAACCAAATAATACACGATGCCACACACTTCACTGCCCTCCTGGGGCACCGCACCGCAAATGTGGATGGTTTGATGGGACAACAGGCCTTAAAGCCTTTGACTGTGGCGATCCAAGGCTGAGTGGAGAGAGACAGAGGGGTCTTACAGCCAGGCACAGAAAGAGGAGCCGCAGACGAGGGCTTTTCACCCACAGGAAGAGAGATTAACAGCCTAGGATTTGAAGCATCTGCCGTGCTAGCCGGGCATTATATTCATAAATACTAGAAAACAATGACCAGAGATCAAATCTTAAAAAGGTCGCAACGCTGGCTCCTGGTCATCCTTCTCTGCGGCAATTCCTTTTGCTTGAGAACTCTATTCTTCTTCGAGGGCGGCAGGATTCCCAGTACTTCCAAGACCTCCGCAGGTTTCAAGGTGCCCGAAGAAGGAGATGCCACCTCCTTGCTGTTCTTCCGGAGTCTGGCAGCCACCTGCTGCTGGAGGTATTCGGTTCTCATGCCCGCGTAGACAACAGCCTTGATCAGGAGGTTGCGCAGCGCCGTGGCGCTTGCTAGCTTGGAGGCCTGCTTTCTCGTCAATGTGTCCCCGGCGGCCACTGGGTTGGCGCGCTCTACCAGGGCGTCATAAAGCGCTGCAAAGTTGCATTGGAGATTGAATTGAACCCTGGAAATGTCTGCATTGTCTTACGTTTAATTTGTTCGTCGTCTGCGGGGTTCTCCTTGAGGACTGCCTCTACATTCGCGGCAGCCGTGCGCAGTACAGGGTCCGATTCCAGCACATCAGTTAAGATATTCATCGGAGATGCTAGCGAGCTCTGGGCCTTTGCTAAGAGGTTCATCTGGAAACACAAATACCCCAACTGAACAAGGGAATAGCCTCAACAAAGGGAATCCTGGACAAACTTACCTGCGCCACTCGCAGACTCTCCAGCTCCATCCTCATTTCCTTCAACGACTCTGGGGCACGTTTTGCTTCCATTTTCGCCAAGTTTTCTTCCACGTGCAACTCTGCGCATATCAGCTGGCTCTCTACTATCGAAACCTATCGATACTAGTGTTGCAAAGCTGAAATTTCGACTGGTCGTGTGCTCTGTGCTTAGTGCTGGGAAAATCCATCCACGCGATGGCCAATAAAAAGTTCTTGTTTCGCTGGAACGACCACCAGCACTCGCAGATCGGAATGTTCGAGAGTCTGCGGGTGACCGAGACCCTGGTCGACTGCTCGCTCGCCGCCGAGGGCAAGTCCCTGAAGGCCCACAAGGTGGTTCTGTCCGCCTGCAGTCCCTACTTTGCCGCCCTGATCCGCGGGCAGGACGACAAGCATCCGATCTTCGTGCTGAAGGACGTGAAGTACCAGGAGCTCCGCGACCTAATGGACTACATGTACCGCGGCGAGGTCAACGTCTCGCTGGACCAGCTGGACGCGTTTCTCAAGGCGGCAGAATCGCTGCAGATCAGGGGCCTGTGCGAGCCGCAGTTCACGGTTCTGCCAGAGATGGGAAAGCGCGCTCGCCGGGACTCCTCCGGATCGGGCGGGGATTTGTCTAAGGTCGAAAAACGCAGCACGGAGAAGGGTGAGTACTGCAAAAGGAAGTAAACCTCGCCTCTAACCCATCGTGACCCCCGGCAGGTGCCCGCGAGAGCTCCGAAGCCATCATCAAGGTGAAGGTGCAGCCGCAGAGCCCAGGCGCCGGCCCCGGAGAAGCCGCTGGAGCCGTGCCACTGGCAGGCGATCCCACGGACCACAGCGCCGGCTCAGAAACGAGCAACAGCAGCGGTCTGAGTGGCGAAGCAGTCTACGAGTGCCGTCAGTGTGGCAAGAAGTATCGCCGTCTGCTCTGTCTGAGGCGCCACGAGAATACCGAGTGCGGTGACTAGGAGCCGGCCCATCAGTGCCCCTATTGTGTGCACAAGTCGAGGCAGATGGGCAACCTGCGGCTGCACATATTGCGGCATCACCCCACCCTGCCCCAGCTGCCCCGGCAGCGACGCAGCAAGAATTGCCCCTAAAGTAGAGCGAAATGTGGTTTCACTGTATCTTTTTTTTTTTTTTTTTTTTTTTTTTTCATTTGGAAAATTTGTATTTTATTGTAAACAAGTTTACTGCTACCTTTCGTGGCAACTTAATCTAGTTTTACATTTAAGGGGAAAAACAATTGATCACAGGAGATACATACATAAACTTAATGTTACATATATGGAGTAGGTACATACATTATTTACAATATTTACAAAAAGTTAATGAGATGTTATAGGAGGGATCTAGTAGGGAGATCCAGTCGATGACACCTTTTGAGTCTTCTTTTCCTTGGCGGGTTAATTAGACGTCTGGCTAGCGCATTAGGGTGACCACCAAGTCGTTGCAAGTACCTTGCTGCACGTAATTGTATAACATCGCCCACTTTGGGAACCTTTAGGTCCCTCTCGATGTCGCTGTTTCGTATGTACCATGGAGCATTGCATATTCGTCGTAGAATTTTTGACTGAGCAACTCTAATTTGATTTAAGTTGGTTTTTGCCGCGATGCCGTAGACTTGAAGTGCGTATTTCCATATGGGGCTGAGGATGGACTTGTATATCGTGACTTTGCTGTACAGCGATAGCTTATTTCTTGGTGCAAGTAGCCACGCCATCTTTCCCGCTTTCGCCATCACCGACTGTCGAACCATGGTAGTATGGGTTTTGAAATTTAGTGACCTGTCGAGTACAACACCCAGGTATTTGTACGAGCTCTTGTGCGTAAGTGTGGAGCCCAGCATATTAATGCCTCCGCAATAAAGTGTTCTCGTAGCAAAAGTAACATTAGCACATTTGCTGCTGTTGATGCCTATGTTCCATTTCTGAGCCCAGACCTCAAAGCTGCTCACATATTGTTGCAGAGCTTCCGTAGCTAGATTTATGCTTGGACTTCTGGTCAGCACTGCAGTGTCATCCGCGTAGGTTGCTATCAACACATCGTCCTCGTCCAACCCAGTTATTACCCTTGAGGAAGGCATATCGGCTGTATATAGGGTATATAACGTTGGTCCAAGAACGCTGCCTTGTGGGACGCCTGCACAGATTGGGCGCTTCGATGATTTTGCTCCATTTACAACAACTCTAAAACTTCTGTCCATTAGAAAGCTACTCACCAGCTGGAATAGCTGCGGCGGCAATATGTTTCTCAGCTTAAAGAGGAGGCCATCATGCCACACCCTGTCAAACGCTTGTTGAATGTCCATAAACACAGCTACCGAATACATTTTTTGCTCCATTGCATCAAGCGCGAAGTTGACCACTCGATGAAGTTGTTCTGGCGTGCCGTGACCTTGTCTAAATCCAAACTGCCACTTAGGAATTCTTTTCTTTACAGGTTCAAGCTGCATGATGCGGTTCAGTATCATTCTTTCCGCCATCTTCCATCTGTAGCCATCGACTTCTGTGTGTTGTTTTTCTGGCTTAGGTACCATGGAGATTAGCGCCATCTTCCAGCAGGTAGGAAAGTGTCCTATCCTAAGAATGCTGTTGAGGAGCAGCACTATAAATAGCAGGGCTTTTTTAGGCAGAAGTTTTAAAGTCCTGTTGTCCAGCAGGTCCTCACCAGGGGATTTTTTGGCCTTCAGCTTCTTAATTTGCTGCACCACCTCTTGAAATGTGACTGGGCTTGCTGGCAAGGACATTTGAAATGGCATTTCCAATTGTAGCTCGACGGCCCTTCGTGTAACAGCAGACGTAAGATTAAATGGCTTAAATCTTTGCTCTAAACTGTCTGCGAAGATATCAGCCTTTTGCTGACTGGAGTAGCACCAACCGCCTGCTGGATTTTTAATTGGCGATTTAGGCATGACTACTCTTTTAAATCGGCTTGTAAGCTTCCAGAGAGTATAGTTGAAAGATGCATCGGGGCCAGCTTTTTCTAAAATGTTATCAATGCTCGTCTGCTTGACTTTTGCAAGAACCTTTTGCAAACGGTTTGATAGTCTCAAGTAGATTTGATGAACTCGAGTATCACCCGTTCTCGCATACTCTCTTCTTACTCTTCTTTTCAGGCGCAGGAGTGCTACGGCACTTGGGGGAAGAGTATCTTGTCGTCGTTGGCTTGGTGAACATTGGTTTACAGGCGCAGCAGAAGATGCAGCCAATATTACGTTTCTCATAAATATCGAGATTGCATCTTCTATATCATCGGGACTTTTTATTTCCGTGTTGAGGTTGATTCTACTATCTAGTTCGGCTTGAAATACTTCAACGCAAGAGCCTCGAGGGAGAATTTGTTGCTTCATAGTTTTGATTTGAGGAGAATGATGCACTGATGCTACAATTGGCAGGTGATCCGAGGAGAGTTCATATTTAGTTTCGACTGACAGCTTGTTTTGCGCAATCCCGTTGACAATGAAAAAGTCGAGAGCAGAAGGTGTAAGGCGAGTGTTGTATGAGAAGAAAGTTGCCTCGCCAGTGGCAAGGATTTCGCATGTGCTACTGACGATGGCCTCTTGCAATCGCTTCCCTCGACAGCATGATCTGACGTTACCCCACCATGGGTGCTTTGCGTTAAAGTCACCGCCAGCGATGAATCTGTTCCCCAGGCTAAGAAAAAGTTGCTCAAAATCAGTTGTACTCCAAGGTTGGTTGGGTGGCAGGTATATTGAGGAGATCTTGATGCATCCAACATTAGTCGGCACACTCACGCTGGCAACTTGTATGTTTATCCTGGACATAGGTTCGTTCTGAGTATGGGCAATGGACGATCGTATGAACAGAGCAGAGCCACTTTTCGATGTTCCACTGGGATGATCAGCGTAATATTGATCGTATCCTGGTACGAATGCTCTCCGACCAGGGCGCATATGTGTCTCTGTTATCAACATTACATCGATTTTATTAGCATTAAGGAAAAGTCTAAGTTCTTCAATGTTCTTGACTAGCCCTCGTGCATTCCATAATCCGATTTTTAATTGAAGCTTGTTCATTTTGAAATAAGCTTCTGTACCAGGTCGCGGAAGGCCTCCATGTTTGCCTCCATCGTATCCTGTATTAGTTTGAACATTTGATCCATTCTACTATTAAGGTCGTTTATAGCTTTTTCTAATATTTTGAATTTGCTACTAAAATGTTGATCTTCAGCACCATTAAACAACCGGGAGCTGTCATGTAATGTGTTCACGTTAATATTTTTCTCTGCACGCGGTCTTGTTATGTCTGCATAGGAGAACCCACTCCTCACATTGGCATTTGAGATGACTTGCGATCCGACTGGGTGATTTTTATTTTTGCTACTGGCAGGCATTCCATCTTCTGGTAGTCTGGCTGTCGGCTTAAGCTTCTTGCTGAGTTCAATTCGGACTGAACAACTTTTATAGCTAGATAGGTGATCTTCGCCGCAGTTTGCACAAATGGATTTGTTACTAAGACTTAGTTCGCACGATTTTGATCCAGTATAGTGGTCGCCAGAGCATTTTCCACAGACTGGCTTTTTAAGGCAGTAGTTTCGCGTATGTCCAAAATCTTGGCATCTAAAGCACTGCACCAATTCTTTACTGTGCTTTGCCTTAATTACTGTTACTCTGTGCCTTCCAATTTGAGTAATTTGATCTTAAGTGCCTCTGCAATATTTGGTGTTTTCTTTAGGTTCACGTAGAACATACTCTGTCTTGTTTTTAAGTTATTTATTTCATGATCATCCTCTTCATTTATTTCAATATTACGCCAGTTTGGCTTCCTGGGGCAGTAGATGTTCATGACTGTGAAACCCTTGTCGGTGAACGTGTGCTCAATTAAGTGTTTTGGTACATTTGGATGGATATCTCGAATAATCAATCTGTACGGCGTATCCTCTCTCAACTGATGGTGCCAGAATTCACAGTTTTGCTTCGTCAGCATATCAATAACTGTTCGAAAAGCTTGGGAATTTTTTGCATATATACGTGAAACTCCAAATCTGGATGTGCGAATGTCATACTCATCAGCTGGAATTACAGAATTGAGGGCGTCTTCGAGTTTGTCCATTTTATTCACTTGCGGCACGCAAATAGCTGGAGGCTTAGGCACTATGCTTGGCTGCTGCTCATTGCTAGCTTCGTTTGCTACTAGCCCATGTTGCTCTTCTTCGTCCAGTTCCATGACAGATTCAGCTTCTTCAGATAGCGCTGCATAGCGATTATTTAGAAGTGCTACTGAAGGGGTAGTAACAGGTGTAAAATTTTGGCGGCCCTTGAATGAGTGATTTTTTGGAATAGCTGGGTGTGTATTTTTTTGAATTGTTTTTGAGACTTTATCAGCTCTTTTTTGCTTTTTACTAATAGAGACCATCGGCATCTGAAAGGTACAATCTTTTCCTTGGGATACTTTTTTGGCTAAGCTTGAAGTAGACGCCTCAGCTCTCGAGGTGCTCGGTACTGAACATATGCTGCCAGTTACGGTATTTGCCATTGAGTAATTCGCTGGACATTTCCCTGTTGAAAAAGATAGTGTGCTCGTGGTCGTTGCGATCAAGCTACTATTGTAGTTAGGCGTTCCAATTGCCTTATATAGGTCTTTAGCCAAGCTGGCACGCAATTCTGCAGGTGCACCAGCTATTTTCCTCATCTTATCAGTCGCTGAAAGCTTATCACTAAGCTGGGAATGATCAGGTGAGTCTACGTCCATTTTTTGGCACTTCACGAAATTTGCTTGTTACAAATTTTTGATTGCCTAGCATCAAGAATTCTTGCTGCTAAGAAATAAGGATTCACACTTGCCCATCCATCGAGCACAGACACCCCACCCACCGACACACCCTCCACGCACATAAATAATCGATGGGCAAAAGCTGCGGGCGGGCGGGCCTTCCGCCTCTTCCTGCTCGACTCAATCGGCAATTAATGCCACTCAGATGTGTCTGGGCCCAGGCCGGGGCCTCCTTGGTTTAAGATATGGAAACATATGCCAAAGAATCGCCCGCTCGCTCTCATTAATAATCGGGCAAATCGTTCATACATCACTCATACGTCATGTGGGCTCAGGCCGTTCATCAAGGAACGTCTTGTCTTGGGGGGCCCTGTGCGTGACGGGCTGTCTAATCTATGGGCCCTTGTTTGCGGTATCAATCACAATGTTCAAGCTGGATGTTCAAGCGGGATTATGTGGGTGGATAGAAAGGGTTCAGGCAACCCCCACGGCCCCCCCAAATCTCTGAGTATTTAGGAGCTTATTAATACACAAAAGACTGGGGGGAAATGTGTTGGAAACACAAGGGGAAAACCCTAGTAACTAGTCGTTAAATGTCAACAGATTGTAGTCGGCCTGTCCTGGTCTCGAAAATTATATTCCCATGTCCAAGAAACCGGCGCCCATACCGAAAACCCAGCCCCGTGCCCCGGGCCCCAGGGGACAGGACACGAAGGCCAACAATGATCTGTTCCTGAAGGAGGTCTTCAATGCCACAAACAAATGCCGGGGCCTGCACGGCTGTCCGGCGCTCACCATCAACAATGATCTCAACAAAATCGCCCAGGAATGGGCCAATGTATGTCCTCCACCAAGAACGCTCCCCCTCTCACCTCTCACCCTCTCTCCCTCTGCCCCTCCAGCATTTGCGCGACAAGAACGTGATGGAGCATCGGCCCAATCCCAAGTACGGCGAGAACATCTTCCTCTCGGGCGGCATGGATGTGTCGGGCGATCTGCCCGTGGACATGTGGTACCGCGAGATCAATGCCTACAACTTTGACAAGGCGGAGTTCACGCCCACCTCGGGCCACTTCACGCAGCTGATTTGGAAGGCCAGCAAGGAGATGGGCTCGGGCGTGGCCCGCAAGTGAGTGCCAGTGCCCAGAGATGGCCCAAAACTAAAGTCTTGCCTTTCCCCAGAGCGGACAGAACTTGGGTGGTCTGCAACTACAATCCTCCGGGCAATGTGGTCGGTCAATTCAGGGACAATGTGCCCAAGAAACTAAAGGACTGAAAGGGAAGGAAGTGCCAGGAAGTGGGCAATGGGAAGAGCTATACTTTGGTTGAGTCTCTTAGGAAATACAAAACCAGGACAGGATACGAGTCGATCGAAGCTTTATTCGTTTTTTTCGGGGATTTCTTTGGGGATTTCTTTGGTGCTTTCAAGGAACCATTTTCAAGGCCAAGAACCCTGCATCGATGCTGGTTTATCCTCTAGAATGCCCGCCACAAGAGCTACAGACTACCTTCTGTTCGGAGTCCTTTTCCCACAGGTCACAGGTCCTTGAATTCCCAGAATTGTTGTACATCTTCCCGGGCAGTGACACTTACCCCCAATCTGCTGTGGCACTTTCCCCCCATGTCCTGTGGCATGGTGTGGGTGGCCGCCTGTTTCTGTATATTTTTTTAGAATTTTCCGCGTCACATTTTCATAAAATTTCCTCTTCTTTCCGCTCTGCTGTTTTTTTTAATTTTTTCTTTACGTTTCTTTACGTTTCTCTCTCTGATGAGAATTTCACGTCACACATCATTAATTTGAAATTTTTGTCATAAATATCCTGCGAGGCGGACGGCGGACGGCGAACATGGCGCCCGGCAGCGGGTGGTCGGGTCAGGCAGGTGTCAGGGGTAAATTATGGCAGCAGCAGGTGTCCCTCCCACCCCGCCGACATGTCAGCCTCTGATGGACTGTCTGTCAGCTGAGCGTGGAAATTAAAAGGCAACATTTGTTCGCCCTTTTTTTGGGGCTGGCGATTGAGATTTGTTACTTAATTGGGGTGCCTACTGTCTGGCTGTCGGCATTCATTGGTTTTCTATATATTGCGGATCCACCTCTATCCCTTCTGTGGCCTGTGCCTCCCTCTGGGTCCCCGCCAAACAACTTCTGATTCATCCCAAACTTTGACTGTGAAAATCTCCGCTTAATCTGGTTAATTCCCGTACCCTGATTCGCACCTTATTAAAGCAGACACACGCCGCCAGTAGGCGATAACTTTAAACCGCCGTAGACGTAGTCGTAGTCCCAGCCGTAACCGTAACCGTTAACCCAATAAACCACTTTTAGGAGCGACAACAGAAGGGCAAACGACTGTTGCCTGTTCTCTGTTCCCTGTTCTGCACCGTCAACAAGTGACAGCAAAACCAGCGCAAATACCCATAGATACACACACACACTCTCGCACACGCACTCACACACACTCACACTCGCTGTGTGGCACGTCAAAGTTGGCCTGGCATCGTGCCACTGGAATTTCTGTTGGCCTCATCACCTTCCTTCACACACAACACAAAAATAACAGCAAAAAAGAGTGCAAAATACCATCAGCCAGGAACGAGCGCGAAAAAAATATGTATAAACATATAGAAAAAACCAGCGGAAAGCACACGAAGCAGGCAATGAATTTTTAAAGACAATTTGCTGGATTTTTCTGCAAGTTTTTTAAAAGCAAAGGAGAGGCCAGTGGGGCAGGGATGTGGCTTGCTTGGGGCAGGACTTTGTTTGGCGATGAACGTGACGCTCCTGCAGATTACAGCCTTGACACTCGTTCAGAAAGTCGGCCATAAAGAAAGTCCCTCTGGTGTACGAGTACTCCCTGGGAGAAAGCGAATTAACTATTCCAAGGGTGTACCAAAAATGGGGATTTTCGCATAGATATCTTCAAGAATAAAAGGGAGGTATATAATTATTATTCATTTTATTATAATAATTATTATTATTATTTTAATTATTATTATTATTATAATCATTATTATAATTATTATTATTATTTTAAACATTATTATAATTATTTTTATAATAATTATTATTATTATAATTATTATTATTATAAAAATTATTATTTTAATCATTATTATAATAATTATTATTTTCATTATTATTATAATTATTATTTTAATCATTATTATAATTATTGATATAATTCTAATTTTTATTATAATTATTAGGTGGATAATAATAATTGTTATTATTATTATTATAATTCTTATTATAATAATAATTATTATTATTATTATAAAAATTTATATTTTAATCATTATTATTATAATTATTATTATAATTATTATTTTAATCATTATTATAATTATTGATATAATTCTAATTTTTATTATAATTATTTTTATTATTATTATTATTATTATTATTATTATAATAGTTATTATAATTATTAATATTTTTATAATAATTATTATTTTTATAATTATTATTATGTTGTTATTATGTTATAAAGAAAACTTTTTCAAAGTGGGCGAACCACTCTTTCCTAGAAGATACTTTATTTTGGACAGATTAAAATATAATTTTTGCAGAATTATAGAGCTCAAGGAAGTAAGATATTACTAGGTCATAGACTCTAAATTCTGCCAATTTGTTTTAATGTTATGATGGCTGGTAGATACCCCACATAATATGAGCCTTTTAAAAACATAAAAGTTCCGGCATTCCTTTCAACAAAAATGCAAATAAATTCCATGAATCCATCGACCTCAAACGAATGTACATGCATCTGTATGTTCCATTGAAGAGTTCTTTGTTTCCGCTGCTGTGACAGCGTTCATTGTTCCACCTGGCACCTTGTGGAATGGCACGAAACGGTTAAATGCATTCAGCTGTCAAAAAAAGCCGCATTCAAAAGTTCAATTTAATTACCACAAAGAAAGCGTGGCAACAAAGACAAGGATGCAGTGGCAGGGCGGCAGGGCGGCAGGGCGGCAGCTCCAACTCCAATGAATCGTCCCGCGACTGCCAATGAGTTTTACAATGTAATTAAGCTGACTGAAAAACTTCCCTTCTTTTTTTTGTTGCCCGTTCCAGGGGGCAAACGAGGTCACCAGGCAGCGGGGGAAGCCCAGAAGTCGAATGGCAGCAGGCAGCGGAAGGGAGTGGAGGGGCAGTTGGAAAGCTTTCTGCGTTATGCATTGTAATTTGCGTGTAATTTTCAAGGCGTTGGGAGAAACGTGAAAATGCTTCTGCATAACAACAACAACAAGAAAAAATAATTGCAACTGCAACAACAACTAAAAGAGAGGGATTCTGTGAAGCCAACGAAGCTGTAGATACTCTAAGGATTCGACAGACGCCAGAGATGTGTGATATCTAGATCTCAAAAAGTGCGGAAAATATGGTGGGTAGTGCTAGATTATTCTATGACTTGCTCGCTGTCCCTAGCAGTAAGCCAAACAGAGAGTGAGCGGGATAAAAAACCGAAATTTTGGGATTTTAAGCCATAAAAATGTCCATACCTGCTGAAGAGAAAGCTGAGACGGCCCCCAACGAATCGATTCTGTGGCCTGTTCATGCCTATAAACTATATAGCGATACGATCTTTAGGTTTCCCACTTATCCCCAGCTTTAACAGAGAGACAATTAAATATTGACTGGGTATTAGATAGACTTCTCTCTCTCTTCTCTCTAGACTTCCTCCCTTTGTTCTCTTCAAAAATCATCATACCCTTTGAAAAAGGGCCAACAACACCGCTTGGCAGCTGCTTTAAGGCAAAAGTCTCATTTATTTTAATGTGTCGACGCTGACGACGTGCAAATGTCTGCCAGTTTTCGCAGCAGCAGGTTTTCCCTTCAGTTTTCGCAGCAGCAGGTTTTTCCCTTCAGTTTTCGCAGCGAGTCACCACCCTCCCCCTTCCCCCCTTGCTCCAAATTGCTTGCAGATGCAACTGCAATTGTTTGTCTGTATGCGTGTGGGTTTCTGTGTCTGTGTGTGCTTCTGTGCGTGTGTGCGTTGTAATTATTAAGCTGACATTGCAGCTGCTGCTCTGGTGCTGCTGCTGCTGCTCTGCTGCTGATGATAGTCCCGTTGGTATGCGCAGGGCTGCATAACCAATAAAGAAAAGGTATTACAAAAAATTCACATGAATAAAAGGAGCTACAGAGAGCCCAATGTTTCGAGACAGAGCCACGAAATTGTGGTAATATCTTAAGGAGAAATTTGTTGTAGAAAAATTCATTGGAAAATCTCCTGCAAACTCTTTAATTTTTTATTCCCTAATTTCGTGCCTTCTTTCGCTTAATTATAGACTCCTTCTCGCCATGAAATCCATCCCCATCCCTGGCTCTGTGGCGCCCTGTCATTCGCTCTGTCATTCTGTGTGGGTCAAACCTCACTCCGCCCCCGCCCCCGCCCCCGCACGTGGCAGACAGCGGCCATAACAATGCCAATTTTAATGGTCATTACAATAAAGCTCATAGCCATAAAAAATGCACAGCAACATCGAAAACATCGCCAACAAGGGTGCCAACGGGGGGCAGGAGGCGGCGGAGGGGGAGGCCGGGGATATCATGAGCATTTATTGGGCTTATGGGTCGTATTAATAATATTCATCTGGGCGGCACGCGCTCCCCACATCCTAGAATAAAATGCAAATGAATTAAATTTCAATTTTGCAACACAAGGCGACGATGCGAAAAAAATATACTACACCCAATTTGTATGAATATTTGTTGTAGTTTTTTGTCACCAATTTTATTTCGAGCAGTTAATGGCCTTTTGGTGTGTGGTACAAATGTTTTTGGTTGTCAGGGGAAGGGGGGGGGGGGGGGGAGGGGTCTTTATTTATTTAAGTGTTATTTACATTCAAAGCTTAATTTATGCATTTTGGGGCAACTTTAGGCAGGAGGGCAGCCCAGGTAAGCCATGCCCGGGGCATAGGGACATTTCCAGAGATTTCGAGAGCACCAAAAAGTGTTTCCTCAGTCAACAGTTCCCACAAGGGACCAAGGGACCCACGGGGAAGGCCTCACAGGCATGAGGAACGACTCCTGGACCCTCGACAGAGTTCATATCCAATGCGATTGGTTTCACTTCTAAGATATAGGCTTTGCTGCACGTTTTGGGGTCCACGATGTCCAGATATATCCCAGTGCCCAATAATATATCCCATTCAGTTGGTGGCACTCCCAGTTTCCCTCCAGCCAGTGATGGAGGCAGTAGTCTCTGCTTTGGCTGCATCCCCAGCCAGTTCTATGGCCTTTACATTGCTCCCTAGTGTGAGGGTAGAGCTCAGCAGGATCATAGCTACATATATCATTGTGGCAAAGCTCCAGAGCCTGCTATCGAAGCAGCTTTACCTGCCACACCTGTCCGCTTATGTTTTTTGCTGCATATCCCATTCTTTTGGAGAGCTTCTTGGGCGACACATGGATCTCCTGGCTCCGCATTCCCCTGAACAGAGATTTGTAGGGGGACCCTCCCAATGGCTAGCGGGAGACATTCCCTAAAGAGATCTACCTGCTCTGAAAATAGACCATAAGACGGGGAAGTAGCTGCCAGAAGTAGTAGAAATAGGAGTAGTAGTAGTAGAAATACTGAAAAAGTTTGCTTAAACGTGATTATTGGGAAAGTAGCTTCGAGAGTAATTGGTAAAGGGTAAAGGGCATTTCCTATCGCCTTTAAAGTGAAGTATTATGAATATTCCTTCAAGTTTTACTAGCATTCTCGAGTGGATAAGTATATTAAGTCACGGTTTCTTCTATCTTAAGCAGAATCCCAAATTGTAGAAGCTTCAAAATCTTCTCCATAACAACCCAAAGAGCGGAAATCCCTGGCAAAATACAGTCAAATCCTGTGTTTCAATCCCCCTCGTAACCACTTAAGGGCCCCACCCGAAAGACGCCACAGCAATTACATGTACGAGTATATCACGCATACGCAGTGATGGCCATGCCACAATAAAGGGGCGCATAAATTATGCACAAAAGTAGCCGCGAAAAGTTTATCTTCAGCTTCCATTTGGTTGTTGATTTTTCATAGAGGAATTATGGCCCCAGCCGCAGTGGCGGGCAGTGGACCAGCGGGAGAGTCCAACTAAATGGCTTCCTGTGGGTTCCTGTGCCCCCCGCCACCCACCGATGCGGCCACCCACCGATGCCGCTGCTGTGCAAGACATATAAATATATTTTGCAAATTGTAATTTAAAACATTTTGGAGCGCAGCCAAGTAATAATTTGTGCCATGGCTGCACTTCTCCGGCTGCATCTTGTCCGTGGATTCCGTATTCTGTATTTTGAATTGTGAAATGGCGGAATTGATGCGCTCGACTGCACTGAGCTCCCCCTCTGGGGACTAGGGCTCATCCGGGAGGACAGGCAAAGGAGGTGCTTCATCCGAGGGCCCCATCCGTGGAAGCCAAAGCCGTGGCATTGTTATCGTATCCATTCCCCCCGCCACCCCCTGCTTTTTTCGCTTTTCGCTTTTTCTATTCTCCATTTGGTGGCATATCAATGCGACTCCTTGAGAATAGCATTTTATTGCTTCAAACAACATGGAAAGTCAAGTGCTGCAGTCTAGCGCAATTATTCTGGCCCTCCGATCTGATCTGCCGCCGCAGCGGGTATTTTTTTCGCCCCCTCCCCTCGGTTTCGGCGCAATAAATTCTATTAAAATGCAATTTGAAGGCTCTGTGATTTTAAATAATGCCAAGCGGCAGCGGCAGGAGCCCTCGGGCATCCTCCTTTTGTTATCCTTGGAGCTGCTTGGCATTCGCTTGGGTTTCCCTTTTGCCACCGATTCAGATTTATGCAACATCCTGGAGGTCCTGCTGCCCCTCCTGTTGTTTGTCTGCCGGTTATTCCAAGTATTTATGGTTGGCCCCGAGAGTCCTTAGCTAATTGGGTTGTCAATTTCAAGCGGATAAGTCGCATCCTCAGGAATTAGGAGTAACCCATATATGAAGCCAAAAGAAAAGTGCCACTGAAAATTTGGCCAAAAGAAATGGCAATTTAATTAATGCTCGAGGGGGGGAGGGCGTGGAAAGGCAGCGAAAGATTAAAATAGTTGAAATGTCATTAGCACCAAAGGGCGGGCCGCAGGAGCAGGCACTGGGCCAAAGGATCATCTGGGGGACCACACAATTGTGTGGTCACGTGATGACTTTTTGGCGCTGCTCTTGTGGTCATAATTTCACAGCCACAAAAAGAGTAGAAGAGGAATAGTAGAACCCAAAGAGAAAGGAGAGAAGGACGGAAGGAAGGAAGGCAGGAAGGCAGGAAGAAGGCAATTCAAGGAAGCACTCTCCCTCTCTCTCTGCGACGCCTCCCCCAGGGACTATCTCGGTGCTTTTTGTTTGCTCTTTAAGTTCCTGTTAAAAATTCATTAGGAGTTTTAATTAAAATTCCCCCTGTGCACCGGCAGAGGAGCGCCACTCCAACACTTAGCGTTCGCTCACATCGCCAATGTCTCCACCAAAGAAAAACTAAAAGAAAAACTGCCTTTTGTGCACAGAAGTTTGTTTATTTTTGGCAAGGCATCGCCTTTTCCGACTAATAATTCTAACAGACAAAAAAAAATCAACAAAAAAATAGAAGAAGTGGAAAGAAATGAAATGCGAGACTTGGAAGATGAAAATTTATATACTCTTTCAGTGATCATTGTTTTTATGAGAGATCTACGATTTAGAGAAAAATAAAATATTTATAAAGAAATATAAATATAAAAATAAAACAAGCATTAAATTATGAATATATAATAATATATTAATATAGTATACGAATAATAATAGTAATAAAAATAGTTTATAATATTTAATAATAATAATATAAATATTATATATATATTTAAAATATAATTTAAATATAAATAATATTTGATATCAAAATTATTAATAACAGTCGTATACTATAATTATGAATAATTTTATTATTACATTTTATTTATATGAAAGTATATTTAATTATTTTATTTTGAGTTATTATTTATATTAAAATTAAATATTAAATACATATTCAATTTATATTATTAAATATTATTATTATTTTATATTATATAATATAATATAATAAATTTATAAATATCAATAAATATCATATAATATAATAGAATAATAAATATTAAATATTATCTTTAAATATGTACATTGTACATATATCAACCCAATAATAATTAATTTATATTATTCTTAAAAAATGTGCAAATGGTAGATGGTATCTTTCTTCCACATAATTGTGGCCTCCCAATTTGTATTAAATATCCCAAAAATATCACTTTTCGTTTTAGCAGTCCGTTCCTGATTATTTGAATGCCCAAATTTCAAAGGAAACCCCTTAATATATGGCAAACCTTCAGCCCAATTCGAAATACCCTGTGGCAGGGCACACTGAGAGACAAAAACCTCGACGACAGCCTCCATATGTGACTCCGCCGGGACTGTCGAGGCGCTGATGCCGCTGGCACTTTACTTGCATGACTACGTGTCCTTTTAATATCCTGTACACTGGCGGCGGCGCTTCAAAACTTCCGCTGGCAAATAAATAAAAATGTCCTGGTAAGCACCAAATGAAAAACATGTATTTTTATGCCGAAATATGAGCGTGTTTGTGGAAGTTTTGTTGTGTTTTTTAGAGCTCCACAAATAATAATTTGTGGGCTTGTTGTTTAGTTAATTTTACATTTGTCTTAATTGTTTAATCCGTCTAATTGGTATTGGTTTTAAAGGAACTTTTGTTTGATAAACAAATACTAAAAAGAAGGGGATATGTATTTTCTATGTCCTGTTTTGGTGCAAAGCAAGGCCTGGATAATGCGGAAAACAGGTTCGAAAATTTATTTAAAAATTGCCAAAAAAGCAACAAACATTCTAAGATTGATTACTAATGATTTAATAAGCTAAATAAATAAATAAGCTTGAATACCCTAAACCATGCCATGCCCAGATATCAGCCCTGATCCGGGGATCGAAGATGTTCACCCTTAAGAAATAATTCTGATAAATTAGGTATGGGCGGAGGAGAACGAACAGACACGTGAAATAGTGCGAAAAAGTATCCCCAATCTCCGAAATATATCCCAAAGAAATTGAAATATTTCAATTACCTAAAAATTAATTTATAGATCCCTAATCACCCAATCACCTGCTCGCATTGTCATCAATCACTCAACAATCACCAATCACCATTTAAATATTTATACGGCCGTATTTAGTGAATTTTCCAATAAAATGCTGGTTAATTCTCCAGCGAATGCGACATTCCGGCCTCGATTCTTGTCGGTCTGACTTCTGGCATCTACTATAATGCGCTGCTATAATCATAATTAGTTTTGCATAATTTGAACCGCCAGTGCGGCGACCAGCAATGGCATTCCAGTGTGTGCTCGCCCCCGAACAATATTCAATTACAAACATTGCTGAATGCTCTAAACATTTCGAGTGTCTGGCTGGAAATTAATTTGTTTGTGTAACTGGGAAAACTAACACTACTATTCGTCAGTCCTTAGTCCTTGGATAGGAGCAGGAGCAGGGGCAGGAGCAGCAGGAGGAGCAGGAGGAGGTGTGCAAACAAATTGCGTACGTGTACGTGTACGTGTACGTGTGTCCTTTTGGTCCTTTGGTAATTGTAATGCGAGCAAATAAACGAGCGAGTCCAACACGAATATTCATACAACAATGGAACAAACAGCTGGAGTGGAAGCTGGACAGGACCCACCAAGGACATGGCCAAACACAGATGTGGCTGTGGCTGCAGATGGAGATGGAGTGAAAGGCAAATGCCAGAACAGGACACGACAAATGCCTGATGTGGGTGGCCACCCCCTCCCCACCCACCAACGCCCCGCCCCCTTTTATAATTCCAGCAAACAGCAACAAAAAATTTTTAATTTCAATTCCCATTTTTTGTCGGTTTCTTTTGCTGAAACAAGTTGTGTTACAAATTTGAATTTATGTGTGTCCTGCCAACACCTGCCAACAGTATCCTGCTGTGGTCAGCCCTCCCCCCTCCCCCTAACTACTGTGCTCCTGTGCTCCCAAGTTTCCCAAGCGTCGATCGTATAAAGTTTGCCCGAACATTACCTACATATGACATTTTAAAGTGTTGCCCTGTCTGGGAGTCGAGAGTCGAGAGCCGTTGCCTGGGGAATTGCCTGATTGGGGGTGGAGAAAATGCTGCTAAAATTGAATTCACAAAGTTATGAATAGTTAATATATGAAAGGGCGGCGGGGGAGGAGCACACACGACAGGGGAATAGGGAGGGGCCATGCGTGGGGGAGCAGAGAATGAGATTTAGCTAAGCTAAAACTTTTGTCGCATAGTTTAATGTTTAAATGGGAATTGTTGTATGCCAAAATACTGTATATACAGGATATTTGTTTATTAATAATCCAAAACCATTTCAATCGAAGCAAATTAATAAATAAATGTTATTAAAACCCCAACTAAAACAAAGCCAACGGCTTTTAGGCCCCCCTACATTTCCATGTCCTGTTGTTGGGTCAGATCCAAGCAGAACCCAGGCAGGCCATGACCCCAATCGATCCACTCCATTGTCCCAGCATCGAGTGAATTATTAATCAACAATGGAAAAGCGCACAACAATGCAAGTGCCATCCCCAAACCCATCCCCATTCCCATGTCCTGGCGTACGAGTGGTACCTGGGCTCCTGTCAATACAATCCACGTGTGTGGCGCAGAGAGTATTTTTCATTAGAGCAATTTTTGTTAATTACATGAGACGAAGTCGGCCAGCGGGCCGGCAGCTGCATGTCCATAAAGTGTCCATTTCAATTCGCTTTTCTTGTTATACCCGATGTTCATAAAGGGTATAAAGGGTATATTAGATTTGTGGTCAATACCCAAAAGGCAAAGGGCAAACAGCATACAAAAATCTATAAATACTCGCACCAAAAACCAATGCAAACACATTGGAAACTCAGTCTATCCATCTTCAGAGATCGATTCCCTGATTTGTACTCTCTTCCTGCTACAGTGTGTGCCATCGGGTATAAATGTAGAGCCGCGGCCCTTTTTTTGGGCGAGACCTTTGCCCTGTGAATCGCTGTTGCTGGTCTTCGATTGCGATTCGGTTTCGGTTTCGCTTTTGTTTTCCGTTTTTACTCCGGCATCGGCATCTCTGACCTATAAATCATCTAATGGCCAGGACGGGACACGACAGGACAGGTTTGGTTTCGATTTGGCAGGGGTATGGATGGCTTTACGGAGTGGCGATGCATCCTCTATCCCAGCCCACCTCCTACCTCCTACATCGCATGTGTCAATATTTGTGCGAAATGCGGCCGCAGTCTCGTCGACACAAACACTCTCCATCACCCGCATCCACATCCCCATCCCCATCCACATCCACATCCACAGTCGGTTTCGGTTTTTGTGGGATTTTAGTTTGTTTTGTTTCCGTTTCGTTTTTCCGAATTCCTCTGCAGCTTTTCCAATATTTTCCCTCCCCAGAGATAGCGAGCGGCTGTACGCTTTTAGTTGTTTAAATTTAAGTCCTATAGACCAAAAAAAGAAAGGAAAGCAGAACAAAGCACCAAAAGTCACATTCGAATTTAGTTGGTTCCCTTTTTGGTCAGCGTTTGAATATTTTAACTATTTTCTGAAGCTTTAGTCGGACTCGATTTCCCCCCCGCCCGAACAGATGGACATCTGTTTTGCAGTTCATTTGTCATGGAATTGAATTTCTTGGGTCTTCCCATCCCGCCACTTGTGGTGTCTGGTGCACAGCGTATGAGCAACTTATTTGCCATCTGTCATGGCTGGCCTGAGAAATGAAATGAAATCAAATGCAGTCGAGTGAGAAATTGAGAAGAATAGTTACGGAACAAGTTCCCCTCTCTTTTTCTCTCTCTCTCTGCAGCAGACTTCTTAATGGAGACAAGTCGAACACATCTTTGGGGAGGTTTAAAGTGGTCGATAGAGCTTTCGAATAATAATTTGGAAAGGGTTTTCCATGGAGATTAGGTGGAGAAAGGTGGGAATATTAATGGCTTATCCATAAAATTGGTTTATAAAAATATTAGATCCATGATTGGATGCCATTTTCTCGAACATATTCGTCATATCGAATCCCAACAAGAAATATATCTGCAGATCGAGAGATGGCAGATCTCCTTTGTTTTTGGTTTTGTTATGGATATATATTGGACGTAGGGTTACAATTTAAATGCAAGAATCAATTGGCCCCCCATAATGGTATTATTTAGGTATCAAATCGAATACGCTGCTCCATGGTGCAATTAGTTATATTAATGCGCTGTAATGTTGCATTGGATAAAACATCCCCTTTTTTCACTTACCCATATTCCTTCTGTTCTTTTCTCATATTCTCCATTCAGAAGATTCTGACGAAGAGAGACACCGCACGACGAATTCGAAGTTACGGCAAAACCGCACCGAAACCGCAGACGAAACGCGCAATACGATTTCTAATAAGAGCGCACACATTTTAGGCATATTAATTTCAGGTGAGGCACTAGGGGGCGGAAGTTCGTGTAAACTTACTAAGCAAGTGAGAGTCAGATCAGCACCATTGGGTGCGCCTCACCCTCTCATGAACTTCACTTGAGTGAGAGCGCTCAGTCCTTTTTGATTCTCTTCTTCACTGCCTCCCACTACTCTCCAGTAATGGGTGGGAATGGTGGGAAAGGGACAAGACTTGACGAATTTTTCGGTAAGTTTACAAACACGCGATCAAACGAAAAAAAAGCGACACATCGAAATATTACACCTTTTAGATATTTACACATGAAAGAAATTAATTTATGCCAAATAGCATTTTTTTCTATATACATACATATATGTTAATATTAGATGAAACACATATACATTTATATATCACAGATTGATGCACTTTTCCTCCGACGAGCTGCATTGGTGTCGCCATTTTTCCTTTTTCTTCGCCCTCGCCCTTGACCGAACACATTTTCTTGCATTAAAACACTTTTTTTGCATTTATCGCACTAAACTTCACTTAACACACCTGCGCGACATTTTACCCGATGGATTATCACCATTTTCCCGATTTTCAGGGAATAAAACGCGGAGCTGACTTGCCAACGCCCGCTGGCCCAGTGAAAAAATTTGAGTGAGAACGATGCAAGTGCGTTCATTCTTTGATCTTCTGCTCCTCTTCCTATTTGCTCTATCTCCCCCGCACTATTCCGGTACGTTTACGAAAACGAAACGAAAAAAATGGGAATCAACGGAACGACAACTCATTTTTGCTTTTACACATGGAAAAAAAGAATTTATGCCAATTAATACATATGTTTTCTCCATATAAAATATATGAAACACACTTGCATATATACATATATTACACATTGCTGCACTTTTCTTTCGTTGTGCTGCATTTGTGTCGCCATTTTGACTTTTTTTTGCCCCCTCCCTTGACCAAACACATTATTTGGCCCCAAAAAACACATTTTCTTGCACTAAAACACTTGTTTTTTAAACCAAACTTCACTACACTCCCGCGCGAAATTTTACTTGATGGGTTTTTCACCATTTTCCCGATTTTCATTGAATAAAACGCGGAGCGGACTTGCAAACGCCTGCTTGGCCCGGTGAAAAAATTTGAGTCAAAGCGACGCAAAGACGTTCATTCTATGCTCTCCTGCTGCTCTTCCTATTTGCCCTCTCTCCAACGCTCTCACGAGTGCTTTTGCTTTTGCTCATCTATACTCCTTGTCTTCATCCTCTGCTACTGAAAAGAGAGATCAATTAATTTAATTGAATTAAGTATTTTTACAAAGAGAGATTAATTAATATAATTTAAATAAGTAATTTCACCTTGCGATGCACCTACACCGCGCACTGTAACTCTCTCACCAGTCTCTGCTTCTCACTCCCACACTCTTTTGATCTCTCTTTGCAGTAGCAGAGGAAAACGACAAGGAGCATGATGAAATTATACAAGGTAGTCATTTGGTCATTTGTTCATCTCTCGCTCACCAAACATGGCTTCAAAGCACTCTCAGTAGCGCTGAGCGTGAAAAAAGACTCGAAAGAGAGTTGGCGGACCGACCACCTTGCATAATTTCTTTATGAGCAGAAGTACCCGAGAGAGCGTGGGTGAGAGACCAAATAGGAAGAGGAGTAGAAGATCAAAGAATGAACGCACTTGCATCGTTCTCACTCCAATTTTTTCAGCCGGCCGAAGCGGGCGTTCGGATGTCAGCTCCGCGTTTTATTCCCTGAAAATCGGGAAAATGATGAAAATCCATCGGGTAAAATGTCGCGCAGGTGTGTTAAGTGCAGTGCTCGTATATAAATATATAATATAAATGTGTTTCAGTGCAAGAAAAGTGCAAAGGGCGGGGGCGCAGAAAGATGCAAAATGGCGGCGAAAATGCAGATCTACGAAGAAAAGGTCAGCTATTTGTGATATATGTACATATGTGTATATATTTTAACTATGTGATATACATATGTATACATCCATATGTGGATAGGCATATATTTTTTTGTAAAAATTATTTTTATTCATGTGGAAAATCAAAAAGGTTTCGTTGTCCCTTTTTTCGTTCTTCGTTTTCGCAAAAGTACCGGAATAGTGCGTGGGAGAGAGAGCAAATCAGAAGAGGAGCAGGAGATCAAAGAATGAGCGGACTTGGGCTGCGTTCACTCAAATTTTTTTAGCCGGCCCAAGCGGGCGTTGTATGTTTTACCACAAGAAAATGTGTTGAGGAAATAGCGGTGGCGCAAAAGAGGCAAAATGGCGGCAAAAATGCAGCTCGTCGAATTAAAAGTGCATCAATGTGTGATATGTATATGTGTTTAATATATTTGCCATATATGTACATATGTAGAAAAACATATGTATTACTTGGCATAAATGAATTTTTGTTATGTGTAAATATCTAAAATGTGTAATTGTTTCGTTGTCTCCCTTTTTTTCGTTTGTAAACTTACCGAAAAATTCGTCAAGTCTTGTCCCTTTCCCACCATTCCGACCCATTACTGGAGAGTAGTGGGAGGCAGTGAAGAAGAGAATCAAAAAGGACTGAGCGCTCTCACTTCAAGTGAAGTTCATGAGAGGGTGAGGCGCACCCAATGGTGCTGATCTGACTCTCTCTTGCTTAGTGTGTTTACACGAACTTCTGCCCTCTATCGCCTCACCTGAAATTAATTAATATAATCGTTTGGCGCGTTTTGCTTGCGGTTTCGGTGCGGTTTTTTCGTAATATCGAAAACGTCGTGCGGTGTCCCTCTTCGTCAGAATCTTCTGAATGGAGAATATGAGAAAAGAACAGAAAAAATATGGGTAAGTGAGCAAAGAGAAATTATATTGTTTTTACAGTTTATACTTTTTTCCTTTTTATTTAAAGAGCACGTATTATTTACGTTACAATTCTCGCTCAAGTCGGGTATTATGTTAAAGTTCTCCAGAAAATTAAATCCCGAAAATATTTGAGTTCTATAAAGCTTCTGTTCCACATTCCCAAGATGCAAGTTTCCAAACCGATCATTGGTTTCTGGACGATGTTTTGCGGTACTTTCCTTTTGTTTCAGCTGTCGTTGAATCCAGTCTGCCCCGCCCAAGTGAAAATTATCCATAAATAAATTAAGTTTATAATTTGTATAGCTTATAAATAGAGCTTATATTTGATTGCAAACATTTAATACCTCTAAAAATATTCCAAAAATGTTGGTTAACAATCTCAAAACGTTCTTTGGTGTGGTCAAGCGGGCTTATGTAGTTTTCAGGATATTTTTAAAGATAATTTGAAAAATACAGGATACTTTTGGGCATTCAATTGAAGTTTATTTAAATTCGTTCTACTTTTAAAAATATTTTTGAGGACCTGGTGGTAAGAACCTTTGGTAGTACCTCACGGCTTCTCCCCTGACCCGAACGAATATCCATCTTAAAAAAAATCGTGCAACCCTCTGTTGGGAATGGCAACACTTTGGCGACAATTAAAAGGCAAATCTGCAATTGTTTAAACTTTAAACCCCGTGACCACAAGCCGTGACAATGGATGGGATGGAGCCGGAGCCGGAACACAGGGAAAATGGCACTGCACAAGCCGCAAAAAGGCAGAGGCAGAGGCAGAAAAATCTGAGAGCATTTCAGCCGCAAGCTGCGGCAAGTCCCAAAATAGTCATAAATTTCTAGCGTTTTTAACAAGAAACAGATGGGAAATGGAAAATGGGAAAAAGGCAGAAGGCAGAAGTAAAAAAAAGAATGGGGAAAAGCAAAGCGAAAATAAATATCTGGAGAATACTCGGACGCCCAAGGAGTTTGCTTTAATTTACTTTTTGTTCTGGTCTTTGGTGCCTCCTTCGACATCCTCCACTAATGACACTTTAAGGACACAACTCCAGTCCGAAAAGTGCATCCAATTTGGCCGGAATGTAAATCAAAGTTCAGCCAGATATGTGAATAGTTAATGGCCATCGAAAGGGGCCATAAGTGTGGGCCAAAATATATATTGTTTTTAATATGGCTGTCTGCGGCATGCCCCATGGCATCCACCATGCTGAAGCGCGAACATTAAATGGCAGGCAATGTGGCGTTGTCGTCTTTGGCTGCACAAGAAGTGGGGCTCAGGCAGGAAGTCAATCCTGGGCAATGCCTTTGTGGGCGAGACATTAAAACAGGAAGAGAAAAACTCAATCAAATGGTGCAGATCGAATGGGGAATACCCTAAAGGAGGGAGAGACTTGGATGCCTCTCCAATTCCAGGACTCACGGCAAAGCAGGTTGGTGTCTCCTTGAGGTAGGGTGCTGCCCCGTCATCAACGACGAGACCACGCACGTAGCCGGCAACCGGCAGCCGGGAACCGGAAATCCACACACTCTAAAAACTAAACACAAGGGGGTGGCGTGGGTGATGGGGGGGGGGGGGGGGGGGGGGGGGGGGGGGGGGGGGGGGGGGGGGGGGGGGGGGGCAAAACAGCAGTACGAGCATTAAGCACGTCGGCAACATAAATATTTTAATTTTGCTAAAAATTTGTGCTGAAAAGTCGCTTTTTTGCATTAGCAAGAGACTCCCTCGGTATACACGTACACAGACACACGCACTCACAGACAGATGCGCACGCACACACTGACACAGCATAAACTAAACAAAATGGCGTCGACGAAAGGATGCGCTACGTAACGGAGATGCTCGTCGCAGGCAGACGTTTGTTATGCCCTTCCAAAGGGTATAGATCCTGCTTTTATGTGAAAGACATACCAAAAAAACACAAAGGATCGTTGGAAAAACCAATCCATTCCAAGATTTCAACAAAGTTTCGATTGTGTCCATCTTTTAGCTTCCTTTGAAAGCAAGGGTATGTAAAACTTCGACCAAAAGCTGTCCTTATCCCCCGTTGTTGTTACTGCGGTGTTGGTGTTGGTCCTGTTGGTGCTGCTGGGTGTATCCTGGGCCTTGGCCGGGCCTGTAATGATAAGCGCTGTTAGTGTTTTACTTTAATAGGCAAAATTATGTTGCCACACACACAGATGCACAGCAAACACACACAAAAGACTTTGACTCAAACACGGCTCAAAGGCATAAATTATTGCGGTTAACTGGCTTGGCTGCCGCCGTAGAATGAAGCACGGAAAACGTTGTCAGAGCCGGAGTCGGAGCCTCCCCCTTCCCCCGCCACCAGCCGGATGGCGGTTGACTCTGTGTCTTCCCCCCCCTCTCTTTGGGCCAAATGAAAATAGTGCTGGCCTGGCCTACATGCTGGCACATAGTTATTGTTTCTATTGAGTTGGTCGGCTCCCTCCCCGCTGGCCCTGCCTGTGACATAATAAGCCAAATAACAAGGAAGTGCCGCATATAATTTCACAGTTTTTCTTCTGTTGTTCTGTTTTTTGTGGGCCAAAAACCAAAGTTTGTTAAGATTTATGTAAAGAGTTTCGCTTGGAAAGCGATTTCTAGGCAATTCCGTTTTAACTTTCATGATTAATGGGTCCACTTTGGGGGGTATCCACAGATCCACAGATTTCAGTGCAAGTTTTTGCAAGAAATTCAATTTTCGGGCAATAATTAAAATTGTTAAATAATTTCAAAAGTTAACTAGGCTCTTAAGCGGTGCTTCTAGTGGCTTGATTTATGGGGATGAGTGGGGTGGGGGGACACTACCAACTCTTTAAAGTTGCTCTAGACATAAATCCTTAACAAATCTTCAATTAAATTCTTTCCCTCTGTGGTTTTTTGTGCCAAAAAATGTTCTTTAGGCACTTTTCCATTAACAAATTTGTATTCCCAGCTGTTTGACCCCCGCCATCAGCTTAATTAAATGCTTAGGAGATTGCTAAGTAAATACCGAAATTCATGCTCAAGCGAGTGGCCTCCAGGTGACCTTCTCCCGAGGTGGATTACAGCCTCTTGCGGTTTATTAGGCAAATGCATTCGAATGCCAAAACCCTAATGAAAAACCCTGCAAATATTTGCAGCTTCTTGCAATTTAGTAAACATTTTCGGGTTTTCTGTTAATTGAATTCGGGTCGGCCTCGAAGTTTGTTTGTTCTTCATATTTGTGGGTTGTTCGAACCAAGGAAAAGGTATACATGGGTGGCCAAATGATGGGTTGAATGTGTCACCAATTACGACATGGCCGGCCATCGAAAAGGCGAAAAAGCCTTGGGAAAAGGCCCATTGGGGTTTGGAAAAGGTTTTCTGGGCAGAAGATATGTCTAAAGTGCTCTGAATGAAAGCCGAATAATGATCTTCTGTTGCTGCTGGCACCATGCGGTGATTAATGGCCACGTCGATTCCAGCAAAGCAACTGGTTTATTGTTAAAATAAATACAATATACAGCATTTATTGGAAAATTAATGAAGATACCTTCCAGATGGTCCTTTAAGCATATAGAATATATTATTTAATATTTTCTTACTCCTCGTAAAGGTCTTCGAAATCTTCTCCAAAAAAACCCATAGGCTTCCACTGCATTGACCATCAGACACTACACCTTATAGAAAGCGCTTAAGACCAAAAAATGTAAGTGTTTTTCCTGTTACCATTCCCCAATCCCAAAAGAACATCCCCTCTACCCACCCTAGTAGCACAATTTATACCTTGGGCTAAGGGTTTTCCTCAAAAAAACAAAGTTTGTGAAATTCCCAGTTAATTTTTTCCATCAAATCAATTTTACAGACACGCCGCATTAAAAGCAAGCCATACCAAAAGTATCCAGTAGATGGATGGGCTTAGAAACGATATGTACGGGTAATATGGTCTAATACCCTCAACCATCGCCTTCTCCTACACCGATGATTCTTTTAACGAGTTCCTTGCTGATCCTAGCCCTCCTCAGAGGTGCTACGGCCTATTGCTGCCTGGCGGAATTCGTCCGATACGACGGCTTACGTTTGTGCGAAGACTACAGCCGCCCGACCCCCTACTGCGGGTACGGCAAGTGCAATATTTTCGGCTGCAACTGCGACGGGGGGTGTAGAGACAAAAACAAGCCCAATCCCGTGCCGGGCTTGTACCAGGATCAGGGAAGAAACGCAAGAAAACCAAAAAAACCAAAAAAACGAAAAAACCTGAAGGTTCGATTCAATGTGCGTGAAGGGAAGTGATCCAACTCCTTTTTGGCTAATAAAGTCTCAAATATTTGTCAGGGGAACATTTGCTTTATTTTAGGGATATGTCGTGAAAATAAAACACAATTTTATACCTTGGTCTAAGGTTTTCCTACAACGAATAAAAGTTTTTTGGGCAATTTCCAGCTAGTATTTTGAAACAAATCAATTTCACGGACACAGCATATTAGGAGCTTGGCTAAAAGGCATATCAAAAGGGATTAATACCCGAACCATATCCAGTAGGTGGAAGGAAAGTCGGTGTATCCATCGAGGACTGACTGTGGGCGGTAAACAAGGCTCTACAACGTATCGCTATCCCTTAAAAACAATCCAAAATCTACTATATTTTGTGGATTTGTGGGTAGAACAAGTCGTGTGCCCGATTTGTAGCCTCTTCCTGGTGCAGTGTGCGCCATCGGGCGGAGTATCGGCCTGGGCGTTGGGTGGCCTTTAATGCTTTGATTTAAAAACCGGAAATTAATCCCGATATTTGGAATTTTTCATTAAAAAGCTAATTGCTCATTGGCTCAGAGTCTCCATAAATTATTCATGACATTTTTAATGCGACACTAAATTATGGAAAAAGCCTGAAATAATATCAAATCCACGAAAATCGCTCTCCAGCAGCGGAACGAAACGACACGAGATATCTGGCCGAATGGCTTGACAAATGTTTAGATTGAATACAAAATATTTGTAGATACCAGAAGTGGGGGAGGGCGGAGGGGCTAGAGCTGCACTCGGGATGGCACTGCATACGAGTATGTCTGGCGAAAGGATTGGAGCAGAGTCCTTGGCTCATCTCTGCCCCTTCTAGCCCCCCCTCCGTCTGGCTGTGTGCTCTCCAAGTCAAGTGTCTGGGGCTGTCTATCAAACGAGTGATTGACATGTGCGGGGCGTGTCAATAAACCGACCGAGTCAAGGGCCGCAAAATTGCAAAAAAGCAACTCAAAAATGCCAGGCAATCGACATTGAATGGTGGAATGGAGGATGCGAGGAAGATCGAAATTTCCTTTAAGCAAGGTTAAAAAAAAATACCATAAAGGGTTCGGGCCAGGGAGGGCCTTTAACGGGGAGGTGTTTAGGGATATTCTAGAGCGGGAAATACCACGATTTATGGGAGAGAAGGACCTACACCCAAACCACTTCTATACATATCTTTCTAGTATACAAAACATAATGATATATCCCATCATTTCCCAGAGTATTTAGACCCACAAAAGTCCCATAAAAGACTTTATTTTCTTTCGCTTTCCTGCTTTTCTGGTTGCGTATACGCCATGTTGATTTGAACCAGGAATTTCCTGCCGTCTCTCTGATATTTATGATCCTGCAGCATTAATGAAGCATAACCGAAAAATGCAAATGCAAATGCAAATTAAAGGCCATACGAATTTATGTTGTGGCAAAGGCAATTAATTATAGGCCGCCACTTGGCGATGGATCCGTGGGACAGGCCGCGTATGTAATTTAAAATTAATTTGCACCCCAAGGGGGGGGGTCCACCCCATGCAATCGCTGTGCCACATTGCGTGAGTGCTGGCATGGAACCTTGAAATGCATTTAAAATTCCAGCCACCTCTTTTGTATTTTGACACGAATTTTTAATTGTTTTCACCCACAGAGAGCGAGAGAGAGTGAGAGAGAAGGGGAGGCGGCAGAGAAAGTGGCACATTCGCATTGCACTCTGGGGTTTTCTGAAATAACTAAATATCGCATTTGTTGGGGTTTTTGTTGGGGTTCAAGTGGGTCTCGTTTCATTTGTATGGCTGCCACGGCACCGCCACCGCCACCACAGGTGTCCCACATTTCGATGACTCTTTGAGCTCTCTTTGGGGGCAAAACTCATTACCCGACCCCAGTCTCATCTTCAATACAGCCCCTCCCCCTGATTTATCTCCTGGACTCTAAAGTAGGGCATGGTGTGGGGTCGGGGCGGGGCGGGGCGGGGGGCGCATAAATTGAATTATGGCTCATAAAATGGACAAGTCGTAAGCGTAAATTATAGTCAATAAAATTGTACATTAATTGCAGAAGCAGTCTCTGAAATATAGCTCTTCTTTAAGGGTGGTTTTTATCCTAAAAAATTGGTCTTTTATGCTCAAATTCTCTATTGATTTCTTAGATAATTTTTAATAATTTTTTCTGAAATCAGGGCTTGCAAAAACGATTAAAACTCCTAAGACAAAAGCCTAAATTATAGCCTATAATGTCTCTCTCTCTCTCTCCCCCCCTCTCCCTGTCTCTTTTTAAACCCATCTCTGGGGGAACAACAAAAAAAACCCAGAGGCAAACCATTTCCAATTGCATAAATATTTAAATAAATCTATCAGACAAATGAAAGCTCTTGTAAATATTTGTAGTCTGCTGTCGTAGACCGAAACACACGCACACACGGACACAATCAATTGGCAGCTGAAATCACACACCCACACCCACACACAGATAAAGACATAAGCCCAACCACACACACCCACACACACACAGAGAGGCACACACACAACGGTGCAGATATTGCGGTACGCAGTTTTCGTTTCGTTTCGTTTCGTTTCTCTGTTGAATGGGCCATAAATGCCGGCTAAAGAAGCGCATAAAAAAAAAAACTTCAAATATAAGATAAACAAACCGGCAAAAAGATTCACCCACACACGGACACGGCATGCGAGAGACAGAGAGGGAGTGAGAGAGGGAGAGTCGCAGAGAGGAAAGTTTTTAATGCGCAACGCAAACTCAACAAAATTCCCTTTTGGCACAGGGAATTTTCTTCGAGAGGGAAGTTTCTCTGGGATTTTGGTCTAAATTATGCCTTTTTGTTTGAAGTAGGAAAAAGGGTCCTGGGCTGATCAGTTCCTGGGTTATGGGGCTATAGTTTTGGGGATTGGGTCCCCAAAGGAAATGCTGGGAGCATGGCTATGAGGAGCATGGCTTGAAAGGACCCTTAAATCATAGGAAACCAATTCTTAAAAGGCATAAAAGGGGCTTTTTCAGATCAAAGGGTTATATTTTTGGTTTCTTAGAGCTAAAAGGTTACCTTCTGGCAAAAATATCCAATAAATGAGCCCAAAATATGGAATGCCCGTTTCAATTTGTGGTTTTCCTTCAGGAAAGCGCTTCGATTGCATCTAAAATCCAATCCTTGTGATAGATCACACTCGAATACATTATGGGAGAGCCGTACCGCCCACCACAGACGACGCCCACCAGCTCCTTGTTCAAAGTCAGGGGGCCACCGGAGTCCTCGAATAATGTCGATTTGTGACTAGTGCCGGCACAAATGACAGCTTCTGTGATGCCATATTCGGGATACTTCAGCTGGCAGCACTCCCTGCTTACTATGGGTATCGCCACGCCCTGAAGGATGTCGGGGATTTGCAAAGCGCCATTCTTGAAGGTCCAACCCCAGCCGGTGATCTTTGCCTGGGCGCCAGCCTCGGGGTCTGCCACGGCCAAGGGGATGCTCCGCACTTGATCGCTGAACTCGAGAGGTTCGCTCAATCGAATGAGGGCAATGTCGTTTTTCCAAAATTCAGAATAAGAATATCCAGGGTAATATTTAATCGCCGCCACTCGGTGGAGGGTTCCGCCCTGGCTACGAAGCGTGGAGCCCGCCCGCACTTGCAGCTCCTCGGGGTTTACCTTCGAGACGCAGTGGGCGGCAGTTATGACAAAGTCCTTGCTGTAGATGGAACCACCGCAGGCATGGTCACCCCCCAGGACAAGAGACACTTGCCAGGAATCATCCTCGATGGGCGTGTCCTGTCCGCCTATAATGCGGGGCACACGACCAGCGGAGAGCAGAGTGGCTGTCGCGAACAGAAGAGAGACTTTGAATAGCATTTCTGGGCCGAGTTTGGTCTTCAAATGGGTAGAACGCCGCCCTTTTATAGGGTCTTGACTCCAAGTAAAGCCAATCCATCATTTCTATATATAGTTTGTGTTTTGCAAAATGCTTTGAGAGGCGTTTCGATTCTTCCGATAAGTTTGTTAGCTGAGGAATGCAGTAAATTCTGTGATTTATGAAGGTATGCATGGGGCTCTTGAAGGCACTTCGTATCACCGCCCACTGTACACATTCCTGAGGCATGGTGGCGTCTTCCTTCTTCGCTTCGGTCCTACCTACTCTCTCGCACTTTGTCTCTCTCTATCGTTCGTGCTAACACTCCCCCCTCGGCACGTGCCCCTCAGCCCGTCTGCCCTTGATCTTCTTTCGAAGATACCTATCGAATAGGTAACAAAAGTGACGCAATCCATGGAGTATTCTGTAGTATTTCTACTATTTTCAGCAGTCTCTTCAGTGCCGAAATCTTTGGAAAATCTTCCCCGTTGCAGGCTTCTTTCAGTTTTTCTAAGGGAGTGGCACTACACATCGTTCTTTGCCCCAATGGGAAGCCATTCCTTTGCCCAGAAACATTCAGGATCTGAGCATAGATCGAGGAGGGAATTCCACAAGAGAAAGATGAGGGAGGCCTCGACTGGCAGATGGATTCCCCGTGGCTTGGGCTGCCAGATATTCAGGCAAAACTTGAGCTACAAAAAGTCTCAAATATGCAGTGCTCTCTTTTCAATTTATTGACATTCAGGAGAGCGCTTCGATTGCCTCTTCGATGCTTCATCGGAGGCCAGAAACAGTGACTCCCACGAGTTTATTGTCCACCGTCAAAGAGCCGCCGTCGTCTAAGGCAAAGTAGGCGACCGATCGTCCAGAATATCCCTCACAAATGATGTTCTCCGGCAGACGGCAGGCGGATGGGAATCGTCACGCTCTGAAGGACTTCGGGCTTCTGCTCCTCGAGATTCCTACAGCCCCAACCCGTGGTCCTGGCCCTGAAACCCCGCACGGGCTCTTGGTCGGCCCAGGGGATGCTCTCCACTTGACCGGCCTTTTAAAGGGCCTCCATAAGGGGTTTCTAGTGCCTTAAATTCTCGGTTTATTGGAGGTGCGAGTTGTGGCCGTTTCTGTTGAAGGTTTTCTCTGATTTCTCAAGTAAATATTGGAATGTTTAAGCGTTTTCCTTGACGCGGAGATTGTTGCAAGTTGCATGCCCCACAATGGGGCACCCAAGAAGGTGAGGCAGAAGGAAGTAAAGCAAAAGCCGAGACCGTGCTGCACTTAATAATTATAATTTATTCAAGAGTCAACATTTGTGGGCGCCCACAAAAGGTGCACCTCCGTCCATCACGCCGCCTCCACCGTGCCCCGCCCCCGTCCGGGGACACACAATAAACTTTAGCCAAAAACGTAATTTACATAGTTTGTATTTTTAATTACAGCCAAAGGGGAAAGGAGGAAGGGGAGCGACCCCCAGACGAGATCCAGTGGAGCACAGTCCTGGCTCCTGGCTCTCCCTCCTGGGGGCCTGGGGGGCGTGGCAATTGCATTCCAAGATTAATATCCCTGCGCCGCGATGAAGAGTCGCGATGTAACGGACAGCTGTTGACCTTTTGCACTCGCGTTTGCCGAAATTTGTCGAGGGGGGGGGGGCGGGGAGGGGGGCTTCCGAATTGATGTGCCTCAATAAATGGGGCAACAACAAAGCCCCAACCGAGCTGCCACCCCCACTCGTGTCCATTACACTCCACGCATCCCAGCAACCGCACGGGGCATCATCCACAGCCCATCCCCGCACCCCCGCACCCCAGTTGACACATGTTGCAGCTGTAACGGCAAGTGGATGTGGCAGGCGGGGGTCTGGAGTGGCAGTGGACTCTGTTTGCGGTGCAAAGTGATTTGCCATTATGCCACACTGCCTGCCTTCGCTCCAGCGCTGCTTCGTGCCACCCAGTGACCCACCTTTGCTTTGCTTTCTCCTCTGCCCACTCCTCTGCCCACTCCTCTGCCCAGTCCTCTGCCCTCTCCTCCGCCGCTGTCTTTGGCACTTTGATCATTTGCCATTTGCCTGTTTGCGTTTTAATTAACTTACAGAAGCTTAATGAACTTTCCAGAGCCGAGAATCGAGAGTCCAGGAGCCCAGGAGCCCAATCCGATCCAGTCCAAACAGGGGGCGTGCCCATGGGCGTATCCCTGGCTTATTAGCTCTTGAAATGGTTCCATCGATTCCTTGTGACATCTGACGACGATTGGGCTCTAGAAGGGAGGTATACGATGGCTTTCAGAGGAGGCTTGGAGTCCAATCAGAGCGCGATAAAGAGTGCTAGAGTAAGGGCTATATTTCGATCTGGAAGGCGTGAGAGGCAGGCCCTTGAGCGCCCTTTTTTGGCCTGGAAAGAGAGCCTGCATGGGCCTTTATTTGTGTTACATTTCCACCCACTCCCCCTTCCGAAAAGTCTCTTTAGTAGAGCATCTAAAGCCTCGCCTTGCCCTGGGCTGGATTTTCTTTCTCGTTCGGCTCTTGGCCGTCTTACCAGTCCGATTGTTGACGTTCTGTGGCTCAATTTGATCTGCTGTCCGACACCTTGGCCAAGGGCTTAGGGCGCCCCGTAAGCCGCTTAAATGCTAAGCACTGGATTTCCCCCATAAATTCGACTGGCTTTCCAGCCATTTCCCCAACCTGAATCGTTTTTGTAGCCACCAATATTTTGGTGCGTATTTCCTGCAGAAAAGCATAAATTAAAATGTCATTAAGGTCTGTTCTTGCCACCAAAATGTTCCACTTCTGTAGTTTCTTGGGGCTGCCACAGCCACAACAATTTAGCAAACTCATTTTTATAATTGAGCCAAAAACTCTGCTTCTCAGAGCAAAGGCCATTAACAAGGACTTCAACGGGCTTCAAAATATTACAACAGAATTATTTCCAGCATAGCGGGTGTGGAGAGGAGGGTGTGGGGGCTGTGTGGTGGTGGGGAATCCATTGAATTTGTCGTTTAATTTTCGGGCCGAGCATTTCTGGAGAGCATTTCCATCATGGACTGGCCAGGACCTGCTTCTCGGTGGCCGTCCCGTCACTTTTTTTTTGGAAAGCTGTCAAATATTTGATTTGGCCTTGGCCCCAACTGCAGGCGGCACTTGGCGGCCACTTGGCGGCCTCTGGCTGTCTCTTTAATTCTAGTTTTTTGCGCCGCTTCGAGTGGCACTTGACACGAATCTTTCTTAAAGATGGCCCATGGACTCGACTAATTGGCCAGCTTATTAAAGCCGGAGAGGGAGAGCGGGATAGCGGGAGGAGAGAGCCATTGAACTTGGAGTTGGAGTGGAGCCAACTTCTGGCTGGCGGCACCAGCTGTTGGCTGGGGAAAACTTTTTTCCCGCCCCCACTTGCGCACAACTTTTCTAGCCATAAATTTCCATATTAGCAGCGAGGCACAAACAACTTTAGTTGATCCAATTAACTAACTAAGAATCACTTAGGTCGTTGAAAGTTGAGTGCTCTGAGGGTCCCTTTAAATGGTTACTCAATCAATTCTGCAATTGGGTCGCAGGATGGTCCCTGGATGGTCCCCGATTGGTCCCCGGGTGGTCCCTGCTCCCTGGGGGCGGTCCTGCGGTTACCCGGAAAGCACTTCTGGCGGCAGAAACGATTGTCAGGCCTTTGACGAGACAATTTGTATTCATTGCCACTTTAATATTTAGCAATGCGTGAGCCAAGCCCCTGCCCTGCCAGTCACTTCACAGTGAAGTAATTTCCCTCCCCTTCCATCCCTTTTCCATCCTTTTTTTATCCGTTTTTCTGGCCCCTTTTAAGTGCAGTAATTTGCATTGGTCAGAGGACAAAATATCCTTTTGCAAATGCACGCCACTCGAAGTGCATTCCGCAGCGAAATTCTCGTCGTGCGGGGGGGAAATGTAAATTTCCAGAGTGCTATTTAAATTAACACTTTCATTCACTTTCCCCAAATTGAACGCCATAATTTTGCATTTTGTATGCCCTTTCCGGGGGGGCGTGGGGCGTGGTGCAATTTATATATAAATTCCGAATTGAGATTAAAACTATTACTATAAAATAATCAATCAATGATCCAGGTACTACGAGTGCATACACTGAGAGAAAAGGGGCGAAAGGGGGGGAACTTGAATAGAATTTACATTAAAAAGTGTTTTTATTACAAGCCATATTTAATTGAAATAGAAAACCATTTTAAAAAAATGTCTAGGCAAAAATATTTAATTAAAATATATTTGTTCCGCTAAGCGCCTGCCCAAGGCAGCACAACAATTATTACAGAGAAAAGATCTCCAAGCGCAGCGCAGCTTGTTGTTATTGTTATTGCTTCCTACGATTGTAATCGCTGTATCCCTCTATTCTCCGCGTTCGTCAGCGGCGAGGGCTGCGAGGGAGGCTCGCCTGCACAGCATAAAACCCGACGACACCGATCGTCATCGCAGGCACAAGTTCCGTCGTCTCCCTAGCATTACAAATCGAAGAAAAACCAACAACGAGAGTATTTTCTCGAAATCTTTTTGTTGCTGTGATTATTTTTAGTCAATCGAGTTACGCCTCTGGACGAGGTTCTGTGGCTCAGCAATATTTGCTTTAAACTTAAAATATATTTCGATAAATTAATTGTATAGTCATGTTTTCCATTTTAATATTTTCACTCTCGGGGAAAATAGAATGGCATAAATCTGTATAAGTGTATATCTATCTATCTATCTATCAATCTATCTACCTATCTATCTGCCTCGTAAGTAAATCTATTTAAATCCAAGTGTAACTATTCGGGGTTTAGGGCTTTTTTCTCTGGGTGACATTAAAGGTTAAATATTTCTCGTATCTATGTTTATGTGAAAAAGGGGACTCTCTTTAGGAATGGAGGAATTTTTGGAAACAAATTATTAACGTTTATAAAACCGATGGACTTTTAAATGAAAGATGAATACATCGCAATGATTTATCGCCCTTTCTATGACCGAGTTTGCAGAGAATTTTCATTAAAAATTGATTGCTTGAGAGGGTACACAAAATGCGAAACGGATATTATAATTTTCCTAAATTTGTTGTCACCTGCCAAAGATAAACCAAGGAGTCTTTTGGTTGGCCTCCCTTAAGGGAAATTTAACTACTTTTTATATTAATATCTACATATACATTTATTGGAAATAATATAAAATTAAATGTGGAATATATATTTGTATCTGTGTATGAAAAAATTATGGCAAAAAGAAATGCAATTGTTGGATATCGTATAAACATTTAAATATTAAAATGCATTAAATGTTATTTTATTTGAATAAATTCCTGGAAAATGGAATAAAAGTTTCCCTGCAGACACTCGGGCATAAAGGAAACGCTCAAAGCTTTGATCCACCGAATGTTGCATATATTTGCGTGCCTTCCCCCTCCCCCTGCCCCAAGCTGCACTTTGACCGCTTTTAAGAGGGTGCAGCAGCGCCCCTCGTCTCTGGCTTGCAACTCATTAAAAATGTGAAAGGGGCAGGCAACAACAAAGCCAAACAAACGGGGAAAGGGTGGGCGAGGGGGGAAGGAAGAAGGAAAATCTCCGAAAGAGTCAAGGTGAACAGAGTGCAGCCCCCTCTCCCACTCTCCCCCCCCCTCTGTCTCTCTCTGATCCTTGCTGAGTCCGAGTCCGGGAGAGGAGGCAATCCCTTCGCACGCATCGGCCTTGCTGAATGTATTTCCCTGAGACTTTTCCTTTTCCTTAACCTTTTCCTTTGTTTATTCAGTTGACTGCACCCCCCACCGCCCCCTCGCCCCTGCCAATGGGGGAGAATGCCATAAGTCACCGATTGGTGACAGGCTGCACAAAAGTGTGTGGCCTAGTGCGACAAAAAAAAAAAGTACTATGCGGTGCGGTGCGTACTGGAAAATGGAAAATGGAAAATGGGTTACGAGTGCAAGGCTGGCACTGTTCTGCCGCTGCCCAACGTAATGGAAAGCCATAAAAACGATTTATGGCATCAGAAGTGTGTGTGAGCGCCAGAAGGAAAGCGGAAAAGGGGCCAAACGGGAGCCCAAGGTTACCCCCCAAGCGGGGGCTTTAACCAGAGTCCCCTCTCTGCACTTCATTGTGGCACAGACTTGTATCTAGAACGCTTTATCGTGCTCTTGATTGAGTTTTGGGGATCTCCCTCCCATATGACATCTGTCAGAGGCTCTCGTCTGATTAGCTATTTGTATTCACGTTACCCCCAATGTCCCCCCCTCCCAAGGGACTGCCTGCAATTAATCGCTGAAAGGATTACACGCCTCCCTCCCCCCCTGTGCTCTGTGCTCGGTCCTCGGCGAGCGCCCACTTAAATGATGCTAATTTATGGCCCTGACATTTCGATACAGGGGCCCTGGCCCAGGACGGTGACAGGACTCTGCTCATTTGCTGCTCGGTTTGCCCCCGAGGGGGAGGGTTTTCGGCAAAACTTTTATAAGCCCAGATTAGTCGGAATTGTTGGCAGACTTGTCTGCTCGCTTTACAGATAATCATGTAGGTTTTATAGAGGGAGTAACAGGGTCTATAGAGTGGCAGAAACTAGAAAGAGAAAGAGCGAAAGAGAGGGGAGATGCCAGCAGGGAGAAAGGAGAGCCAAGGCCTCTGCGATCTCTCTCAAGCCTTAACCCATTTGAGGGTCTAATATTTCAGAATAATATATGGCGGGGGGGTTCTTTATTTATGTAAAGGAATTAACATTTGAACTTAAGATAACTATCGATAATACCTACACGATATTTAAAACGCCTAACCGATAGGGGGCTATCGATATGACAGTCGATATTTGGAAGCAGAAGCCAGAAAGTTGATTGAAAGTCGGGAAAACAGACTCAATAATCTTGAACTTTGTTTTCTTGTTCGATCTAAACAATAATTTATTATAAATCTTACATTTATTTAAGGTTTAATAGCTAATTTTTAAGTTAATGTTCAAGAAATGTGGCTTAAATATGTCTTTTCCCCCACTCTCGCGTTTCCGTCGTGGTTTCCCCTCTTTTCGCCGTCGTTTTTCCAGGAATGGGATCTAGGGATCGTATCATCGTTGCTCTTCGTTTTTCTAGGGCTTGAATCATCGTTTGGCTGGGATTAGCGCTCCAAAATAAAGGCTTAAACGTCTATCCTGTATGCATAAAGATTATAGCGGTGGGGTGCGTATTTAGGGATTGAAACCATTGGAGAATCCCCTCAAATGTGAAGCCATAAGGCATTTGATCAGGTAAATTACAATTGGGTGGCTAATGCAATGAGAGTGCACTCCAAACCAGCTCCAAACCAGCTCCAAACCACCCCCAATGCCGCTCCTATCCCACCCCCACCTCATCCCCATTGTTGCCTAATCAGCGTCCGACTCACACGCTAATCAACTGTGGCCGCCAATTAGCCAAAGGCCATGGCCTCCGCTTTCAGGCCAAATAGAGCAGGAGCCGACCCAAATCGGGGGTTTGTGGGAGGCAACAGGAGAAGAAAAAGACAGGCCCAAGGGCTGGGGGCTGGGGGAGCACATTGAATTTGAGGTGTGATTATTGCGTCAATCGCCCTGACAACAATCCGGCATGTTGCAGGTGGCGGAAGGGGCAGAAGCGGAGGCGGAAGCGGAACCAGGAGAAGTGTTATCCGATTTGCCGCATTGAATGATCTCCGAAGAGTCCATGTTCAGGCACCCGAGGAGCATCTTGAAGACCCCGTCCAGTTTCTTGGGATCCATGGCGATGAGGTAGAGCACTAGAGGGGAGGAGAATCAGGCGGTTGTACGGAGGAGGAGGAGGAGCAGTGTCTCTCTCGCTGCTTACCTCCCGCCAGGGCTGCGCCCACAATGAACATCTGGAGGGCCGAGGGAATGGTGATGTCGTTCAGGGACAGACGGACGCTCGTCTCAAGGTTCAGCGGCGGCGACTCCAGGGGGTCACAGGTCGGGCTCGGAGCGATGCTCTGGTTGGCGGCACTGGCCGCATTGGAGGCACTGTACCTGCCGCTCGACACGCACGAGATCACCTGGCTGGCGATCATCCGCTCGGCGGCACTGCGGATCTCCGACGCGGCGGACGTCCGCAGCGGCTTGGCCGGCGCCGGCGCCACCGCTGGTGCCACCGCTGGCTCGGCCTCGTACTCGACGCTGATGCGCACCATGGCCTGCCGTGCGACGGGAATGTCCTTGAAGACGGCCAGGATAGACTGTTTCTCCCCCTGGACCCCGGCGGCGGGGGCAAAGGTCGAGTAGACGCTGAGGTGATGCGGAAACTGGCAGTCGGCCTTGGGCTCCGGGCCGTTCAGCCGGACGACCACCTCCAGGGAGCTGAACGGCTCGATCCGGCCGAAGAATGGCGTCACGTGGTACTGCTCGACGGCATTCGTCTTCATCTTGAAGATCACCGGCTGCTGAAAGGAGTTCAGGAGGGTCAGAATCCGCTTCTGGCTCCGATTGGCGGGAGCGCAGAATTTCAGGCACTTCGGGGACGCCGACAGAAGGTCGTAGACGCCACATGCCTCGTCCTTGTGCGATGGATTATTGTCCGCGTTAGCCATGAGAACTGAAATTTCCCGCCGAAATGGAATCGGAATCGGATTTGGTGGCGAATCAGCAAATTTTGGCTCAAATTTTGTTCGACAGCAGCTCGTACCCCGTGCCCCGTGCCCCGTCTGACTGAAAAGGCAATGCAATCTATGGCCTCCGTTGTCGCTGCCAAACACCCCAAAAAGAGGAGCCCCTCAACTGTCGAAGAACGGACATTTATTAGAGCTCTACTTTCGGGCGTTTTCTAGGACAGAATGGCATGCATCAGATCCACATAGTTGACCAGGCCCTGATCGTTGACCCGGTCCTTGAGGAGGCCCTCCATCTCCTCCTCGGACAGGGGCTCGCCGCATTCGGTGAGCAGGCGCCGCAGTCTCTCGGCGGGCAGGAAGCCCGTGCCCTGCTCGTCCAGGAACCGCAGGCTGCAGATGTACTCCTCGGCCTTGCCCTTGGCCTGGCCGGGGTCCACTATGCCCGAGTTCTCGCCCAGCCCGAAGTAGATGCCGAGCACCAGCTCGAAGGACACCCGCTCGAGGGACGCCGCCTGCAGCTTGCGGACGTGCCGCTGCACCAGCGACTCGTGCGGATTGGCGCCCATCGCGCGCAGGCAGTCCCCCAGAAGGAGCACGGATATCTTGCCGTCGCCGCGTCGCTCGTAGTGCCGGAAGACCTGCTGCAGCCCCGGGAGGTGGCCTTTAGGGCTGGACTTTGGCTTGGGTTCTTGTGGCATGGCTAAAACTGGTAGATGAAATGTTGGCCTCAATGGGGGTATAGAAAATATATATATATGGACTTTTCGTAGGTTTTTTGTCTTCTTCAATAACCCAGAATTTTTGTGGAAGTGAAACAAAGTTTTTTTGAGTGGAAAAAAACGATTGATTGATACACAAATTTGTGTGTTCTTCTTGGGGATACTTCAAGCGTTTTCCCTGGACACTTTTGGAGTTGAAATCCAAGACAGCGTCACGTAGCTTTTGTAGCTCTAAAGATGTATCTTTTATGTGCACTTAATCGTACTTTGAGGCGACATAACAGCCGTATGGAATGGGCAAGATATGGGAGAGAAATGGGAGAGAAATGTGCCATAGAAGCTTCACTTCACCCTAGGGTCCCGCCTCGAAGGCTTTCCAGATGCAGAATCAGGGGTAGAATGGCTCCTACCACTCCTTCAGAGCTGCCCCACAGGAAGACACAAATAACCTTCGAAAAATTCATTCCTTTAAGTGCGTCTATTCCAGTGACCAAGAAGAAAGTCCATTAAGAAACTGTTTAAAAAACATAATTTTGCTAAATTTCTCCACTTGAAGAATCATTAAATAACCAAGGTTTTTGCGCATCAACTTTTTTTCAATTCTTTAAAAATAAAATAAATTATAATTCTAATTTTAAGGCAAGAATGGGTGCGTCTAACCTATTGACGATAATCAAAACAATTGAAGGCCTAAACAGGGAATTGTTTGAGTTTTTATTCGTGGCCATGCAGTGCCTATAAAGCGGTTTAAATAGAACTTCAAAGACTAAGAGACTCCCCAGCCCTCTTTATATAGAAACTGCCTGGTTTTGCCCTCCGTTTTACCCACAAACCAAAGTCGAGGCAACTCCTCCAAGCCTGCAGATTGGAGCAGGCGAATGGCTGAAAGATTCACTCAGGCATGACTGACAAATCAACGACCAGGACGAGGACAGTGACCACAGGATGGGTCCTCGGTCCCGGCTCCTGTGTGACTGTGTGATTTTGCAACCAGTTTGCACTCTGCTTGAGCGCATTTCATGCAATTTGATGTTTATGGAATTATCACGAGCCAGCAGCAGGGGGAGGGGGGGGGGGGGGCACAGACGGATGGCCATCGATGGGAGAGTCCCGGCCATCGTCCTGTGTGCCATTTGCGACACACTTTACTTAGTTATCGTCTGCGGTGGATGTGCCTGCCTCCTGCCGCCTCCCGCCTCCTCCCGCCTCCTGGATGGTGCCTCCTGCCTCATAATGCACTTTGCATGTTAAATATTTAATTAAATGAAAAATAGCAAAAACCCTCGACAGTGGCTGGGGCCTCCGTGTGTGCTTCTGGAAGGGCAAAAAACACGTTCATTTGTTTCGTGGTGCCGGTGGCTGCCTCCGTGAGTCAGTCTTCATTTATTGTAAATGAGTTCCAGGCTGTGGCTCCATGGCGGAGGCTGTGGCTGTGGATTCAGGCACCACACACAAATGGCATTTCAATTCAATTCAATTCCAATTCCCAATGCAAATAATTTGCAGCCGAATGGCATTAATGCCGCTGAAATGCGATGACGAGGAGGAGCCCTACAGACACGCCTACACACACACACCCACACCCACACCCACAACTCCCCTCCCATCTGCCTGAACATGTTAATAAAATTTCTTTAATTTCTTTAAAGCCAAATGGTTTTTTTTCTCTTTTATTCAGGAACGTAAATTTTTTTTTTTTTTTTGATTTTCACTGAGTTTTTTTCGCTTGCTATTCGCATGGCTTCTGTATGACCACGATAAAGTAGTCGTCCTTCGGGCAGAGCATCACCTCGTGGTAGAGGGTCCGCATCCGCAGGGCCGTGAACTCGTTGGTGGCGTCCAGATCGAGGACCACCTGGCGGGCCTTCTCCCGCAGGGTCTGCATCGTGGCCGCATAGTGCACGGACAGGGTGTTGTCCAGCGTGGTCTTGATGGGAATGCCGTCGTTGTCGATCACGATGATGCCCACCACGTTCTTTAGGGCCTGGAAGCGCTTCAGCATCTCCTCCACCTCGGCGGACATTTCACGGCGCTTTGCTGTTGTGTTTTGTCGAGAGAAATATTTTCGATTTGTTGTGTTTAGACTCGGAGTCGGAATTATACTGAGGAAACGGCACTGGCAGTGAGTGGGGGATTGACATTTCAAGGCCCACTACGTACTTTTGTTGCCGTAAATAAGCATCGAAGTTCGTAACAATCCCGGATGTCTGTCTGTCTGTCCGTCCGTCTGGCAAAAGTTTCCCTTCGTTTCGTTTCGTTTCGGGAAATTAATTGAATGCCGGGACGGGGCTCCTGGTCCTTGCACTCGGAATCGCAGATGAAATGTTTGCATCAAGTTTTGTGCGGAAATTATGCCACTCTTCCGGACTCGAAGCCGGACTCGGACAAAGGCAGAGAGACCGGCGGCGGCCCATCGGGAGCTTGTTATGAAAAGAGTGTAAAATTGTTCACTTTTCAATTAATTAAAAGTCTTAAAACTCATAATGAAATTACTCAAACGAGCAGACAGCCGGCAGACAGCCGGGCAGCAGGCAGCAGGCAGCAAAGGGCTGCTCCATATGCCTCCGCATATCCTTCTTTGGGGCTGGGTCTCGTTTCCCCAATTCATTTGATAATTTATTTAATGTCCAGGTGAAAAAACCTCAAATGCAATTTGTCAGCCAGTGCCCGAAAATGCCTCTCAAAATGTGGAAAATGGTCTCCAACTTTGTTGTACGTCGGGGGGCGATTGAGAGGGGGCTGGAGGGGGCCTGGAAAGTGATATAAATTCTATGGCATATTTGCTGAATAAATATTGTGTTTTATTCGCTGGAGTGCCAGAGGATTCCTCGAACACGAAACTAAAATATTTACAAATGTTCTGGCAATTTATGCAACAGAAAAACATCGGGTTTCACTTTTTGGCACTCCGGTGTGCTGGCATTTTTCGACTATTTGATTTGTGTGGAATGCAATGTAGTTTTAATATTTATGGAAAAATACCTGCTGCGGATTTCCCTGAGAGAGGAGGCCTTTGTCCATCCCCCCCACCCCCCCTGTAACGATTGTCGAGTTTTCTCCACCAAATGTAACTTTTTTTCGACGTCAATTCGCGCGCCTTTTTCCCTTTAATTTATGAAATTTTAGAACACTGATTTAGCATGAAAAAGCAACAAATTACTGAAATCCAAATATCTGGAGCAAGTCCGAGTAATTCATATAATCGAAAAGCTTCCCCTAAGTCGAGACATTCTCATTATCCAAGACGGGGCTGTGATCCAAGGCCTTGGAAGTGTCCTCGATGTGGAAGATGCCTTTAAAAAGAACTGAGGGGAAAGCTGAAGCCTCTGCTGGTGATTAAAGAAGCAACCGCTCACCTGCCACGACAAAAGCCAGGACTAAAAGAGTCCAGAACAACCAAGAACGTGGCCCGCGGACGCTCTTTGCCTTCTGCGGCTCCTTTAGAGCAGGCTGCTTCTCCAGGAGCGGCTCCTCCAAGGCTTGGGTTGGGACATCTGGGAGTCGCTCTGGGGCTGGGGCCTCCAGGCAAACGCGTATACGGGCCACGCACATATCTGAGCGGGGAGTCCGCTTGAAAACGGCCTTGGGGGCCGCGCGATCGCACGGTCGAAGGCCTTCGACCGGGATGTAGAAGTACTCGACGAGGAACCGATGCTGATAGCAAGTGCCCGGCTGGAAGGCGTAGCGCCACAGGCTGATCACGACTGTCGAGGTGCTGTAGGGCTTCACCAGGCCGACGGTGGGCTTCACGATGTAGTGCTGCGCGTAGTTTGTCTTCAGCTTGAACATCAGCACCAGCTCCGTGTTGTTGATCAGCGTCATCTCCTGGCTCTGGACGCGATTGTACGGGGCATTGAAGACCAGAAACTGTGGAATGGTCACTATTGGCTCCATCTCGTTGCTCTCTCCCACTGTGTTCTGCTCGAAACCGATTTTTCCTGATTCTGTTCAACACGAGAACTGAAGTTTACTCGATAATATTGGACACTATACGCCCAGGCCGCCTCTATGAAATTTAAAGCTATGTTTCCTTTGATTGAATTTTATAGCCGATGTCAATTATTTTTGACTCGTGTAATGAATCCGTGATTCTGTGATTAATTGCAAATTAATTGATATTTTTTTCTGTGTGTCGGATTTCCAGTGCTTTGTCGCCTGGCGCTGTTTAATAAAGAATAATTTATTAATCAGTGGAATCATTGGCCATATTTGCACATCGGTATAACGGCAAATATTTTATCAATTCGAGAAGGCGATAATGATATCAACGCGGGGGCGGGGGGCGGGCTCAGGCCGGCTTTGGCTCTCGTTTAAGGTGGAAAATTCGAGTAAATAAATTATGGGAGTCTGATTTAATTTTCAATTAGCAAGGAGCACCACACACAGGCTCCTAATTACATTGTCGGGCATTGTCTAACGCTGTTTTGGGGCTCCAAATTTTAAATTATGATTGAGCAGCACGTGCCCTCTGTGCTTTGTTCTTAATTGAATTTGCATTAATTACAGCAAAGGACTAGAAGAACATGAGGACAAGTCCCACAATGAAGTGTATCTCCAAGTGTGGTGGAAATTTACACCTTCAAGGGCTCAGTGGAGAGGGGCCTGCCCCCTTCCTGGGGATCCACAAATCCACAAAAATCGTTTCCTGCCTGCAATTTGATTTAGAGCGACTTGGGGAGAGGTTTTTTCTTGGGTTACAGACAGACGGAAAGACAGTTTATAAGCCACTGCCACTGGGGCAGGCAGAAGCTGGTAAAGTGTGACAGTTTTTCATTTGCCGCTCGCTTGACTCCGCCAAATGCCTGGGGATACAATTTTAAATTAAATATTATAGCCCTGACTCTGGTCTCATCCTCATGTGGCAGCCTCTGGGCCTCTGGGTCTCTGATGAATGCGTAAGCACGAGGAGGAGGAGGAGAAGGAGGAGGAGAAGGAGGAGGAGGAGGAGGAGTGCTTTCTGCCGCGTGTGGGAGTATCGGTATCTGCTGCCGACACCTCCTTTTCAGGGGGTCTGTAAAGGACGTCATCCGGCGGCTGACGCAAATGATGTGCATCCGATATCGAAATATCTTTTGGGTTAAATGCATTCCGCGAATGGCAAAACAAGAACCAAACTTTCACCCACTCATACATTCAAATGTGCAGAAAACAGCATCAGATCTCTGAAAACGAAGAAAAGCATACAAACACATACATATTTTTGTCGAAATATGATAGATACTTCATAAACGAGAGTTAAGCGAAACTCAACCGTGGAAAACTATCGAATTAAGATGTGAAAACGATAAGAAAATGAATCACTAGTCGTTCGGCTTGTGGCAGTGAAAGTTTTGTGTTCGATAGCTCAAAAACGGATCTTTAGCGAGCCTTTTGCGATATCGTTTGGGAGTAGTTGTTGATCAAAACAAATATTTGTTTTCGAGCCCGTAGCCCGACTCATTTTTGCTCGCTTTTGAGCTCGTTTGCGAGCATTTTGCGGAACTCTCGCCAAAGGCGGCACGTTTCGTGATTTGCTGGGATATCGCGTGTGTACTAACAAATGCAAAGATCCGCTCTCTCTGCGTTCTCTCAGTAGCCAGCCGAACGCCAGAGTCAGAGCCAAAGTCCCTCAATCTGGCAACCCATCGTGGGACGCTTTCGTACAGAAGGTAATCGATACTCGATACTCGTTACTCGATACACGATACTCGTTAGACGATACTTGATGCGTGCGGATCAAGCCACGAGGTGAAATAATTGAAGAAAATCAAACGAATTGTGCGGCAAAATAGCTTCGAGCAACCCCTGGAATCAGTTAACAGTTACCCGGTAAGACACACCACATTTCCACGCCATACTTGACTCCAGCCCCCTCTTCGTCTGCAGACAACAATACAATGTCCGCCGTGTCCGATTTGGATCGCCAGATCGACCAGCTGAAGCGCTGCGAATGCCTCAAGGAGACCGAGGTGCGGGCCCTGTGCCGCAAGGCGCGCGACATACTCGTCGAGGAGTCGAACGTGCAGCAAGTGGACACACCCGTGGCTGTGGCCGGCGACGTGCACGGCCAGTTCTACGACGTGATGAAGCTGTTCCGCGTGGGCGGCGATGTGCCCGCCAATAACTTTCTGTTCCTGGGCGACTATGTGGACCGGGGCCACCACAGCGTGGAGACCATCCAGCTGCTGCTGGCCCTCAAGGTGCGCTATCCGGATCGCATCACTCTGGTACGCGGCAACCACGAGAGCCGCCAGATCTCGCAGGTCTACGGGTTCTACGACGAGTGCCTGCAGAAGTACGGCTCCGCGGCCGTGTGGCACTACTGCACGGACGTCTTCGACTACATGTGCCTGTCGGCCATCATCGACGGCAAGATATTCTGCATCCACGGCGGGCTGTCGCCCTCCATCTCGACCCTCGATCAGATCCGTTTAATCGATCGCAAAATGGAGATACCCCACAACGGCAGCATGTGCGACCTCCTGTGGAGCGATCCCGAGGACCAGATCGGATGGAGTGTCTCGCCCCGCGGCGCCGGCTACCTCTTCGGCCACGACGTCGCGGCCGAGTTCAACCGCGCGAACGGCCTCGACATAATCTGCCGCGCCCATCAGCTGGTCATGGAGGGCTACAGGTGGCACTTCGACCAGTCCGTCCTGACCGTCTGGTCGGCCCCCAACTACTGCTATCGCTGCGGCAACGTGGCCTCCATTCTCAAGCTGGACGAGCAGCTGAATCGCGAGTTTGTGATCTTCGATTCAGCTCCGGAGAAGTCTCCCGCCTGCCCGGCCAAGCTGAAGCCCTGTCCGGATTACTTTCTCTAGGGAAAGCATTCTTTTGGAACACTAATAAGAATCTAAAGTACAAAGAACCATAAATAGAGCTACCATTAAACGTATTCACCTGAAAGTATCGGCCTTTTGTCAACCAATAAATACAAAGGGGTCTATTGGACCTCTCTCTTTCTAAGCCAGCTACTTTTATGCCCTGTTGCCATGCCAACTCTCTTTCTTATTGAACTTCCTTCTATTTCCCACTCTGTACCGCGCGGCTCACGGCTGAGACGATGCTCTCTCTCTCTCAGGCCACGCTCGCACATAAACGTCTCTATCTGAACCAGCTTCTTTTACCCATTGCTCTCTCTTTCTCTTTCTGAGCAGTTCCTTATTGATCTTCCTCTCCATCTCTCTGTCTATCGCGTCTCAGACTCAGATTCTCTTTCCCTCTCAGGCCTCGCTCTCGGCAAACACGAATGGAAAGAGTAACGGACTGCTCTACTGTGTAGTTGCCTTCTTTGCCTCTGCCTGAAGATCCTCTCTCTTGCTTCTGTGCTTCTCCTACAATATCCCCTCAACGACTACCGATACGCTTTGTTCTTGTGAATCTCCCACAGACATATAAAGGGGGCTCACCGACGCTTGAATGCACTACAAATGTTCACTTTAAAAGGCACTTATATTTACGGCATGAATGAATTTTAATTTTCATCAAATCTCTATTCAATTTAGCATAAATTTAAAAAAAAGAATATCAATATTCATGCAAAAAGATTAAGGAACAAAATTTAATAGAAATAACTCAAATTTGCGTTGCTCAAAAATGCGAGACTCGCTTTGAAAAATATTTTCTATAGGCAGTGCTGGCCAGAGGACACTGAAAAAAATCTCAAAAATCTATAAGAGTGTCCTAATTATAAACAAGAAATTTTGGGTTGTGGAAAGTCCTTTTCAAAGGACGAAAAATCGAAAATAAAAGCATCGAAGTAGGTGTATCAATAATGAAAAAAAGTAAGAAAATTGTTTAAAATATGTTTGTTTTGAGTGATTTTATGGCAAGAACATGAAAATCCGAACGAAATCTGCTATTTCCGAGACCGTTTTGGGGTCTGTTCTGCGAAACGCACCACAAACACACGACTCAAAATCGTTTAAAAGGGTTAAAACTGTACTTAAAGCTAGTGCTAAAAAGTGTTTGGGAGACTCCACCCTCGTGGAGTGTATAACCCTCAGCCATCCGCTTCCTGGTTCCACTTTAATCCCTGGGAATAGCTAATGCAAACTTCTATAATATTTAGCTGAAAAAAAGGTCAACAAAGCATAAAAAGAATGCCTTGACATCACCTTTTTCAATCAACTAAAAAGTGTCGACCCCCAGACCCCCAGACCCCCAGCAGCGAGTGGCACCCACCAGCGACTCAATAAGCCGGCATTTTATTTGCATTTTTTTTGCCACTTGTTCGGGCTGGTGCCTGCCCCAGCCTGCCGTCTGTCTCCGGGGCTGTCTGTCGCCATTTCTGCCGCTTGGTTGGCCTCCCTTTTCACTCCCGTCAACGGCTCCCGTCATCGTCATCGTCATCTTCGGGATGGTGGTGCGGCTTTGGCGGCAGCAAATTCATCATCGTCTCAGCACGCGTCTGTCAGCCGCGCTCTAAGGATACAATAAATGTCTTTCGCGGTCGCCCATTTCTCAGGCACCCGGCCTCCACCCGGGTACGGGCACGGCTACGGGTCCGGGGCTCTTCTGAGTGAAATACTCTGTCGGATTAATATGCAGTAGCGTTTTTTTTTGGTCTGCTTTCTCTTTGGCTTGTATCGTCATTCGCCTGCTGGCTGTTGGTTTATTCATTTGCCTTTTTTCTTTGTTTTTTCCGCAGTCTCAGGTGCACTTTGGGGCTAAGAAATTAAACCACTTTGTGCGGGAGCCAAAAAGATGGCCAAAGCCCCATTGATTGGTTAATCTATATACGATTTATTCTAGGGGTATCAGAAGTACAAGCAAAGATTCAGGACTGGTCCTCCGGGTGGGGCTGGGGCTGGGGCTGGGGCTGGGGCTGGGGCTGGGGCTGGGACTGGGGCTGGGGCTGGGGCTGGGGCTGGGGCTGGGGCTGGCGCTGGGGCAGCGGGCTCTTGGGTGGTTCCTGGAGTTGAGCCGCCTTGAAGCCCTTGTACTCGATTTTGCTGATGGCAACCATCTCGTCGAAGGCCTGCTTGGCCAGCCAGTGCAGCACGGGGTTGTTCCACAGCTTGAGGATGGTCTGGTGGTTCGTCTGGCCGTCGGGCGCCTTGCTGTTGGCCATCTTGCGGTACCAGGACCAGAGGAAGAGGAAGGAGCGCATCTTGTAGCGCCACAAGTGGTTCGGAATGTAGCGTATGATGTCCTGCAGATGGCCGGAGGCGTTGGCGCTCAGGTTCTGCAGGACATTGAAGTCGATCAGGCGGTAGATGTAGCGCAAGTTCTTCAGATACGTGATGTTGTTCTCCTCCAGGGCGATGACGGCCATGCGGATATAGGGCTCCGAGTAAATGGGCCCCTCGGACGGCTCGAAGCTCCGCTTCACCGAGAAGCCATCGAACCGCTCCAGCTCCTTGGCAATGTCCCGGCCGCAGTCCTGGAAGTCGCTCCACCAACTGGCCCAGCTGCGGTAGTTCCTCGCGGCGTAGACCTTCACCCACTCCTTGGCTATGGTGTGCCGGATGTAGGCATTGTCGTCGGCCTGGGCCCTGTCCTCCACGAAGTGGTACTTGACCGAGTCCGCCATCTGGGACTTCTTGGCACGAATCCGGTAGAGCGGGAATTGCTTGAAGAAGCGCACGGCGTGGGACATCTCCTCCGACTGCGGCAGTCTGCGGCGTCCCCCGCAATGGCTGGCGATGTCCAATTTGAAGCCGCCAATGCGAAAGACGGCCTTTTCCGGACACGGGCGCTTTCCGCTCCTCGTCTTATCGAACTCCTCTGCCCGGCGTTTGCGCCCCATTTCCGGGTGGTACGATTCGAGTGGCTGGAAATTGTGGCCACCGATCCGTTGGATTCGTCCGTAACTGGCGTCGTTCGATCCACCAAAGTTCCCAAAGTTTCGACGTCCAGAATCACAGCGTGGACGAGCATCAATAAACCCGGAATCGTTGCCACTGCGGTAATCGTCAGAGTCGTTCAGATATTGGGAGCTACGATTCCCCTCGAAATTGTGGGAGCTGCGATTCCCTTCGAAGGCCTGGGAGCTACGGCTCCGATCGAAATTCTGGGGGCTACGATGCCCCTCGAAAGTGTAGGATCTACGATTCCCATCGAGATTCTGGGAGCTACGATTCCCTTCGTAGCTTCGTAGCTTCGAGCTGCGGCTCCAATCGAAATTCTGGGACCTTCGATTCCCACGATCATTTTCGGAGCTGCTATCTTCGTATTTCGACCAGTGGCCAAGGCGACGGCTTTGTATCGATTCTGGGGTACAACGACGTGGATCTGAAAAGGAAGGATCAACCCCACGATAAGCGAGCAGAATGCCAGACGATAGCCGCAATAATTACCGAATGGAGGGCTTCGGCCAAAGATGTTGGCATAGTCGGGGTATCCACAGCGACCTGGAATAGGACCCATGGGGGATCCACAGCGACCTGGACCAATAGGGGATCCACTGCGACCTGGAATAGGACCCATGGGGGATCCACAGAGTCCTGGAATAGCATATAAAGGGTCTCCATTGCGACGTCGAGCCATGGGGGATCCACTGCGACCTGGAATAGGACCCATGGGGGATCCACAGCGACCTGGACCAATAGGGGATCCACTGCGACCTGGAATAGGACCCATGGGGGATCCACAGAGTCCTGGAATAGCATATAAAGGGTCTCCATTGCGACGTCGAGCCATGGGGGATCCACTGCGACCTGGAATAGGACCCATGGGGGATCCACAGAGTCCTGGAATAGCATATAAAGGGTCTCCATTGCGACGTCGAGCCATGGGGGATCCATTGCGACGTGGATCAGTAGGAGACCCTTTTTCGGCACGGCCTCCTGCAACGTTTTCACGGAATATGTTCGCGTAGTTTGGAGGATCCTTCGAGTAATCCCCGAGACTGGGATCAGTGGGGGATCCTGGCGGGTTCCCGTGGAAGGCGTACATGTAGCTGGCATCATCCTTGGCGAAGTCCACGTCACGGCGGTCGGTGCGACGTGGACTCGAGGACCAAGCGCAGTTCTGCGGCGGCGATGGTGGAGGACGTTCAAACATGTAGCGGCCGGGCATGGCCTCTCCACGCCTGAGAATCTCATCCACGCTGGGCACAGAGCGGTCACTGACACTGCCCGGAAAATACGGCGGACGCTGCCCAAACATCTGCAAGCACAAAAACAGGTATTTTTTCCGGACTTTACTCCACTGAAACTCACGCGAGGATTCAAATTTTGGCAAAAGTTTCCGTCGGCCAAATACTGCATTTTCAAAATAAGCAACAAAAAAGGCTAGAAACTATTTTCGAAACAATATTTTCACAATTTTCTTCACTGTTCTCGAATGATGCACAATTACAAATGACGAATAAAGTGAGACTTTTGCTTTAGGGAAAACAAAAGAAAAGTGACTGGGAATATCACGCCTACTATGTTTTGGAAAACAGGCAAGTTATATGAAAAACGTGTGTGACAAAATAGGCATAGGGTTGCAAGGGGATAAAAGGAGTGCCATTATTTTATTTATTATTACTATTTTATTTAATCAACTTAGGGAATATTATAAAAATATGATGAACAAATTCATTACGCATTATAAAATATTATAAAAACATTATAAAATATTATACAAATATTATAAAATATAAAAAAATTATAAAATATTATAAAAACATTAATTAATATTATACAAATATTATAAAATATACAAAAATTATAAAATATAAAAATAATTATACAATATTTTAAAAATATTAAAAAATATTATAAAAATAGTACAAAATGTTATAAAAATATTATAAAATATTATTAAATATTATAGAATAATTTCCAGACCCGTTCCATCTATTTGGGTATTTTTTTAGGAGATCAAAAAAAAAAAAAAATATATCATCAAAGAAACGTGAAAAAGCAAACAAACAAAAAAAATCCTTAAAAAGTAGGTTTTAGCTAGAATGTCAGTTAGAGTCTTAATTTTAATTTGTGTACTTCTTGTAGGAGTGGAAAACCTCCCATTTTCATGCCCTTTAAGGCTTTTCCTTGAAGAAACGCTCAAGAAAATACTCTCCGGGCTCTGCCGGCCCTGGTTCGGTAATAATTTATTGCAATCACTCAACTCAACGGCCACGTCAATGGCGACAATAAAAATGGATAAAATAAATGGTGCTCGTCTGTGGCAGTCGTCTGTGCAATATATTTTAAAATTGCATCCCAAAGGATGCTCCCAACAAAAAGGGAGAGAAAGCATTCGAATAAAATGTGAGCCACGTCGCGGCAAAAAAATTGAAATAAATAAGATATAAAGAGAGCGAGCGAGAGCGGGAGAGGGAGAGGGGCAACAATTTATGCATCAGAGATACGAAACAGACGATACAAACATATAGGTTTACGATCCCAGGCCCCCATGTGACCCATTCGCCGCGATAAGTGTGTTTATTTGAGCTTTTCCAATGCAATATTTACAATGCAGCGACACCCATCTTTGGGCCCTGCCACACACACACGTGGCAGGAGGATGGAGCTGTGCCTTGGGCTCGCGACTTGTGCTGTTTGCTTATTTTGTTGTCCTTTGGGTGGTGCTGGAGCTGCTGCTGACTCGGCGACTCGGCGACTCGGCCACGCCCCGTGTCCATGGCCGCAATTAAAGCAAACAACCAGAACCAGATCCAGATCCAGAGGGAAACTAATCTCAAGCGGCTCGTAAATTCCAAGCGGGGCATTCCTGTGGGACATCCAGGGACATTCCCCATCCCCTCGCCTCCCCAGCCGCCCTGCGGCCACGACGCCAGCGGAATGACTAAGCTGGCTTTCTAATTCCTTCTCTTTGTTTGTTTGCCCAGCCAGGAGGATGCCGAAAGAAGTGGCCATCGCCTCGCATCGCATCGCATGTGCTGCGGCAGGCCACAAGGAGGTGCCTGGTGGCCAGGATCCTTTGGCGTCATTTGCATATTAATTAAATGTCAAAAGGGTAACGGCAGGCAAACAGCTGCTGCTCGTACTCGCCTTCAATTAAATTGACTTGCGATTTGCTTCTGGTTTTGGATTTCGATTTGCAACTAGCCCAATCAAGGGCGATTTGTGGGTGAAGAGAGGGAGAGAGGGGGCCTGTAAGATAGGCAAGCACAGGAGATACTCTTGCTGACGGTTTGCTACGTTTGAATACATTTTGATTGCTTGTAGAAGGTAAAGAGCCTAAAAGAGCCGTGTGGATCGTCAGAGAGGTACAAATGGAAAAAAACAGTGATCGGTAACAGTGAGAGGCAACAGGGAGAGGCAACAGTGAGCTGTAACGAGAGGTAACAGTGCGCTATGACAGTCAGCGGTAGCAGTGAGAGGCACTGCGCTGTGACAGTCGGCGATAAAAGCGAGAGGTAACAGTAAGCGGTAACAGTGGGAGGTAACAGTGGGAGGTAACAGTGGGAGGGAACTGTGCGCTGTAAAAATGCGCGGTAACAGAGAGCTGTATCTGTTAGCGGCTATAGGCTATAACCTGCCTTGTTTACAGCGCTGTTGCTCTTAAGAAATTCCCCATGGAATAATGGATCTGCCAGGGATCCCACCAACCATTTTCGCTACGCTTTTTCCAAGCAATATCCATAAGGAAAATGGAAAAAAAGTGTAAATATATGAGACACTCAGCTTAGAGCGAAGAAAAGATTGTGACAACAGCACCAATTGTTTGCCAAATACAGTTTTTGCCTCCGAACCACAGCCAGAAATGGATTTGCAAACTAGATTTAAACTTCACTCCAAAGGCAAGTGAGTCTTCGGCCGCCATCTGTGCGGGCTTACATCGAGACGAAGCTGCCAGCTCCTACTCCGGCTTCTCCGCCTTCAACTCGTTTTCTCGATTCAAAAGGAAAATGCCATAACCCGCTTATGACGCACTGGCCCCGCCGCAGGAGGACGGAAGGAAGCCTGACAACGACAAGTGACATTTTGCGTCAATGACAAACGGGTCTCACTTTTCTTGTGGCGGGCCCCGACAGATCGTACTCCGGCTCGGGTTTAATTGGCAGCTGCACACGAAACAATTGGGCGGCCAGAGATGGGACTGGGCCTGGGGCTGGGGAAGGACACGACCGGCTGACAGGGCTACATATACCACTTTTACGCTCTGTGGTTTTTACCTGGTAAAAGTTTCTGGGGAAATCCTTAACCTCGTCCTAGACTTTTGCATATTTGAAGCATTTTGCAATTTCAGAACAGAGTCATGTAGAAGCCCTGAGCACAGGGACAGACCATGACTATTGTCAGTCCCTCTTTGCAAAAGATATTTGCATTTTGCGGTACAGCCAGACAGCCCTCCCCTCCATTCATCTATCCTTCCATCCCAAACTTCAAAATGGAGTGTTGTTTCTCGGGCATTTCAGTTAATGGATATTCTTCGGTTAGACGGCGACTAATCACTATCCAAGCAAAGGTTACGCACAAATCCCAGACATGTCAATTAAGTGATGAAAATTCCCCGGCACCAGTCCCAGCCCCATCCAGCATTATCCCTCGCCATCTACGCCCTTCTGGCTGCGGTAATTTGCCAGGCAAGATGTCTTCTGCTCCAGTCAAAAGCCAAAGTTGGCAACCGCAGCGGCAGCAGCAGCAGCAGCAGCTGTCAAAACGTATGGGGAATGTGGGGAGCTGCCACAAGGATGAGCAGCAACGCAACGCATCACGAATAAATAGAGTGGCTGCCCCCCCCCCACTAGAGCTCCCGAAACAAGCACTAGAGGCGCCACGGCGGGGGCTTAGGGGGGGGAGGAGCCTGCATTTCACAGGCTGCGGCTGAGCCTCAAAAGATATGCAAATCTTTTCCGTTTTGGTGGCTGTTGACGGAATGTCTTGCTCAAATGTTTGCTCCTCTGAACTCTGAGGCACGAAATTAGCACACAAATTACAACAAAACTGAAGTAAAACGGCGCGGCGTCTGAGGAATGTGCCTTTAAAATATTTATTTATCTTAATGCGAAATGTGTGAAAATTTCAGAGCAGAAGAACTTGCGCTTTACTCCTATTTGGAGCTGGGAATGGCGGGGTTTTGGGGCTGTGAAATCTATTTCTACTTACGAGTGTGTGCTGTTTAAAGATACAATACAAAACGATCTTAAATTCCCTTTTTTAGGTGATAAATATAACAGACGGAATGAAGCCTAGAAGACAAGAGGAAGGTAAGTAAAGAGTCTCCTAAACTTCTTCTTTCCGAGTAAGAGAAGGTGGGTCATACTGCCCTCCAGCCTTGTACGTTGTACAAAACTATTTCAAAAACAACTAACTTCAGAAGTATTGTAGGAGGGCGCATCGAGGCGTCGTTATCCAACGAAGGGTATGGGCTTGTAGGCTTCGAAGTAAGAAGTAAGTAAAAAAAATTGACTTTTTTTTAAAATTAATAAATAGCCTTTAAAAACGTGTTCTGGGAGCCACCAACTTTCTTGCTATATTAACAATGAATCAATCTATACAAAAAAAATTATTTCATATAAATCGGCAAGTTGCTTAAAAAGATATATCGGTCCGATAACCTGGCTGTTAACGATAACAGGCTGTTAACCTGGTGTGCTAACAGCGAGGTAGCCCTGTTACAGCAGTTCCCCTGAAATGCCTAAAAGTCTTCCAATATATACCACGTTTTTACCGAGTACCTAGACTTTTCACTTATTTTTTTGTATAAAACCAAACGAAAATCGACTGCACTTAAACGTTTTCAATGCATTATGTTACCCTAAGAACTGTCCAACTGAATTATTGAAAGACATTGAAACCTTTTAGCAGGAAATGCATTATTTCCCCAGAAAATATCCTTATATTATATACGAAAAAATTCTCCCTAAGTGTTTGCCAATCAATGGCTTACAGTAGTTTCCCCTTGCCTTTCCTTCCCTTTCCTGCTGATAATTTAGCACTTCCTCGGGTGTCAGCAAATCCAGTTACTGTTACTCGGCTTTTCACGGCTCGGCGCCCTCTCGCATTTGCAGTTGCCAACGATTTTCCGTAACCAGTCAAACGAAGTGACCTTTCGACTGAACTTGAATAAATCGCATAATGGCACAATGGCCATTGGAACCCTTTAAGCCCTTTTTGGCACTCTCATTCGTTGGCCCCAATTCTAAATTTTCGGCCACAAAAGTATGAAAAACACGTGGCACACTCGTGCCGTGCCTTTTGTGGAAAATCAAATTATCAGCAAATTTATTTAATGCATAAAATCGGGAGTTTTGGGGCCAAAAAACACGCTTTTTACACACGCAATTAGCGGGGTCGAGTTTTTACGGACACAAAAGCTGACCAGAAAAGCCATGGCAAATTAATCGAAATCAATGGCAATTTCCGGTGGTATTTTCGGTTGATTTTTCAGCGAAAAACTTTTGTGTGTCACCGAAAATTGAGGCGGACAATGGCAAAACCGCAGGATGCTTTTAGGGACAATAAATGTGTGTTAAGCGAGGGACATTATCCCGTGAATGCACAAATAAACCAAAGAATAAACAGTCCCTATTCATATGCCCGGATTTGTATTTGCCTGCTTAAGCGTCTAGTTTTATGACCGCAGCTGTGTTGTTGTTGCTTGTCTCTGGAATCTAGCTGTAAAGCTCTCACACGCATAGGCGGAACCAGCAGCAGCACACTAACACACGCACACACGCTGGCAGCGATGCGTTTCGTCGCGACGTCGCTGCGCATCGGCTGATCTTTCAATTCCCTTTTGCTCGACTGCTTCTAAATGAAACCGCAGCGCAGACCCGCCCCTCGCACCTTTTAATAGAAAATAAATATTACAGATTAATTCCCAAGCAAAGGGTGAACTTTTTTCAGCCCTAGCCAGCCTTGAAATCACACCAATCTCCTATGGAAAGGGACCCTTTCACAGCATACTCTGTGGCACACATTTAATTTAGCATAAAAGCCAAGTTTAGAAGTTTCCAAAGAGCCAGAGCCAGAGCCCATAGTTTGGGCCACATTTTGTTTACTTTTGGCCCGAGTTGATGAACTGTAAATGAACTTTGTGTTTGAATTCGATTTAGTTTTATTGCCACATGCTGCTCGAGCAGCCACTAAAGAAGCAGAGTAGAGCAGAGCAGAGCAGAGCAGAGCAGAGCCTTGGGCAACTGGTTTTGTGGCTGGGAGTAGACACAATATCGATGGGAATGCAATATGGCCAGGCACAAAGAACGTTTTAGTTGAGGCCAGCCAAAACCACAGAGATGTGCGGCTGCGGAATGATCCTTTCTCAGTGCCTGCCCAGAGAAATTCCTAGCATGTTGAATACCCCGCGTATACGTGATGTGCAGTGGCTGTGAAAAATCAAAAAAACCCCCCAACAGCTGTGACAATTAAATGGCGCACATTTATTTTTAATAAATTTAACCACTTAATATGCATGACAATCCAACAGATTTTCACACTGCCGTGGAGAGAAATGAAGACGGATGAGATGACAATTAAACCACCAATCGAGCATGAAATGTTTACCCACCGTGTATATATAGTGCACACTATTAAAAACTATATTTATTTATGGCCATAATAAAACTTATCAGTGGCAAACAGACCCGGGCGGGCGCGCAGCGGAGGAGACTTCACTTTTTATTTACATTTCCATTAAGTCAACACGGAGCGCCACACCCCCTCCCCCCCAAAAAGAGAGAAAAGAAAGCAGCAGAAAACCGAAAAAAAAAATAGGTGGAAAATTTAGGGAAACAAAGTCAACACAAATTTGCAATTTGGTATAAAATTTCCAGTGCGGCGACCGCTGCACAAATTGCTAATTCGCTAAAAACTTCACAGTTGACACAAGAAATTTGTGTGAATGCATTTTTTAAGCGTCAACAGGAGAGGACAGAAGGGGGCAGGAGGGGTGGCTGCAGGTCAAGTGTGCAGGTCAAAGACGGTTTTAATCGGAAGTCGGAGAGATTTTATAATCATAGCCAAATGAATCACATTTCCAGGAAGTGTTAATTATATAAAAAATGTATATATTTTACAGCGAAAGTTCTCGGAGTCGAGCAAATATTACAGATTACAGATTAAAGAGCGCTTTGTATATTTAAAAATAATTTTTTCCTGTATGAAAACGTTTGCCTTTTCTTGGTATAACAATAAATAGATAACAAAAATAAAAAATAGATAATAATTCGACAAAGTTTTTTTAAACCCTTTTAAGGAAAGGCGGAATAGACTTGGGGAATAGTGATACCAAAAAAGTGACAGTCCATCGACTGGGATGATCATATCAAAAGTTGTGTCCATTCTCCAGATAACACACGGCTGTTATCAGCTTTAGTATCAGCCGAGCATTAGTTAGAGATACGGATACTATGGAAAAGATATACAGAAATTAGCAGTGTAGCAAAGAGCAAGGTTCTCCACCAATTATCCAGTGCCAGTGCCAGTATTTGCTTTTGTGAATGAAATCAGTTCTTATCAGTGGCCTTATCGGCTCCAATGGGGCGCGAATAAAGGCGTCGACAGTGTGTCAATATTTGACGCTACACTTGGGGACAAGTGCAGGGCTTTTATTGAATGTTTGCATATTTTATAAGCCAGATGACGAAGCCCCAACTGAGGCTAGCTAAAGGGGAATCCCCCCCCCTGGTTGGAGACTGCATAAATCATCCTGGAAAATGCATTCATCTTGGGCCCCTGATGCATTGCCTGTTATTAATACAACCGATTGATAAATATCCCGCTACTAAATTAAAAGTGTCACCAGAACAGTCTTCCACCGCCCCCCCCCACCCCACCCTTTGGGCGTCTTTGTCCCTTTTTTGGGGACGACGACAACAAAGCATTTGACATTAGTTGAGATTTTCAATGCTCTCCCTCCCGCCTGCAACGGCGTTGAAAACGTGTCAAATCGTTGGAGAGCGGGGGGCGGAGGGAGAACCGAACCAGCAGATTGGTTCCGTGCCAGGCAGCCATAGAAAGGCATCTACATCATTACCATGACGCCGTGGGTCTAAACAGTGTGCTGCCAGCTTTTGCCTGCTTTTTTGGGTCCAAAGTTCGCCTGTCGCCAGTCGCCAGTCGCCAGTCGCCATTTGTAGAAGGAATGCAGGCAAAATGAAGAACAGAAAAGAAACGTTTTCTAATGCCGCTCAAGGTCCGTCACCCACCCACTGGCCTGCTTTTCGCGTTACGCATTTATGCTAAAAGTCTATTTTTACACTTTAATTAGATAACAGCGGAAGAGGAGACCGAGACCCAAAGAACAGCTGAGCCCACGGCTAATGTTTCACGGCGCCAGCTTCGAAATCAATTTTGCAAGCCTTTGACTCATGCAATTCCAATCCCAGCCCCAGCCCCAGCCACACCCACTTCAATGTCGCAAAGCTATAGACCCCGGCACTGTCCTACTTTTGAGCGCAATCGTGACTCAAAGCAGATGGTTGATTCCTATTTATCTGCCAAGGTCTATGGGCACACAAAATGCTGCATTGAAGACCAAGAAACGGTCGAGCGAATGAATGGCAACATTTGATAAAACAGGAGAATATTTAATACCAAAATTTAGCATAGAAAAAACCATAAATAAGGCATAATATTAATTCGGAAACAACTAAGAAGATAACTTATATCATCTCTTGGAAAATACAAGTTTTAAATGGGTTTTTCTCAGATATTGCTGGGAGTACCCTTCGGGGGTATCCTACAGGACTGCATACTTGGGATAGTATCTTTCTAGAAGCATATTTCGGTATTTATTTCGTATATTTTGCACCTGAAACTGGAGCAGAACTCGACCTTCTCGACAAAACCTTCGGGAGCTACTTTTGGAACTACCTTTCAGGTGCATCTCTGACATCCCTTGGGACCTCCTCATACACTGACTTACACTTGCAGCTCTGTTGTGCCTTAAACTATCCGCGAACTTTGGCTCCCTGTTGTACATCCCGGCTTTCAATTAGAAGTTTGCACCGTCAAGGACGCCCCAGAGAAGCCCCTGAAACTGTTGATTCCAATACCAGATCCGCAAACTACAAAACAACAACAGAACAGAACCCGAACATTTAGATACATTTGGAGCACGGAAGCTCCGACTGATGTGGGTAGAGGGCCGGGGCGGACAGGTGGCAAACCCGAGACGAGGCCTAAACTCATGAGCAAAACTTTGGCTCGAAGTTGGGGGAAAACTTATTTACTTTCAAATTACGTGTCGCTGAGACTGAGGCGACATTATATAATTTATATGCACGTATTCCTTGCCATCCAACATGAAATGTCGCCGTCGTCGTTGGGGTTGGGGTTGGGGTTGGGTCTCGGTGGCCGGAAGACTGTTGGCTGAATGGCGGGATGGCTGCTCATCAGCATCATCAACGAGAATGTAATTACATTTTCCCGATTCATGACAGTTTTGCATAACCAACAGCCAGTTCCCGCACCCTTGCCCCGTGCCCTTTGTCCTCGCCCCAGCGTCTGGGTTATTGCGCTCATTAATGAGGCAGGTGCGAGTGGCAGCCACAGGATGTAAAACCTGGCCTCAAACACCTTTGCCACGACTTGACTTGGGCTCCAAGCTCTGCAGGCGAACAAAATTGATTTTTTCGCTCTCTCATCAAGACTGGATATTCCACTAAAGAGATTTTACTATTAAATTAAGTAGTGTTTTTAATAAGAGCAAAAGCTATACTCAATCTTTCGTCGGGATACACGTTGATGGGGCTGTAAATGAGTCGAAAAGGGGATTACAAAAATGTAGAAAAACGGCAGTAATATTTTGTTTTCAAAATTGTTTTCATTTCATCGTTCTGGCTATAATAATATTTATTATTATAAGTATATTTATTAATTTGTTTGTGTATTATACTCGTAAATGTGGGTTGATCTGATAAATAATTCGTATCTTGGACACTCTTTGGGGAATTTTAATGCTTTGTAGCTAATTTTGTTGAGAATAAATGCCACTAAAGAACTACAGTCTAAAAATAAGATCATAACATACAAAAAAAAATCTTAAAAAAATTCCAAAGTTGAAGAAACATTAAAAATGGTAAAAACTTGAAGTTTGGGGCACTTTTTCTTCAAGTATATCAATCCCTATCAATCAGTTACCAAAGGAATCAAAATAATCCTTAAATAATTTAATTTAAATAAATTACAACCATCACTGCGAGAGATCTTCCCTCCTGGAGATCTCCTTCCCAGAAACATCAGTATTGAAACGCTGCCATAATACTGTTCCATATATAGTGTTTTCTACCCTTTCTGGTTCTGTAACAAAATTCCCACGAAAAATGATAGTTCCGATAATGGAGCCCCGTAATTGTTTTGCAAGAACTTCCGGTGGAAGCTCCGGTGAATAGAATTTATCTTGGGATATACCAATGTGCTGCAGATCAGATGACTAACCGTGGAGCACACGACTCGCAGCGATGTGGGGTGTGGGGTGTGGGCTGTGCGGTGGGCTGATAAGAAAATCCAGACCGAGCCCATAAAAGCCGCCTCTGAGCCGATGCCAGAGGCAGTATCAGCATAACTTGACGACAGTCGACGACGAAACAACACAACTGTGCGAGCATTTTAATTTAATTTAAATACAGCAATACAACAATACAACAATTTAACGACTAAAAAATAAGTGCAATTCAACGGAGTGGAAACGAGTTGAACGAAAATGAGCGAGAAACAAGTAAGAGGAAATTGCATGGGGCGGAAAATGGAAATCTTTGGAGAACAAATTTGTTTCAAAGATTCCAACAAAATGCAATCAAGTGAAATGTGAAAAGTCCATTACATGGAAAGAAACAAGGGGAAATATTTTGTGAAACATGTATCAAAAAAGAATTGGTTCGAAGATCATAAGACCTCTGTAAAGATCTTTAAAATATATCTAGTGCTCTGAAGAAGGCTGAAAGCTGATCTCTAAAGCTCTTAAAAATCCTTTAGGTTATTTAAAATAATCTTTAGAAGGTCCTGATAGTTTTTTACTAAATTTTCAGGTCTAAAAATGGAAGATTATAATCTTAAAATTAAATTAGAAGTTTAAAGCTCTTTTAGGAGACATCTGAAGATATTATCTTTAAAGAGATATTTTTTGAGGTATCTTAAAGACTTTTTTGTGAGAAAAGACTATAAAAAGGTGAAATAAAATGTTTCTAGGCAGAAATATGAACCCAAAAAAATCCAAAATTAAATATTATTCAAGACAAATCTGTAACTAAATAGCGATTGTAAATCGGAACCTTCTAGTTTGCCCAAGAATGCCTCAATGCGCACAATAAATATCGCGCCCTGCACCAAGCCCCACCGCTGACGCTGAGCCCCAATCTGAATGCCTTGGCCACCAACTGGGCTCAGGTAGGACCCGAATAGACCATATATCCCCCCAAAGAACAGTCCTTATTGCCCATCATTTCAGCACTTGCTGGCCCTCAACCGCATGGAGCATCGCCAGAACAGCGGCTACGGCGAGAACATATACATGGCCATGGGTGGCAGGATGTCTGCCGCCGATGCTGTGGGTTCCTGGTACGAGGAGATCAATAAGTACAATTGGAGCAGTCCCACCTTCTCGATGTGCACGGGACACTTTACCCAAGTCGTGTGGAAGAACTCCACCGAGCTGGGCGTGGGATTTGCCAAGAGGTGGGTCATCTTTTCGCTACGAATACTATATCTATAGTTGATTATATTTTCTCAGGGGCAACGTCATCTATGTGGTGTGCAATTACAATCCCCCTGGAAACTACAACAACATGTACCGGGAAAATGTGCTGCCCAAAATTCGCTAAAAGCCAAAGAATATGGAAGGCTGTCCAAAGATATATATAAAAGATATGATATATACATATATACCTCCTCGAAAAGGGTTGATCATTCCTCTAAAACATTCCATTGACACCAAAGCCATCATTACGGAATTTATATAGTGAACAAATATACCATAAAATATTACTGAATTTATATAAATATCAAATATGCCATATATACCTATGTAATAAGTATTAAATACCCAAATATACCAAATAATAAGTTTGTAATACTTTTAATCATATGCTGGTACATTTATTATCTTTTAAAAGGGAGTCTAATATGTATTTTGTAGGTTGTTTTTCCTTTTAAAATTCAGTTATTTGTATTTATTTTTTTTTTTTTTCTTTGTCCAAGAATTCCCTACGAAATTGTGCGCAGAGAGTGATCTTCCTTTCCTTTTACCGCTTGTTCTTGTCCACTGCCGTTCCACTTGCTCTGCATGTGCGAGTGAGAGAGAGAGTGCGTAGAGAGCCAGGCCACTCGCTCGGAGAGGATCTAAAGGAACGAGATGATGAGAGCGGGCATTGAACGTGTTCCTCTGCGATAGTGGGTGAGGGTTAGAAAGAGAAGGATAGACATGGCTATTACGTCAAAGAGAGGGATGGTTTTTCAATGCTGAGAGAGCTTTTGAGAGTTATTCGCTGTCTTAGGGTTCTGGATTTGGAAACAGATCGAACTTCCACTGAAAAACCCGACATGTACCAGGTGTATGGAATTATTAAGGTGAAGGCCATAGATAGGCACAAAACAATATTCGGTTTATTGTTTCCTGGCTTGAAAATAAATATATAAAGGTATTTTATGATCTGCGATGGCGTTGGGGATTCTAAAAATACAATAATAATGTAATAATGGCTTTTCGTCGTTGCCGATTTATTGGCAACATTTTTATAACCTCTTACAGGGTATAGATAGGGGAGTATCGATATAGATACAGATACTTTTGAAAGATAGAAAAATGCCCCCAATTTCTTTGAGAACTTGTTTATTTTTGTATATTGTTTTTACTTATACTTAATTGTTTATTTTTAATTAATTTATGGTTTACAACAATTTTCACATTCATTTGCTATGGGTAGCCACTCCAGCCCTCTCTCCTCTGCCACCTGAGAGTCCCCTCTGTCGATCACTCTTCAATGGTGCACAGCTTGGGGCGGGGCCGGGAGCCGATGATGCCAATACTGTTGCTTGAGAAGGGGCCACTGTTTGCTGGGGCTTTGCCGGTGCTCCTGGCACCATCACAGACATCCGCGGATGAGCCGGGGGCGGGGGCGGCGACGGAGTGGGAGGAGGACTTGAGCCTGGTCCTAAGCCTGGGCTGCTGTCGATGCACATGGACCCCGTGGCGCCGCAGCCTGCGATAGAGGGAGATGTACTTGCCCGCCGTGGTCGTGCGGGGCACAATGTACCTCTCACAGAAGGTGGTTTTGCTGCGGGCCGCCTCGCTCAGCTGGCCGTGGCCCAGGGCCTGGAGGAAGGCGAGGACAAAGGCGTAGCAGTTGTGGCTGGTCTCCTCGTAGCTGGTAATGGACCACCGCGTAGATTGGGCGCAAATCTATTAATGCAAATGGTGGAGATACAAATGGTCCCAGCGGGGACCGTGGACCATGGACCATGCACCATGGACCGGAGTGAGCTTAGGGATTTGCATGAATATCAGAGATGGGGGGCGGCCTCCACTCACCTGCTGCAGCACCTCGTCCCAGTAGTCGTGCCAGGGCTCGGGCACATCGCCCACCAGGAGGCTCTGCCGCCATTCGCGCGGATTATCGTCCCGCCGGTGGCGCCGCAGTCCGTCCCGATCGAACTCCACGATGTCCGCCCCGGATGTGGTCACTGCGATATGCAAATCGGTCGCATTGCTGTAATCGCTGCGGAAACACAACGCAACGCATCAAAAATATATATATCTACAGTCCAGGCATGGCAAAAAAAAAAAATAAAAACAAAAAAACCTGGTAGAAATTTGCACAGAGATTTTTGTAGAGGGGGTTTCAGGGGGCTTGAATTGGTCTGGCTTTTAGGGCGGAAAGTTAAAGATCCGACGGGATGTGTTCCATCCAAAAGAGGGATATGGAAAAACCATTGGAGACACTTGTTTTTAGGAAGAAAATGAAAATTTTTGTTCAGGGTGAAACGATTGATTGAATGCATATGAAAGAAGGTTGAATATTCCTTTTAATTTCTTTTAATTTTGCAATAATTATGGTGGACGATCTGGTACTTAATCTAGATCTGTGCTAAAGCCTTTTTGGTCTGAAATTCTGCAATCCCTTGGATGGTCTTGGTTATGGCCTTAAACACTCCATGTATTTTATATAATTTCATGACATTTTGTTGACTTTTTTATGCCTACTCTTGTATCTGTCATTCGATACCTTTAGAGCCATCTTTGAGCATGAAATCCATGAAATTTACTGAATTTTTCAAACAATTTTAGTGCGTTTTTGGTATCAAGAAAATCAAATCATATTTTTCAGGGATTTAAATAGGAATATAATTTTTTGTAATATAATTTATTTATGCTTCATGCACCAGTCCTTAGAAAACTATGATAAAAATGTTTCAAAATCTTTTATTTTATGGAAATTTCTTTGCAGATAAATTTTCGACACCGCAAAGTCTTGATTCAACGGCTGCCCAGGCTGGCATAAAATTTGCTCATAATCTAGTACGAATATGCCCATATAGGGGACCCCCGTCCATGCCTCTGTGGTACTCACTTGAGAAAATCGCCGGTGGAGGGCCGCAGGACAATGGCGCACGGATGCTGTGTGGCCCGCACAAAGGGATACGGCAGACGGAATGGCAGTAGGCGGGACTGTACAGCTGTGGCACCCATGTCCACTACGGACTGGGCATCCGCATCCGTATCCTCGTCTGCATCTGTGGCCGCATCCAGTGGCGCATTGCAATGGGGACAATTGTGCGGCAAAGTGAAGCAGAAAACTTTTGCGTTGCAATGATGAAAACAGAGGATGCCCGGATCAGAGGTAATTGTGGTTGCACTTGTCGTTGCCGACATATCTCTATCTGTGTCTGTATCTGTGTGTGGATACTCCTCCTGATCCTCCTCCTAGTTCCTAGATCCTCTTTGGATACGGTTCGGTACCCGTATTATAATTGATACACTTTGTGTATTGTGGCACTGCCCCTGCCGGCTCCTGGCTCCTCGCTCCTGTCTCCTTTTTGGGGTGCTTGCGGTTTAGAGCCTGGCCCCTGGGCCTGGAATAGAACGAAAAATTCTTGTAAATAAGCCGAGACCAGGAAAAGTTGCGACCGTAAAGCGGTTTGCCCTGAACATTCAGGCGGCCAGCAGTTTCTGTGGTCACACAACAGAAAGACAAGGGAGGGAGACAGAGGGTGAGAGAGAGAGGGGGGTGTGCGAGCAGGGTGCGAGCGGACTTCGACCAAAAAGTTTCCTGGTTAATATGACATTTGTCATCATTATGGCCTGGTCTTGTTTAGGGGTTTTTTCACAAGGCACTTTGGGGGTTGAAAAGGGGAAAAACTACGCCCGATATCAAGGTTGGGCATGGCAATCTATCAATATACAAAATAGGTCCTAAAACGTGATTTACAATTTGAATATTGATTTGCAAAAAAACGGGCGAGGGGAACGATACGTACAGATATATTATAAATCGGCTAAAATAGTATCTTAATATATCTGGGCATATCGTTGAAGGGTCTTTGGGCTTTTAGGAATTTGTAATAAATAATTTAAATAAATACATAATATAAATAAATAAATAATATAAAAAAATAAATAATATAATTAAATAAATAATATAAATAAATAAGAATCTAAAATAAATCCGACATTTTTGAAGTTTTTGAAGTCATATTTTTTGCTATAAAAAATATTGGAAAAAAAATGAATTTTGCGATCGAAAGCCTAATATTTTCTAGATGCAAAAGTTGAAAAAAACCGATTGATAGCTGCATTTTTTAGCTTCTAAGAATGGTAAAAACCTAAATTTAAAAAATAAAATATTGTATTAAAAACAAAAAAGCTAATTATAAATAAAAATAATTCATGGAAAAATGTTTGGGGCCCAAGATGCCATGAAAAAACATCCCTAAATTCTTTAAGCATAAATTCCGGGTATAGAAAAAGTTCGATTTTGTTGACTAGTGTTATCACAATAAATTTAAGCAGCTAGCACCAGTGTTAACAATTACTTAGATCAATTATACGATTCGCATAATCATAAAAAATATGTATCTGATTGCCTCTTTACTAGGCTTTTCGATTCCCAGATGGATAGCCATGATTCTAGGGTATACTTTTGGGCTAGGTTGATTCTCATTGGACAGATAACCGAGTAAATACCTTGAAAGTGAAATCTTAATAGAACAGTGGTGCTCATAGATTTGAGCCACAAGAATTAAACCCAGAATTTTAACGAAAATGTATGTAATCTTTAGAAATAATTTGTGATAAGTGTCTTCTACATATAGGACAGTTCCTGTAGGCGGACAGCTTCTATAGCTCGAAACAGAAAACACAGAATTCCTATAGCAGGGAGCCCATAGCCTCAAGAACCCCAAGAAAAGCTCGCCTCAACTGCAGATGCCCAATAAAGTGAGATGTCCTAAAGGATCTCTCCCTATTTATACGAGTACTTAATAAATATTATAAAAAAATATATGATAAAACTCCAGTTCTGCTTAAATTCATAAATAAATACCATAATTTCGATATATATCAAAAAACATTGAGCCGATTCCCGCTTTAAAAATGCCGTTCAATGAAAAGAAACTCCACCATTCCGCCGTAAAAAATACGCCGGTTTTTTCAATCAATTAAAAGCACTTCATAGAGAAGTGGCAGCAACCCTTGGGGCAATCACATGGCGGCCGTGCAGCGGGTGTTGGGGGGGAAGCCGGTGCCAAAATAAAGCAGGCCAAAAACGTAAACAAACCGGCAAAATCTGAATCCACCTTCACCACCCACCACCCACCGCCCACTGTTCGACACCGAAAGAAACTCACCACGAAATCTGAATAAAATCCCTAAAATGCGAGAGAGAGAGAGCGCCAGAGGAAATTCCCCCCCAAAAGGAGGTGGAAAATGCACAATTCACTGGGAAATTTTGCGGCTCGTCTTTTGGATCTTCGGCTGCACGGGGGGCACGACCACGACGACGACTTGGAGTCGCGAGGCGAACCAGTTGACGGCGAGCCGTGCGAGCAGACGGTCGTGTTGTAGTCGCAGAATCGCTTAAAGGAAAGTGGCCCCCAAAAACCAAACCACAACAACAAAAAAAAGAAACACACCGAACAAAAAGCCCCTCATTATCATCGTAGTTACGGGGTGTTCCGAGTGCGGAGTGCATTCCGAGATCGAAAAAACCGCCCTCGAAGGATACGCCGGTGCAGTGTCCTGCCGAGGCCCAGAGACCACCAACAACAGTGAGAGATTGTCCTTTTTCGTATTTGTTTACAACCCGCGGGCAGGTCTAGGACTCGGTGGAGTGTCCCGCCCCCGCGCCCTTCGCGGTCTCCGTGTTAGTTTGTGTGGTTTTTCCCTGCCCCTCATAGGCCCTTCAGCCGCACTTTGTGTTTGTGTTGTGCTGCTGCAAAGTGGACGATGCCATGGCAACACATTGCTAATCGATGACGTGACCAAAAAAACGCCAAACAACCAACAAAATAACTCTCGGCAAACACCACAAGGCTCTTCACATTTTGGGATAACACTGGGATAAAGACCCTCAACTGATTTTGGTATGTGGAAACATCGACATATTTATAGAATAAACAAAATCAAAACTGGACAGGGAAAGGCTGGAAATTACCCCCAAAACTGGGGGAAAAAAGAAGGCAAAATAATATTAATATTTCCAGGCAGAAATTAACAAAATTAATGAGGCTTCAAAATATGATTGAATTTCCCTTAAAACTAGGGATATTTTGCCAAAGGATATCTAGAAAAATTAAGAAATATTTCCCTCAAATAGTTTGTATTTTATTAAGCAAAAATCTACTCTACCCCTAGCTATATTTTGTCCTTCCTACGAGACCTTTCCAGGCCATCTTTGGATGAGTTTTGCCCTCAAAGTTTCAGTCTATTTATCTTTCCCTGTGTCCAGGATAATGACTATGTGGCAACAAAACTGGAGGGAAAAATGTCTACCGACTGATAAGTGTTGCGGTTAACGAAATTCATTTTTGATAGCCCAAAAATGGCGAAACATTTAAGAGCCTTAACTGATGCAAAGGCAAAGGCAAAGGCAAGTTCTGTGGCTCCCTTTTGCGGTCTCAAGTCTCGGCTGGCAGACGGTTTCAAGATCGAAAGAGATAAGAGATGCCAAAAGCAAAAGTTGACAGCCCGCAAACAAGCCGCCGGCAGCGAACTTTGAACCCAACTTGAATGAATGAAGAAATCGTCAAAGAGAAGGCCACACAGGGCTTTCCATCTGTAGTTTTTCCTTGGGCTCTCTCTTAACCCAATTAGTGGGCTTGGCTTTTATGCAAAATGCAAATTAAAATGAAAATATTTACTTGCCCGAAAACCAAGAGAAAACTATTCATAAGCGATATTCTGTGACAGATTAAGTGGATAGTTTTCTTTTGAAAATTGGAACGAAATTCATAGATTGTGACGGAATTTCGGGGCTAAAAAGTTAACAAACTACTAAATATTTAATGTTTTTTAAGAAATTTCTATATGAAGTTTCCGCCTTGTGAGATTAAGGAAAGTTTTCCTCGAAGAAAATCTGGATATATATATTTTTTAAGGGAAAACTAGAATGAGGGTCACAAACTTTTGCCACAGACAACATTTTTGTGTACTTTACAGTTTTGGCATTCGAAAACTTGGGAAATATATTTTTAAATATTTATGGGGGGTTTTCGACTTACTTAAAAAAAAATGGAAATATAAGAACCCTTAAAATCTGAAATGTTCCAGGAACAAATCGTTAGATTAATTTCTGATTTTTTTTTATTATAATTAACGCAGAAAAATTTAGAAAAAAATTATATGATCAGACATATAATTTCTAATAATATTCCCCATGGATCGTTAGATTAATTTAATTTTTTTTTCTGTCATTTATATTAATTTGAAGCACTTAACCAACTTTTTCAAGGTTAAAAAAAATATTAAAAAACTACTCTTTGACTAAGAACTCGAATTCTTATTTTTTTTGGTGTTATTAAAAAATGTAAGTTTAAATATTAAAAAAAAATTTTTCAAATTCATTAGTGTGTTGATTTTTAAAATGAAATTTCTCATAGAAAATGCAGTGTAATTAATGCAGAAAACTGTAGAAAACAATATAAATGATCAGATATATATTTTCCAATAATCGGAGCCAATATTCCCCTTGAAAAAAATTGTACAATCCTTTCAGGAGTATCTTTATCCCTAAACCGATTCGATCACCTATAAATTTGCATTCAATAAAGGCTTTTAAAGTTCTTAATCCCAATAAACGACCAAAACAATTTTTGGCCTAATCCCAGAAGCTCTAACAAAAAGATACAAATACCAATTTCACACTAGACCCAACTTTGAGGCTTATAAATGCTTAGAAATTGGTTTTTTTAGTGCAAAATTCTCCTTAATATATAAAATTATTATAAAATACCAACAAAAACCTAGAATCGAATGGCATTTGTATGCAAATTTAATTGCTTTCAAAGAGCACACAGAAAACTCAATAGTGGGTCAAATATTTGGCAGGAGAGCGATTTTCTTAACAAATTACATTTGATTTGTTTTTTCAAGAATTGATTTGGGGGCAGGAATACGGAAGGAAGTCCAGGCCAATGCCGAGTGAAATGAAATGCTAAAAATAAATTGCGGGAATTTGCCTTAAAGCCCAGGCTGGCTTTTCCCCGACACGGAAAACGTGGCAGGCAGCAAGGCAGGAAAACAAATGCAATAAAGGATATGACAACAGGAGAGAGTGCCCTCCGAGAGAGAGAGAGAGAGGGGGAGAAAGTGGGGGGACGGAACGGCAACAATTTCAGCAGCGGGCTTTGGCGAAATCCAAACAAACTTTATCTCTCTATGCTGTTTGCCAACTTGAATTAAACACGCCCCTATGTACGCCCCCCGTTACCCCCACCCCCACCCATATGGCCAAGAAAGTATGTTTTGAAGGGGGGGGGAGGGCAGGGCACGGCTGAAGAGTCCCAAAGAGTTGTGAGAAATGAAATTACAACTTGCATCCTCTTTCTGGCTTTCTGTTCTGTTCTGTTCTGTTTTTTTTTTTCGGCCCGGACAGGCACTTGGCCAGGGACCTTCAAAAGGAATTGTTTGGCCAAAGCAAACACAGAAAAGGACGAAAAAATGTCTGTGAAATCAAGTTAAGTTTACGCATTTTTAGTGCACTTGGAACAGGACGAACGGGGAGTGGCAGGAGCGGCAGGAGCGGGAGCGTGCCAAAAAAATAAAGGATAAAATATGTACATGGCAGGAGGAGGCGCATAAAAAATGTACAAGCAAAAGACAGACCTGCAGAGCGAAGACGAGAAACAGGTGAAAAGGACTCATCAAGGCTTGCGACAACAACGAAATCGAAACACTCTTGAAAGAAAGGAAAATGCGAACAAAATTGATTTAATTTTGGAATAGAATTGGGATTTTTTTCCTTAGGGTTTAAGCGGGGAAAACCTTGTGTTCAAATGGGGATTTGCTTCAATCTTCAACCTTTTCTGGTTCTGAGAATAACCTCCCCTTTAGCTCCATCAAAACCAATGCCAGTCGATCCACAAGAGTCCCCTTACCCTGTTTGGAAAGGGCATTCAACGAACAAAAAAGGGAAAAAAGGGAAAAGACGAGCCAAAGAAGCTGCCAAGAGCTGCCAGAATCCGCCAGTAAGTAAATTTAACGGCACGGCGCCGACTGACAGCAAAAATTGCTCAAAATTTTATTGTTCCTTGTTGTCCCCTTTTTTGGGGATTTGTTTTTTTGCCTTCGGCCTTCCGCAGCTGGTGACGAAGGTTATAAATTACGAGGGGCAACAGCGAGTGAATCAACTCGGTGAATTAATAACAAAACGGTGACAATAACAGGCAGAAGGCCTGTCCTCCAGAAGGGGGACTCAAAAGTAAAACTCTGCATTGCGTACATTAATTCAGGAGACACAGGACGACAGCAGAGGCCACACGCAATGCAGGGGGCCAGGTGCGTGGCCATAAGGCAGAACAGGGTCTAAAAGGAATGGAGTCCTGGGGAGGGCCTCGATCTTTAAGGAACCCCAAGGACTAGACAGAGACCAAGGCGGATATTGATTGAGTAAAGATATTGGGAGAGTGGGGAATAAATGGGAATTAAATATATCGAATGAATGGGGGTAAAAATTGTACAATCAAAGAAAAAGTACACGATAAAAGAGGGGGAATACTACTCGGAATATTATCTTCTTTATTTCTTCAGATGAAGATCTATTTCTGTAGATAGCAAGAAGGATATTTCCCCTCCAATCTGATAAGCTTTGCTTCTCTCAGTGCCACCCACACACTTGTCAAAAAGATGCCCACTTTTCACTCCCCTTTTTGTCTGTGGTGGCTCCCTTTTTCCGGGGCCCTGTCGCCGCCGCAAAGTGTGCTACACTGGGTGCCGCTTGCTGTCATTGTTGCCTCACTCACCTTCCCCTCACCAGTCCCCACTTCTCGCCCCCTTAACAGCTTCATAAAGCCAAGTGTTTGCGCTTTGAAGTTTCCGCTTCCGCAGTGAACAACGGAGTGTTGTTGGTGTTGCTCCTGTTGTTGTTGTTGCCACTGCGGCACAGCATAAAACATACTTATTTTGAAGTTGGTGGCACATCCGTAAACCCCACCAACAACCATCCACATTCGTGGTGGTGGGGGGGTTGGGTGGGGCCTGGGGGAAAGGATGCCAATGCTGGAGAGTTTTCTTTTCCTGGGCTGCATTGTTGTTCACCTTTTTCACGTACGTATTGTTGTTGTAATTGCTGTTGGAGTTGTTGTTGAAGCCGTTGTTGCCGCATCTGTTGTCTGAATCTGTTGAAAATTTTCAATTCGAAAGTTCGCCTCGCCTCGCCCCCCTTTCCGAAGATCTAATTAAGTTTGGGGATTGTTTGCACAGCTCCTTAGGGGATGGATGTCACGTGGTTTAAGTAATTTACGTGCAAATGGTCTCCACTCCGCTTTTGTGGAGACATTTTGTGGGTTGATTATTTGAAGGGCAAAGGGGAGAGGTCTTTGGATGTGGAGTGTTCTTTGAGGTCATGTAAGTTGGTAAAATTTTGAGGGATCTCCCTATCAAAATATCATTCAAGGACTCTCCCAATCGGCTCTCCCGAAATCTTGACCAACCTTGAGTGCACTCTGGAGTGACCTCTACATAAAAGTATTTGTTGTAAAGATTTGTTCACGTTGCGGTCATAAATAACAACAGATTCAAGCAATTTTATTAGGCACATTTTATGAGCAAAAACCAACAAATACTCGCACCAGAGTGTGAATACAAATATGAATGCGAGTGTGAGTGTGGCTTCCGTTCTTTAAGTTAAGGGAAACTCGATATGAATGAAAGTGAAAACGAAAGCAAAGTTAAGGAAAGCGAAGGCAGAGCAAACACTTTCACTTTGTGCCCATTTAAGGTCGTGCGTGTGTGTGTGTGTGTGTGTGCAATAAATAAGCGACTTATTTATGCCCCTCACACACACACAGCCAGTGTATTTGGGTTAGTAATACCATTTACGAGGCAAAACAAACATAAAACAAAAAAATGTAAAGCAAAAAGAGCCACAACAATGAGCTCTCGCCTCTCGCTCTTTACGTTTACGTTTATGTTTATGCTGGTAAATCCGTCTTCAATGTAAGCCCTGGCATATCTTTAAAACAACCAAAGAACAGATGGTTTTCTGGGGGGAAACCGAAGCTGAAGATACCCTAACAGATCTACATGCATGCTACATACATGATACATACGTGAATACTACATCTACATACCACATCTACATACAGATTTGTCTATGATTTTTCATCAAACTTTGAAGGAAAAATATATATTTATGGGGTTGGAAAGTTCTTTGTTTAGGAACGAAACTATGTGCTTTGGAGCTATCGCTTGTAATATTTTATTTTCATTTTTGATTTACTTTTAAAAGAGTTATAGGTTAAATATTCTTGTAATCTTAAATCTAAAAAATGTTTTGGACAGGCATTTTTTTTATATTTTTTTATTTTAACTTCTATGACAGATATAAGATGCAGTACACTTTTTGACAGACATAAAAAAATAGAAGTAACTGTTTTTTATATGCTTTTTTTTTATTTTATTGCCATGAAAGTTATAAGATAAAGTACAAACACAATTTATATATATTTTTTTTTAAATTATTTTTTTTTTTAATATATTATTTGTATTGTATTGCGATGACAGTCATAAGATATAGTAACAATTTTTTCTATTATGTACCTATGTATATATGTATATGTAGATCTTTTATTAGTATATAAATACAAAGTATTTATTTAATTATTATTTTATTTTATTTATGCACATATATATTTTTTTTTTTTGTATTTATAGAAGCTATTTAATATAGTAATCCCACAAAAACAAGACTGCCCCAAAGTAGATCCCAAATATCTATAAATCGTTGAATAGAAAACCCTCGATAAGGCCGTTCAATATAGTCTCCAAAAGTCTTGTATTTTCTCCCAACAAACATCCGGTTGCAAGCACAATACCCTGCTTCGTTTCCTAACTATAAAATGGAAAACAGAATAGAACACAGCGGAAAATCTCAAGCACTGAGAGGGGAAAGAAAGAAAGAGAGAGCGAACGAACGAACGAGCGACGTTCGAGGATGGCTCGTCTATTTAACTAACTGTGCATAATTCATAATTTAATTAAGAACTCGGCGAAATGAAAAAAGTTACACGAGGGACATTCCACTCTGTGCCCCTGTCCCTCCCCCTCTCTCTGTCCCTCTCTCTCCCTGTCTGTCTATTGCCGGAATACAGGTGTGTGTGTGTGTGTGGGTGTGGCTGAGAAGCCCTGCCACAGCTGTTGGCCCTCTGCTCTGAAAGTGTGTATGTAAGCCCTGGGGGGCGGGGAGTGGCTGGTAGGGTGGCTGGGTGTCTGCCTTGACATCTTCGCCTCCTCATTGCTGCGGCAGGTGCCATTTCACTGGCATATTCTGTCCACAGCTGGAGGTTTTTGCTGGAAATGGCCATAAGTCAAGGAAATCTGTGAAACCCAAATGACAAGATTTTCCGGTTTGTTTTTTTTTTTTTTCTTTTTTGTGGGGTGTGCGGGTGAATGCATAGACAAAAGCACCGTCAGGGATTACAAGTGTGTGCGAGGTGTGAGACGATTTGCTAAGCCTCAAGATGCATTTCCTAGAAACACTTTGGGCCGGGGGAAGACGAGCGGGGATTTGATGGCAGCAAAGCAAAGAAAAGAAGCTACTTTTGCGGGTTTTAGGGGGGGGACATCCATTACCACATTTGCTTCTATTACTCAGGGGTTTTTTTTAAGGATTTTTATATCTGTTGTGAGATGGTGGATAGTTTGAGTATTAAAAAGGTGGAAGGTTGAGGGCGGGACTCCTTAGAGGGGGTGTCAACAGTGGGTTTTTGGGAGCACCTGGATTGGTAGGTCAACAGAAGCCTGATGGCCTCTCGGATCGAGAAAAGGGTGTTCAGAATATTTGTAATATTTTTTTGATTATATTTTACAAATTTACCAAAAATCATTAGGAATTTTATGAATTATTTATTAAGAATTACTATTGTTGTGTTCTGCACTGTATTATCTTTGATACCCTTATACTTTTGGGATGTTATTTTCATAGTTTCCACCTCTTACAGCACCGTATATCTAGTGCCCTGAAAACGATTCCCATCAATGAATATTCTTCTGTTTTTAATCGTGTTTGTGTCCATTATAAAGATACATACCATAAACGACCACCTCAAAGTATTACAATGAATGTTTACGCATTCCAATGTCGCCCCAGAGGATGCAACAATCAAAGGCTAAGGGCAAAGGGTAGCCGGGAAAAGGAAAACCCCCAGCCAATGACATGGCATTCAAACCGCAAACGGTTGTCCAGAACATTGTCCAATTTTACCGCCCCACCGCGCCCCATTTCGAGACCCCCCTCCGCACCCCAGAATGGTTACATGCCGCAACCTTCCTTCATGGCTGTCTCTCCCCTCTGTGCACCCCCCCCCGCCAAAACAAGCCACACAAAAGACGTCCCCGGACTTGGTCAGCTCTTCATTTGGTCAACTGCTGACAGCAAACCACCAACAACAACAACAGCAGCGGCAGCATCGGCACCGCTGCCACCAGCAGCAGCAACAACAAAAACACTGTTTGGCGGTTGTGCCTCCTTGTTGTCGTCCATTTTCCATTTCCCCGTTTGCCCCGATTCCCCCGTTTCCCTTTCACAGGCCACTCCATGGTTAATTAACTCTCGCCTCGGATCGGAACGCGTTTGCGCTGCCTGCGAAAATTCCTTTGAGCGAATTTCGTTTTTAAGCAACAGAAAAGAGAGCGGAGCGGGGCAGGGCAGAGGAGAGCGCAGCAGAGGAGAGTGGAGCGCAGCAGAGCGGGGCGGAGAGCAGCCATCCCTTGACTGCAACAAAGTTAAATGCTGCTGTCAAAAGGGTTTTCATCAAATTTTCTACTAATTTAATTGCCCCGACGTGATATTGACGCTTAAAACAAAGAGTGGAAGGGGAAGGGGAAGGGTAAGGAGCGGCTTAAGCAGATAAGAAACTAATTGGAAATCATTTGGGTGCGACTACTTGGATTGAATTTCAAGTGAAGGTCTTCCAATAGTGAAGCAAACGAAAGAAATTAGCTGGGGCTCGGGGATCTTGGGATAAAAATGGTATTTACGATGTGTCGACATGTCGGCGATGTGTGAGAGCAAATTGTATTCGTTAAGAAAGAGGAACAACAAAGAAGGACAGAAACTGCGCAGCAGAATTATCTGTTATTCCTTCGATTCGCATTTCTGCTGAGAGCGAGGCTTGAGCGCGAGAGAGAGTCGGCTCAGGCGAGTGTGACGCGGTAATGAGCGAGAGAGAGGAAGATCAAAAGGGAACTGCAGCGGGAGAGCAATTGGATGATGCAATACTGCGTCGGGAATGGCGTGAGACGAGAGAGGCTAACACATATGTATTAATGTATGTATTTCCCATCATTTATTTATGTTCTTAAATCATCTTAAATCAAATTTTTTACATGACAAATATTTTAATATATAAAACGAGAAAAAGTATTATTTTATGCAATTATTTTCATTACTTTTTCAAACAAAATTCTTATCTAAATATACATATGTATATTTTATATACCACACCATTCCCGCCTTCCTTAAGCCCATACAGAATCGATTTTTGCATTAAAATTTCGAGTCTATTCCCCCAAAACATCTTCCACAACTTTTCCTTTTCCCCCTCCCCAAAATTCCCTTCAAATATTACCAGAAAAACATAAAACAAAAATGCATTTTCTTTTGGAAATTATCTTGTTTTCTGCCAAAAACAAACATTTCATTTCACTTGGCAAAAGTTTTCCCCCAAAACGAACCAATTTTCACTGCATTTAAATTAACTCAATTTTCTACTCATTTGCAAGCACAAACACAGTGTCTCCTCTGTCTTTTTTTGGGGGGATGGGGGGATGGGGGATGAAATTACAGTCACCCACATAAATACGGCGCCCAGGCATTTACTTAAGTTGCACAATTTTAATTGCAATTGCGAGCGGCATGCGGCATGCGGCATGCGGAAAACAGCACACAAATGGCAACAAAATACAGACAGCAACTAGCCACGCCCTCTGGTGCAGTACGAGGGCGTCAGGAAAACAAAAACAAGGCGTAAAAGGCAATAAAAACATACAAGAAAATGTAGATACGAGTGAAGGAGCTATGGGATACCCTTGTTATACGATTTTTTGGACAGGGAAGATGATGATATACAGATATAAAGAAAGATATAGATACATATACAAGTTCTTAGACTAGGTTTTAGATACAATTGTTGTCCATTGTGTTGTATGATATGGTGATCCGATCTTGAGGGCTACAACTTGGGGACAGAAAAGGGAAGATTCCGTAAAAGTTCTTCATATCTGATCTCTCTCTCTCTCTCTCTCTATCTCCCTCTGAAAGGGTATAATAAACACAGCGACAACTGCAGCAACAAGACAGAGAGGGAGAGGGAGAGAGAAAAATCTACATTGCGGAAGGGAAAAATTTTCATTTAAAGCGATAAAAACTTTTATTACCACTACCGAAAAATGTGGAGAATGTTTTTTTGGGCCGCCTGCAAGCAAGCAACATTTTTACATAGTGCCACAAATACACTCTCACGCACACAAATAAAGAGAGAAAGGAGGAGCAGCAGCAGCAGCAGCAGCAGAAGAAGAAAGAGGAGTCGAGTTATCTCCTCCGCCCACGATTCGGCTCGGTTTCCCGGCCACTTGTATAATCAATGTATCCATGCCGATGCCCTCTGCCTGGCCCCCCCACTTGCCCCCTGAACCATGCCCCCTGACCCATGCCCACAGCCCCAGCCCCTACCCCGACTGCCTTGTGTTGTTTATGCCACATTTGTGTGTTTGGCTCCATTTATTGCATTTTCGAGCTTGCGGTGTGATTTTCTGTTGTGGTGTGCGGCAACAAGGATTGGGGCAGAGCAGATACAAGACACCACCACCTCAAAGCCGACTACTTTCAGCTCCTGGAAAAGTAGTCCATGAGGATAAGCCACAAAGAGAGAGAGAGCGGCATAGCCCACTTTCTGGCTTATGCCAGCCATATTTCATTCGAATATTGATTTTTGATAGGCAAAAAGCAAACAGCAAACAGCAATAAAGAAAATATCAATCAGAGAACTCAGGCAGTGCCACTTTCCACAAAATTGTCTTTAAATACAGTTTGAACTCGAATTTTCTTTGAATTGGAAATGGAAAAACCCATTCAAAATGCTAAGCAAATATACAAAAAGTTGATTTAAATTAGGGAAATTGTTTACGCAGATCAAATCAATTACAAAAGGTAGAGATGATGGATAGATAGATTTGATAGATAAATAAAGATGTGTGGAAAGTGTTGGCAAGAGTCTTTCTAAGGAGAGGAAAAGCTTTCAGGTTTTATTAATTTTTTAAGAGAAAATCATTTCAAAATTCAATGAAAAATATTCCGAAAGAAGAGTCATTAGAAATGTATCTGTAAATGTATCTGGAATGAAATGAATAAATTTCTAATAAATTCCCATCTTCATTTAAGCCTTGGTTTAAGCCAAATTCCCCTGAATCTCAATCTGTAGCTCACCACAAATCTCTCTTGGGTGCCATCAAAAGGTAATGTCTTAAGCCCACAACAATAATCACAGCCAAATTGAATGGGTAATTGATCAAACCCCTGAGTTTGGCGGTTATCAAAGCCATTAAGCCCATCAAAGCCAAGGTGCACGACCACCAGCCCCCTCTTCCCTCTCCCCTCACCACTCTTTGCTCGCAGATAAATGTTTCAATAACCAATTTACTTTCTATTTACGTTTATTGAATCGCTTGCCATGTGGCACACATAAGTGGAGCCGCCCCCCTCCCTCCCCGCCCGCCCCCAAAACAAAAACGATATACGATGCAACGCGATGTGTATAAATTGCAGGACAAATACGGTTAAATAAATCTGCAGGCAGCACAGATTGCTTTAATAAATATTCGGAACGATGCCAGGCCATATCGTACCCAGAAATGTGTTTACACAGACGCCCCCCGCCCCGCCCCAACGAGCCCCAAACAGCAGGCAGGAGGCAGGAGAGAAGGCAAGGCCCAAGGAAAATCAACGACAATTTTCGAAACATTTTTAAAACACATTTAGAAAACAAAGAATGGGAGCCCAAACAATGTTAATGGGGGGAAATGCAAAGGCTGGGTCAGCAAAGGGCAGCAGGAGGGGGCAGGCCAATGAGGAGCTAAAAGAAAGCGAAAAATGAAAGATAATTCGACTGAAAGATACCTGGCAAATGTAGGAGAAAGGGACCTCTGCGAAAGGGAGTATCCAGCCACAGGAATATCCGATAAGAGCAGGATTTTCCCGGCACCGTTCCAGAGCTCCACATATGACAATCGTTCTGGGCTGCCACGAACAGAACACACCCGTTGTCTTTTATTTGCAGAAGGGGTATAAAAAAATAGCCAAAGTCAAGAGCATGCGGCCATGTGGCGTATGCGCAATCCTCGGCTTGTATCGTCCCGTGTGTGCCTTGCTGTGTGCTCTGTGTGCTCTGTGGATAGCGCGTGCTGACACTTAATCTTCCAGCTGACGCAGATGCAGCTCAGGATATGGCAGTCATATATCTAGCCAGCTTTGAGCTTCCTAGGCAACGGATGTCGCCTGTTATCCTGCTCAACCAAGAGGCGGAAAAAAAGAAGCGAGTCACAGAAGCGAAAGGAAGCCAGAGCAAAGAGTGGCAAGGAGGTTTTAGCTTTTGCAGGCCAAAAAACTAAATGCAAAACGGGGATATTGAATGGGAAATGGAATGCCAAAGAGAAGATTGAATTAAGGATATGCCGGGAAGTGGAGCAGCTATAATGGAGGGCAATGCTGATACCTTTTTCCTAAAGGGAGTGCTTTCCCTGCACTCATAATCGAATGAATTATTTCATCTTTGGTCTGCCATAAGCCCCAGTTCTAAGCACCATATCCTTCTCATAGATGGTGCCATATTTTTGAGATATTGGGTCTGCTGGACCTCCGAATCCATAACCCACGCTGCGACTGAGTTATGAAATACATTTTCAGCAGGCAACTGTGACAACGAAACGCTCACGACTACGACTACGAGTATGTATGCTTCAAAGTCAGAAATTGATTTAAGTCAATTAATTATAACGAGCCATGAAGGCAGAACAGCTAGCCAACATGCTAACTGCTGCCCCACTCGTTACGTCCATCCATGTCCATCCCTTGGCCAACGTCACGTTTGTGGCAGCAGCAGTTGCCCATCAGCTTTGTGGAGTCTACTGTTTGTACCCTTTGAAGGGGGTATCTACGAGTGGGATCAGATGTTTTTAGTGCAGAAAAGGTGGAAACTGGAACTAAAGAATGATCTGTAAAGGATGCTTAGATCTTTCGGAAAATATCCCTATTTTCAACGCTTCAGTAAAGCGCCATCTAGTGGAGTGAGCGAGATATAACTGCCGGATTGGACTTCGTGGGTGGAAAGTGAGAGCTTGCTGGAGCTCTAGGAAGTATATTCCTTAAACTCCGCTTCATTGGAAGTGTTAATCCCTCCGCTAATTGAGGGAAAACCTGTAATATCCACAACTTGTATCTGTAGATTGAGAGTATATCTATAGACCAATAGAGTCTTTGGTTTGCATACATCTATAGAGATACTTGTCCCCTTTTTGTCAGATATAGTATGTATATTTTCTTTATACTTTCTCTTCGTTATTCTTAACACTTTTCTTCGACTCCCTATAAGAGTTTTGGCTGGGAATACCCCGAATAGCAGGTATTTTATGGTCGAAAGTTATGGCCAAAGCATTCAAACTTCTTATAGACTACGTTTTTGGTGGAATGGGAATTGGGGAGTGGGGACGGGGGCGATTGGGGGGTGCTGCTGGAAAATCATGAATGGTGCTGGGGGTTGGGTGGGGGCAGGGCATGTAATCGTATTAAGCAAACGGAACTGGTGCCACGGACTGGCACGTGTTTGACCAGGGGAAGGGGTCCACGGGTGCGACAGTGGGCTACAGTGGGGGTGCTCGTACTTAAAGGTAATTGTATTTGTGCACTGCAAACATGGCGTGTTTTATTAACAAATAGAGAGGGAGGGAGCTAGAGAGAGGGAGGGAGAGAGGGAGCCAGAGAGAGGGAGAGTTCCAAAGAGAAAGTGGAATGTGTTTACTCATATGTCTTGTCAAAGACAAGTTAATTATTTTAACATGTGTGTGTACAAGTATGTGTGTGTGTAAGTGTGTGTGTGTGTGTGTTTATTTTTGTCCATCGATTTTCACGCGCTCCACATAACACCACACACTGCCACACAGATACGAAACACACACACATGTGGAGACATAATCTGCATAGGAAAGATCCTGGGTGCTTAAAAGACTTGGCATATTCCGGGCTTCATTATGTGTTGCCTACTTTTGGGCTCGTTTCTTGAAGGAACCAAGGATGTTCCAGTTTTCGCATAATTTTACGTTTTTAAAACGAAGGAATGTGAAGAGATTTACTTTGGAAAGATTTAAACTAAAAAAAAAACGTTTTAAAATTTTTCTAAAATATTTGAAGCCATCGAAGAAGAGCATTCCTTTATTATAATATATCTTAACTTAATTTAAGCCATTAAGCATTTACTAAACAAAATTAATTCGAGTAATCTCTCAACAGACTTTTCGAATACCTACCTTCCTCAAATCCCCTTTCCTCAAATTTCCACCAAAACAAAGCGAAACTGCCAGCCGGAACAGCGCTCTAAGACACTGGCACTTGTCTGCTGTTGGCTTTTGAGTTTTTCCAAATATTTGCACAATATTTGTCAGAATTAATTAACAATATGAAAGGGAGAGACTGCCTGAAGGAGAGAGGAAAAGCTTTTCCCAAATTCCTTTCGCCCCCTCTCTCAGTTTTTGTTGTCTCAGCATATTTCGAGTGAACTTTTTTTGCTGCAGTCGAGAGGCATTTGTTTACTTGCCGTCGCTTTGCATAAATTCACTTTAAATACAACAAACCGACAAGCACAAATCTTGACAGTTTAATTACAATTTATGCAAGCAAATTTCTCTGGCTTAAAAAATTACAAATAAACAAAAACACACCCAAGACGAAGAAGTAGTAAATTTAGTTTAACAAATATACTCTAGAAAAGTGCTAGTGAAACACGAAAATCTATCAAATGTGTAGGAATGTCTAGGAGCTTGGCAAATATTGAGTGAAACATCGTGTTGTTGGATTTCGTCAGCCATGGAAAAAACCAAGAGCCCTTGAAGCGTTTCGTTCTATCTCTTTCAAACTGAGTTCCTCTCTTCTCAAGTGATCTTCTCTTTCGCACTCCTCTTTACTGCTTAAGCCTTCTTTCGACAACAACAACAACCCCAGCGCCATGCTCAACTGAGGCGCACTCTCGCTCTCAACTATGCTCTCAGCAACATTGAATCTAAGCTAGACTATGTATATGGAAGCATCAATCTCTTCTCAAGTGATATTCTCTTTCGCACTCCTCTTTTCTGCTTAAGCCTCCTTTCGACAACAACAACAACGCCAGCGCTCTCCCTTCCGCTCTCAGCAACATTGAGTCTAAGCAAAAGTATATAAGAGCATCTTTTGTTTCAGATCATATTTATTGAGTATTTTTCGCTTATTCCCTAACAAAATAGTAACATTATTGCCCAATCCCCTACAAATATTTACCCTTCCCAACATAATACTCATTTACAACCCCTTGACTACAAAGTACTTCCCTTTCCATAGATTGAACAAACAGATAAATACCTGGAAATCAATTACCAAAGAAGTTTCTACCTTCCTGCCTTCTTTGATGTTCAATTTTTCGATTACCAGCCCCTGCAAATCACCTCTTTTCGATGTCTGCTCGCACAACCATCCATCACAATCATTATTTGGCCATTTATCTTGGCAACTTTCTGTGTAGCTACCGGAAAGTCCTTTCTCGACTCTCTCCTGCGTGTAATTACCCCACCAGATTATACATTGCCTAACAAGGGCCCATTCATTAATGTCATCAAACCCTTGACGGCTAAGGCTACGGCTACAAGAGAATGGTAATGAAGGAGGACAGCCGGCAGCAACAACGTCTTTCATTTCAGTTTGAAAATCTGCAACATTATGTCGACAGGGAGTCTGCAAATGGCTCACGTTAATGACAAATCCCCGGGGCTCCCCCTTGCCACCTTATCCCCCATTGGAGGTCCACAAAGTTGCAGTTTCTGCAAATGCCATCAAAACGAAAGAGAAACAGCCGGAACAATAAAAACAGAAACATCTAGAATCCGGAATGTCCCCGGCTCTCTTCTCTTGGCTTTGGTTTGGTTTCCTTGGGGCTGGAGGGGGGGCGGGCTACTGGCTTTTCAGCATGAAAACGTTTCGGTTTTATGCGATAGTTAAAATTTTGTCCACCGAAAAATATGTGCTGCAGGTGCAATGCCAGTTCTGCCCCTTCCCCTAGAAGCATTGCGGACGAGACAGTGAGGAAAATGGAGCGAAATGTGCAACACCAATCGTTGCTCTTGGCCAATTTCTCACTGGCATTGCATACAATTCCCAATTGGTTCTAGCACGAAAGTGGACAACATTTTGTTTGTGTTCAACGTTGAATGGCCTTCCCTCAACGGCGGTGCCGCCGGCGGTGGCGAGGCGCCACTCAACACCATCATCGTCATCATCGTGGGAGGAGAACCAAACACTCGACAATGTCCTCTCTCTGTAACTTGAACAACTTTCAGGCATCTCCGGGCAATTCGAGATGGCCTCTTGATGCGCCCCCCTGGCTGCTCCACTTGGCTCTTGGCCAGCTCTGAGAGCTAGCCTTTCCGTTCGTGCTGTGTCGCTGTGTTTACAGGCTAAATTCATTCGTTCTCGGAGGCCGTCTCCTCCTGTCGGCCATGTGATGATGCCTCTCAACCAGGTATCTCCTCCCTTGTGCTGCCATGGCCATATCAGATATTGCCGTTGCTCTTTGTTTGTTCCTTTGTTGCTGGCCCCTTGACAATGCAGTTGCTGATGGGACAACGAGAGGCTCATCAGCATCATCAGGATCTATTGCCCCTACTGTGTGTGTGTGTGTGTGTGTGTGTGTGTGTGTGTGTGTGTGTGTGTTGGCCTAGTTATACGAATACGAATACGATTACTATGTACGTATGTGTTTTAGTTTAGTGCCGAGTCAGTCAATGTTGCAACATCTTTCAGTGGCGGAGAACGAGACACTAATTTCCACTTGAAGATGGGACAGAGAAGGCCTTCCTTCCACCAAGATATAATCCGAGAACGTTATGACTGACGTTCTCAGGCATTGGCTTTCGAACAATACTGCCACTCCGGCATTCTGTATTCCCAGCAACTGCTGACCATTGCCCGGAGTTAAGTCGGATTTATGTTGATGATGCAGTCAAGTTATGGGGCGTTGTCCGGCTGCTAGTCCTGATCCTGGCCCCATCGCTCTTCGGGTTTTTTTCCTCTCCGTTGCCATGGTGCCTGGTGCCTGGCTCCTGGGTGCTTCGTTCTTAATTGACGTGCACAGTCCGTAGCTGGTTTCAATTTTGAACTTGTCACGAGAGCTGTCTCTGCATTTTCAGCGGCTACCATAAAAAATATATATATATTTATTCTCTAGTCACAATCCCAACGAAAAAGAAGAGAGGTGGGGGGAAGGGGGATAGAAAAAAAGAGTTCCAAAAATTGTTGTTAACTTTTCTGCAGCTTACTGCACATGTGACTGGGATTTCTCTACTCCAAATCCCTCTCTGTCCAGCGTTTTAATAGCTAAACAGGCAAGTGCCCAAAAAACCCCAACCCCCAACCCCCAACCCCCAACCCCCAAACCCCTACTCCAAACACATGTACGACGTGTGTGCGATGTGTGTACAAGTTCTGGGGTTTATTTTGACACATGTGTGACGGGCGAACATCTGGGGGCCATCCAACAGAATGAAACGAAACGAAACGAAATGAAATGGAAAGCCAGCCACATGGCGGCATTATGGATTAGTTGTGCATATTCAGATTTCTGGGGGACAGGACAAAACGATTTTCAACTGGAAAGAGCTGTCGGGAGTTTAAGGGCATTGTTTATTCAAGTGATACCCGAACAATAACTCTTTTCGAGCGATTACTGTAGCTACATTTTGGCAGAGCGCGATTTTGGGGGTAAAGAAAGAACAAATACAATTGGGAAGACTGTATTGTTTGCTGATGAAAGGTCTAAAATTATGTTTGTAGGCAAACATTTGACAAACTAAATTACGAGTGGTGCAGCGCAAAGTAAATCCCTTTAATTGTTTGCTATTTGCACTGCCCACAGTAGATAGCGGCTGTGCTTTCGTCTTTCTATGTAGTCTTCTTCGTTTCGTTTCCACGCTTTGGCATCGAGTTGTTCTCTCGCGCTCTATCTCCTAAGCTTTCGTTCGTGCTCGGCTTAGCAGCAGCACCGAGCTGCTCTGCTCTGCCGCTCTGCTTCTGCCAGCCACTGTCGCCGGCTAACTTCGTTCTTCTCTCTCTCTCTCATCCAACATGACGTCAAAGCGCTCTCAGCAGTGCTGAGCGTCAACATGACGTCAAATCGCTCTCAGTCGGGCTGAGCGTCAAAGAAGACCCGAAATTTCATAAGCTTTTGCTCTCTTCTAAAATTGTATGCATAGGGCACGGGCAGTTCGGCCCATCAGCTCTTGCAATTGCAATACTCTTGCGCCGATCATACAAACAACATATGTACATACAAACAACATACATACAAACAACATACATACAAACAACATACATACAAACAACATACATACAAACATCATACATACAAACAACATACATACATACAAACAACATATGTACATTCGCTTACCAATAAATGTACATACATATGTATCGAACCTTACATGTGTAAATTAGAGAAAAAGCTCATTAGCTTAACAATCTCTATGTTATTTTACGCTCAATTTATTACTCATATCGGCGTTAACAAGTAGAGCGAATGAGTCGGCGGCTGGCGCAAGAATAAAGCCACTTTACAGAGGCTTGCCCGCCTAGTATTTTCCCTTAAAGAAGTCCCTTCCCTTTCCCTAATATAATTCCCTTTCGATCTGAAGACTATAACACATAGAAACCATATTAAAATCCTTCGACACACCAATAAAACCTTAGAGATTTCCATTTTCTAGGTTTATAAACATTTGAACCAAGTCTGATTTAAGTCCGATCGCTTTCGATCCAATCGAAAAGGCAGTTTTTTTGTTAATTCCTTTCTAGACTCAAAGATAATCCCTCCAAACGTTGGAAAATAAAGTTATATAAAAAATACCCTTAAAAACCGTCGGCTAGCCTTTCTGGTTGAAAAATGCTTTGGCAACAAACCCATTAAAACATTTAATTGCCGCAGTTAAAATCTTAATCAGGATGCACAATATCTAACCAAATTGTTGAGCAAATAATTTCCTGAATATTCATGAAGTTTTCTCTTTGCTTTTTTTTCCAGACGGCAAATTGAAGTGGCTGCAAAAATGTGAAGCAGCAAAAAAGCAGCAACGAGAAGGAATAGATAAAATAACAAGGAAAAATATAGGAAAAAGGAAGGAAAGGGGGAAAAAATCATAAACAAGAATGCTGAGGATGCGAAGGCGACGCAGATTGCATTCAAGGAGCGCCGCACTAGGATAACCAGGGAGAGGTGGAACTGGACGTCGACGTGGATGTGGATGTGGATGTGGGGATGTCCAACGGAACAAAAACAATTGTTGGGGACAAACAATGAGAACTAATAAAGCACTTAAGCGGATTGACGAGCAGCAACAAGGACAAGGACAAAGACACTCGAGTGGAAGGCAGCTCAAGGAGCAGCAGCATCAATCAAAAGCACTTTTCAGGACCCACTGGGCGTATGATCAACGTGATTCAGATTGATAAACAGACAATGGAGGAATCGCCTCAAATGAGACGCGAAATCGGTCGCAGACGTCCCCTTCAGATGCAGCTGCAGCGACCAGTGGTGGGGGAGGAGGGGGAGCAGGCGAGAGAGAATGCCACACCGCTGACAGCCAACGGTTGCACCACCACGGGCCTGACTGCCACCACACAGAAGCCACCATCAACAGCAACGGATATGCAACGAAACCACCTGCAAAAGATGCCAACGACAAGAACCACAGCAACAGCAACAACAGCAACAACGGCAACAACAGCCACAGCAACAATAGAAAAACCAACGATAAAAACCACTCCAAATACTCCATCTCCATCTCAAACGGCAGTATCCTGCTGCCCGGAAACAGCACCAACTTCAAGATTAAACTCTGCCTGGACATTAAGGATATTAGCAAAGTGCGGCAGCGGCGTCGGCGGCAGCTTCCACTCCAGACTGCTGATGCTACTCGGCTTATGCCTGGCCCTCCTGGTGGGTGGCGGCCAGGCCGGATTTGCCTGCCTCAGCAATCCCTGTGTGTTTGGCGTATGCATCGACGGCCTGAACAGGTGAGTTCTCCCTGAACTTTAAAGGAAAAGCCATCCTTCTGAGGTTTAGAGATGGGAAATCTTAAGGCAAGAGTCGTGACTTCCGGCAGGAGGGAAAACAAGGAAATCTACCATATAAAATAGACAGTAATCCAAGTAAATCTTGGAAATCGAAGAGATCTCTTGAGAAGATTGTTTTTTCTTTATTATTAGACATCAAAGGGCCTTCCAGTATTCTTGCAAGCAGTGGAGAACTATAGAAAGAAAGTTTTCTCAGAAGATGGATACTTTTCATAAACCAATCGAGGACTTTATACCCCAACAAATCTCTAGTAGGTAGAGGCATCTTTTTGGGAGTAATAAAACTTCTGACCATCCAAGACCCAATCTTAAAGGCAGGAAGAAATACATTTTCTGTGTCCACATCACCACAAACTTTATAAGATGATGAAAAGAGACAATTTAAAAGAAAGTTACCATAAACTAATATAGAAAAATGTTTTAAACTCATTTAAATACTGCCAAGGATACCGCTACTGCCCAATGGAATAATCTGCGTGTCCTTGCCATCGATACGCTTCTCATTAGCATAATTCCGAGTGGAACCTTTTAGCCTTCCTTGGCGATAGATCAGCCTGGGTCACGCTTCCATCCCTCTCGAGCAGGTGGTCATCTCTTGGTTCTTCTCAGGAGGGAGGGGGGCAGAGCCTTGGTGCTTCTCTGCATATTTTGTGCTTATTATCGCCGGGACAGCCAGGACCAATAAACCCCGTCCAACACATTTCGAGTGGCAATAAACTTGCGCCACTTGAGCATCCAGGAAGCAGGAGTGTTTCCAGTTTAAAATTCCCATTCCATGGTATCCCTTTTTTCCATACGGCCATCCCTCGATGGCCGGCCCAACATGTTGATGCCGCCACTTTGCAGGGAAATGAATTTCCCGCAGATATTCCCCATCCCCTACACACTCCCCCCCTGGCTCTGGTCCCCCCCTCCCCCCTGCTCCCCATCCCTTCCAGTTTTTTAATGCATGCCCGTTTAAATGGGGTTAAGTTGCGGCCACTCCGAGTGTGTGGCATGGGGCACAGCCGAGTGTGTTGAGTGGGTTTCAATTGCACGGAACTGGAGAAATTATTAACTGGCCTGCCCTGAACCAAAGTGCATTCTTAATGCGGTAAATTTACTGCCAAGAAATACATAAGCCAAGGGATTGGCCAAGTTTTCATTATTGGATTTTCTTCTTTTTTAGTTGGGCAAAAAGGAAATGAAGACGGGGAGATAAAGGAAGAGATTTCGAGTGGTTTTGAGGGGGTATGGGGGGTATTAAATATTCATTAAATTCAATCAATATTAAATATAAAATAAATAATAAAATATTGAATACATTTTATTCTAATATCCCCCAAAATGCAGGAGTATTTATGCCGAAAATAATCATTATTATAGGAAGAATATACACACAATATTTCCAAATGTGCTATAATTATTCGATTCCTTAAAGTTTGAGTATTCAAAACACTCTGAAAATGTATCTCAAAATTCCAAGAATATCTCAAGAAATCCCAGAAGTATTACCTTACAAAACCATGCCTCAAAAAACTATAAAAGTACCAGTACTCCCCACACAAAAAGCCACGATTTGTGTGCAAATTTAACTGAAGGACTCCCCCGTTGCATGTTCAATTTTCTCGAGTTTTCTCGACCCCCCCCCCTATCAGCCAGAAAATCCCTCAGCAAAGGTAATCCCCGCAAATCTATTCAAAATAGCACTCAAATGTTCAAATTCAAATCAGGGAAACATTTCAAATTGCTGCACTTTGAGGCTTAGCTGCCACATACCTTGGCCCCTCCTTGCCACCGCCCCACCCATAGCCAATTGCACAAACAAGTCGGTGGCAGATGGAGAGTCGAAGATGTAGTTGTACGGTGCTCCATCTGTTGGACCCTTCCTCGGAGACTGCCATCGCTCTTCTTGACGCCATTTATACGACTAAGTAACTGGCATTTTATTTTTCTATGCTCTCCTCGCGACCGCTAATCCCGCCATCCACTGAAGGAAAAGCGGTTAAGATATGTTGCCTTTTTTTTCGTGCGGGAAAGCTGCAAGTCAAATGCGAAAGAAGCGGGGGGGAGTGGCAAGGGGGATGGAGTGGGGTGGACAGCGGATGGGAAAGTTTATGTGCTGGCAAGCGGAATTTATAGCTGCAATTAAATTTAACATGATGCCATGAGATTTAAACGGATTAACTGAATAGTTTTCGACCAACTTGGAAGTTTCCAGACGGACTCGTGGGACCAGAAAGTGAAGGAGGAGGAGGAGTGCCATTCCGTATCTGAGAACATTGATATTTTATTGGTTTATCTTGGTTTATGTGCTCGAAAAGCTTGCCTTTAGCTGTTTTATGAGCTGCATCTTGAAAACTCTTGCCAGAAGTCCCAATAAAAGCCGAGTGAAGGCCCAGATTTGTTTAGCAAATTGCTCGAGCCATTAGGTGCACAGATTGGCAGCGGTTTGGGATGGATGTTTTAACAAGTTGCAAAGACTAATTAAAGAAGTTTCTTTAATGCGAAAGTTGGCCAAAAAGGGAGGCTTTCTACAGATTAAAAATCAGTCACAGAAACCATTATCCCCTGCCCCCTCAAAGGATTCCCAGTGGTGCCGAAAAGCCAGTAGTGATCCAAGCACAGGTCGAAGGCCATTTCCCCAATTCTTCCTGCCCAGGCAACAAATCAAATGGCCTCCAGGGTGAAAATGTCGAGCCGAAGGCGGTAATCAGGCTGTACTTCAGGGGCTCTGCACCACAACATGCGAGTACGATTAAGTGTCTGGGTGCTTATCTCCATACTTAGTCCCAAAAACAGAGCCACAGACTCACCCACAGCCTGCACTGGCTTGCCTTCTGCATCCTAATGTAATCCATTATAAAGGACAACAACAGTGGAGATCTCCCTGCTGTACCTCTACCGAGGCTCACAGGTAAGAAAACTTCTTTAATTAAGCTGCTGTTGGGGCTGCTTCTGTGCTCCTTGTGCTCCTTGTACTCCTGCTGCCTTGTTTCGCTCTGGTCTGTGTTCCCCTGACACATTTTTTCCTGTTTTCCATTTCGTTTCGGTTTGCCAGTGGTTTAGGCAATGAAATAGAAAGAAAAACCCAAACCCACACACACAATCCCCAATGTCTAGCAAATATTTATTTCCACTACTCAAGTGTAATGTGGCGCTGACTCTCAAAGTTTATTGCACTCAAAAGGCTATGGGATATGGATGTGCATTGGGTGGGAGTGGGGGTTCAATATTTATAAAAAAAAAACAAAGAATATCCATATAAAACATTTCCTTCATGAAGGACATTCAACAATGGCTCTTAGTTTTGATTGTACTTTTTCCCGAAATTTTTTCAATGCTTATTCGTTTGAGATGGGAGCGTGATCTAAGCGATAGTAGATCATGGAATGGGCTTTCCTTTCAAACTTTATTATAGGTTAAATGGTGATCGGGAATAGCTGGAATTTGCAATGATTTAGCATAGTTCCATCATTGTATATCTTTAGCAAACTTTGAGTACTTTTGTACAGTTCTACATGGCATTATAGCACGATCCTGAACCTCTAGAGTGCTGTGATCTCATTTATCTATGGGATATGCAGTGGCGAGCACGTGTGGATACATGTTCATCACTTTTCAGCTTAAAGGCCTGTAAAATCTTTAAAAATTTAATAATTTCAATTCAAAGAGATCCTTTTCCTCAAGAGATTTTAATCTGTTCATTTTTGCATCTCTTTCACGATTCTTACACGATTTTACAATCTTAAAAGATACAATCATTATATTGAATGTCGATAATTTCCACCAAACCTTCTCTCCTTGAAAAACCTATCTGTAACCCGGGTCTATCCTTGAGTCTCTTGTCCTGGTACTCCCTACCAATCCTGATCCCTACCGACTTCCCTCACGCTACCATCTCTGGCCTGGTCATCTGGCAGTGCCTTCGCTTCAATTACTACAAACTGCCGTTATTGTCTGGGCGTGTTGGGTGCCGTTAAGCGTACATACGGACACGAGTACTTATATGTATATCGTAGGTACTATATATGCCACCGTGCTGTTCCGTTCTGTGTACTCCCCATATTGTGCCATTTGCTGAAACTATTTTTATCTAAAGCAAGTTTTTTCTTTACCTCTCGCTCACTCTCTCACTCTCTTTCTCCCTTTCTATATATTTTTCCATGTCTTTTATGTGCGGCTGTGTGTGTGTGTGTTTTTTTCCCCAACGTTTGATGCATCATTGACACACCGTTCCACCTACGAAACAACACAAAAACATGGGCCAAAAAAATGGAAAAAAAAATGGAAAAAAATGGGGAAAAAACTAACGTGTTCCGATAACAACAACACAGCTCGTACTCGTGCTACTGCATTGATGGCTACACAGGGATCCAGTGCCAAACGAATTGGGACGAATGCTGGTCGGGGCCCTGTCAGAACGGCGGGACCTGTGTGGACGGTGTGGCCTACTACAATTGTACGTGTCTGGAAGGATTTTCTGGTAAGTGTATATGCCATCTCCTACTACTATATACTATGTGGGGTGTGGGCGCTCTTGCGGTTTATTTTTGGGAGCCCCAACTAAAACGCTGCACGGCTCAACGGGAGCCCAAGCTCTGGGATAGCACGGGTTACGGTTGAAGTGCGGACTGAAGTGGGATGTGCTGAAGGTTTCCCCACCCCTCCCCCACCCCCACCCCCTTCTGCAGTTCCACTTTCACGTGCAAAATGTATTTTTATTAAGCCAACACAAAAAACAAACCCAGGAGCCGGTCGTCTCTCCGTCTCCCAGCCAGACGGATGGATAGGGATACGCGTACTCCGGCAAATAGAGAGAAATTCCAGCCAGGGACCCCTACGTCCTGCCTGCAAACGTATTTGTAAAATTTACGCGCTGAAGTACGGAAAAAAAGGAGAGAGATACTCGTATATATAGTGTAAAGTAAAAATATAACATACAATGCTCGTTTTTACTTATTTCGCCGGCTTCTGCTCGCACATGTGTCTGTCTGGAGGAGCAGAGAACAGAGCCAGAGAGCGGGTGGGGTGCGTGGGGGGGACAGAGAAGAGTAATATCCAAGAGTAAGGAAAGCAAACGGAAAGAAAATGGTGTACTCATTGAAGTGGAGATGCTTTTAATACCCTAACGTAAGAGGTAGATATGGCAATCGAAAGGGCGTTTAAATGCGGAGAGGAGGAGGAGGAAAATATACAAAAAAAAGGAGAAGAAATTTACCATCTTTTGGGTGTGGAAAGGATCATGTTATAAGAATCAGAATCAGCTAGGAATCAGCATTCTGTTTATGGCATTTCGATGGCAAATCTTTTAGAAATTCTGAAAGGGATTGCTCCCAATAATCTTCTTTATATGGTAACTTTTTATATAAAATACTAAGGGGAAAGCCCCCAGAGCACTCCTTCGCCCGTAAGCCAACCCCAGGCTCACTCGCTTCGCTTGTACGCGTAAATATGATCAAAAAATTGTGTATTTCATAGAGAGATGGTAGTGGCTGCAAAGATCTGAAGATACATAGGTGCCAGCATCCCCTCTTTCTTCCAAATTTATACGTAATATACCAAATAACCTCTCAAGATTGCATTTGATATATTTTTTAAGAATTATTTTCATATTAATTTAATATTTTAAATATTTCATCTAAAAATAGAAATCAGCTATGAGCATAGATATGCATTTATTCTCCCCTTAATTATTTATTTTAATTAATATTTGAAATATTTACTCATATTTTCCTTTTAATATATAAAAAACCATTAAAGAAACCCGCCTTCAAACTCCTATTTATAAATTATAAATAAGTAAGGATTATTTGTAAATTTTCTTGTGAGAACTGAAGCCTCTACAAAGTCTAGATAATCGTCTAAGGAGATTCCATTTACTCGGCTGCATTTAAGAATTCTCTAGTATTTCTTGCTTAAGCATTTCCCATATACCACTTCGGACTTCCATTTGGCCTGTCAGAAATGTCAATCAAATATTTATCCCCGAAAAGCCATTTCCCAAAAAATATCAATATCCGTTAGAGGGTATCCGAAAAGTGGCCAAAAGGGAGAAAGGAAAACAATCCACTCGGAGAGAGAGAGAGAGTAGATCTCTGAAGGCGTCAAAACGATGGCAATGGAGATCCCATGGCTGGCAAACCAACTTTAATGTGGTCTATTGTGGTAGTCAATGTTGGGTGCTTAACTTGCCACCGCTGCCACCGCCACTGCTCCACCCCGAGCGTGTGTGCTGGCCAAGTACGGAAGTCTAACCATGAATGTATCTAATGTTCATCCTTTTGGCTGGCCACCACACCCCGCCAGCCCACCCCGCGTGCACATAAACACATTTACTTATGCTACGTGCGAGGAGCACTTAGTGTCCGTTCGTGTCCCTCTCTCTTGGCTTCCTTTTTGCCCTCTTTCTGCTCTACTCTTTGGCTCGGAGTGTGCGTTGGCCAAAAAGTTGACTTTATAAAATTTAGTGAAATTTACAGCCAGCGTATAGGTGTGATATGTATCTGTATCTGTGGTCGCATCAGCGCCAACTAAAACCGAAATACAAATTGCAGCAAATTTGTTCAAGAACTTTCCTGATGAGAGTTCCAGCTGAACAATCAGGCTAAAAGGGGTGGCCCAAAGCCCACGCAGCGAGACAGGTGGGCGTAAACGGAAAGGGGCTGAGCCAAGTCATTCAGTGGCTCGTTTGGACCCAAAGAGTCCTGGGGAATAAATTAAATACAAGCCCTGAACATGATATACATGAGTTTTCCGGTCGATTGGTTAAAGGTGAAAGGAATGCCAAAGCTATTGAAAATTCAGTTTTTAATTAAGAAGAGTTTTTCAATTGAAAGTCAGACGATGTATATTTTCTTTGGGAAAATATGAATTTTAATTAAATAAAATTATTTATTTAAAAGATTTATTTAATCAAATGAAAACTAAGATTGCACCCAAAAGGCCATCATTTTGTGGGATAATTGCGGCCAAAACAGAGATATAAACACTAGAGATGTTTCAGATTACTCATACGACCCGTTCAACGCATTGTTTCCCCCATCAATTATCACCATTATGAGCACTAATAGTGGCATAACTGTTGTCATTAAATATCACATATCACATCGCTCATGCGAACGTTTAGCAAAGTTTTCTCTTTCGGCCAAAAAACACATTCCAGAGAATCAGAAACAATTGCATTAATTTAGCATAAATACAGGGGAATAGAGAGGGGAATAGAGAGCCGAAAACAAAGGCCCACAAAAGCATAAGCACTGCAAATGAAATCAACACAAAAACAAATAATAAAATTATGCACTGCAATCTCTCTGCGGAGTCGAGCCCCTGCCTGCCCCGTGCCCCCCGCTCCACCGATTCTCACAGACCAAACTAAGCGATTCCCTTGCAAATTGCTCTCCGAAAAAAAGAACGGGAAAAAAGACAAACTCAAATGTAAATAAACCCAAAAAAAATTGCATAACAAATTCTGAGCCACAAAAAGAGAGGAAAAAGAAATATGCTTTCGGCCAGAATGGCCCCACAAAAAATTATATATATACTCGTACAAAACACATACATATACATATATATATGTATATAATAAATAGATTTTTTGCCAAAGGCACGCGGAATCGTCGGAAATGAAGCCATAAACTATGCAAAAAGTTCACGGAAAAATAAAATATCATAAAACCAGAAGGGAAGTACAGATTTTGGGGGCACTTGAAACCTTAGATACTCTTAGAGATCTATGGATCGATGAGATTTTTGTAGAATTTAAGAAACAAGTTGGTCAGAGATTTACGAAAAAATCAATCAGTGCTCCTCTAAACGAATCATCTACATAATTCTATTGCGATATGGTAGTAAAGTATATGAACAGAAAACTTTGTTTAAACTATGAGAAATCATATAAATCAGTACCATTGTAAATGTTGGTCCCAAAGCCTTGTTTTTCGATCAATCCTAGACCAGCTATATAGCTCGTCATCTTGCTAATAGGCCCTACCATATTTTAGTCCCATGTCAAAGATATTTCATGGAGTTACATAGAATTTTATACCTCTAAAAGGAAGTAAAGTTTAATGGAACTAAAAAAATGGAATCCCATTTTTTTTAAATAAATTATTTAATAATTTTTAGTTTTATTTTGTATATTTTTTTGTAGAATTACGATTAAAAAAAGGCAAAAAAGTGAGGGTCTGAAAAAAAGCAGCTAAATATAATATTTTTTAAGGGGTGTGGTATTCGGAAATCAAAAATTTTCTTTAAATAAATTATTTTATAACTCTTAGTTTTATTTTGTATATTCTTTGTATAATTTAAACATTTTTTTATAATCTTTTAGTTTTAAAATTAAATTAAAATATCATTTCAAAGAAGAAATGTCTAACGAAAAGTGATATATATTTGTAATCGAAGTGCAATATACAATACCTTTCGTTTGGTACATCACATGTCCTTTAAGGACCGCAAAAATATAATTGACCTAATTTTTCTATTAATTTAGTTTATAGAAAATCATTTTTTTTTAGATTCTGACGATAAATGTCATTTGTTACCTGAAAGTAAAATATAAAAGGGCTCTTTTGGTGGTTAGATAAATATATGTACGAGTGGCTAAATATAATAGTCTGGCCACAATGCAAAAATCGCATAATAATGCTCAGAAAAAATGTATGTTTCTTTCGCCACATTTTAAACGCCTACAAAAAATGGCAATACCCTCGTCGAGGGTACAAAGAGTTTAGTTGAAAAGAACACAAATTCAGCACAAATTTTGAAATGAAATGCATCAATGGCGGGCAAGGAGTTGTGGGTGAGAGGGCAGAGTTTTTTCCAAAAAGAAAACAAAGCGAAAGTAACGGATGCAAAGAGTTCCAAAGAGGAAAAGTGGGCAATGGCAGGGGGGCGAGAGGATGGACAGACGCCTCGGGGCATTATTTAACCGCTCATTGAGTTTTGGAAAGCTTTCACCTTGGCATAATCCTCTCTCTCTCGCTCTCCTTCCGGCCCAATCCCCCGTTTCGGGGCATTAACAAAAAAATGTTCCAAATGCAAATGAAAGCGACCGCGAGGTAATGCTGGAGAGAGAGAGAGAGGGAGGGAGACAGCAGTATTCTAATTAATTTTATGAGCCACCCCCTTTCTGGCCTCCTTCTCTGCATTGCATTGCGCATATTTTTGGGAGGCCTTTCCCTTTCTTGTTTTTTGGGGGTTTTGTGGCGTTCGAGGGTTCAAAGTTTTGTGCCTTTTGAAGTGGCTGCAGTGGGGCTGCAGGATATACAGAGAAATGTGGATCATGATTCTGCACTGTTCCACTTACCAATTCTTTGTGTTCCTTTCCTATGATTTCCTCTTTAAGGATTAAGGTGAAACCTTTGATTTGGTTTTTGGCCTTATCTCTTTGGCGGCTTTGGTGTGCTTTTGGCCTAGTTAATCAGGCTGATTAAGAAGCTGAAATGGAGGGGAATTATAGGAATTAAAGTATGAAAAAGTCAGTTAAAGGAAGAAAGGTCTGGCGGGTTCTGATATTTATTCAAAAAGGGAAAGGAGTGTCACTAAAAATTAAAAAAAGAAGAAAGTTTACGAAAAGTAGAGATTTTTAAAGGATTGTAAATGTAGACTGTACTTTCAGAAACCATTTAGATGGATAAACAGAAGAAAGACTCGTAGATGTATCTTCTTTGAGGTTCTCTGGGAAGATGAACAGATGTACGATTCGTCTAGGGACTCTTTTGTTCCTACATTCAACATCTTCCCATAGAAAAGCTTCCTGCCCTTAAAGATGCCATGTGTTATCTATACTCCCATTTACTCCCCTCCCAACAGCTGTTAACTTGCAAACACCACAGCTGACTAATCGTACAGAAATTCACGCTAATCCACGAGTTAATCCCCGAGAATCTGCCTTCGGTTATGGGCATTCAAGATCCACATTGCAGTGAAGACATTTACAATTGTACAGGCTCCACGAGGCACATTCGCAATCGTCTCGGTGTAAGCTGCAATCCCCAACAGCTTAACCTTGCTCTCCTTGCTCTACATACACAACACTCCCCCCCCTCCCTGCCACCCACCGAGCAATCCAATAACAAAGCACTGGGCATGCCTTTGTCCTTTGGCTCCTTGGATCCTTGCATCCTGGCCTTTATGCAATCATGGCAGCAGCCGTTGGGAGAGCGAGAGCGAGACTGCAGCGCGAAAACAATGCAATGCGGGAAGGTCCTTCCTGCGCCTATTCTCCATTGAAATTTCGCATTTCACATTCACGCAAATGCAGCAAATCAACAATAAAAAAAAAGAATAAAGGCAGGACTCTAAGTTCTTGGACAGAACGAAGCAGGGAACACACTGCCAGAAGGGCAAGAAAAGAGGGGCCTGTGATGCCTAGTTTTCGAGGGTTTGGAAGAGGTATTTATAGCATCGAAATGCCGTAGGAACGCTGTAAATTTGAGGGATCATCATGATCTTTAGCCAAATCTGAAACCAACAAACTTCCTCCCAAAGTTTTGACACCCTTTCCGTGCAGAGTATTAATATGGAAATGCATTCAAATTGCAGCAAAATGCAGTTTGTGCCACGTCTCTCGCTTTTACTCGTTTGTTTTTTTTTCTGTGTGCAATTTTCGCTCTGTTTTTTCCGCACTTACTTGATATTTTATCGTAATTTTCCTGGGCATTCTTTTTTTTTATACATAGCACTCGTAGCGCTCGTGTGTCTGCTTCATCAGCGACTTTTGAGCGGTGTGTGCGTGTGTGTGCATAAATTTGCACCTCTTCAAAAGGAGTTCCTCCGCCTCCTCCACAGCTGATTGCACGCCTACCCCCGTCCATCGGGGGGGTGGTGGAGCCAGCCGTACATTCAATCAAGCATCAGGTTGATTCATTCATTGACTTATGGCATTTATGGCTTCTTTAATCAAAACTTACATTCCATTGCATTTGCTTTTGTTTATCAAATGTGAAGCATTGATAAAACTTTCTAAAAGGATCCTCCAGATTTATTGACTGGGAATACCCGTGTATTCCCCGATTGTATAGCCAAACATTCAATCACCTGAATCAACGATTTGCATGCATTTTTTATATCAATTTCCCCCCAATTAAAATGGCATACCATATATTCTATATATAGTACAAATTATCCTCGCTCTGGAGTGCCGCGTGAGAGAGAGCTAATCAATGGCCCTTTGGGAATTAGTTTTGCCTTTCATTTGCCGTGTATGTGTAAGTGTGTGTGTGTGTTTTCCAACAACAGCTTTAAATATTCATGATATTATTGATTTTATAATGGCAGTGCCACAGAGTTTGATGAACTTTTAAGAGCCCGGGAGCCCAGATGGGGGCAGGGGCCATGGCCATGGGTGAGATATTTTTAAATGCTTTATTATGGGTCCTGGGATTAGCCGTGTAATCGAATGCTATTAAAGATTTGTTTTTTATATTTTTTATTTATTTATTTGTGCAGCAGATGTGATTAAATTATTGGATGGGCAAGTGTTTCGGATGAAAAAAGAACTTCAATTGGATTTAAATCACAAAAAATAAGAGTACCTCAATTAAGAGATCTGGGTTAAGCTGTAGTCTTTTTTGTATACAGTTATGGGACGAAATGTACAAATATTTCATTAATTTAAAGGTTTTGTGGGTCAGTTTTGGCCTAAAGTTAAGATCTTTAATATAAAAAATGGTAGAGATGTGTGTTCTACTACTGTTTTTTAATGATACTTGAATGTAACTTGGACTTTCCATAAGATTTGGTAGAAATGGTAGTTCTTTAATACAATAAATGGTAGAGATATGTGTCTTACTACTATTTTCTGTTGAGACTTTAATGTACCTTTGGTTTTCTTTAAGATTTGGTAGATATATTTATATAATTCCCCTTTCTTTTAGTACAAACTCAACTTTCATTAAGGTTTTCCAATCACAATTCCTTACCACCCCTAGCCCACCTATTAGTTACCCCACTCATACATTTTATTGCCCACCTTCTAAGCAAACAAACTTCCTGTATCCTTGACAATATTTTCCGATTAAGGTCAAAGACAAGCAACCGAAACCCGACCCCAAAGCAGTGCCACTAGACTTTACTTTTCTGGCACCTTCTATCGATCTTTGGGCCAGCAGTTCATTAATTAATTAGTTCAAAGCCCCAAAAGGGGAAAAGCCCCCACAGACAGCACACATGGTGCACGTACTCGTATGCCCCACTCTATCATGGCTTTGCTTCGATTTTGTGCAATCTGAAAATGCGATTTTCGCACTCATAAATTTGCCCATTGAACTTTCAACACACAATACTTTCTAATTTTACGCAACGTTGCCGGGCCCAGACGATAGAGAGGCTCCTTTGCGGCCCCCTCCACCCCACATTCGATGTAAAAGCCAAAGAAATTGCTCTGCAAGGTGGAAAATTCAATAGAATTTGGGCAGGGGGCAAATCGAATGGGAAAAAAACGGAAAATCAGTGCTGGGAAATGTTGTACAAAATGCAATTAATTAAACGCGCTAATACATGGCCAGATGTACGTGTGGGGTTATGCAGCTCCTTGCCTTAAAATTGCCGTGAAAATGAGCTTCTCTCGAGGTGCCTGCCCCGTGCCATGCCTGGCTTCCCCATTGTCCCCTGCCAGTGGCAAGGTTTTCTCTTTTGCAGGAGCAAAAAGTGGGAAACACAAGGAACGAAGCCTAAAATCGAGTGGCGAAGCATTAGGTACCCTGGAATGCATTTTCATTCAACTTTAAAGCAGGAAAAATGAAGGAAAGAGAAATCTGTAGTGTTAGGTGGGATTTTCTTTATAAACAAAGAGGTTTTTCCTTTATAAATAGTTTAAATATGATACAGTGCTCCAAAAATCAGATTAACCTTTTTATAAGTTGGTCTGGGACTTTTATTTGGGGAAAACAGGAAGGTTTCATACACAAATTTTGTTTTTCCAACGATTGTTCTTCTGACAGCCCCATATTTCGATTAGACGTGCAACAGCGCCTCTCGGTTGTGTCCGTTTTTGCCTGCAATCCGCGCGATACGAAAAGTGACTCCAAAATCATTATACCCCCCTTTCTAGGGCATACGAAATGGAAACGTAGCAATTGAAAGAGCAACAATGCGCACCACAAGACATTCAAGTGCAGAGCCACGACCCACCCAATCTCAATCCGAGCCACCATTCACACCCACCTTAGATATGCGAATTCGAATTGGTGACTGGATCGCCGGTGCCGTCTGTGCAGAAGCGAGTGACATGAATGGCGCTGGATTTTCGACTGGGGGCTGTGTGGATAGCTGAGTGAATGGATACCGTGATTAGTTTCCCCGGCGCATTTGAAAGAAGCATGAGGCACGCGGCATGAGACATGCTGCAGCATCAGCAGTAGATGAAACCAAAGTGCATTTCATTGCTCACTGTCGCAGGTCCCCAGCAGCGATTTACGGCAATAGATTCCCAAAAGGAAGAGCTGTCCAATCCGAACCCCCCAATTCAATGATAATAGATTGGCTCAGCCCTCGCTGAGATTAGTTTCGCATACAAATTGCACTGGGGACGTGGCCCAAATTCGAACAAGCTAAATGGTATTCTTAGTGCTGGGTAATTGAAGATTTCGAAATGAAATCGAAATAAACCAATATCCATTGTATTCATTTTGGGTAAAGGTAACAAAAGTTGAAGGAAATCGGATTTTGTTAGGGATTTTAAATGATTGGTAGTAGAGTCGATTAAGGCTTTTAGAGTTTGGATATTAAAAAGAAGGTATTACAGAGATCCTGAAAGGATATTGTACTATTAATAGTAATTCTCCCACATATCCAAGCCCGGTAATATGGAAAGCCCTATAGTATACCAGAAAGAAATATAATTGCAATAAGTCGGGGTCACCAACAAAATTATAGTCTTGAGTTTTAGATTTCTAGGACCTGCAGATAGTGTTTATTATGGTTACGAACTATTGCAAGCTTCTACCAACTAACAAATCGTACAGAAAATATAAAAAACTTCCAAATTAAGATGCGTCGGGGTCACAAAATTGATTCGATTGCACTTTTGAATGCCAAAACAGATTACTTTTCCAGCGCTCCCTCCTTTGAAGTCTCTTAAGACCATACCTAAGTGTATGTTCATTCCATTTCCCTGGAAAAAGTACCTCCCAGATGCAAAATACTCAAAGGATTTTCCGTTTCAAGCCAAAATTGTTGATTAAGCAAATCACACAATACCCGAACACGTATCCTGCTTTGTCCTGAAACCCCCCATACACGTAATTATGATTTAAGAACGAATCCTGATCTTTGTTTGGCAGTCGATGCAGTTTGCAGTTTGCAGTTGCAGTGCACTCATTCGTTCAGTTATGCATTCATTCAAAGTTGCTTTCATCGGAGTAAAGGAAGCAAAAATGCTGGAAAAAGGCAGAGCAGGGTAAGCATCAGAATATGGGAGCATAAAATGGCAACGAGATGTGCAATATTTTCAACTCATGCACCTTTACGAGTATAAACGATGTCAGATTTCGAATGCACACACACACACACACACACACCACTTTCTCTCTCTCTCTTCCGCTGAACATATAGATATTCGTACACTGTATGTTTCTTGGGGGAAAAAGTAACAAGCAAATAAGAAGCACAAAATGTGTGCAGATAAAATTCAAATTTCAATTTGTGCATCGACTGCAGGGGGCTGGGAGGAGGTGGAGAGCAGGGCAACCAGGGTAGTGGGTTTCCCCGGGGGCTGTCCAAGGGATGGGGACAGAGGGCTGGCTGCGATGGCCATGTTTATTGTGACTCGAAGCCAAAACAAATGTTCGTACCTTGTTGCACAAATGTTTACAGTTCGCTGCCAGCAGCCACAACAACATGCAACACTGAAAAGAATACAATAAGAAAATATAACAAGAAAACGATGAAGGAGCAAAAGTACGAGTACGAGTACGAGTACCATGACAGGCAAAAAAAAAAAACTTTACAATAAAGAAAAATGGAAACGACAAGCGTCGAGATGAATGGAGAAAAGTTATGGGGAATGGGAAAAGTGGAGATTGGAAAGTTCTGTGGAAATCCCCGGGATACTCGTGGGATGGTAAGTGAGAGAGTGAGATCGGGGTCACCAAAATCAATCATAAGTTACTATTACAAAGAAACTTGCAACTCAACATTAGTCATGGAAACAAAGAAAGTCTGGGGATCACAAACAAATCAATAACAGTGATGAGGAAAAGGGAATTGGTTCTGAAAAGGAAATTAAGGGAAGTCCGGGTCAATCCCAAGGTGCTTTAAGCGTAAGACAACAATTAGTCAGGGCAATATGACAAATTTTGGAGTCACCACCAAACAGTAGTAGATGGATTAATATATATAATTAAGCAAGATCAAACATAAGAATAATATAATGGTCCTAGAAGAGGAAATCAATAAGGGTCATCAATAGGGTTAGTGGAGAAAAAAAATTCATGGAAAGTAGTATAATTTTTCTGGGCCACGAAAATCTATCAAATGGTACAAAGAGAGGGATCTTCAGAATCAGAAACATTATATATAGTACGATATGTAAAAAAATAAAAGAAAATAAAGAAATAAACAAGCCATTCAAAATAGTTCGGGGTCACCAAAATCAATCAGAACATAGCTGATAAAAAAGTGAATAAAAAAATAACCAATAAACCATTTTATGCCTAAGAAATAATTCATTAAAGTCCCTTAGAAAATATAGAAAATTAAATAATAGTAATAATTGTACTTAGACCAAGAAAAATCATATTCTTTTGGTATATAAAATCAAAGAAAATCCAGACTAAACTAAATCATCGTTTTTTAAAACCAATTTCAGCTTGAAACGTATGTTTTTTCTCGAGCACTTATTCATTCAGTGCATTCTTTCTATATAGAGAAACATTTATCAATATGCGAGATAAACCAAACCTGAACGTTATCAATATTTGAGGAACACTTAAAATTTGATTAATGGTTTTTTTGTGTGCATATTTTTAAATATTCCGACAATCGAAATGAAGCATTGCGTGCCACGTTTTGGTTGTTTTTTTTTTCTGTCGAGAATCCACAAATGGGAGCCAAAACCAAAGAGGGTACACGGACAACCAAAGCGCCGTCCATTAAGACCGATGCAGTGGGAGAAAGAGTGAAAATTGTGCGTCCAATTCGAAAAAATTCATTCATAAAACATGGCCCGTAGATTGCGGCGCAGTGGGTGTAGAAAGGCATTTTGTCCGTGCCCACAGAAATGACCAGAGACCAGAGACCCAACCCCCATCGCCTCTCACGGACCCACGCACATGGGGAAATAAAATGAAAATCGATTTTCACTTTAACGACTTCACACATAGCAGAGGGAGAGGGCTAGGGGGAGGGGGAGGTTGAGGGGGAGGGAGGTAAGAAGAAATAGGTATAGCAAAGGCCTCGATGAAACCACAAGCGGAGCCAAAACAATGAACAAGAAAAACCAGAAATCATCGTCAGTGCAATAGGAAAAGGTATAGCCAGACGCCGACGTAGACCTACCGAAGGGGGTTGCCACGAGGCGGGCTGGTGTGGTGTGGCACGAATGTGGGCTAAGAACTGTGCGTGCTCTGGCCCCCGTCTCTGCTTGACCACTTCCTGTATTTGTGCATGAATTGGAGCGTAATGTGACATTTCATGTCTCTGCTTTGGGGCGCAAAACACACAAGAAAAAACAGGCAACCATTTTAGTTTTTACCAGCAGCAGCAGCAGTAGATGTAGAAATTGTTGACTCTTGGGCAACATGTCGTATGCGCAATAAAGTGAATTATGCCACTGCAGATGAGCAAAACTAGAGATCCGTAATTGAACATCAGATCGAGAGCTTCCATAAGGAAAATTGATACATTCGAAACACTTTAAAGGCCAGTAAAATATCATAAAGCGAAAGCGACTGCCTCGCTTGCCCCATATCGGGGCCATAAACAAATTGAAATGTGCAATGCACTGTCCGCCAGAGATGCCCAGAGACCGACTTGATGGGAGTTTATGGTCAGAACGGGAGGAAATTGAAGCGAAGCTGTTGCTCGCCATGAAATACGAGAATGTGCCGCAGTCCGAGGCTGGCTGGCTGGCTGGCTGGCTGTCCTGCCATATCCATTACTCAATCGAAATGTAAGCCAGAGAACAGGACAGCCGATGGTGTCCTTCCAGCCATAAATTTGTATACGATTTTTATTTATTCTCCCTTTTTATGGGATGTATTTCAAAGATACTATAATTCACCCAAGAAATGATATGTTAAATATTGAAAATGTTTGATGATGGCATAAATGTTTTCAGACGATGATTGAGAGCTAAAAACCGAGTAGATCTGCATAAAATGATGGTCTTTAAAGTACAGTTTTCCCATTGAAAGTCTTCCCATTAGAGTTTCAAGAAAATTAACCTCAAAGGCTCTGATAGGCTCCTGGCCAAAGCCACATTCGCAAATTGGAAATGTCAATCCTCTTGGGCCCAGTCTCTGGCTACCATAATTGAACTAATTTGTAGCCTGAAATGGAAACGCACTTCCAGAAGTGTTGCAACATAAATTAATGATACGAAAATTCAGATGAAAATTATCATTTAAATTATCATCTACAGTGGCCCAACAACAAGGCGAATGCAATCATCATTGGGACGGGGCAAATATGCAATCGAAATGTTTAACAGAAAACCAAGGACCTGCATAGTTTGATTTAGATATTTCTCGAATGCTGAGGCAAAGACCAGCCATAAGCCAAGCAAATGACACAAACGGACATCCTCTGCTGCTTGAGGACTCTTCAGGACTCAGGATTTTGGGCATCTCTCACTGTCCGTTTGGCTTCTTTGCCTCGGTTTTTGTGTTGATTTAGTGCTTATGCAAATTTAATACATGTTCGTAGCCCTCGTTGCTGCTAGCCAGGGCAGTTTCCTCATATCATTTGCATAGACTTACATTATTGTTGCATTATAAACCAGACAAGGACTCCGCCCAACCCTCTCCAACCCATAGACCCAGGCACAGGCACACACATTTATCTTTTATGACCGTTGAAGAGCCGAGGTGGGGGTGTGTGGTAATTATGATTGTGTATGTGAGAGGCCAAATACTCTATTTAGTTTATTTTTATTCATTGTTGAGAGGGATCTATGCTATGGCAAGGTCTTTCTGTCTAACGAACACTTGGACTTCGGAGAGGCGCCCGATTGAACACTTGGCATACTTATAGTCGGTGCTTATTTCTGGCTATCCATCGAAATTAATGGCCAGACTCGTACGATCTATCAATCTAACAAAAACCATCGCAATAGGATAATCAATATGCTAGAAATGAAGAAAAATCTGTAATAGCTTTCTTTTTAGAGATATGCATAAGAACTCCTTAAAGCTTTTATATTTTCAAGGATATTATCTAACATATTAGCACGGATAATTTTTACAATCAGAAAGAAGATTTTTCAATAGACCGTTATAGAGCTCTCTTTGAAAATATGTCTTTTTCTCCTCTATTATTTTTATGAGAGATTTTTGGTATTTCACGTGGTATCTTCTTCCTCTTACCAGGTATCCCTTAGTCTCTCAGATTATTATATTATATTATATTATATTATATTATATTATATTATATTATATTATATTTTATTATATTATATTATATTCTATTATATATTCTCTTCATATTATTTCTCTGCCTGGCTGTCCATCAGCATAAGCCCGAGTACTACTATTTCTATAATTGATGTCCTTCGAGTGATAAATTGTGGCCCCCCGCCCTCCCCCTGTTGATGGCATTTTCTGCATTAAATTAAGGAGATACTTCTTCGTTTTTTGGGGCATTAATTTTGGGCAGAGTGCAAAGGCATTTCCACGCCGACGTTTCTTCCTCTTTTTTTTTGACACTTTTGTTTCGACACTTTGAAGTGTTTTGCCTTTTTCCTCTGCCCGGGAAGAAGTTTTCCACCAGACCAAGACCTAGACTCAGACACTTCGGAGAGATAGGCGAAACGAGGAAACTTTGTGCCAGGACAAGAGCTCGAGGAGGAGGGAAAAAACTTTAAGCATATTTCTCGCCAACTTGTTGCCAAAAGAGCTTCCCCCCCGCCGAAGGTGGGATGGAATCTAGATGGCAGTAAGCAAACTAAAAGGCGTTTTCCATGCCGGGCAAATAAATTTCAGCCCAAAGTTCAGCCATACAAAATATTTCGCTGGCAATAAATTCGCCAAAGAAAAACACAAAACGCGACAGAGAGAGAAAGAGAAAGAGAAAGAGACACACACGTGAATGATATCATACGCAGCGCATTGTAGTTGCAGTTGCAGTTTCGAGATGAAGAACTAAAACATTCACCATGGGGGGCCTGAGTGCCACTCCCCCACACCCCCACACCCACACACCCACACACACACACAAAAGAACAGATACTCGTCGTCTGCCTGTCCGCCTGTTCGCCTGTCAGTTGCTGTCTTTTGGCAGAACACTGACTCTGACTCTGACTCGGAGTTTGGAGACGGAGACGGAGACCAAGTCAACGTCGCAGCAAGTTGTTGAGCAGAAAATTGAAAAGTATTTTCAAGCATTTGTTGCCATTGTTGGCTGTCAAACTAGATATCCCCCAGCTGGGCAGAGATTACTCTATTTTAAATTGGGCATATCCCATTTTGTGGGTTTTATTGTAGAGAGAAATGATAGACAATTAAGCTTTAGATTGGTTGAAGTCACAAGCAGATAAACAATAAATATATTAGTTGTATGGCTTCTTGGCAGAGTTGTCGGAACCCAGGATCTGAGGTCCTCGGGTTTTGGAGTAATTAAATGCAGCTTTATTGTAGCTTAATGACAAATTAGTTATTAGAAAAGTCCAGGGCTTCTTAAACCTTAAAATAAATCAATTAAATTCGTATTAAAAGGTGTTGTACTCAGTCTTTGGCGATACACAGGAAAGATTGACTTTTCGGTCTCCAGAATCTAACAATATAATACACAAAGTCGGTCCTAGGTCAGCAAAAACAATATACATTGCTTGGGCATGACACTGCAAATTGATGCTCGGTCCCAGTCTCGGAGAAAATATATCTCGTCATTCACAAGACATTCAATTTGTTAGTGTATTATAGGAAATTCCCTTATGAACCATTCGGTAGTGCAAGAGAATCGATATAGCCTTTGATTTTAGGCCTTCGAAGAAGAGTCGAACAAAAATGATCAGAACTACTATTTTCCTATCACGAAACCCCTTTTCAAATGGACAGAGACACATGTCAGAGTTTTAGGTTAAAGGTTTAGCATTGAAAGTATCTTTTTTAGGACAAAGCATTAATTCCGTATAAAAGTTCTGTTTGAATGACTTTAAAACGGTCACCTCGAATGCCTATAAGAATTGGAAGCTGGTCTTAAAAATATATATACTCTCCTCCTACAGGTTTTAGCCTGTAAACGCCTTTTCCCTAACTGTAAACGATAATCCCTTAAAGAAAGAGCATTAAATTTCAGATCTCTCTTTCTCTTTTGGATTCCACCACTTGTATTCGCTTTTACTCTTTTCCACTTCATATACACAGAGTTTTGAAAGACAGCAACAAATTTTAGCCATGTTCCACACACAAACACACAGAGAGATACTCGCGCACACACTCAAAAATGTATCTGCATGTGTATTTGCATCTGTGGATATATCCTTTTGAATTGTTTAGATTGCTTGCAACCAAATCAGCACTTGTAGGTTGTGTTTTGATTGCCATTGATGCCTTTTTGGGGGAATAAAGCAGACATGGATGGGGGGATCAAGGAGATAGATGGATAGATAGATGGATAGATGGATAGATTGGTTGGTTGGAGAGTAAAAGAGGGAAATTCAAATTGGTAAGGGCATAATGAAAGGTCATTCAATTGCACTTGTTCCGAATGCAAAACATTCTGAAGGATGGCTACTGATTTGCAACGAAATCGAAATCAAAGAGGGTTATCCTGTGGATTGAAAAGGGTTTTATTGAAGCGAAATATTGGAAATGTAGGGCCCTTGCCCCTTTGGTTATTAATTAAAATTGTTTGGGACTTTTTCTTTGGACTTTTTCTGTGCCCAAAAATGAAATAGGCAACATTCAGCATTGAAATGGCAGCAAAAAATGCAATTAAATTCCATAAACAAGCCACAAAACAATAACAATTATTCTTGTGCAAAAGAAATGAAAAGCTAATTGCGGCAGGCAAAAATAATTAAACCTCAAAACAATATCAAACAAAGTGATGCCATAAATAAATAAATACCAATCCAATCCCTTCCACTCCACTCGAGGGACTGGCATATATGTTGTGTTCGTGTTTCTATAATTAAAACGGTTTGAAAGTCATTAATACATCCTTTCAATTTGTGTTCTTCCTTGCAGGATCCCAGTGTGAGGAGAACGTCGATGAATGCATGTCGAATCCCTGCCAGAATGGCGGACAATGCCGGGACCGGACCAATGGCTATATATGCACCTGCCAGCCGGGCTATCTGGGGGATCACTGCGAGCTGGATGTGGCCGTCTGCGATACGGGTAAGACGAGGCACAAAAGCCTTGAATACATGTGTTCTGTAAGCTGAAGACTGAGTCATTCAACGTTTTTGTGTCGTATTCTAGGCACCGGGGCCCGTTGCCAGCACGGAGGTGAATGCATGGAGGGGCCCGGCCTGGAGTTCACCTGCGACTGTCCTGCCGGCTGGCACGGACGCATCTGTCAGGAGGAGATCAACGAATGCGAGTCGTCGCCGTGTCAGAACGGCGGCGTTTGCGTGGACAAATTGGCGGCCTATGCCTGTGCCTGCCCCATGGGCTACACGGGCATCAATTGCGAGGAGGAGATACTCATCTGTGCGGACAATCCCTGCCAGAACAATGCCCTCTGCCTCATGGAGGAGGGCATACCCACGTGCTACTGTGTGCCGGACTACCACGGCGAGAAGTGCGAGTATCAGTACGACGAGTGCCAGCTGGGGCCGCGTTGCATGAACGGCGGCGTCTGCATCGATGGCGTGGACACCTTCTCCTGCTCCTGCCCGCCCCTGTTGACGGGCATGCTCTGCGAGTGTCTGATGGTGGGCGAGGAGTCCTTGGACTGCAATTACACGGCCCCGGCCACGCAGGCACCAGCCACACGGGCCACAACCACGACTTCCACGCTGGCACCGCCCACGGTGCGGCCTGTCACGCCGCCAGAGACGACCCTGCCACCGCCGGCACCCGAAGAGCCCGTGGAGCCGCCTGTTGCCGCAACCACCGAAGCGCAGGCTGTCTCGGAGGAGGTTTCGGTGGAGATTAGACCACTGACAATGGCACCACCCGAGAGCGGTAGCCACAGTGTTTCCGTGGAGCAAACCACAGTGGGTCCAGAGGTGCCGGAGCCAGAGCCGGAACCTCAGCCAGGAACTACAGCCACCCCGGGAGTGAGTGCTCCAGCTTCTGCTGGTTCCTCCTCTGAGGAAACACCCAGCATCTACACCACTCTGCCGCCTCTGCCAGGTGCACCGCGCACCACATCGTCTTCGGCGGAGGCCTCTGGAGAGGTCGTCGTCACGTCCGAGGAATACACAACTGTCCCTCGCTTCGAGGTGAGTGGCAGCGGCAGTGGCAGCGCCAGTGGCAGCGAGGAAGCCACCACATTGCGACCCACTGCACCGCCCAGCATCACCATTGCCGTGGACTATGCCTCCTCTTCCTCCTCGAGCTCGGAGTCGGCGGAGCAGCAGCCCATGGGCACCACGGCGGGGCCGATCTTCGTGCAGCGCGTGACGACCATCGAGACGAGCATCTCTGTGGATTACGGCAGTGCCACGCCCACACCAACGCCCTACTATCCTCAGGAGACGACGACATCGCGTGTGGTGCCCGTGCCCAGACCCACCTTTGCCCCAGGGCCCCCGCTGGAGGTGGAGGAGACAACGTCTACGCACCACTTGTGGACAGAGGTCTCCACCACAGCGGCTCCGTTCTTCACGGAGTATCCGGCAGAGGTGCTGATAACCACCCATCGGACGAGTGCTGGCAGATTCACGACCGTCCAGCCACCAGTCCGCGGCACGACCATCTCCTCCCCCGAGGAATACGAAACCCCCTCCATAGAGCTATCCACGGTCCCCACGCCCCACATTGTGGTGACCATTCTGGACAGCAATGCCACCATTTCCACGCTGATGACAACGACGGGAGGGCCCCCAACGCAGCCCCACCATCATCATCATCACCATCACGAGCACGAGACGACGGGGCTGCCGGGGGAGATCGTGAGCACTCTGCCGACCCCCATCGACGACGACGACTACCACCATCACCACCACTACCATCCACATCACACGCCGCATGTTGTTGTGACCACGCCCATGCCGGTGGAGATTACCACGGCAGTGCCCATGCAAACGGAGGATCTGATTGGAGTACAGCAGCCGGCGCCAGAGACCACAGCGGAGCCGTACGTTCCGCCAGAGACAACGCTGCCGCCGCCTGTGCCTCCCACAACCCTGAGACCCATGCCTCTGCCGACCCTAAGACCTGTTTCGCCACCAACGGAACCGCCCACAGCGGCTCCCACAATGCCCCCCACTGCAGCTCCCACCCTGCCACCCACCCAGCCGCCCGCCACCCTGCCACCGCCAACGATTCCACCAACGCCGCCCTCCACACAATCCGCACAAACTCTGCCGCCGCCCACACAGCACGCAGTCGAAGTGCCGCCGGCGCAGACGAGGCAGCCCGTCACGGAGAGCAGCGAGGAGGTCGAGGGCTCGAACACAGTGGCCAGTGGAGGACGTCCGGGTGCTGGTGCTGGTGCTGGTGCTGGTGTGCCCGAGGAGAAGGCCGGAGATGTGGACTGCATCAAGGTGGGCTGCTACAATGGCGGCACCTGCGTAACCACATCGGAGGGTTCCAGGGTAAGTAACCGATTGAATCCACTTAGACCCCTGCTCGACTCCGACTCCGGCTTCAATTCCGACTTGTGCCTCAGCCTCAGGAGTAGGTCAATCGATAGCAACACTTGGCACCTCGAACGGAATCGTTCGATTTGTTTGTTCGATGCGGTGAAAACACCCAAAAAGGGGCGTACGTATCGAAGCAGTCAACTTCACAATTTTCAGCCCAATTGAGTTGCTAATTGGCTATGGAGTTTGGAGTTTGCCAGGCCCCACCTCTGTCCATTAATAAGTCATTAAATATGCCAGGCAAGGGCTCCACGAATTGCCAAGGCAATAGGTAAACAGGGCAGGCAGCACACTGTCGATGTTTTGAAGGGAGTCTATGGAAAGAGTACCCTATAAAGAGTTAGGAAGACGATAGACAGATACTAGATATAATTATAAATATCAAAGAATATCTAGTATATAAACTATTCATATCACGGTGTTTGTTTAACAGGTTGTTACCCATTTCGCTCTTCCTACCACGACCCCCCTTTTTTTAAACGGGACCAAAGTACTTTTTGTATGATCCAATATCCAAATATTACATACAAAATGATCTCTTGATCTTTGATCTCTTTTTGTGTGTGTGTTTTTTGACTGTGAATGGATTGCATACCGATATTTACCAGTAGACAATACCAGTAAGACCCAAGATGGCCCATTGTGGGCTTGTATAGTGCAAGAAACATCTGAAATAGTAGAACAGCAAGCACCGATGAACGAATACAACAAGATAACGAAAATGTGCGTGTGAGCATGTCGTAATGGCGCAACTCTCATTCGCGAAAGGCACGAGAGTAACGAATTCAACACCAATAATTGGAACGGAGACAAACGCGCCGGTAAATAATTGAGAAAATGGCAGACAACGCCTAAAAGTACATCAAGCATCAAGCGTCCGCTTTGCTACTTACTTTCGCATTCGATAACGAGCTAAATATTGCATACTCCGCTCATTCGAAAGAGCTGATTTATGCAATGTACTCGTACTCATGCGTGTCTATTTTGTTTCTGGACTCTCAGGATTGATTTGTGGATTGTAGAATGCCTGGAAATTCGTGTTAACATCTCAAATACTTAGAGCTACACAGAACACACCACACAGAAATCTATCTGCTTCACAGAACCAAAATTTGTTTGCATAAAAGAACCGAACTCTAGTCGTATCCTCCATCATCGAACATGGGTAAAGATTATCTGAGGAATCCTTACCAAGATACCGCAGAAGTGGGCGAGAGCGGTTTGGTCTTACCCTGGGATGAAAAACTCATCAAAGAACTAATCTCCAGCTACGTGAAGAGCATCTTGGAGCAATGTAAGCCCCGAAGGGAGGATTGCGGCGACTTGTATGTGGGCAATGCCGGCATAGCCTTCATGTTCTGGAAGCTGTCGCGCAGCGAGCATGGCCGTGATCTCTGCCCCACAGCCCTGCAGCATGCATCGATGTTCATACGCCAGGCCAAGAGGGAAGCCGAGCGCTTCAAGGAACATTCGTCTCTGCCGAGCTACTCCTTTCTCAGGGGCAACGCTGGCATCTATGCGGTGTCCGCAGCAATCTCTAAGGCCCTCAAGGACCCCAAGCAGCTGGCCAAGGACTTGGCGAACTTTAAGGCGGCCATTCCTTCAGGCAAAGACGACGGCGGCTCCGATTCTATGTTGGTGGGACGTGCCGGCTATCTCTCCGGCTGCTACTGGCTGAACGACATTCTGCCCGGCAAGAAGATTCCCGACGAGGACCTGATCTCCGTTTGCAAGATTATAATAGCCAGCGGTCGAGAGTACAGCACGAAGAACAATTCCTACTTGCCGCTGATGTACGAGTATCATGGCATGGAGTATCTGGGCGCCGCCCAAGGACTCTGTGGCATTCTGCAGGTGCTCCTGGACAGTCCCTGGTTTCGCAAAGACCACTCCCAGGCTTCAGAATCGCCGTTGTTGGACATCTCAGCTCCTGCAGACGTACTGCATGACGTCAAGCGCACCCTTGACTGCGTTCTCACGCAGCAGGATGTCGATGGAAACTTTCCCGTGACCCTGGAGGACGAAGGCGAGAAGCGACTGGTCCAGTGGTGCCACGGTACTCCCGGTATCGTCTATCTGATGGCCAAGGCCTACTTGATCTTCATGGAGCCAAAGTACTTGAGGGCCCTGGTCCGCTCAGCCGATTTCGTATGGCGCAAGGGTTTCGTTCGCAAGGGTCCCGGCATCTGTCATGGTGTGGCCGGCAATGGCTATGTGTTTCTGCTGCTCTTCCGTTTGACCAACCAGAGGATCTACTTGTACAGGGCCTACAAGTTCATTGAGCTGATGACCAGCGAGGAGTTCAAGCAGAAGGCACGCGTCCCCGATAGACCCCACAGCCTGTATGAGGGTCTGGCCGGGACTGTTTGCTTTTTGGTGGATCTACTGGAACCGGAGAAGGCCCACTTTCCCTTCATGGATGTGTTTCACTATGAAAAATAGATCATAACTTCTTCCATCATTTCGACACAATCGAATGCTGCAGAAAGTATTTGCAAAAACAACATACATGTCGGGTGCATAACAAGAGATGCAGAATATCTTTTTAAAATTTATAATCCACAAAATTAAAGGGGTATTTGTCGGATCTATACCCTCATCCACGATTGAGCTCAATGTTCAATCTCTGGCCAATTCGTAGATGCAAATTGAGCAACTTTAATCAAAACCCTTTAATGGGATAAATTAGAAGTAGCAGCACTCCCAGCCACACGGAGGGAGCAACTAAATTTGCAAATTGACAACTTGAAATGGCCCCACAGATGCCCAGGTGCACACACGGCTCCACATCGAGAGGCAGATACAGGAGGTAGTGCACAGATGTGTCCGGGTCATTCATACATAAATAATCAGTCATGTGGATGGGAACGTGGGGCACGTGGGTGGATGGGTGTTTGTCTGTTAGACACTGATTTGCAGCAGGACCTGCCTTTGTATGTAACATAGTTTGGGCGCCCCAATGTTCAACGAAATAATGGCAATTCACGACCCATTCTCGTTCGATGGCTTTAGTTTGCAATTAGTAAAGGTAGGTCAGAAAAGTTCAAAGAAAGTTTAAAGAATCTAAGATGGAAGACACTTCAAAAAGCACTCTGAAAATAATTATGCAGCACTTTTCAACACTGTTTTGAGAGCTGTAGAACTATTTACGGCACTACAGATGTCACTAGTAACACTTAAGATTATTTTTAACATGCTTTTCTTTCTTCTGAAAACTTTTAAGCAAATTACACAACCCTTTAAAATATATTAGGCCATTTTATAGCATTACACAACACTTTTAAATTATTAAAAAACACTTTAACCCTTCAAAATTTACCTATTAAATTAGTCTTAATGCATTTCATTATATATCAGCACTCTTTTATGCCTTAAAAAAACACTCCAAACTCCATCACATCCATCATCATGCGCTTAAAACATTTAAACCTTCTGCAGATTCATAAATACGAAAACTGGCAATCAAAATTCATAGAAACACACAAAAACCTATACCTTTCATTCATTATTATTCCCCAACAAATGCATTTCTCAGAACTCGAATCAGAAATCACTTTGAAACAAGTATTTTGTGGCACATTTCCGGGGAAAACTTCTCCCGCCCCCAATCAGCAGCAGCCCAATCTATCTGCTCTTAGTCGTATTTCGGGCAATTCCCTGGACCCCTTCCCTGCAAGAGAATTCCCAGAAAATGCCAATTGCTCTTATAAATGAATAGTTAAAAACTTTTCGTACTCGTACTAGAGCTCGTAACAGTAGCATTAGCAACAGACACAAAATATCAGGTAGAAAATCAAGCAACAAAAATGTTCACTTCGAAACCATAAAAGCGTTCCCCCGAGTGGCTCCAACAATAGAAGCCAGGCAGGCCGGTAGGCAGGCAGCCAGTGAGCAGGCCAGGTCCTATGCCTATTCAACTATTTATGAAAATACTTGCGGTAATTTTACCCCCCCCCCCCCCCCCCACAAAAAAGGACACAAAAATATGACCTGATGGGGGCGAGTATCGAATTTTCCTGCCGCTACTGAATGGCAAAACTCTGGGGCCATTAATTGTGGCAGGCATAGCAGTGTACGGACAGTCCCTAGCGTGGCACGCAACAAAATTTCGAACGACTACTAATGGCTGGTAAATCGGAAAATTGTGCAGAAAGCAAATGGCATGCATGATAGTTATATGAGCCATGGGGTGGTATTTTACCATTGTTTTCGGTTTCATATTTCCAGAAATTTTCTGCCATACAGCAATTTTAACGTTGCCGAACACTGATTAAGGGAAATGTATACGCTTTGAAATACACATTGTTTTGCAGTAGAGGTTGCCGGTTGAAAGTTCTGCCCAATGACTGGAAATATTAATTGGAAGCGGGTTTTCGTGTACTGAAAGGAATTTTAATTGAAATTTAAACTTGTTTATGTGTTACACAAGACTGACATTCAGATCAGCGTTGTTTAACACTGTTTAATAATGTTTTTAATCAGTTTTCATGGGTAGGATAGTCACATTTCATTGAAGCTTCCTTGTGATACCATATTTTGCTTAAACCCTATTTAGATATTACACAGCACTGCTTTTGCGTTCGTCTAATACCAGTTTTGATTGATATTTTTGGATAAGGAATAATTCATAAATACCTTCTTTCTCTATCTTTCAAACCATATTATTCAGACTTTACACAACACTAGTCCTCTATTACCCAGAACTCTTTCAAGGTCACTCCTTACTCTAATATTTATGTACAAATATCGAGACCATCCCCAAGGCCACCTGTACAGAAAACATTCCCTGCCATTAAACAGCTTTACAACCACATCCCGATAATTGTAGCACCACACGCTACAGCAGCTCATTCATAAACCATAAACCATTCCATGACCATGAAGGTCAACGGATATTGCAGTATCTGGATGACCACAAGCGAGCAGCGTAGTCTATTAGGGCCACCACGCATATGGCCGCACATATGTCAGAGAGCCAGGAAGCTCCAGCGTTAGCCAAATTAGCAAAAGCACCGCATGCAATTCCAGTTTTTTACGACCGAAACGTGAGCGCCCCTTCGATATGAGAGTCGACGACGCAGGGCTAATTTATACGTACAATCCACTCCAAAGAGGGAAGCAGAGGAGGAAGAGCTTCAGCAGCAGCAGCGTGACAAATTGGGGTCGCCCCCGAGGGACGCCGATAGGTGGCATAGGTGCAGTCACACTTTCATACTTGATGATGGCCTTAGATGGATGGAAATTTGCACAAGGGGTTTTTGAAAAGGTAGCAATCTGCCTCTGAACAGAAATTCCTTTAAATTTCAGAAGTACCTGCATTCGAAGGGAAACTTACAGTCGCTTTCCAACACTCTTCAACATTACCCAGCACTAGAAAAATAGCCAAAGTGCATTTAGCGTGTGCTTGCCCACAAAACCCATGCTATTGAAAGTTTAAACTTTATAAATTACCTCTCCTTTATTTGTGCCACGTTTTTACCAACACTCCAGACACTTAACCAACACTAATGCCAACTAATTTATGGCGGAGAGTCCTCCTGCTTCCGCTTGCCGGTTAATGAGTTAACAAAGCCAACTGGCAATTTATTTAGAAAGTTGCTGCCAACACGCGTACATCTCCAAGGTGTACCTATGAATCATGCCACCCACACACACACACACACACACACACACACAGGGAGAGGGAGAGAGAGAAAGCTGTTTGGCCGCATCCGCATGCTAACAAGAAAAAATTAAATTTTCATAATAAATTTAAGGCTTGAGTGAGTGACACATCACCGCAGGATGACTTCGTTGGGGTATGACAGAGCGCTCATGCCCTCACGCTCGACCACAAGTGGGCCAAGACCTAAACAGGATGTGGGTATTGGGTATAGGATATAGATCGACATATGAGGCTTGCAGGGAGACTAAGAAGTGGTAACTAAGGTATAGCACAGAGAAAGGAACTCTGAAGCTTTACAGAAACTTTGAATCTACTTCTTATTTTTATTATAATGATATTTGATTGAATAACTACAGGTTCCGTGGCTTATCTTAAGATTCAAACATATATCATATAACATCTTTATGTTTTGTTAGAAGAACGTTTCAGTAAATTCTTTTTTTTCTTACAAATAGATTTGCCTCGACAATAACTTTTCTTAGCCTGCGAATATAGTGATATAGTGCTCTAATTATGATAAAAAGTGACAGAGAAATGTGAAAATATATTAAACAATAATTTAGAAGGTTTTTATTTTGAGAAGTACCCAAGGACTGTCATGATTCTTTCAATCATTCGTAATGCAACATATGGAATTCTATACCTACATATATTTCTGGACGTTTTTATGCAATGACTACATCTTTCAAGTGGCTATGCAATTACTGCACGATCAAGTGGCCCGTGTGACACCAGCAGAAGGCTGTTACGCGCGGATCCCAGGTCTGATCCTGGCGAACCCGACCTATGTGCTAGATCTCGTCTAAGTTAAGATCTCGGATTGCTGATCATTGAACAAGCATATATATAAACAAAATACTTCCTTCTTTACGTTGCAAATATCCCATCAAAATCGTAGTACCCTCTTTAAGGGTAAAACAAAGAACTAGAGAACGCCTGTGTGTGGGAGGGACATAAGAGGCTGCCGGCAAGTAGGTGAAAATTATTTCATAGAGCAAATGCCACTTTATTGTTGCCAAGTAATTTAACTAACTGCTAACACTAACACACACAAAGGCACAACAGCACACACACACATAGATACACGCAGACAAAGCTTTTGTTAATTTTCAGAGATTCCGGCCACCCATCACTCCCACTCCCACTCGTACTCCCACTCCCACTCTATTCATTTGTATAAAGAGACAAAAAAAGAAAGAAAGGCAGACAGAGAGCAAAAGACAGACACTTACATATGTCAGCTGTCATATTGGTTAAGCAAGTGTGCGTTATGAGTGCGGGGCATCCTCCGCAAGAGACAGAGAGAGAGAGAGCGGAAATAAGCCAAGAAGAGGGGCACACACAGGGTTCTGGGGGGGCTGGGGGGGTTCCACGGTGAAGTGCAGGCAAAGTGGCACTCGCACTCGGGCGAAAGTCACTCGTAAAGTGGCATTAAGCACATTTCAAGTGCTACCCCGCCGAGTTTTTGGTTTTCGGAAATGTTTTTTCTGGCTTTTCCAACCAATCCCCCATCCTCCCCATCTGCTCTGGGTCTACTATCTGCATTGCGTTGCCTTTGCCCTTGCCTGTGCCGCACACCGCCAATGCCACTAATGAAAACTTTGTTGAGCCCTTTTAGGCGCCTCCACCGCCGACGGTGCCGGTGCCGCTGCCGCTGCTGCTGCCACTGCCACATATCTCGCCGGGCTTAATGCGTCCTGAGCTTGGCAGGATCTGGCCCCCACAACCTCCCCTCTCTCTCCCTGCGCTGGCCTTTATGAAGAGTGCACTTCACTCACATTCAGAGACCATGCCAGGCATCTGCTTGTTGACATTTCGAAAAGCGTGTTACAATTAATTTCCATCTGACCGAAACGCAATGAGACCGAATCAACAGGAAGCACAGAGTGTCCCTTACGGATCCTTCTGGGAATATTTGAATAGGATTATGCCATGAAATTGATAGCGTTGAAGGGGGTTTGTGGGCCAATGAAGGATTTTACTGTACACGAACACTTGCATTTAAATTTAAGCAATATTTTTAAGAATTAATTACTCCCAAAAGATCATTCAAATCTGAGATCTGATTAGTACAACAGTTTCCATATTTTGTATAATTTTCCCCTTCATATATTTCCTTTGTTTCTTACACTTTCCCCTGATTACATTTTATATAAATTTCCCAGAAATTTCCATGTGTTTAAGCTCCAAAAAAACAAAGCCCCGGCACATCATTTCCGTTGCCTCAGCCTCTCAGCCTCCTCATCAGCATTTAAATCAAAAATCTGCCACATGTTTGCCCCTGACTCGTTTTCATTTTCATTTCTGTTCTTTTTATACGATTTTTTTGGTTGTTTCGGCTTTGGTGCTTTTGCTGGGGCCCACATTCATTATGCGCCAACCGAATGCCGCAAGGTCAAAAGCTTTAATTAAAATGTTTCCTGTTAGCAGGGCACATGCTCGTAAGTGTATTCCCCCCCCCCCCACTCCCACCCCCCGTACATCAGCAACAAAAACAGCAACGAAAAGTGCCGACAACAAAATTTTGTGCGAAAACTAAATGCAGCCCCGGCGGGTGCCCTCGATACGCACTCCTGCCGCAGCCTGCCACAGCCTTCCAAGCCTCCTTTCCACACGCCCGCACGAACACAGCTTCATTTGGCTAACAAGAGCGGGAATTCGCGTAGAAAATGCTCAACCCAAAAAAATGGGAGCAAACTTCCAGCAAACACTTCAAATAATTGTTATGAAGGAGCGCTAAAAAACAACAAAAACCTTTTTCTATAAAAATATTTTCAAGGACAAAAATATTATGAAGAAATAGGCATGGTAGTCGAGGGGGGAATGGGGATAAAATAAGGCAACTCCCAAAAGTATGCTATGAAAATACAAGAAAGAAAGGATAACCTTTGAAGCCGAAGGATAGGATACCCTATAAGATGGTTTGTTTTTATGATACTATAAGAAAAGTCTGCCTTGGGTCTATGTAGGTCTCTTTCACGTTTGATGATGATCTAAAATATATAAATATATCTTCTTCCCCCTCTGTGTTCCTTTGCAAGACTCCCTACCAAACTGTAGTACCCTCTTCCAGAGTACACTGATTGTTTTCCATCCTACGATGTAGTTCAAATCATGACCTGCTTGCTGATGATGATGATGCTGATGTACAACATCCTCTGCGTCTCAGCGGGCGCTGGTTTTAATGTTTCTCCGGCAAAACAAAAGCCTTCTGAGCAGCTGAAATTTGTTGCCAGGATGGGGTTAAGGACGGGGGTGGAGCATGATGCGATGTCTAAGCAGTTAAGTAATATTATGCGATGAATCCTTTAACGCTGGTTGGGCATTTCCGCTGTGTTTGGGGGAACTCCTTTGGGGGGGGCGAAGGTCATTTGTAATGCGTGTCGGGTTGTAAATATAAAACAAGCAAAAAATATGAATAATGTTTTCACAGCAGGTTAAGAGATTGTTTTAATAATTACATGCATATATATTTTATGGGGAAAATAATCGCTGTCTTGTGGGCTTTAAATCTGGGAGGAATGAGAGTGTAAATTTGCCTTTTTTATATATATATGAAACGTATTTTGTATCGTCTATTGATGGATGTTTGATGAACTGTTCTTATATAGGACGTATTGTATCAGTAACATTCCCAATTTAATCTGCTTAAACACTTTTTGATCTATTATATCTTATATGGAAAACTTACTGAATTTCCTTCTTTAAAATGCAATCAAAATATAGTCAAAAAACAACAAAATGTTATCGGTAATCATTCGAAAACATAACCAATTACTCGATTAAATCAGACAACACAAATATCCTGGGAAAAAACATCCTGAAACTGATTCCCTCTCAAGGAAAACAGGAAACTTTCCGCGACGACAAAGACCGGCGAAAACTTTGCAACATTTTCTTCACCTGTTCAAGAACCTCCTCCACACAACACAGAGACCCCTTGAGCTACCCTTAACATATGGCCAACTTCCCATTAAGGGGACCCACAAGTGGGAGGAGACTCCCGGGCATGTCCTGCGTGACTGGGCCGCTGCTACCTTCACTGCGCCAGAGATTCCCACTCGCCTTGCACTTCATTTGCTCAATTTAATGGGAAGTACCGGCACCCCCAAGGAGCTACCCGGCACGACGAAAAGGAAAAGGACATTCGCTAAAGAAAATTACAACAAAAGTTTTTCGGGGCAGCCGCGTCCCAGCCAAGTGCGTGGCTCCTTTTCCTTGCCATTGTCCTGCCTGTCTGGATGCAGGGCTGCCTGGCTGCCTTTCCGCTGTTGCAGTTTTCCTTCCGACCAGCTCCTGGCTGGCTGCACTTTAAGTGTCCCTTGGCGGCGGCATAAATTATTAAAACCAGGACAAAAGGAAGGGACGGCAAGACGCGAGAGCCAGAAAGTTAATTCATATTACTTTTCAATTTATTGGCATTTTTCGGAACGGTCGGGTCGGGTCGGGTCGGTCTTCTTATTGAAAGGCGACCAGAAGGAGTTGTTGCCAAAATTAAATTAAAATTGTTCAAGTTTTGTTTCATTTATTGGCTGACTGGCTGGCTGGCCAGAAGCGAAGTTATTTTGTGGGAGTTTGTAAAGGATTTTGAGGATATATGTTTTGGGGGAGTTTTCGAGGTGGAATAAATGCGAATTTCTGCATGATATATTAGCGGAGTTTTTAACAGAAACTCTGAAAGAAAGAGACACTTTCCAAGTTTTGATAGATGCAATTTATTCCACAATTGTTTAGAGATTATTATAGTTATTATTATTATTATAGTTTATTGTAATACTAGGAAAAGACAGAGTACTTAATTCTAATACAAAGTATTTTATTTTTAAAGCTAGGGCAATAAAGGCCTTAAATACATTATTATAGATATATTTATAGAATTTGAATGGAATACAATTTATATTTTTAGGTATCTGAAAAAACATTTAAATCTATCTATATATGTATATTTATACAAAGAATATTTTAAGATATTTTTAAAATATTTATGAAACGAAAGGATCTTTCTGTCAACTGTTTATCATCCCACAAGAAAGTGTGCTTTCTCTTCGACTTAGTATACAATTTTTAGTTACATCCAATCTTTTGAGTACCCAAAAAAAGTTCTTAAATTATTTAGAAAAAGGAAAAATCTTCTGGCATTCGTACATCGTAGATACCTTCTCGAAATTGATGTGCTTTGCTGAAAAAGAGACACTGATTAGTGTCCCTTATTTGATGAGATTATAAACCATATCTAATAGTTTTTTCAAATCCCTGTTTACAGTGCGTTTGCCGCTTCGATCGCCAGGGACCGCTCTGTGAGCTGCCCATCGTCATACGGAATGCAGCCTTTTCCGGCGACTCGTATGTGTCGCATCGCATCTACAAGGACATTGGACAGCACGAGGCCCTGGACGCCGTTCTGCCCATGCACATCCAGCTGAAGGTGCGAACAAGGGCCACTAATGGTCTGATCATGCTGGCCGCCGCCCAGGGCACGAAGGGCGGACACTACATGGCGCTGTTCCTCCAGAAGGGACTCATGCAGTTCCAGTTCTCGTGCGGATTGCAGACGATGCTGCTGAGTGAGCTGGAAACGCCGGTGAACACCGGCCACGAAATTACCATTCGAGCTGAGTAAGTGCCAAATGGACGTGGGGACCACGGAATGCAATTATGTGTGGCCCCTCCTCCCCGGGGGTCACGCCCACCACTTGACGGGGTGATTGGTGGATAGATGGATGGCTGAAAGGGTCAGTGCGGTGGGAGGTGGCACAGGGGGCAACACGGACACACAACTGTTGGCATGTTAATTAACTTTTTAAACTGCGATCCCAGAGTCCACAGTCCAGGGCCCAGGGCCGGAGCGGGCCGGAGGTCAGCATATGGGTCACTGTCAGTGGCGGCGAGCTCGGGACTGTCCGTCGGCCATTAAACTTGGCCCGTGTCGAATTCCATTTGCCATTTGGCCGAGGCCACAAATTATAATGCTTCAAGTGTAGAATAAATTGCAGTTCCTTTTTTTAGGTTTTCTTCTCTTTCTCTCTCTTTCTCCATATTCCATCCTACCATTTCCGGTCTCCCATTTCCTTGAACATTAAATCCTGCGGGGCTTCCACTTGCCATCCATGCGTAATTAGTTTGGAGATTTTCCATCCTCTTGGCTGGCCCTTCCCCTTCCCTTCCTTTTTTTCTGTGTGCTACATATATTTTGCGTTGGTTGAAAATTTAATTTTCTGCCCACTAGGAAAATTCCCGCCCTGAGGGGGAATACGTAAAAATGTAGAACGGGACTGGTGCGTAATTAATCGTTTAACTAACATTTCCATCGACCAAAGCCAACACTTTGGCTAATTTTGGGGCTAAAATTATCCCCCATGGCATTCGGGAATGGAAAAATAAAGTTTTTGGCAAACTTTTTCAAATGGGATTAGGAAAATGGGATTATAAAGTCCCCCATTTATGGCGGCAGAAGAGTGCCAGTAAATCTAAGCTGTACAAATAAATATAGAAATGTGTTTTGGACCGACAGTTTTAGAAAAAAATTGCTTACTTATTAGCTACTATTATTATTGATTTTGTACCGGCCAGTAGGATTTATGTGGAATTTTCCTGAATTTTAAGGCTTTTAATGAATTTAATAAACCACATTGGGGGGGGGGGGGCCTATCAGGGGCCCAAATGTTGAGATCTCCTTCTATAGAGGTCAGGGCTGTGGTCCGATGTTTTCTGCTACATTTCACAGAATCCACAGGTGACTATCCCTAATAGTTTCACCCCAGGAAAGAGGTCATATCTCTGCGGTTTGTACCATTTCAGATATGCCGCTAAAATCTGTTTAAATCCTTCAACGCTGGGAGGAGAAAATGCAGGCATTTCATTAAAGGGAAAGCCCAATGAAAGATATAATAAAATGTCCACCTTTCAATCGATTTTTGTACGCATAAAACCTCCTTCAATGGCATTATTTTAATGTATTTCATTTAATCAAACAACAAATAATTCTAGAAGTCAAAAACAAATAAATTGAAACCCAATTTGTGTGTGAATAATGCATAAATAGAAAGAGTGCCTTCACTTTCTCCTGCCACACTTTTTGTACTCCTGCCAACAGGCACTCTATAATCTTCTTTCAGCCCATCCACAGCCAATTTTCATAAATATCAGACTCTATGCCGCCTCGGCAACCTGTTGGTTTAATAGTTCCTTCAATGCTCTTTAAATATTCAAATGCCTGGCACTTACAGTACTCAATCGTCAAATTATCGGCTAATCAAACACTCAATGCTGTGGGGTCGATAAGTGTCCTTGTTAACAATTCAACTGTGCAGCAATTACTTAAAAATGGACAAACGCATATGGAAAATGACCAAATAATCGTTTTAGACAAATACAACAGAACAGAGTACCGGACACAGACCCAATGGGCAACCGAAATGAAATCCCACAACGAATCAAGGATAGACGCAAAACATTGGCATAAACAGGACATTAAGGGCATCAAATATATCAAAAAAGTAGGACAAAACAGTCGAGGGAGAGAGAGTGAAAGAGAAACCTATATAAATAATTTATCAAAAAGGAAAAGAGAGAAAAGAGAAAAGAGAAAAGAGCAAGCGCCATTCCATTCCCGTTCACATTTTTACGACTATTGAATCGACCACAAATTTACTTTTTAGCACTTGGTCCCCAGCCCGAGGCTATCCAATGTCCAATGGTGCGACTGTTCCATATACATACATATATATTCATGTAATATATATGTACATGTTGAAGGTATATATATGTTACTTTGCTTACTTTTGATACCCTAGGAAAGGGGTATTGTAACTTTATATAGAAGATTGCAGTGGGGACACGGAGAAAGATCCTATTCGGTATGTCTAACGGCGAATGTCTATCTGCTACTCATGTGCAAACTAGTTGTACCTGTAAACTATCTCTGCTAGACTCTAGGAACCTCTTTACTCTTGGTGGCTCCTAGAGCGGTTCTTCGGCAAAGGGCATGCGGCCAAGCAGACGGCTGATCGAGACTCGAGCCCGAGAAAGCAAAAACAAAGTACACATCGTACGTGTAGGAGTGCGGGTGGTTTTTTTAAACTCAAAAGAGGTGCAGATTGTTGCCATAAACCCAAATATTCAGAACTACCAGGAAACCCATATTTTAGATCGTAAGAAAAAAGACTTATCAGTACGAGTAGCCTTAAATCCTTATAGATTCTTGCAGATCAATCTAAATCAATCAAAAGTCAAAGATACTAATTTCATAGTCAAAGAAAGGATAACCATTTCCCAGCGAATGGTTATTTGAGTTTTAGATGGTATAGAATATAGGAGTATAGGAGAGTTTTTGTAGGAATTTATAGATTTTGAAGACAATACATAGAAGTAGTATGCACTTTTAAGGTATTTATGGTACAAACCTCCATTATATCTGCCTGACTATCAATCAACAAGGACATTCTTATCAAGGAAACTTAATTTAAAAATTTTCATATCTTAAATAAATGCGTTCTCCGCATGGATGACTTTATTCAAAGTTTTACATGGAAATATTCTTCAGAAGACTTCCAATAAATCACAGAATTAAAGGAAATTTATTGTGGATTCCGGCTGATCTCTTATAAGATCTATAGACATTCTCTAGGGTATCCCCATCTTCGACCCTTAAATACCGACTTTCTTGACTGTTTTCGGGTGTCGTTTTTCTGAGTCTGGGGCAAGTGGATTTACGAGCAACAAATTTATGTACGTTGCCTATTTTTATTTGCCTTGCGTGCTTAATCGCCCGAGCACTGGGTAGCACAAGGGACTCCCTGAGTCGCCCTGGGCCACTCGATGATGATGATGGCGATGGCGAAGGCAATGGCGGTGATGGAGGCTTTGTCCGACCATCGATGAACCGTAGTTTCGCTCAGTCTCTCTCCCGCTGGATGTATCCTTCGGGGGAGGCCTGGTCCAGCCGCACTCCAGCCCTCTAATGAGGCTAATGGCCTATACAATTGACATTTTACTTAAGGACCTTCATCGAACTGGTGTTGCGCACAATTAGTGTAATTAGAAAGCAATAACAATTACCGTTCTTCGAGCCTAATTGCGGCTCAGGATAAACCCCCCCCCCCCCCCCCCCCCCCCCCCCCCCCATCCCCATACCGATCCCCCAGAGCTTTTCAGAACAGAAATTTCCTTTTAATTATTACGTATTTGGTTAATTCATTTCCCGAAAGTTAAGTTCATTAATTAAGATGAGTTGTGTTTTCTTTTCGGCGGCTTCCTCTCCCCCGCTGAAGTTCAACAACTAAAAACTTTTTCCACAGCATTCAATTGAGCGTGTCAATAAATTATGTCCAAGGACTCCACAAGGCTCCCCACCCCCGAAAATTGTAAACAATGCTAATTTAATTTGTTGCTCAGTCAAATGCAGCTAATTGAACTTTAAATAACATTGTAGTTTCGGGGTGCTGGGTTTTGGGGTTTTTGGGCTTATCGGATCGTTAACGAAACTATTAAATGAACGCAGGAAAATGCTAATTACTTGGCATAAATCAATTATTTAATGGGTTTTAAACTGGTTTATAGAAGTGCATTATTTAATTGGTTTTAGTACACATTTGCTTAGGGCTTTCTATATGGAATAGTCAGTACTAGGCCTATACCTTGGAAAAATGTCAATTAATTTGATTAGTGCTGGGATTTAATTTCGTATAGTTTTTATTAAGGTTTAATGTTTTTCGTATCCATCAGACATTACATTTCGTTTCATTACATCACAAAGAATGGTAGTCACGAATGATTGCAAGATTTTCCATAATATTCCGACTTATTCTGTTTGAAGGAGGGTGGATCTAGACGTAGGGATCCTACGTAGAGAACGAAAATGCAATAAAAGATACATAGGTGGTGTATATATACAATATATCTGCCGTCTATTTCCCTCTGGTATTCGGGTGGGAACGTAAATCGGATCTCGCTTACAAGCTTAGGCCGCCCGCGAGCCGTGTGGATCGTGATAACAGCGCAAGCACGCTCTCAGAGCGCTGTAACTGTTAGACCGCTGTTAACTAAGAGCGGTACCGGTTAGCGATAACAGGCTGTTAACCTGGGAAGCTAACAGCGCGATTACCCTGTTACAGCTGTTGCCCTGATCAAATTTTATTATTAAAAGCTTTAAAGCTAAATTTAATATTCCAAATTAATTTTGATATTTAATAGAGTAAAAATCATTAATCGAATGACAAGAATGAAGTTAATTTATTTAACAAATTGTATGTAGAAGAAATCCGTTCCAGAATCCACATAAACTATTACTGTAATCTGTATAAAACTTAATTCGAAAACAAAAAAAAACTTTTCCAATCTTTAAAACAAACCCAATCCGAAACCCGTCTATCAAAACAAATTTCAACAAATATCCCAGAAACAATATCATCAGATTATTTCGTTTGAAAAGGTAAAAGAAATCAGAAAAACATACGAGTACGAGTACGAGTGCGAGTGCGAGTACGAGAGCACTCCATTCAATACAATATGTTGTAAAAACTAAATGCAATCAGGGAAAACTTTTTCATACCCGTATGGGTAACTTTTTTACAGCATTTGCCCGCCTGCTATAAAATAACAATAAAATCGGTCGGTGTCCCTTTTGCCACGCATTTATTGGACTGGCGTTTTTCTGTATTAAAATATCTACATTCAAATGCAATAAACGCCAAGATATGGATCCCAGTTTGTCCATCTCCCACACAAACTTCCTCGCCCCCAAAAAAAAGAGGAAAAAAATCCGCCTGACAACAAATAAAATCAGAAACACTTCGGCCAAGCCGTGTGAGTCCTCACAATAAAGGACATTCAAATAAAAGCAGGTGACACTCGGCCATGAGGTGCAATAAAAACCAGGAGGGGGGGCTCAGGCAGGGGGGGGTCCTGCCATTTGGTATTCCACCTCGATGTCACATCAAAGGTTTGGGGGAACGAATTCCATACCAAACAAAATACATGAAGGCGCAGGAAAAATTTGACAATCGATTGACATTATAGGCAATTGTTGTTGGAGGGATATGGACCAAGGCACAGTGCGTTGGGGTCTATGGGGAATGGTAGGAAAAAACATGGCAGGAAATTCCAGAAAGAAAAAACATGGCAGGACCTTCCAGAAAGAAAAAACTGAAAAAAGGTAATTAAAGTACACAGTGCTACAAAAACTTTGGCACGACAGAAAAAATTAAGTGACTTTGAAACGCACACGAAATCATTTTTTAAATTCAAAAACCACTTTGGGCATTTTTTTTAAGAATCTTGTTTCTTTAGTGAACATTTTTTTAGTTGAAAAATTTGTTTAACAAAGGCACAATTTTTTTAGTAAGTCAACAAAATGTTATATTACTTATATTTGTATTCTACAAGTACACAAAAAAATAATTTAAAAATTTAAAAAAACCCACAAAAGGGCAGACGAAAACTGCAAAAAGTATGCGACATTAATGAAATAGTTAAAAAAGCGTCCACAAAGGAGAACCATCTTCCACCCCCACCCTCTGACTGAGGGCACACCTTCCTGTCAGACCTTAAACCACTGTGCCTTCGACGAAAGGTCAACAGGCAAAAGGTAACCAAACAACAGCCTGCTGGCTGGACCCTTTTTGCCAGGCCATGGGTGGGAGGGGGGTACTGGGATATTGTGGTGTCATAAATATTTGCACGCATCGGCATGTTGGGAATTTTGCTTTAAAAGTGTACCGATGCCTGCCTCAAACAGAATCCAGAGAAGAATCACCACCACCCACCCACACACACACTCAGAGAGAATCCAGAGAAAAGTCACCCCACACAGAGAGAATGAGGGCGGACCGTGCGGCATATTAAATATTTGATGCAACACCAAGGGCTGAAAAAGGGGAGAACTAAAAGAACTAAAAAGAACTTTCCGAAAATACCTCTTTACAGATTGGACTTTAGCCGGAATTACACACACTGCAATGCCTCGCTGCTGGTGAACGACACATTGGCCATGTCCGGGGATCAGCCGACGTGGCTGAAACTACTGCCCCAGCGACTGCATACCCCCGAGGCGATACTGAACACATGGCTGCACTTGGGCGGCGCCCCCCAAGCCCCGATTGGCCTGATTATCGAGTTGCCGCCAGCACAAAGCGGCACCGGCTTCACCGGGTGTCTCCACACGCTGCGCATTAACGGACAAGGGCGCGAAATATTCGGGTAAGTACTCTCCACCGATACGAATCGGTTTTTCTGTCTTGTTTTTGCATACCCTGTAACACAGAGGAGTGCCAGAGGGTATATTTGACTTTTGGAATCCTTTGAATCAAGTTTGTTGGTCATTTCATTTAGAGCCTTGGATTTGAGGATCTAATATAGCTAAAAGAATCAATATTTGTTGATTAGTCTTCGGGCACTCCCATATCTTCAAAGTTTGGATCAAAGCAAAGGCTTAAAATGAAAAAAAGAGTCCACAATTTCAAAGTTACAGAGAGAACTCTATAGAGTTCCATATACAAAGCTCTTATCTACCTATACACCAAATCTCATTAAAATCTCATGACTATAACCCCCAAAATATAATGGATGTTGTATTACCTAAATGGAAATTCTCTTACCATTTCTCTGGCACATTTTCCATCATTTGGCTTAGATGCTTTGCCATAATTTCAATCATTGAACCACAAATCTAATGCCACTACCAGGTACCCCCATAGTCGAAGCAACGACCACAATATTTCTTTTGTATTGCCCTTTGGGCACTTTGAATGCTGGACTACGGCTAATGAACATCTCTCCCTGAAAAAGTTACGACTTCTCTGCGGCGGATGGTCGATACGGCATCTCTTAAATGTTTATGCCGCTTACGATACCCGTACCCGTGCCCGTGGCTGTGCCCGTGGCCGTGCCTCAAGGCGCGATGAAAAAGCAGAACTGTTGGGAATAAAATGAAACCATTTGATGGCTCAAACACACACACACAAAGTTGCCAGGTGGCGAAAGCCGTTTCCTCCATGACTGCGCTGCAGTAAAAGACCCAGATTATATGGCCACTGAACGTAAAGAACTTTTTTGTGGTACTATATCCATGAAAAAATTAGCTCGACTTGCCTGAAGCGATAAAACTGATAATGTTAGCCCGAGTCATACATGAGATAGGCATTAATGAAGAGAAAAGGGAGCTTAAGCAAAGGTCTTATATGTATTAATTAGACCATGTTTGAGAGGAGAGAGAATATTATTGGGCGGCGCAGAATTTATGCTCTCTCTTTATCCTTCGACTACCGAAGCCAGTCAGCGAAAGGTGGTAAAGAAAAGAGAATTCACAAAACAAAATACATGTCGTGTGCGCTACCGAGTCTGTGGCAGAGTTGACTGCGGTTCTAAGAGCTTTTTCCCCGTGATTTTTAAAGGAAAAACTACTTTATTCGATGGTTTAATCAATTTTCTATATAAAATGGCATAAAAAACTCTAAAATTAGCCGAAAAACTGCCCTATTCTTCAAGAATTTCTCTCAACTTATAGCTCAAAGACCGCTACAGTCCAAGGTATCGCATGGTCTATGTTTTTCCTAAAGAAATGCCTGAATTACCAACGAAATGGCCATACTAAAAGCTTATATATTATGGACTCCGTAGCCAGTTTTGCACTGAAAAGAGTCAGTGCTGTCAGTGAAAATGAAAATGCAGCAAACTTGATGAAAAGGACAGGCTCTCAGTGAGCGAGAGAGTGAGAGTGGGGGGGCGGGGAGTGAATGCGGAAGCCATTCGTCAGCATTCAACGTTCATAAAAGCGCGAATGCAAACAGATGGCCCCCCCTCCAAATGGTAGGTGGGGTGGCACATCGCAGTGTGTCGTAGTGTCCTTGTCAATGTGCTGACAGCTGTGGGGCTGTTTGTCAATTGGCGCCAAAGGATTGCCACCGAAAAGGGACGACACATCGTCCCATAATATTGACACATCGAATTAGTCTTCATGAAATTAGCGCACGACACCTTGCCTTCTTTGCAGCGACGCCCTGGACGGTTTCGGCATTACGGAATGCGGCTCTTTGGCCTGCCTGTCGAGTCCCTGCCGCAACGGTGCCGCCTGCATTAAGATCGAAACGAACGATCTGGACGAGAACGGGGAGAAGGCGGAGAAGTGGAAGTGCAAATGCCCCACAGGCTACATGGGACCCACCTGCGAGATATCCGTGTGCGAGGATAATCCTTGTCAATATGGCGGCACCTGTGTGCAGTTCCCGGGCAGTGGGTACCTCTGTCTGTGTCCCTTGGGCAAGCACGGACATTACTGCGAGCATAGTGAGTCCTTTTGCCTATCCAAAATGGAGACACCCCACTCATCTCTCTCCCCCTCTTACAGATCTCGAGGTGGCTCTTCCCTCCTTCTCGGGCAGCGTCAACGGTCTGTCCTCTTTTGTGGCCTACACGGTGCCCATTCCCCTGGAGTACTCGGTGGAGCTGAGCTTCAAGATCTTGCCCCAGACGATGTCGCAGATCTCCCTGCTGGCGTTCCTGGGCCAATCGGGCTATCACGACGAGAAGAGCGATCATCTGGCCGTGAGCTTCATACAGGGCTACATCATGTTGACCTGGAACCTGGGCGCCGGACCGCGTCGCATCTTCACCCAGAAACCCATCGACTTCCGGCTGGACGCGCCCCGAGTGCCCTACGAAATAAAAGTGGGACGCATTGGACGGCAGGCCTGGCTCTCGGTCGATGGAAAGTTCAACATCACAGGCCGTTCCCCAGGCAGCGTCAGCCGGATGGATGTTCTGCCCATCCTCTATCTGGGGGGCCACGAAATAGCCAACTTTAATACCCTGCCACACGATCTGCCGCTGCACTCGGGCTTCCAGGGCTGCATCTACGATGTCCAGCTGAAGGCCGGCGCTGTGACAGTGCCCCTGCAGGAGACGCGAGGCGTCCGCGGTCGAGGAGTGGGTCAATGTGGCACCCGGGAGTGCCACCGACACGCCTGCCAGCACGACGGCGCCTGTCTGCAGCATGGAGCTACCTTTACGTGAGTGGCATGCCGGAGGATTTGTACCCCGAAACGGAGCCTTAAAAGCATTTCTTTGTATTGCAGTTGCATCTGCCAGGAGGGCTGGTATGGCCCGTTGTGTGCACAGCCCACGAATCCCTGCGACTCGTTCAACAATAAATGCTACGAGGATGCCACTTGTGTGCCTTTGGTGAACGGCTACGAATGCGATTGTCCTGTGGGACGCACCGGCAAGAATTGTGACGAGGGTAAGCCAGGTCCTCATTCAATGTTTTATGCAATCATAATCCTGTGGTTACCCTTTCCCGCAGAGATCCGCTCCCTCAGCGATGTCTCGCTCACCGGCAGACGCTCCTATTTGGCCGTTCGATGGCCCTATCTCTACGATGCCGGCGACAAGCTGGGCGCCAAGCGGTCCCAAATGGTTAGCTATCGGAATTTCACCAAGAAACTGATGCCCCCGAAGCCCATCTCGACGCCCAGCACGCACTTCGTGATGAAGCTGCTCAATGAAGTGGAGAAGCAGCGCAGCTTCTCGCCAGTGCCCCTCATGGGCTCGAAGACCTTCGAGGAGCACCATCGCGTGCAGTTCTTCTTCATTGAGTTCCAGCTGCGTCCGCTGTCGGAGCGGGGCCTGCTCCTGTACTTCGGGACGCTAAACAACAACCAGGACAAGAAGATCGGCTTCGTTTCGCTCTCGCTGCAGGGCGGCGTCGTGGAGTTCCGCATCTCCGGACCCAGCACTCATGTCACAGTGGTGCGCAGTGTCCGCATGCTGGCCATCGGCGAATGGCACAAGATCAAAATGGCCCAAAGGGGCCGCTGGCTAACGCTCTGGGTGGAGGGCAGTGCCTCCTCGGCACTGGCCCCCTCGGCAGAGGTTCTAGTCGAACCGGACTCGCTCCTGTACATAGGCGGCCTCAAAGATGTCTCCAAGCTGCCGCATAATGCAATCTCGGGCTTCCCCATACCCTTCCGTGGCTGTGTCCGCGGTTTGGTTGTCAGCGGCACAAGAATTGTTCTCAACGAAACCAATATTCTGGGTGGGTATTGGCAGAGACCACCCTTCCCTTTCGATCGATAGCTGATATATCTTTGCCCCCACAGAATCTCGTAATATCCGGGACTGCGATGGCACTGCCTGTGGCGGCGATTCCTGTGAGTCTGGCGGACATTGCTGGCTAGACGAGAAGCTGCAGCCGCACTGCATCTGTCCGGAGTATGCCAAGGGCGATCGCTGCGAATACTCCGAGTCCTGCAAGCTGATACCCTGTAAAAACAATGGCCGTTGCCTGCGCAGCGGACGCTGTTCGTGTCCCAATGGCTGGGGCGGTTTCTACTGTGAAATTGGTAAGTACTTGCAGTGCTTTTTCCTCTGAAAGGGGCACACAGGGGAAGGCTTAGTTACAGCTCAATAACCGTGACATAAATAACAATAAATCATTATAAAACAAGTTTCATAAATCTTTGAAATACTCGTAAATGTGTCACGAGTAAAAGTACAGAAGCCGAAAAACAAAACATGATTTTATTTCATTTGTTGATCTCTTTTTTTGTTGGGTTTTTTTTTCGAGGGGAAACAAGTTTTTGTCGGAGTCAGACCCAGCGAGAGCAGAACAATATTATTATTATAATTAGAGATCTACAACAACAGAATATATAACCATTAACAGCAGCAGCAGCCCAGCATTTGGTTTGGTTTGGTTTTGTCTGATGTCTCTCGGGATGGCTCAGTGCACAGCGGGGTCAGGAAGTGCCACAGAAATTAGCAGCAAACAACAGCGAAGAGAACACTCAAATATCGTATGATAATAGAGTTGGAAAATAATTAAAAATCAGCCATGACTCAAAGTTGAATGCTCTGCGGATTCGTTGGGCAGATTTGCATATCGATAGGAGGGGAGGGGAGAGGAGAGTAGAGCGATATCTATAGAACTACATTCTCTTGATTGCGTAAAAAAGAGTAATAATATCCGGCAGGTATGCAGATATTCCAGTACAGAATATTCAGGGGTTTTATTCTTCAAAAAGTTTTTAATGATTTTTCATGATTTTTACTACAGAATTGTCACCATTTTTTATGGTTCTCAAATCTTGTATTTCTCTCAAAAAGATTGTCTGAATTCGATAAGATATTGAATCCCAATTCCAGACATATCCGATCTGGTCCAGATATTTTCGAATATTTGAAGAATTCTTAAAGAATTTTGTTTGATGCCAGTATTTAAGGGAAATTTAACTTTTCCAGCCAAGAAACCTCTACTCAGAAGAATTTTCCCTAAATTTTCCTCGTTGAAAACCCCACATAAATCATCATCAGAATTTGCATTGAATTTCTCTCCAACACTTTCCAATATCAATCAAGTACATGTCACAGCTCAAGCAGCTCCAATCAGTAGCTCCACCTGTCCCCCCTCCCCCCATAACGGCTCAATAATTCAACCTTTTTGATGATCTCTGAAAATCATAATCATTCCCAAGCAAAACATCAATCAAACAATCTACGAATCCAGCTTTTTTGACGATGGGAAATCCCATGCATCTGCCAGTCTGTGGAGATACTCCGCACAGCTGTCGGCCTTTCACTTATTAGCAAATTGTGAATTAACATGCCACAGAGAAACAAGTTGAAATTGAAGAAAATAATACAAAACGCACAAGCACAGAGGAGAGTGGGGGGGGCAGAGACAGGGACAGCGACAGGTGAAGTGCTGCGGCGGAAAGCGAAACGGAAAATCAGAACTCCAGACAAGACGAGAGCTAAAGATTAGGCAAGTCTTTAGTACACTGAGAAAATCTTCAGGGGAGTTCAAGATCTAGGAATAATGGATTTGCCAGCTAAAAAATATAGTTTAGATGTTTTCTAATGTCACTCACATTACCATTAATATTACGAGACAGGAGACATCCTGAAGGTACATTTTACTTGTTTCCCGACAAGACATTGAAACCGAGAATAATATATTTTTGTGCCACTAAAATGTCAATACTTTTGGTAATAACATTTTCTGGGTGCAAAATCAGGTCTTTGACAGTCAAAAACTATCGGGACAATACGTATGTAAAAGAGATATCTCAGATACTTACTATCCAGGAACAGAATTGTGGAAATTAATTGTTTTAGAGTTTAAATTTTCATAATACAAATTGTAAAAATAATTTGTATTATTACGATCCCTTCTATAGACTGAAAAAATAGTATAAGGAATGAAAAGATATCCTAATCTGAATACTGAATCGTATTTGGAAAATTGTATATTTTTATGCTCTACGTATTTAAAAGATTTCGAGGTTTTTTTCTGTGTAAAAGATGGAGATGGTTGAAGTAGGAACAAACGAGATCAGGGTCTAAAGAGCTAACTCATTATGAGAAACAAAAGATGCGGATAAAGATGGTGTAGATGAAGATTGAACAATGCAGTAGTATCTGAAGTTAAGAGTGAAGCCAAAGCAGAGGCAGAGATTGGAAGCAAAGACTGAAAACTGAATCCGCAGTCGTAGTGGAGTCTATTACAGATACAGATACTGAGACTGCCACTGTAAGAGACTGATGCTGTAATTTAATTATGTATCGTATCGCATCGCATGCAATATTTTTAATGCATTTCCCCCTCTCTACCTCTCTGCCGCCACAGCCATGAGTAAACCAACAACACCGAGCTTCCGTGGCAACAGTTACCTGATCTTGCCGCCACCGCGCATACCCATGAAAGACAAGCGGCGCGGACCCTCGCTCTATGTGCGACCCCGCGAAGCCATTCAAATCAGCCTCAATTTCTCCACGATCGAGCCGGACGGCCTGCTCCTCTGGAGCGAGCACGATCGTCGCAAGTTCTTGGGCCTGGGCCTGGAGAATGGTCACCTGAAGCTGGCCAGCAATCTCCTGGGCAGCAACAACGACACGGTCCAGGCCCCGGCCAGTGGCTTCATAGCCGATGGCGCCTGGCACTGGACGAGTGTGCTCTTGGATCGCACTCGGCTGGAGCTGCAGCTGGACGGAGAGGTGATCTTTACGGAACGATTGCCGGAGGGCAACGTCAACGGCAACGGCAACGACAACCGGCGGGATGGGGCAACAACAACAACGACAACGCAGGCCACGGCATTAGCCAACAGGCGGAGAGCAGCGGGCCAAGAGCCGACCATTAGCTATGAGGATGTCTTTTATTTGGGTGAGTTCTTCCAGCCCTTCGATTTAATTTTAACTAGAACTTAGCACTCACCGGCACTTGAGACACTTGGCAATTGTTTGTTTGTTCGCTCCGCCATATAAAACAGTTATTTCACACCGAAAAAAACATAAACAAACGCTTAAAGACCGACGAAACACTTGTTGTGTTGGATTTTTGAGCGTGACTATTGTTGTCGAGTGTGAAAGAGAAAGAGAAAACTCAAGCGGGGCTGCCAACTTAAATCAGAGAAACAGCTGTTTCTGCTAGATAGTAAATTTAGTAAGAAATAAGTGTGGAGTTTAGCTAATTCATGTCGTAAATGAACATAAACACAGACAATCAAGAACGTGCACACGAAATTCTTGCCAAAAAACACAGCCGTTAATCGCAACAGGTGGCTGGAAGACATAACAGCGTGCTGTTAAGCGCAACTAAAAAGCTATTAAGGCGTTAAGCAGCACTGTAACCGTTTAAAATTCAAAACAATACTAAATGTAGCACCAATTTCCTTTGCAGGCGGCTTTCCCAATCTGGATTCGGTGACTAAACGCACCCAGGGGCGCTACTTTGAGCCCTTTAAGGGCTGCCTGCAGGACATACAGTTCGGGGCCGAACCAAAGGCCATTATCAGCGATTTCTCGGCGTACCAGGGCGAGAATATTGGCTCTTGTGATCTCCACGGTGATGAGCCGATTGTTGTATAAAAAACAAATAAGAAACGAGTAAAAAGTAATCAAAAAAAAAAAGAATAACGCGATTATTGTGAATTTTCATGATTCCAAAGTACGGGAGAATGAGCAAAACCGAAGAAAAGACGAGAGAGAGATGATGATGAAGAAGAGAACTACTTGTAAGCTAAGTGTTAAGACGAGAATATAGAGAAAATGGGGAGAATCGAGAGCGACAGCGATTCCCCGGGCATCAATATATACAGTTTTTGGGGCAAAAGCTATCGATTAAAGATCGATTGATATAAAGAAAAGAAAAATGGAACGTAATTTTGTAAATTTTATAGAAATAAAAACTGAAAAAAACTGAAAAAAAGACAAAAAGTTTAGACTAAAAAAAATTGGGGACATTCAAAATTAATTGAATAAAAGAAAAAAAAAGACACTAAACTCTTGAGACAAAATTATATAGTTTAGGATCTAAAAACTAAATCTAGAGAATACCGATTACCAGATACAGATATAAAACTTCTCTTACGTACATAAGTGATATTTCAAGTGGAATAATGGATAACAGCCCCCCTTAAAAACCAGAAGATTCTTGAATTATGTGAATGTATATTTGTTTTTCTGTTGATTGTTACAATAACTCTACTATATATAATAGACTATCCAGATTATGTGTTCTTCTTTGATTCGATACTCGAAACTGCCCTACGTTTCTGCCATTTTTGATTTGTTCAACTTTGAGATGCAATTTTAGTTAGGATCGTATAATATTGTATTGTTTCCCCTGTTATCTGTATACGTTATATAGCATAAAGCTCTCCCGATTGAAGCCATTTAGTTGCCTTGTAGTAAGTTAGCGTATAATCTCTGTCTGTCTCTATAAAATATGATTTATCTTGATGAACTAACTCAAAAAAAAAGCAAGAAATGAAGTGAAATGAAGCATATACGGGAAAATCTATAGTTATGAAAATCATACAATATAATTATTCTTATAAATGGAAAAACCAAGTAGCATGAAACCAAAAACCAACTTATATATATATACAATACGATATACAATACATGAAAAAATCAATTGGTAAATTGTAACCAACAAAAAAAAACGCAGTACATTAAGTATGTATTTATTTCGAGAGACAACTTAATCAGTTATAATTTTAAATAAAAAAAAAATATAAAAAACGAAAAACGGAAATTAGAAAAAATATTAATAAACCAAAAATGATTTGAGAACATTTTTTATTGGAAGGAGTTTATGGAGAATCGACTCCAAGTAATATCCAAAAACATGTGCTTACAATAATGATGTTCCTTATGACAATCCCTAATCATGGATCCTTTGGTCAGCTTCTTTTCCCATAATGTTCTCCTACAAATACCAGGAAGATCGGTTTATCCCTTCGAAACAACAACAGATTTCAGCTTTTTTCATAGCTAAAACTGGTAATAGTCCATAAGGGGCATCAAAGAAGATTAAAATATATAAGCACAAATGATGTATAGCGATAAAAACTAACCGATGTCTAGAAAACATTCCCTTATGTTCAGATTTGTTACAGATGAAGTCTCCCAAAAGAATAAACTATTTTCTTTGGCATATTCCTCAGCCTCAATGGTGCCTACAGCTCGCCCATCCGTAATATCAGCCTTATGGCCCACTAAAGCTATGACTATCCTGGGTGTACAGCGCTGAAATTTCTCATTATCAAGAGATTATTCTTATCTTAAAATACATGTCAGTTAAGGGTCATATCTTACCTTTGTTTTGAGTTCGACGGCCCACTTTTTCGCGGACTCATAGCTCTGCCGATTGTGTATGTCGTATACAAGTAAAGCGCCTTGAAAGTCTGTATAATATCTTCGTAAAATTTCCTTAAAACTTTACCAATCTATAGAACTTTGGCCAGATGTGAAGTTTGAATCCCACTCACCACTTTTGACCTGCCGTATCCCAGATCTTTAGCTTCGTATTTAGATGTGGCTCACATATTGTCTTTACCAGAAACTCAGCCCCCACCGTGGGCTGTCCGCGCTCTGGCGTTTCGTCCTTTATGTATCGCGAAATCAGAGCTGTCTTGCCCACACTCGAGTCTCCCAAGATGACAACTTCGTAGTCTGTCGGCAACATTGTGCTGTGTCTACGCTCAGGGAGGTTCAGTTCTGCTCTAATTGTAGCGACACAGAAAAACCTCCAGCAAGGTCTTTGATTTCTCACTGGCATAAGTTTGCGGCTGTGAATCACTTATTTATGTGATTAATCGAATGCCCTTTGGGAACCATACCAAAGCACTCTTTGGTGTAAGCTTTACAGAATAATATATCTCTCTATTATGTAACTAAAATTGTCCAACCTATCATCCGAAATTCAAATTTTTCAACAGTTTGAATCATAATTATTATTAATTTAACTAATCCAAAGCAGTGATGGGCAGGTTGTTTGAATTTGCAATGTATGTGGATTTCCAATTCTCTTATCAGCGAAACTCAAGTCTATAATCAATTTTTTTCTCTGGAGCTCGCTCTTGCAGCATTCACTTGTACGAATCGAATCAAGCATAATTGTATTGTGTCATTCACGGAAATTCCCTTTTGCAGCATTTGCTTGTGCGTCTCGAGTGCGTGGATCAATATGCCGGATAAGGCCATCGAAAGTACACAGCTTTTCAGTCTCCTTGAAGCGAACAATAAGAAAATATAAAGAGTATCTGTATCTACTGTATCTAATGCTATTTCCCACATCCTCAAAGTACCATTACTCTCTCTTCAAAGTATCCCCCACACACTTCCAATTAAAACCATATCAAAAATTCTATAAAAAACGAAAGTATGATCCGACTTCTAAGAAAAGCTTTCGATGAGAGAAAACCACAAACGATTAAGTGCACTCGTGCCATGTCGCTTCATTCTCGATTCAAATCGAATGACTTAATATACATATATAGATGTATATATATATATATATAAGTATATACGATGCATTCGTTTTATTATAAATGTTAAATTTAAATACATACAGACAACATAGAAATAATAAATTGGAAACAAGTGCGAGTGGGAGCTGTTCTGGGCTGTTCTGTTGGATATCTTGATTCAATTGCTTTGTGATTGCAAATTACAATATAAATAATTGTGGTTGGAAAATTAATAGATTGTTGGTTCGGTGTGGCACGATTCAAACAAGAATTTGTTGTGGTTTGAGTGTGGTTGGTTTTTTTTTTTATTATTTAGGTAAAGTATTTCAAGGTTTATTTTAAAGACTTCACTTTACTCGTTTCATCCGTTTTCCATCCTTCGCTTAATTGCATACTAGATGTAAGTTTTTTATTTTATTCTTTATGGTTTTACGATAGTTTTGTTTGTTTGTTTAAAGATAATAGCATTAAATCTTCGATTGTTGCTAGAATGTGGAAAAAAATATAAACTCAATGCAAAAAGAAACATTAAAAAAAAGTTAAAAATTATGAAATAATTTGTTTTTGTTGGTTTCGTTTTTTGTTTTTTTCTCATATGTGTATATATAATTTATATAAATTGCAACTATCACACGTGTCCGTCGCAGCTTGGAGGCGGGGGGGAGGCGATTCTCCGCGCTCCAGAGCCGGACAGACACACACATTGCCGCAGATCCGTGCGGACGCGCGCGAGGATCTTCTTCATCGGCCGCTTGGATCTGAACATTTTTTCTCTTATTTTTTGGAACGCTGCTGAGAACAACTGCAACTGGAATTTCTTTTTTGCTTTAGAAACTTACACGAAAATGTAAATTTTACAAATATTCTTTGCTGTTTTCTTTTCTTTTTTATACAATACAATTTCAAACTTTTCTACGACACGATGCGAACTATGCAAAATAACCTTTCCGCGCCTTCTCTTCTATTCCACCGAATTGAATTTCGTTTTGTTTTTTTTTTACTATAATTATTATTATTTGAAATGGTTTATGGTGTCTGTGGGTGTGTGTGTGTGTGTGGAATTCTGATTAGCACATTTTCTGGGGGGATCTGTTGTGGGGCTCTCTAGGCGTGTCAGATATGGAAATCGCTCTCGCTTCGTTTATAAATGAATGGATAGCGAGGTGGAGCTTGGGGGCTTCTTCCTTTTTTGTTTTCTGTTTTATATTTAATTTAAAATTAATATTGTATGGTTTTGTTTTTATTAGAATGTTTCTTTCGGTTCTCATCTCATCACCAATCAATTATGAAAATTTAATTTCTTGCCCCTATGAGAGCCAATTTTTTTAGGTATGTGTTTTTCTTTTCGGATTTCTTTTTTTTGTTAAATTTTTAAATAATTTTTTTTATTTATAATTATCAGCATAAACTTTTCAAATCTCTCGTTGGAAATTTCATTTTCTGAAAGAAAGAATGAAAAAAAATAATTAGTTGAATTATCAAAACTGTGATTCCAACAAATTTCTCACAAGCGAAAACGTTGGATGTAACATCCCCGTGGTACCAACATGATCCCTGCTAATCGAACTATTGTACATATTCAATCGTAAGACTCTCACCTACAAAGGGACATCACTTGCAGCAGTTGTTCGTCGGTCGATTTGTTTCATTCCCATTCGGCCTTATGCTGCCTCCCTGATTGTTGGCGCCATCGTTCTTAGGTAGTTTCTTGGCTATAAATATTATAATTGAATTAATTTACATTATAGATTACTTAAAATATTTAATGGCTTACCAATGGCCAAAAAGATATCGTTGACATTCATGCCCGTCTTCGCAGACGTCTCCATGAACAGCAAACCATTCTCCTCGGCATATTGCTTCGCTTCATCAAACTCCACGACGCGAATGTTTGACAGATCCGCCTTATTGCCGGCCAGCGCAATGACAATGTTTGGTGAGGCCTGACAAAAACAATGGGAAAACGTTAGGATTTAATAGGAATTTCTTCAAAAATTACGTGTTGAATCAATCCTATATTTAGTAATAAAGGAAACCCTTTGTGTGATGATCATTGTTTAACATATATGTGGTTCTTGTAGATTGCAGAGGTATAAGATCGATTGGTAGCATAAAAACTATATATTTCATTAGATAAATCCGTACATATTAATATGATCATTGATCAATATTAATACGATCATATGACTGTTTCTACTAATTTATAGTAAATTATACCTTTTTCCACAGTTCTCGTTGAGTTCAAGCAGAAGGAAGATCATCATACTTAAGATCTATGATTTTGTCGGACTTTTATCCAACCAACTTTATCTGGGAGACCCCAAACTCACCACATTGGAATTCAAACAACATGAAAGAAGCATTTGACAACTGATAAATTATATATTCTGGATAAGGCTCAGCAGCTTAGTGGGTTTAACCATCTAAATTTGTCTAACCTTCTGCCTAGTAGTTCTTGGAAACTATAAGAGCTACAACAATCAAAATAGGGCCATAAATACCCATGAAAATATAGTTTCTTAAATCGATTATAGTCCAAGGTTTATCTACTTCTACCTTGTGTAAAAAATCAAATCAAATCGAAACCCCAGTCAAGTGTATAAAAGCAATGAGGCGTGAATGAATGCCTGGATGCCACGAAATAAGTTCAATGCCCTTTCATCTGGGGGCCGCAATTGGCAACAACAAAGAGAATTAACAATCATAAATGGCAATAACATTCGTAAATGTGTGTATGTAAGTCTATGAATAAAACATTCTTCTGCATGCGATTTTATTGACCTTGCCTCGGAGGTACACTCACTTGTTTATGCAGTTCCTTGACCCAGGTCTTTGCACGCTGAAAACTATCCTGATTCTGTATATCATAGACAACAATGGCGGCCTGCGCACCTCTATAATACATGGGAGCTAAGCTGTGGTATCTGCAAAACGAAACGAAAACCGAAAGAAGCATTAGGATTTAATACGAATAAATATATATTGTATATCCGATTTATAGTTACCGCTCCTGGCCGGCTGTATCCCAAATTTCAAACTTCACCACAGTATCCTCTATGCAAATGGTTTGTGTTAGAAAGGCCGCACCTATCGTGCTCTCCTGATATTCATGGAATTGTCCCTTGACGAAGCGCAACACAAGCGACGATTTGCCGACAGCCGATTCGCCCAGGAGCACCAGCTTGAATTGGCAACTTTTGTTCTGAGAGGTTCCATTCGGTCGCTGTGCCGTTCCAGAGCCGGCACCGCCGCTGCGTGGTGTTGTGGCCATGATCAATCCGTGTCGCTCGTCGGGCTCTTTTCTTTCTTTTTTCTGCTTTTTTGATGCAATGCAAAACTGATGATGCGGGGTGTATCGGTTTTATCGGACGGTCACTGTATTTTGTGGTGTGGTATGGTGCGGTGTACTCCCTCTCAGAGTGTGTATGTTGCTATGGGGTGTATATTATCTGAAAAGAGCACAGGCACATTATGGATTATTCTGTTGTGTTGTGGAAATATAAAACGTCACGGAGGCAGAGTGGCGCCTTTCGTTTACTTAATGACGGACAAGACTAAACACAAATTTAATTCGATATGTATATACATCTGTATGTACATATATATGTATGTCCCCGACCATATGCATCATCAAAGAGAGAGAGAGAACGTAGAGAAAGAGAGAGCGCGCATAGCAATCAATAAATCTGATTGAAATAGAAAGCGAAACGCCCTTAAGGTTGCATTTAAAGCACAAATTGAATTCAATTATCATCATTAAGCCCTTGTATGGCATTTTAAATTCTTTTAAAATTAACCAAACTAATATAATAATTTCATTTTTATTTCTTGCGATTCAATCTCTTTAAATATCATGCCTTTATCATGTCATATGATAGCCCCGAGATGAGATAAACTAGAAATCCCAAAAGCGAATAAAGATACGACTTAAGAGAAAATTTTCAATGTCAAGAATGTTTTTAAATAATGGCAACAAAACCGAAACGAAACGAGACGAAACGACAAAAACGGATAAACAAACAATTAGCAACAACTAAAAATACTTCAAACACATGGTAATGGCGGGGTGTGTGGTACGGAAGCCTTACAAATTTTGTTTAAGCGCAATTATTGTTTTTTCTTCTTTCTTCTTCGGTTTTGTCTTCAAACAAAACTTAAATGAATTTCTATCGGTCTAGGTCTAGGCTCTGTTATCTCTCTGTTACCAAAATTTTAGCTACTTTAGTTGATAATAATCGTACATAAGTGTGTATTTTTCTGATAATTTATTTCGAGGGCGGTACGTAACACAACAGACATGAATAACAATACATATATAAAGTATAAAAGGGGACGCCTCGTATTATTCACGGGTGTCGACCCTCACTATCTGTTATCAGTGGCACTTTTATGAATCATTTTCGACATTTGCCGTCTGTTATCGAATCTAAAACCAAAAATTTCCTCTCAAGTACGAGTAAGGCTTTTACTCAACTGAAATCTCCACAAATGAATTAGCATCTTAATGCTAAAATGTACATAATGGACTTAACCAAAAATCATGCGGGATCGTTGTAGAGAAAACAAGCAAATCAAAAATCCAACACCGGCAGTCGAGTGTTTGATACCCTTACAGATCTATCGTCTCAATAGCAGTATCCCAGCAAAAACTCACTAAATCACACAAAATATATATATAATATAAAATTTGGAAGATCCTTCCTCTCTTCGTTGCAAACATTTTTCATACCTTCGGTCAAAAGAGTATACAAATCATGCGGGATTATTGTTGGTAGAGAAATCGAGCGCATAGCGGAGATTTTAAGTGGGAGAGAGTGGAACAGAGAGTACAGTGAGCACAGGGCGGAGAGTGACAAGAGAAGAGTGTGAATGAGTGGAGAGTGGGGAATTAAAGGGAAGCTGCACAAAGTGGGGGCGTTGCGTTGCGCTGGCGGATGCTGTCAAGATTCTCTGATAAAAATCAATGCAAAATAAATTAAACAGTCGGCGGGTGGGAGGGGCAGAAAGAAGCGCGAGAAGCAGCACCAGCAGAAGCGAGTAGAGAGAAAGTAAAAGCATGGCACATTTGTTGCTGAGCATTATTAAATTAACCAAAGGGAAGAGAGAGAGATAACAGGCCTCTCTCTCCCAGCATTGAAAAAACAGTAAAGCAAGTTTTACGACTGTTTTTTTTTCTTCTTTCGCTTCCATTGTTTTTGTAGAGAGACTTACGGAGCAAAGTGCACAGTAAGTTGTCAAGCCACACTCTCACTCTCTCACTCTAGCACTTGGTAAGCGGCTGATTTGCGCTTTTGTCCAGTCAGCTCTCACTCTGTCACTCGTTCAATTGAGATAAATGTTGCTTGCAATTGCTTTTTTGTTTGCTCGTGAATGACGTATTTTGCATTTTATCGCAATTTTATTATACTCCAGGTAGCACACAAGGCAGACACTTTTCGAAACAATTCAAGAGCCTTAACTTAAATTATTGATAACAATTCAAAGCGAATATCTAAAACTGCCATATCGTAGAGTTCAGGGGCAAAAACGCAGCAGCTGTCAACGCGGTAAAACAACTCACCCACATACGGAAATTGCTAGAAAATATTAAATATGTACAGTACTTTAAAACTTAACGCCGGCCTCTTGGCCTTCGACCCGTCCGCGGAAAATTCAATAAAATATAAAACAACGTTCCAGCTTGGTTTCAGGAAATTACGGTACCCACACTTCTGCCGCTGGCGCTGCTTTGGTCTTGAAACAGCTGACGATGCGTCATTCACACAAGTACCGTACCCACACAATCATCAGAAGAGAGAAAGAACAAGCGGTAAAGTGTAGAGAGGAGAGAAATAAACACGCACTTACGACACAGCAATGGTCAATGAATTAGGATCAGAAGCGGGAGTTTTACTGCAGAAAATAAAAGTCCTATTCGAATATAGTACCTCAGGCAATATGAATCATTTAGTTGATTGACTTGCTTTCATAAATGGTCAAAAATATGTATATATGAGAACCAATGAAACGATCAAATAACATAATTGTAAGTCAGCACATCAAACTAAACTATTGCAGTGGAAAAATTCTGGAAAAATATTTATATCGAAGACCTAGTTGTGTGCCCTCAACTGTAAGATTGTCTTACTTTAAAGTCAACAAGTGCAATTTTCTCAGCACGCATAACGGACGACCATAAAAAGAAGAATAGGAATACAATTAGCAGCCAACATACGTATGGATGCACTGTAGTGTACGATAAATCAATTCTCCCTTTGTCCCCTCGACAGCGTTCTCAATTACACAAATGCAAATTTAGCAAAATAACACACAAATATAAACAAAATGGAAATTGAGAAAAAATTATGCGATTTTGTTTACATTTCGGCTCCAAGGAAAATATTTTGTGGAAAAAAAATCCAGCCTCACGGAGTATGGAGGGGGGAGAGGGGATGTGCAGTGACTGGCACGATAAGAAACGGATTGCAGATAAATACACACAAACACACACACACTGTAACTAAGACGCAAAACCAAGTTGAACAAAGAACAAGCAATTTCCATTGCCTGGAGCGGGAAAGAGTACATATTATTCGACAGATAATGAGACCCCGGATCAGCTGCCTCTCCTACACCTGTGTTGCACTGGCTTTATAGTCGCGAAAATGGGAAACTGATTTATTGCGCTATTGTCAACCACTGTGCACGCTGCAGTTGGAGCAGCAGCAGTGCATAGTGCCATCTCGCTTCGCCACACACGCTCGAATAAAACGCACCCAAAAATTCATGGCCGTCTATCTCACTCGCTCTCATTGCTTTCTATCCTCTGCTCGGCTATCGATGACGATAATAATGGTGAAAAAATTTTACACAACTTTCTTAATTAATGGGGAAACAACAACGCAATATTGGGAACAACACTTGATTCTCATATTGTCACACACATTGCTATTGCGAGAATCGATTTATGCACGTTTATTCCTGCCTTTTCCAGCAGGGCACTTTGTTTTTAGACAGATTATTGAAACACTCTCTCCCCACCCAGTCACCAACAAACGCACGCAGACAGAGACGGGAAGCGATTGACTTTTGAGTTCCCAGTGTCGGAGTCTTGTTTTTGTCATTTTCGCAGGAGACGTCATCGTTACTTGCACTTTATGTCTATCCCAGGTGTAGCTTGTGTTTTTTATTGCGTTTATCACTGTTTTTGCAATTAGTTTGCCCAGGTTATTGTTAAAACTTACAAATCTTTTTATCCACGAAAATGGACTTATCGATAAAATAATAGAATATACCGTCTGGCCCTCAGAAATATACCGTCTCATTTTCCAAGTATTCCGTAAATATACCGAACTTAGCCCACTTAAACCCCTCTTATTTTACCTGGAAAACAACTTGAGTTAAGTCGTACAAATAATAATAATAATTTAGGTCCACCCAATCCATCATCATCTACAAAGAGAGGTCAAAATATACGAAAAGTATAATATACCTCATATGGTCAACATATATGCTGCACCCTGCACCCTTCTATGAATTTTTCATCCAAGTCCTTAATTTAGACCAAAAGTGTGCAACGTATCGTATGACAGAGAGTAAATAGCAAAATATAGCTAAATATATAGGTTAAATATCCATTTTCTACCTAATACAAATTTTCAAAATTTTCTAGAAATCGAACTTTAAAAATTACCAGAACTGGCTATAAACAAGCTGACACCGTCACCCAGCTATCACTAACCACGATAGATTCGCACCAATAACAAGGGAAAACGAGAAAAACTGCAAGAGCATTTCGATTATGATGTGGAAATTGAGTTGAAAGTATACTTACGTTACCTCCACACGCGGGTTGTTTAATTTCCGCTCTCAAGCCGTGCTCCCTGCATAATTTAACCCACTGGAATGCATTTATATCCTTGCCACTCATTCACTTTCAAACAATTTCTCTTTGGCGCGAAGTACTCGTATCCAGTCGATAGAATCGGTAACTGAAATGCTTTCTCCGAAACGGGTTATACCTCGTTTTGCTCTCTTTGAATCGGTTGTGGCTCTCTTTTTCGCTCTCTCTGAATACCCTCGGGAGAGGATATTATAGAATTGACGAAATGTTTGTCATCTTAGACTCTTACGAATGCAGAAACTAGACAGTTTAAAGTTTATGGGTTTCCCACAGAGCCTGAGAATAGGTATCGGAATCGAGATGTTCATACGGAATACAAGCAAATGCAAATGTATGAATAGGTAAAAAACAGTTCAATGTGAGAAAAGATCATTACTGATTTCGTTCCAAATCAGCTTGGAAAACATAATTTGAATAGCAATTACATTAAATAGCGTATAAATATAACCACACTCATAGCGAATACCTGTTGACCAGCAACAATGACGTAACATGCCATACATACATCCCTTTTTCGAGGAAAGCGTTGTTCTGGAAGGTTTGTCATCTATGGACATATCGTTTTCTGCGGGTCCAGATAAGGTACCAAGTTGCATCTTAAAACACTGTGCCCAGTCCCTTTCAAACCCTTGACCTTTCTCTTCAACCTCTCCTTGGAACAGTCTTGTCTCCCAGTAATTTGGAATGAGTCCTACATCATTCCCCTTAACAAAAAAGGTTCAAGATCAAACATTGAAAACTATCGTGGTATCGCAAAGCTTTCCGCCATCCCGAAGCTTCTTGAGTTCCTGGTCACCCGGCAACTGCAACATCTTTGTTGCAGCTTGATATCTCCGTCGCAACACGGTTTTTTCAGACATCGTTCAACATCGACTAACCTTCTTGAGTTTTCTAACCTAATCCACCGTGGTTTTCAAATTGGTTTGCAGACGGATGTAGTTTTTACGGACTTCAGCAAGGCATTCGATTCTGTGAACCATGCTCTGCTTATTCAAAAGCTCTCTTTATTAGGGTTCCCAACGAATCTTCTAGATTGGATTTTGTCCTATCTCTCTAACCGTACTCAACGTGTTTTGTTTTCTAACGTGTTGTCAAATACTGTTAATGTTACTTCAGGTGTGCCACAGGGAAGTCATCTGGGCCCGCTTCTGTTTATTTTATTTGTGAATGACCTTCCTCAAGTTATAACATACTCTACTACACTAATGTATGCTGATGATGTCAAAATCTGTCTTTCTTACTCTGATTGGTATTTGCACACACGCCTTCAACTTGATCTAAGTGAACTACTATTGTGGTGTTCAACTAGTCTTCTTTTTCTGAACCTTTCCAAATGCAAACTTATGACATTTTACCGTCGCGCTCCTCATTTTGTCCCATATGTTCTAGGAAATCATGTCCTTGAGCGAATTTCGAATTCAAATGACCTCGGAGTCCTTTTTGATCATAAGATGTGTTTTAACACCCATATATGTAGCTGCAACTGTAAATAAAGCTAAGGGTGTTTTAGCGTTCATCAAGCGTTGGTCCAAGGAGTTTGACGACCCGTACGTTACGAAACAACTGTACATATCGTTAGTACGTCCTATATTGGAGTATTGTTCTTGTGTGTGGAGCCCGCAGTATAAAGAGCAGCAGGCTGTTATTGAATCCGTGCAAAAGCAATTTTTATACCCGATACTCAAAATGAGTATTGGGGACGGACGGACGGACGGACGGACGGACGGACGGACGGACGGACGGACGGACGGACAGACGGACAGACAGACAGGGCTCAATCGACTCGGCTATTGATGCTGATCAAGAATATATATACTTTATGGGGTCGGAAACGATTCCTTCTGGACGTTACACACATCCACTTTTACCACAAATCTAATATACCTAATATAATCTAATTGCCAAAATTAGCATATCTTGTAGAAAATTGATCTATAGATGGGATAAAATTATGTATTTAGTGCTGAGGGTCCTATCTAGCTAGTAATCCCAAACCGAATATCAAAATCGAGGAATATGGATCATGGACAGAGAACGATGTCGACAAGTAGTATTAAAATACTCTCCAAGAAAATTATGCATTTCGAAGAACTTTGGCGCAGTTTAGGAGAAAGATATCGTGATCTTTTTTATGCATAGATAAAGGAAAGGATGGACAAGAGTTTAACTCAAGCTGTTTGTTTTCTCATCGGTATATTTACGGTATAATTTGAAAATGGGACGGTATATTTATGAGGTTCAGACGGTCCGCGGTCACACTGCAAGAGGTTCTGCTCGCAAAAAGCAAAAAAGTGAAAAAAATAAAATAACGGTGTAAAAATTGTATAGTTTTTAGAAAACAAAAATACAGCCGTGTCTTGTAAAATAACTGAGATCGCACTCAGACACAGCCCATCGATTGCCAATTGCTGAAGCGCCTCCTTCCACGCACACACACACACACACACACCCAGTTGCGCCTTTCGTCATCTCTCTCTGTCTCTCGCATCGTCGCACTTTTCATCGCAGCTGCAACGCAAATTCCAGAAAGGAGCCACAAAAAACCCACAATCCACCGAATCCTTCACGTAAATTAAAATCTCAGCGTACTGCTCGCAAAGGTAAGTGCTTCCCGAACCCGCCCTCTCTCCGCCCACACGCTGTACCTAAACATTATTGATTTTAAGTTTTGGTTCGAGTGGAAATTTGCTTTCTCAAATAGCTGAAATAACGAGCAGCAAAAAAAAGACACAAGTTCCAAGTAAAAAGGTTCTATATATATATATATATACACACCCGATCGGTGTGTTTATATCTTTCTGCCTCCCCTCCTGCTTTATATTATATAAACTATAGGAAAGTATTTATTTGATTTATTTTCGCTATTTCCACACATTTTTCGCTACAGATGTTGCGGGCCAGGCGGCAGTGAAACCCAGATTTTTAGGTCTCCACCCCACCCGTTTGGCGGCTGACACACGAGGAGCATGTTTAAGAAGATCTTCACGTACATACAAAAAAATGCCAGCAGCTCCAACATGTTCAGCCCAACGACAACACCCATACCCACACCCACATCCACAGCACCGGGAGTAGCAGCAGCAGCAGTGGCACCATTGAATGCCCATGAGGCGACGAGTCGACGCATCGAGTATGAGGATGAGGGACAGGACAGTGGGCTCTTGCTAGAGGAAGAGGATGAGGAGGAGGAGTACATCATGGAGGATGACATTGAACGTCAAATCAAGACATCCATAATCGATGCCACTAAAGTGCATGCTGCCAAGGCCAAGGCCATGGCTGGTATAAGGCTGCCCCTGCAACTCCCGCTTCCACCGCTCTCCCTTCCGCCCAATCTCCAGATGGATGACGAGCTGGCGGACTTTGCCAACGAACCGGGGACGCCGAACGATGGCGAACTCGACGAGCAGTTCCTGGAACTTGATAATTTTCCCAACAACGAAATTATCGTCCTGAGTGACTCAGATCTCCTCAACACTTCCATTGCATCGGACAATATTTCCGAGGATCCCCTGGCCATAGACAATATTCTGGACTCGTCTTCGGTGACCACCAACGAGGAGGTGGACACCAGCGGTGATCTGCTCTGGCTGAAGCTCAACACGGAGTCGGAACCCCTCAGTGGTGGTGGTGCTGGTGGCAGCAACGTCAGCAGCTGCCCCGTGCCCCAGGCGAAGCAGCAGCGGGCCAAGACCAAAGAAGATGAGATGCGGGACGGTGGCTCCGACTCTGGTTTGGGCAGCGAAACGACCAGAATCACGCTCAAGGAGCAGCCAGCGGTGCCAGAGCCCAAGCGTTCGAATCTGAAGCGTCGTCTGGAGGATAACGAAAGCGATGCCATCGATCTGGTGCCCGATATGTCCGGCACCGCACTGTCGGCCACCAGCACCGTCGCCGCACAGAAACGTCCAAAGCGCAGCATAAATTTTGACAACGTCAAGATCTATTACTTCCCCCGACAGCAGGGGTTCAGCTGTGTGCCCACCCTCGGCGGTTGTACCCTCGGGATGGGAGCGCGCCACATTGCCTTCAAAACGATGACCCTGGCGGAGCATGCGGCCGAGTTGAGGCGTGCCCATCGCAGCCAGAACCAGGATGTGCAGCCTCGAGGCTCCAGCAGCGAAGAAACTGAGGAATCGGAAGAGGATTTCCTCAGCGAGGGCAGTGGCTCGGATGCGGACGATGGCTCCAATGGTTTCCTGACCACGATGTCGCCCAAGCAGCGGCGAGCCCTGCTCAAGGCGGCGGGCGTGCGGAAGATCGATGCCAGCGAAAAGATCGAATGCCGGGATATCCGAAACTCGCGCGAAGTGTGCGGCTGTTCGTGCCGCGAATTTTGCGACCCGGAGACCTGCGCCTGCAGCCAGGCGGGCATCAAATGCCAGGTGGATCGCTCCATGTTCCCCTGCGGTTGTTCGAGAGAGGCCTGCGGCAACACCGTCGGCCGCGTGGAGTTCAATCCGACACGTGTGCGCACCCACTATATCCACACGGTAATGCGGCTGGATTTGGAGCAGCGTCAGGGCGCCCAGGGGCACATTCAGCAACAGCCGCCGCAGAGCAGCTCCCTGACGTACTCTTCCGTGGGGACAGGGGTCCCCAGTGGTGCTGTGGCATCCCCCACGGCCGCGGCCTCCCATTGTTACTTCATGCAAACGCAGTCGAACTATAGCTCGGGTTATGCCTCCCCCGCGTACACGCCCGAGAGCAGTGTCAGCTATTACCAGCAGCAACAGCAAGCCGTGGTGGTGCCTCCTCCTATACCGACCAATCCCCAGCAGCCACAGAGCAGCTATACGACGGCCTATGCCCAGTTGGATAGTCTGGATTCGGGTCTCTTTGCCAGCGGTAGCAACGCCACACCCTCCTACGGAGAGCTCTATCAATCGCTGAGCTATGGCAGTGCCCAGGTAAGTGAAATAACACAGTCAGACCAAAGGATATCCCTTGATTTGAATTTGCAATTCATTTTGCAGCTCACTTCCTACCAGTCCGCCTATCAGCCGCTCTCAGCATCACCCGTTGCCGTGGCACCCAGTGGCGGCTTTAGCTCTTGTTCGGTGCCCTCCGCGCCACCATTTGGGAATGCCACAACGACAGCCTCGAGCAATGCCCAATACCAAACCACCGCCGCCTCCATGACTGCTGCCTCGTCGATTAGTGGCAGCAGTTGCAACCGCCTCAGTGGAACCACCACCTCCTCCTCCACCGCCTCCGCCACGACCAATGACTTCATCAGCCTGAATGCACCGCTAGCCAGTTCCTCGCGCCTCTCCCAGATCAATGATCTGCTGCAGCACAATCGTAATACCACCGCCGCGTTGGTGGCCGTATCTGAGGGCTATAGCGGTGTAATAACCAGCTCTACTTCGTCTACGATCGACTCCATTGACACGCCGCCCATTGTTGAGGATTCGCAGCGCAGCTGCATGACCTTTGAGGCGCTGCCACCGCCCCTCGTCAATCCCACGCCCATTGTGGCGGTGGTGGAGAGTAAAATGCCAACGATAGCAGCCGTCAATCCACTGCCACCACCTGCTCCACAACCCCGTCAGCCGCTGGATGTGCAATCCCTGACCGAAACCGCATAAAATAAACGTATGGGAACAACCGACAGAGAGAGAGAGAGAGCTGGGAATAGTTTTTATAGCAATTTTACACAGCAAAAGACTTCATTACGTTTAAGGCGACGATGACGGTGACGGCAATGGCAGTGGCAAGCCTTCCACACACACACACCCTTGTAAAAATCATTTTTTTATTGTTAAGAAAAAAGTTCTAGATAATCTCGTAAGTGCGAAAAATGTAATTTAAACACTTGGTTGCTTAAGTTTTTCGTTTCCAACGCGTTTTTCAAAAATTATATGATGTATAATGTTTTCTAGCCCCTTAAGACATTGTTTCTAAATTAATTATTGTGTTAAGAATATACTAAGGAAAGAATGTTTGAAATTCCTTATTTATTGTTAGTTCCAACGAATTTCCAAAATATGATTGTCTAAATCTGATTTAACATCTGAAAGTAACATTAATATCTTCATTTATATTATTATTATTTTTTTTTATTTTGTATTCTTGCATTTAGTTACAAAAAACCACTTTCTATTTATCCTCTGGGTTTAAGCTGCGTTTAAGTATTCATTTAGTCTTTAAGCTCAACTAATTTCCGACCTTTAATTAAATATTTAATTCCTAACAAGAAATGGCAGCAACAATAACCATTAGACATTGATTTATAAATATTGTATATGCTCTATATAGTATATTGATTGCAAAGAGAAAGCTGAAAGAAAGATGAAAATACGATACCGATGCAAAATGAAAGAGAAAATATAATAAAAAAACAAAGCAAGGAAAAATTATTGCAAATTATTTAAATAAATATTGAATACAAATATAGAACAAGATTTCAATGAACTGTTACAGGATTTGTGAAGTGATAAAGGTGTTGTACTACATACAATTAAGAAAATTATTCCCAATTTTATTTCCACAAAATATTTGCTTAAAAGTACAAATATTTGTCTTCTTTCAGCTCCTAAAACCCCTGCAGCTACACTTGGAAAAAGAAGAAAGGTCTGCCGGTCATACGGGCGCAATCAGAGAATGCGAAGGCTCTAACAACTCTCCTCAAGGCCATCGCCATCATTAATAAAGGTAAATCTCAACATCCTAAACAAAAATGTAGTCCATGTGAATGAAGTCTTCGTGTCGGATTTTAGCCTCCACGATCTCTCTTAATATCGCTCGCATTTGTCATGATAGATGGAGAAAAACAGAGAGAAGAATAAGAAACACAACCTCAACCTATTTATATCATAATTTTAATTCTTGCACTCCAAGAAGACGAGCACGCTAAGGCACATCATCTCCATCCTCCATTCTACATGCTCCTGCCAGATGCCACATTCCGCATTACACATACGCCGTGTATGTGGCATGGCCCAAAGGTGTCGCTGCATTGTAAATATTGCATTGGGCAAGCTTAAATAAACACATTCATCGCAGCGAATGGGTCGCATGGGGGATGGGATCGTAAACCTATATGCTTGTATCGAATATCTGATGCGCGATGTATCTCTCTCTTTCCAACCATAATACCATAAAGAAATGTCACTTATGTCAACAGTACTGCCAAGTTAAAAGAAACTGAAAGAATGGACAAAAACGCACATCATCATCAAATTTATATCCTTATAAATGCTAGAATAATGAGTTTAAAGACGAAAATGAATAATTATCTTTCTTCTAAATTCCACTTGCACCAAATGTAGAAGATTTCCAAAAGACTGTTAATAGATTTCAGTAGTCTAATCTTTGAGAGACTCTATAAAAATCATTCATATATCTGTGAAATTCAAAGTATAATTTTTCCTGAAGTAAAATCGATTACAAATACTTATCCCTATATCCCTATATTCTTGTACCTAGATTTCATCAAAAGTAACACCAATTTGTCGCCTCATCTCATCGCTAATGGCTATAATCTCCAGACTGGCGGCATGTGGAAACTTTGGACTCTCCAGCAGACGCTTCTCGATACAGCGACGCACCTCCTCCGCCTCGTACCGCAGGCCACAGGTGTTGGTATAATGAAAGTCAAATTTAGCCCTGGGCAAGGGCCAGCTTTCGGGTGGACCATTGGAGCGTGTCATCTCTGTGCAGCACCAAAAGTTGGAGAGCTGTCGAAAGAAAAGGTATTTAATGTTGTGAGTGCCACTGATAATTCCATTGATCTGCAGGTCAAATGGGGCAACAAAGAGAGATAAGAGCTCACCTTAATCTCGCCTTTCGTGCCCACAATGATGGCATCGTTCTCCAGATTCTCTAGGCCAGTGACCAAAGCCACCATGCGCCGACCTTCGCCATAGTCGAGTATAAACTCGGTTTGAACATCCACGCGATCTTTGTTCAGTAGCGTGCCATTCGGGAGGATCTTTACGGGAGAGCTGCCAAACACTAATTGTGCCAACTGCAAGGCATAGATCCCCAGATCCAGGATAATGGAGCCACCCAGATCTCGATTGGAGACACGTTCTACATGTGCCAAGCGGAAGCCATGCTGGACCTTCACGAGGGTTACCTCCCCAATGGCATCGCTCTGTAATAGTTCCCTGAGACGATCATAGCTGGGAAAGAAGCGCGACCACATGCCTGAATAGAAGAAAGAGACTCCATTTGAGTATTACTTAAATCTCTCGCTCCCAAGTCTTACCTTCCATCAGGAAAACCCCACGCTGCTCTGCCAAGACACACAGCTCCTTGGCCTGTTCCAAACCCAGACACATGGGTGTCTCGCAGAGCACATGCTTTCCCCTGGATAACAGCAGATGAACGACAGCATAGTGGAAGGGATTTAGCGTCCCCACATACACCACATCCACCTCTCGATCCAAAGCCAAGGCATCGAAACCGTCATAGTGACGAGGGATCTGATTTCTTTGGGCAAACTCCTGTGCCCTCGGGCCATCCACATCGGCAATAGCCACAACCACATGTTGCGACTTTTCGATGGTGTTTAGAGCCGTGACAAAGTCCTGGGTGATCCTACCAGCGGCTGCTATACCCCATTTTAAATTGGCTTGGCTCTGCATCGTTCCGTGGATTTGAGAGTCTCTGTCTCACTGGCTCGTGTCCGGACTGCTACTGACGCCATTATAATGATACGTAGTCCCGAGTTGGCGGCCTGTACTATCAGTCCATGGCATCTGCATTCATTGCAGTTTTCATTGCATTCCGCCTGATAAGAGACATTCATCGTAGAGAGAAGTCACAAGCACAAGCCTCTAAACGGGGATGATGATGATGGATGTAAAGGGAAAGGGAAACTGTTAAATTGTATTATATTGTAAGCTATTTATAGGTAGGGTTCTTACTATAAGGAAACCCCTTCAATTCCCATTCTGTTCTCTTTTGGATATCCATTTATCATAGATAAATGTAATTCTCTGTAAATATGTTCGCATTTCCGCTCTCAGTTCTCGAAGGCATCTCAAGGTCTACTAGGAATCTCTCTAGAGGCACTCTTTAGCTCTCAAGTGTTCTACGCCATTAAAACAATGGACAAATGGCGTAATTGCTCGTTATCTCTCAGAAGACGAGCCCCTTTTTTCAGACTATCAAAAGATAACCCACAAATGTCTATAAAAGTCTACGAGTGAGGCAAAAAGTACAGTTGTGCAAAATATTTAGAAGCCCAAGAAACACAACAAACAAATTCTGATAGTGCTAAGAACTAAAAGAGTTTGTAGAATTTTATGGAAAAGAAGAGATTTACAATAGGTTTTATGTGCGGCCTTTGGATTTATTCCTTTAAGAATTCGTTTGTTTCATTCTTTTAGAACTTCTAGCTCAACGCGTACTAGACCTCCCGCCAGATAAGATATAGAAACCCCACTAGACTTTAAGATAAGAGAAACCCTGCCTCTGCCCCTCGCTCTTCATTAAGAACGAATTCCATCACGCAATGAAAACGTGATCTTTTGTGCCCAATCATGTTGAGCATCGACCTATGGGAATGTCATTCTACAATCAATATTCTCGCCCCTTATCGCAGTGTTTGTTAAATCGAAATGAGAGAGAGGAGGTTCCCAAGTGCCACATGGCTAAGATGGAGCTACATTTAAGTGTTTTCATTTATTTGAAAAAATATTTAATATATTTGATGGGTTAATACAATCTATAAATTCATTCCTCATCGAATTTATTCAGCACACCGATCTGCTTGCGAATGGTATCCTGAATCTCAACAATGAGCAAGCTGTCAGCATAGCTCACGTTCTTGTTCTCCACATCGCCGGCGAGTATGGACTGGCGGACAGCCTCCGCCTCGTAGCGCATGGCCTCGGAATTGCCATAATTTGTTGGATATTTGCCCTTGGGCGGTACCCACTCCTTCTCCTTGCCATCGATATCGATCAGTTTGTTGGGGGACCAAAAATCAATCAGCTACGCAAAGGAAAATCCACAATTAAAAACCATTTATCTGGCAATAGGCGGCTGCTCAAATGCCTACCGTCACTTGTCCCTTGGTGCCCTTGATCACAGCGGTGTTGTCCAGTTTCTCCTTGGAGGTGAATCGCATGCGTGCAGTGCGTCCACCGGTGTAGGTCAAAGTGGAACTCACATCATCATCAATGCCCTCGGCATTGGTGGTGCCAGTCGATTCGATCTTCTGTGGCTTCTCCTGGAAGGCCCACTGCGAAACCTGAATTGTATACACGCCCAGATCGTAGACCACTCCTCCACCCAATTCGCGTTTTCTTAAAGGAAAATAGAGAATTATTTACAAAAGAACTATCGGAGGGAAAGGGTGATTGCCACTCACTGCAAACGATCCACATTGCCTAGGGGGAAACCAAAGTTAACCACAACCTCTTTAACCTCGCCCAATTGTCCTCCAGAGATCGCCTCACGAACACGCTGGTAGGCAGGGAAGAAGCGCGACCATACGGCCTCCATGAAGAAGCGTTTGTTGGCCTTGGCTGCAGCCAGGATGCCCTCCACCTGCTTCTTGTTCATGGCCAGAGGCTTCTCGCAGAGAACATGCTTGCCACTGTTCAACATCAGCAGGGAGACCTCATAGTGCTGGGGATTCAGGGTGCCAATGTAGACGATATCTATGGGAAATAAGAAAACCATTAATACTCCTCTTGGAGGGTATATAATGCTCTTGGTTCTTACCGACATCTTTGCTCTTGGCCAACTCCTCGTAGCTGCCATAAGCACTCGGAATCTCATGTTTCTTGGCAAACTCCTGTGCCCTATCCAAAGCGCGAGCGGCCACAGCCTGGACCTTGTGATCGCTGGCAGGCAGTGTGCTCAATGCAATCACAAAATCCTCGCTGATCTTTCCAGCCGATGCGATGCCCCAACGTATGATTTTTGCCATGTCTTTCGAGTGCTCTTTCGTTGTTGATCTGCGAATGAATGGTGGGCCGGCAGTGTGCGGCGTTTATTAAATACGGAAAAAGAGAGGTGTGTGTCCGTGCGGTGCGTTGTCTCTTATCAGTTAAGAGAGAGAGAGAACCCCCTTCTGGAAATACTTATGGGGTTTATCTTCTACTGTGCATTTTGTTTGAATCTTAATTCACAGAAGGAAATCGGTTTATTTCACAATGTTATTGAGTTTGACCTTGCCGGGAGGTATACGCCCATCATTACTTTTCATATTTCAGGTGCGATCACTATCAAATAACGATGAGCGAGCCCTCTGAAAGCAATATATTGCTGGTTCATCCAAAGATTGTTATACCCGATACTCAAAATGAGTATTGGGGTATATTAGATTTGTGGTAAAAGTGGATGTGTGTAACGTCCAGAAGGAATCGTTTCCGACCCCATAAAGTATATATATTCTTGATCAGCATCAATAGCCGAGTCGATTGAGCCATGTCTGTCTGTCCGTCTGTCCGTCCGTCCGTCTGTCCGTCGGGGACGGACACCCTTCAGCGCCTAGTGCTCAAAGACTATAAGAGCGAGAGCAACGATGTTTTGGATCCAGACTTCTGTGATATGTCACTGCTACAAGAATATTTCAAAACTTTGCCCCGCCCACTTCCGCCCCCACAAAGGGCGAAAATCTGTGGCATCCACAATTTCGACGATACGAGAAAACTAAAAACGCAGAATCGTAGAAGATGACTATATCTTCTAGAGTGCAAAATCTGAACCAGATCGTATAATTATTATAGCCAGAATCAAGAAAACAATTTCATTCTTTCTCGCTCTGTCTCTCTCTAACACACAGGTTTCATGGTCGGCTTTGCCAATTGCAAAATATGAGTTCAAGGATCTCAGAACCTATAAAAGCCAGAGCAACCAAATTTGGTATCCACACTCCTGTGATATCGGACCTTGACCATTTTGTGTCAACATTTCGCCCGACCCCCTTCCGCCCCCACAAAGGACGAAAATCTGTTGCATCCACAATATTGCAGATTCGAGAAAACTAAAAACGCAGAATCATAGACAATGACCATATCTATGAGATTGCTGAATCTGGAGCAGATCAGATCATTTTTATAGCCAAAAGGAACAAATCAATTTGCACTGGCTACGCAGCGCCCGACGTCACGCTCAGACTGATTTTCTGTCTCTCTCGCACGCACTCTTTGTCGTGTCGTTTAATATTAGCGGCGTCTGCCGGAGGAGAGCCATACTGACTTAGTATCGGGTATATCTGTAGAGTTGCGGTCTCCGCAGCAACTCACAACGTTCCCCCTCGTTTTTTATTGGACAACTGAAACTTTCGAGAGTGTTTCAAGTATCCCAGATGGCACTGTCATTGATATTCGCACACCTGGAGTGGGAGAAGAGGGGTATTGCAGTGGGTATTTTCCAGAAGTATAAAATTCCGATGTACGAAGGTATGTTAGCCACCTTCCTGGATGCTACTGTAACTTTTACTCTCGTGTGTCCTTTAACCTTTAACTTTCTAGAACTTACATCTACTGCTTTAATAATTGAGGGCTTGCTCTCTCTCGATTTTTTCCAATCAATGCACGAAAGGTGTTCTACTTTCCTAGACGCTACTGTAACTGATATTGTCAGGCACGAAGATGGTTTTAGTACCCTAGACGCTTCTGTAATTGCTATACTGATTAGTTTTCAGTTGGAAATTCCAGGGTAATTAAACGGAGAACTCCAAAACGGCTTAAATCTTATAGAACTGATTTAAGCTGATAAAGAAATTTGATAATTTACTAGTTGTCCTCTTAAGAATAATACATTTCATTACGAAAGCGGTCATAATATTCTAGTCGACACTGTGTCTTAAAGTTTCCCTGGAAACGTATGTATCTGTATTTTGCAGTTGATTTTTGTTTGTCAACAGGTGTTTATACAATTGCATTTATTGTACATTTCCGATGCACACGTGTAATATTAATTAAATTTCCTTATATTTCACAACGCACTTTGAATATTTAAATGCCGCACAACCTTGAACGCCTGTCAACCGGCAAATGTTATTTTTTCATAATTACGTTGCCATCAAACACCCACAATCTAATTTAATCGTTCTTACCCTGAACTTGAAGCAGAACTATGCGGTTGGAGAAAACTTTCCACTGTTTTTAGCTCTCACAGAACGACAGTTCTATTTATAAACAAAACGGTGCGCACGTTCACGGGAACGTTAACCCATGTCGGGCCTAAGGGCTCGCGCACACTGTAGCTGAAATCGGAGCTGATAGCAGATTTATAAGCTCTGAAAAAACAAACACACTGCACCGGTGCAAGTGCGCACATTGCAGACTGAGCTGAGCTGAAAGCTGAAAAAGCTCGCTGAAATCAGCTCAGCTTAGTTTGATCGATCAAGCATGTTTGTTTTTTCAGCAAGTTGATTGCTGATTTTGTTCAAGTTTATTGTTTCATAAGTTATCGTAAATGGGCCGCGAAACATTGTTAAGCGAAATTATGGTTAACCCAGCGCTGGGGAATAAGCGGGATTATAAAAAATATTTGAATAATAGTTTTATTTCTATAATTTCTGGAAGGCGATAAATTGGGCAAAAAAGTTTTTTATTTACCATTTTCATATGTCAATAATAAATATAATATACTATGTCCCCAAGTACAGTAAACGCTCGAAAGACATCACAATGTTTATTATTATACAAAATAAATAATAATTGAAAAATGTAATATTAATTCGCAGTGGCTTTTAGCTTTCAGCAATCAGATCAGCCGACAATGTACGCACCTGCAAGCTGATTCTGCCTGAAAAAAGCTCTCAGATCAGCTGAGCTTTCAGCTCCGATTTCAGCGCCGATTTCAGCTCCGCTTTCAGCTATAGTGTGCGCGAGCCCTAAGCTCATACGATTTTGATGAAATTTTTATACACCCAAAAACATTGAAAAAATGTTCTGTTTAAAAATTCTCCTTGTAGATTCATCTATCCTCTTTCACCAGTTTTTTAGGTTTTACCATTTTCATGGCTATTTAAATTTGGGTCCTAATGGGCTAAGAATATTACTTAAAAGAAGAACGAGACCGCATCAGCTGTTTCTTGTTTTGTTTTTGTTGCTACTTCGCACTTGAACCAGCACCCGTACAATAATTTTACTGCAGAATGCTGAGAAAACTGTTATTTAACACGCAAATTGCGTTAAGGCAACAGAAAAAGGTAAGCGTATAACAGAGCAACAAAAGAACAGTTTAAATAATGAATATTTCAGCTACAATGTACGCGGTACTTTGCCATAAAAGCCGCTGCACCGAAAATATTGGAGCTGCAGCCGGTCCACATCGAGGAGGCCATTAAACTGGAACCCACATTATCCATCTACACAAACGAAGTGTGGCGACGTGCCCATGAAACCTTCCTTAATCATGGTCTGGCAACCGTGAACTTTCTGCGCATTGTTACCGCCAATCCGGCGGTTTTGAGACGCACGCCAGAGCGCATTATCAGCAGCCTGGAGATTTGGCGTGCTTGCCAGTTTGGGGAGACTCTGTTGCACCTGCTACTGACCAAATATCCTGAGCTGTTGGACGTCAGCGATTCCCACCAGCTACTCTCCCACGTGGGCTTCCTGAAGAGTCGCGTTTCGACTAACAAAAATGTGTGGAAGCTGCTGATGAACAGCCCCGATTTGCTGGCCCAATCCGAGAAAACTATAGAGGAAAAACTAGACTATATCATAGATATTATGCGCATAGAGGTGCCAGAATTGGTCAAATCCGCGGGACTATCGATGGCCTTTGAGGAACTGCGCTGCCGGCACCAGTTCCTGGTGCGCTTGGGCTTGTTCAAGCCACGTGCACTGAAAGCAGATCCCGATGAGCCGACCACCAACCATAGATTGTACCAGATTACGGACACATCAGAGAAGACTTTCGCCACAAAGATCTGCCATGTCACAATGCCCGAATACGAGGCCTTTAAGGACCTGCATGCCCGCGAAATCGAGCGCAAGACAAGAAAACGCAGGGAAGAGGAGGATTTCAGTGATGAGGAGGAGTAGGCTCCATGAAATTGCCCTCTTTGGGCATTAGTTATTCGGAAAATTAAATTTTAAAATCTTCCCTCAAAAGTTTGTCTGTGATAGAGGTGGGAAAACATCGAAATTGGGGTCCATCGATGGTTTAAAACCATCGTCGTTTGCCCACCTCTATTCTGTGAGGACGTTGACAACTCTAGCAAACAGATACGCGAGAGGAAAAATTTATTTTGATAAAAAACTGAACAAAAACAAAGCAAGCCACTCACACAAAATGGAAGTGTGTTAACGCGAAAGTAAGTAAAAATCAGTCATCATTCAAAACTAGTGAAAACGTTTCGATATTTGGTACGATTTTTTTTTCTTTCAATTGTGCTTTGTTTGTATGCCGTGCGTTTGTGTTTGAAAGTGTGCGTGTGTGTGTGTATATGTGCGTCCGTGAATGCGTGCGCATGTGTAAGCGCGAATGAGATAGCAATAAACTAGAAGCGGTTGTCAAAAACAGCTGATCGATTGTCCAAAGAGTTTCTCGTGTGCGTGTGTCAGGGGAGGCAGGCGTATGTGTGGGTGTGCGTAGGATAGGTAGGATAGCTGGGAAAGGGGGGAAACACTCACCTGTAAGCTTTTCCCTAACAAAAATATCCCCTGATTTTCTTTTTGCAGTTGCGCTCGAGGCGCCTCACTAAGCCAACTCTCTCGCTCGTCTACTACCCTACCTACCCTACTTCTCTCTCTCGCTCTTCCATTGAGAAGCAGGAGCCGCAGCTTCCGTTTTTGTACTTGCCACCATCTCCACACACCATGCCCCTGAATGATGCACTGGCGGCCACTGGAGCGGCGGGCATAATCTATGCAGAGAATGGAACCAAGCACAAAAGCATGTCCAACTCATCCAAAGCTGATTTGATGACAGGAGGAGGCGGCGTTGGTGGCAGTGGCAGTGGTGGCGGGGGCGGCGGTATTGGTGCACTCTTTGGCGGCGGAGGTGTATCCCTGGCCAGCCTCCATGGACAGAAATGGACGCAGGTCTTTGACATGGACAAGATGATCAAACAGCTGCGCGCAGCGGAGAAGACCTATCTGAGGGGAGGAGGAGGGAAGCCCACGAGCAGTGGCAGTGGCAGCGGCAGTAGCCAAGACCAAACCAAGCTCCATGTCCAGCGTCTCAATGCGGCGGACATGGCCTATTATGACATCGTCCCAAAGCTGGCCACCCGCGACCTGGTTGTGTGCAATACCTGCAACGGCAGCTACACGAAGGCAGGGTTCCAGAACCACATAGCATTGCAGCATCCTGCCATCTGGGAGGCCACATCGAACAAAGTGAATCCGCTCACTGCCACAGGAGACACCACCACCACCACAGGCCAGCAGGAGACAGCAACGGGGGGCGACAATCTGGCTGGAGGTTCGCCCACGGAAACCCTGTCCGGCTCCACTATGTCCAGCTGTTCGAATGGTTCGAGCAGTTCGGCATCCTTGCACACAGCGGCCACCAATCCCACGAGCAGCTCGTCGTCCTCATCGTCGTCGCGTCACAAAAGCAGTAGCAGCAGCAAGAGTAGCAGTTCCTCCTCGAAGGGCAGCAGTGGGACCAGTCGCTCACGTTCAAAATCATCGAAAAATCGCCACCATTCGTCACCAGCTCCTGGCCCAGAGTCGAATCCGAATCACAAGGAAAAGACAGGCGGCTCCTCCAAAAAGAGTAGCAGCAGCAGCATAAGTAGTAGTGCCATAGCCGCTCCCCCAGCAGCAGTCGGAGGAGCGGTGGCCGGCAGCATTAAAGAAGAGTTTGCACCGGCGCCCATAACGGTGTTCTCCTCATCCTCGAACTCGTCCTGCTCCCTGCCAACGAGCGAGCTGGGGGGGGTGGGTCTAAGCTTGAATTACTCTCCTGCCAATCATCCGGGTGGTGCGGTGTTGGACGAAAAGCAGCCCGAGCCCCAGCCAAAGAAGAAGGTAGTGTGCTCCGTTTGTGTGGTTGGCCAAGACAAACGTTTTCTAATCAAATTCGTGTGTTTTAGCTGAAGGTTTCCAGCGATCATCGAACAAAAGCGTCCAAGGATAAACCATTGGTCAGCAGCAACAGCACCAGCAGCAGCCAGTATGAACAACAGCAACAGCAGCAGACCCAGCCAGTGTTGATGAGTGAACTCGATCAGGCTGTGTCCTCCATTACCGGGCAAGTGGAGTCCCAGGAGGTGCCGCCCGAAGAGGAAGAACTGCCCCTGCCAAACACATCCGATGAGAATTCCATTTCCCTGACTCTAGATGAGATGCTGGACAGCAAACTGATCAATGAGATTCTGAAAAACTTTGATGAAAGTGCGCTGGACACCTCCCAGCAGCAACAGCAGCAGCCACCGCAGCAGCAACAACAGCCAAATGAAACACCTCAGCATGCGCCGCAGGCCACAAAAAGACTGCGCTATGACGATGGCACGGTTGGTGCCGAAATGGGTGACGAATATATCTACCAGCAGCAGCAACAACAGCAGCCGCAGCAGCAGGTCTACGGTGAGGATAACCAGAGTCAATTGACCACCATCGATGCCATGCAGTTGCAGCAGCTCATCTACCAGCAGCAGCAGATGCTCGAGCAGGCAGAACACCAACAACAGCAGCAGCACAAGCAAGAGCTGCCAGATGAACTGCAACCGAATGCCAATGGACAACAGCAACAGTTCAGTGTGTATAATGTGCAATCGCTGACAGACGATGCGGAGGCGCAACAGCAACACCAACATCAGCAACTGCAGCCGCAACAGCAACAACAGCAACAGCTCGATGAGCATATGATACTGCCAAGTATTATATATGAGATTACAGACACTAATCCGGTGTCGGTGCTGGAGCAGCAAAAGGTCATAGCAGAGTTCCTTACACAAGCAGGCTATGAGAATGTCGATGTGAATGTCCTGCAGGCGGCCGCAGGTGCTGCCACAGCAGCAGGGAACACGGTGGGTGTGGGAGATGTCAGTCAATTCAACGACGACTTAAATGATTTTGATTTCACAAAACTGGAGACTGTTAGCGACACAGCAACAACAACAAAGACTGTTAAACTGGAACCAGCCACCAGCCAGCCACAATCGGCCACTAGCATCAGCATAAAGCATCAATCTTTGGTCAATGCCAAATGCCACGAGGAGAGCTATTTCAATGTCATGCACTATTCGGGCCAACCACGACCCCTGGCCATGAACACTTTCGGTTTGGTGAAGCTGCCCAATGGTCTGGGCGCCACCTTGCGCAAGAATCTGCTGACCACCCGCAAGGCCAACAACAGTCTGCTGTCGCTGAATGGCAGCGCTTTGGGCGTTGTCGGTCAGCTAGCCCGCCCACCACCGCCCTCGCCGGCAAATAATTACACGGCGCTCAGCAATGGCACGGGGATTTTGGTTAAGAATGCTGCCGCTGCCGCTGGCAAGACCATCTATGCACAGAAGTCAAGTGTTATAGCCCAGGATCGGCTCAGGTGTAACAAGCGGGCTCTCGTGCCGCCCCGACTGGAGGCGGGCAAGGGTTTGATGACAGCCAAACGTTTGAGTGAGCTGCTTTTGGGTAAGGCTGTGAAAAAGGAGAAGCTAATGGACATCGAAGAGCCAGAGCAGCAGCAGAAAGAGGAGGAGCGTCGGCAGCAGCACGACCATAAGCTTACACACAGTTTCTATGAGAAGCGACGAAAACTTCTGGCCAAAAGTCAGCAGCAACAGCAGTCTCCCAAACGTCAGCCACAGCAGCAGCAGCAGCTACAACAGCAACAGCAGCAGCCACAATACCTCCAGCAGCAGCAGCAACAGCAAGAACAAGTGCTGCGTCAACGTTCCCCCAACTTTTCTCTTCCACTACAAAACAACTCAAATGTCGGACAGAATTCGCAGCCGCTGCTTAAGAAGCAATTGCTGCGTACGTTGTCCGACAACAGCAGCAATATCCTGGCCATTGCCAACAACAGCGGCAGCAACACTCCTAACGCCAACAGTAATCCTTGGAAGAGCTCGACGCCCGGTGGCAGCGGGGGCACAACTCCAAGTAGCAGCGATCTGATGCGTGTCTTTGTCTGAGAAATATATATATATATATATATGCAGCATCTATAAGAGATAAAGATATATATATATATATATATATATATATATATATATATATACGTATCTATGTTTATACAATTATAATTATGATTTCGTGAAGCCGGCCCCCTCTTTCTAAAACCCTAAATTATTTTTACACAATTTTTTAAATCAATTCAATTTCATTTTTTAAAAGTGATAATTAGTTACCAATTAGTTTATATGATATAATTGTTTGTAGTACTCTGTTTAGTTCTATGCTTTAAGATTTATTTAAATATTATCGTGGCTAAGCATTATGATAAGTAAATTATGTATAACGCCTGTAACTTTTTAAAAATACAAGAGCATGCCCTATGTTTCAAATCAAGCGCGAAATATTAAGCAATTTTTCGGTATATTTAAGATGGTAACACTTTCAACACATTTTCGAAAAGCCAGTTCCCCCCATTAACAAAAGCTATACAAAATAATGAGCAAAGATTTTAAACAAAAGTACAGACAGGAGTGGGAGTCTCAACCCGATACAAAGACATGGCTCTGCAGAAGTAAAACTGCAGTCGATGCCCATTGCAAGGCTTGCACTGTTGATATTTTGAGTCGAATAGCCACACAAACATAAGGAGAAAATTAAGTTCTTGCGTGGCCAATCTAAGGTATATTCGAACTTTTTTTTTGTATTCGCTATGTTAATACTTGTATAAGCGGTTTTTGGAGGATACAAGCAAAAGTATTGCGACTAGAGTGAGAAGAGCTGAATTGATGTTTGTTGCTGCTGCAGCAGTTATAGAACTTGAATTTGTTGAATCGGTAATGGCCCGGTTGACAACATTCAAAAAAGTTAGATTTGGCGCGCACCACTCGTAACCAGTCGATAGTATCAATAACCGAACTTGCTTACACGCAATATAGCGACTCCTTTTTTGTTGAATCTTTTTCGCTTAAACCTTTTTTTACGCAAAAGGCAATAAAAGCAAGTATTAAAAATAAGCCAGTTAAGTAGAAAATTGATTTATTAATCGTATAAAACTAGGTGGCTAAATGTTCTATTTAGCTAGTAATATTCAACGGAATATCAAAAACGAGGAATATGTAAAATATAACTTGAATTCGTCAGTATATTTACGGTATATTTTGAAAATGATGCGGTATGTTTCGGTATATTTCTGAGGGTCGGACGGTACCGATGAAACTCCCGGCGTTTTGGTTGTACTCCTATGCCATTTGTTTTTGTGTAATTTATGCCTTTGTGCTCCTGTTTTTGCTCACAAAATGCGTGCGTCTGATGCGCTCGTGTTCCTCGTCCTGCTGAGCGGCGGCCAATTGTCTAGCGTCCAGGGCACCCTGTCGCCGAACGATAAGCCGAAAAGCAAACACAAAGAATTGCTGCGTGGCCCCCAAGACGATGATGTATTTAGCCTGGGTTTGGTGTCGCCAGAGCCCCTTGCCAAGGATATTCTAGCCCATCACAGAGCCTACCACAAGGACACGGCAGCCAGACGGTTCAATGGCACCACACTCGGCTATGTGACGCCCGTAAGTGGGGAAAGGAAAACTGTGTATGTGTCGTGTCTGCGCTGATGCATTATGCATTCTCTCGTTTCGTTTCAGTGGAACTCTCACGGATATGATGTGGCAAAGATATTTGCCAAGAAGTTCGACATCATCTCCCCCGTTTGGTTGCAAATTGTTAAGCAAGGAGATGCCTATGCGGTGGCTGGGATGCACGACATCGATGCTGGATGGGTGAGTAATGTCCGCCGCAAGGGGAAGGTGCAACAGCAGCAGCTTCAAAGAACAGTCAAAGGTAGTTAGTCCTTTGAAGACTATTTCCATACACTACATTACCTTTTCTAATGGGTTTTCAGTCTTCCCTCGATTTATATTCGATCATTTTACCGATCGCGACATCAAATTATTGCTCAGCGATGCCAAGGAACGCACAAAAGTCAATGACGTCTTGATTAAATGCTGCAAGGACAATCATTTCGATGGTCTGGTGCTGGAGGTGTGGTCTCAGCTGGCAGGACGCATTGATGATAAGATTCTCTTCAATTTGGTGCTACAAATGGGTTTGTTCTTTCAATTTTCTCTATGGAGTTGAACTACATTCTTGCTTGTGTTTTCAGCAAAGGAACTCCAAAAGCAGCAGCTACGTCTTATCCTGGTCATTCCACCCTTCCGCAAAGACACGGGCATTCTGTTTGGCGAGAAGCACATGGATACGCTGTACAAGCACATCTACGCCTTCTCTCTCATGACATATGACTTTTCCAGTGTGCAGCGACCTGGCGCCAATGCTCCGCTATATTTTGTTCGTCAGGCAGTGGAGACGATTGCCCCCAAGGGCTGTCATGATATGGAGGCCAAGCGTTCCAAGATTCTCCTGGGTCTGAATATGTACGGCAATGACTATACACCCGATGGCGGTGGGCCCATCACCTTTTCCCAGTATCTGGATTTGGTGAAGAATGTAAAGAAGCATTTAACCTACGATGAGCGCGATGTGGAGAACTTCTTTGAAATCAAGTGAGTAATTCGTTGGGATAGTGGAAAATATGTTAAGGGCGGCTTGTAATACGATCTTTTTAGAAACGAAAATGGTCGTCACATTGTGTTTTATCCCACTCTATACTCCATCAATGAGCGGGTGAAGCTAGCACAGGAATTGGGTGTCGGGATTTCTATTTGGGAGCTAGGACAGGGCCTTAATTACTTTTACGATCTCTTTTAGATAGCATCTTGCAAGCATTTTCAAAATGCAATGCAATGCCTTTTAAAACAAGTTTCCAAATAAAATGATTGCTATATTAGCCTAAGTTCGAAATAGTTTTGTTTTCGAATTTCGCGCCTCTTAAAAGTGTTACTTCCAGCCCTGGAAACCACTGAACCAAACTCTGGTTCTGAACCACAGGTTCGGGACAACAAAACACTATCGAAATTAGTTTACTATATGTGTTTATTTTGGTTAAATTCGCCGGTAGTTATACTAAATTAAGTGTTACATAAATTAACATGCGCTGGCTTTACGCCTGTTTTGTTATTATACTGTGCGCCCTCATATTCTGCGAATATGTGGCCGATTTCGTGGTTCTGCAAAAGTGCAAGTGGCCAGAGATAAAGCGAAAGATGGGAAAGTATGTGGATGATCCGCTGCGTGCTATGATCATAGCCGATCCCCATTTGCTGGGCCCTCATCGCGGCCACTGGCTGGACCAGTTTTACAGGGAATGGCATATGACCAGAGCGTTCCAGGCGGCTTCGCGTCTCTTTCAGGTAAGAGGACCCGAGGACGGAGCACAAAATGCCATTGATATATAATATACAGTAGACGCTCGTTAATTAGAACCACTTTGTAAATTACGTATCTTTCAGCCCGACGTTGTCTTTGTGTTGGGCGACCTGTTCGATGAGGGCGATATGGTCAGCGATAAGCAATTCAAGGAATATGTCTGGAGGTATTTGCAAATGTTTCGATTACCGCCTGGCATACCGCTAATTAGTATTGTGGGCAATCATGACGTTGGTTTCCATTACAAGTGGGTTATAAATCCATTATGTATCCGTAATATGCCTTAATTTCCCTGTTTATATCGTGTAGAATGCATCCCTTCTTCATGTCGCGCTTTCAGAATGATCTAAACTACTCGCTGGTGCATTTGTACACCATAAAGCAGATTCACTTTGTGATTATCAACTCCATGGCCATGGAGGCCGATGGCTGTATGTTCTGCAATGAGGCAGAATCTGCTCTCAAGAACATTTCACGCACCCTGCACTGCATGAAGTATCCGGAGGAGGCCGAGTGTGCCCGCACACGTCGACATCCCTATAGCCAACCCATACTGCTTCAGCATTTTCCCACTTACCGCATCTCGGATACGATGTGCCAGGAACACGATGCCCCCTTCATTGAGGCCTATCGCGAGCGTTTCCATGTTATTTCCAAGGAATCCACAGATATGCTGGGGGAGTTGCTGAAGCCCCGTTTGGCCTTTGCCGGACACTCGCATCACTTTTGTCACAGCGTCAATCGACTGGGGATCGATGAGTATACGGTGGCCTCCTTTAGCTGGCGGAATAAGATCAATCCTAGTTTTATGCTGGTGGGTATATACCGATGGCGCATACCGATCTGAAAGGGGTAATCTTTTACTGGTTTTACTTTCAGGCCACTTTAACACCCGATGACTATGTGGTTTCCAAGTGCAAAATGCTGCCACAGCAATTTGTTTATAATAGTTACTTGTGTGCCGGTGTCATCTGCCTTATGGTTATTGCATTACAGCTTATGAAGTCCTTACGCAGGAGCCGCGAACTGGACACAGATCAAAATCATACAAAGCATAACTAGTTGTATGCTTAATTAGAAATTTTGGTCTTTCGGAGCAAAGTACAAGAGTCAATCGTCTCTTTTGTGATTTAATGCCTAATTGGGGCTTAGTTCTTAGAATTAGAAATTTGTTTTTTTTTGGAAATTAACAGACGACGATTTTCATATCATTCCTAGCTGCTTTTTCGCTTATTCTAGAGATATTTCTAATAAAATCGAGTGTATGGATCCATATTAATAAATTTTATCTCGGAATACACATAAGCATAAAGGATTGCTGCTCGATCAAATAGAAAAAGGCAGTCTTTATGCAGATTCATCAGTTCCGTTCCTGTACTTCGATTTGTACTACACTATTTGTACGTTTAGGGTTAAGGTTTAACTACAAACTAGACCAATTACAAAATTGTTTGAATGCAATGTCGTAAATTTTAGTTTTAGTTTAGGATTTCGGAATAGTTTTTCTTTCCGCCTTCTGAGGGAGATTGCGACCTTCAAAGCACTCTTTGGGTAGAAATCTGCAATGGAGAATAATCATTTAAGAACTCTTTATGAAAAACTCTTATTTTTATAGCTACCTATGAATCACTGGTGATATCAGATCCGGATCTAGTCTTCATATCAGTTGGTTTGGTGACCAGGGAGACGAGAGCACACACCACTATAGCTGTGGCCACACCAATGGGATTTACCCAGTGAAAGGATAGCCGATAGAGGGGAAGCACTTGCTCCTGATCCACCGAAGCTGTCTGTGGCATCGTGACATTACCCTCACACCCCTCCACGAAGACGGGCAGCGCCTGGGAACCAAGTTTTCCCGCTGCGATGGTAAACTGTGTGCCAAAAGTTATCCATCCCGAGATCAGAGCACTGGCTATCCCCCCAACAGCAGTGCCCACGGTATTTGCCCACGGAACTAGCATCCCAAGGCTAAAAAGCCCGAAGGTTGCGCACGATGCAATGGCCGTTATCGAGATGGCAATGCCCAGAATTCCACTCAATTTTTCGAGGACAAACACCAAGGAAACTGCCACAAAGCCTAGGACAATGATCGTAGATTTGACCAATATAGTGAAAATCCTTTCGCTAGGCTCCATCTTGAAGCAGCCTCGCACAATGTCCTCTAGGACGACTAGGGAAGTGCAGTTCAGCATCACCGAAAGGGAACTCAAAGCAGCTCCAAAAATACCAGCTATAAAGAGTCCTGGTATTCCATAGATGTGACCCATTGTCTGGACCACAAAGAGGGGCAACAGTTGATCGTCGTGCTAAGTGAGGATTCAAAGAAGGATTACAAAAATATAACAAACGATTCCCCGATTGATCCCTCACCTCAATCAAACCAGAAATCTTTGGATCACAGTCTTTGTACTTCCCAAAGATTATCAAACCCATATAGCAGAGTATAAGGAGAAAGCAAGCTACTCCGATGGTAAATATGGCCATCGCCATTCGAGCTTTTTTCAGTGAAGGCAGTGACATGTAGCGCTGCACCATTGTCTGATTCACCGCATTGAAGGAGGTCCAATAGAAGAAGCCTCCAATGAGCACGCACCAGACAGTGTGACGCACATACGGCGAGGGACTTATGTTGGTGAAAATTATACGACTTTCCAGGCCATCCCAATCTTTGCAATAATAGGTTGCCAATATAGCCAGCCACGGAGAGGAACATGACCAGTATCTGCCAGGCATCTGTATGGACCACAGCCTTGATGCCGCCCTAAGGAACGGAATTTTCTAGATTAACAGATGAAGAATAACGAAATCAAAATATCATACCAGTAAAGTATAGAGAACACAAACAACTACAATCACCACCGATATGTTATGCAGATTTATGCCTGATACTGTAAAGGTGAGATTAATCAAAGATTAAAGAGGTATTCTCGAAGCTTTTACAGATATATCCCTACCCTGATCTAGTGCCAAAGATGGCACATAGACAACGAATGGCAAAAATAGGATCTAAAATGGTTTCAATATTAAATACAAGATAATTGAAAGCATCTGTGTGTCTGTACCTCATCCAAAACGAACATAAAAGCTGCTATACTTCGTATAGCCGAATGGAAACGCATCCCCAAGTACTGTAAAAATAAACAAAAGAGAAAATTATAATTAAATTGAGAAGAAATTAATTTAAAACTAATATAAATATACATTTCAACGGAACGAAAAATATATATTTAATAGATATTTTTGTAGAAGATATGGAACATGTGCTCTCCTAAAGCCATAGTGGGAATTTTCAAGAAAAAAATAATTTAAATTACACAGATTGTAATGATTTCTCAAAAACGAATGGCTCTATAAAAATTGAAACAACTAAGTTTTAGTCTTAATCATAATGTAAAATCAAATAGATTCTATCTATTATTTCGCTAGGTAGAGAACAATTTCAGTGAGAATTTTCGAAACTAATAACATAAAGTTGTTTTACTGCTTTAAAATGTCATATTATAAACTAATTGAATGATTACTAATTATACTGATTCGAATAATAATTCAAATTTCCAGGGAAGGTTTAAAAAATTGAATATTTTGTGATTTTTATGCAACAGATTAGATGAGTTATTGTAAAAGGTATAAAAAACGTACGCTTGAAAGAAAATTGTGGGATTTCTAAGGAACATAATAATATATCAGGTTGTAATAATTTTCTTGAAGGGTACACAAATTTTAGGAGATAATGCACCAGAATTTAAAAAACTTTAAGAAAATTATATACAATTGTAGGGATTGTAATGATTGCTTTACAAGTCACAAATGAAATAATTTGTGCAAGTTTAAGAGTCAATAATAATTCGAAATTTCACATTACTAACTGAGCTCTTGCTTTCTCTTGCTTATCAGTGGACAGAATCTAACCGAAATACTTTGACTGTAAATCAAACTAATTATGGATATAGTACCTCATAGGAAGAGCCGACTCGTAGAGCACAAAACACCGGTAAATAGATATAGACGACTGCAAAACCATGCAAAAGAATTGCGATGGTTATAAACCAATACTGCGTGCCATAATAGTAGACTTCTGATGGGGTCCCCAGTATCGTAACGCCCGATATATAGCTGAATATAAAAGTACAGAGATTAAATGGATCATATGGGAAGGGAATCATTAAAGTAGGTCTCCCACCTGGCTACCAGACTCATGGCCACGGGTAGTACTTTAAGATTTAGATTTGAAATCTTGCCTTAAATCTTTTGTGTGTACAAACTTGTTAATGTCCTATTAAGTAGTATATTGACAGTAGAATGATTGACAGTTCTTCTTGGGGGATAACTAAGTAAGTCAATAGGAAAAAGGGCTGACAAGAAAGGGAAACTGACTGCAATGTTTCCTTTTTTTGTATTCCAAAAAATACCTTTTTGGGCTTATAAACGCATATATAATTATCTGAGCTCATATATCATATATACGAGCATTACCCCGCAATTGAAAACCTTCCCACTGATTCCCACTGTTATTCCCAGCGGGTTTTTGTTCCGTGATGCCATCTTGTAGGATGTATAAGATATAATATAATAATATATAAATGAGGGATAGAAATCGACTGTAACAACCTACCCAACCTAAGAAGCGTCCCATACACGATATAGGTTTGCAATGCCAACATCTTTGTAACTTTATAGTATTTGATTATTCTTTTCTTGGAATTTTATTTATAGAACAAGACAGCGGGAACGCTGTGAGTCGCAGCTGGGGTCGCGACTCTACATTTATAACATGCATAATTAGTTTTATGATTAATTATAAATTTGGTCTTTCGTAGCAAGTTGTTCTTGAAAATTAACAGACGACGATTGTCATATCATTCCCAGCTGCTTTGGCTTATTCTAGAGATATATCTAATAAAATCGAGTGTATGGATCCATATTTATTGAATTTTATCACAGACGTTATATGCTTGTAAAGTCACACGGAATACATATGAGGACAAAGGTCTGCTGCTCGATCAAATAGAAAATGCCAAACAAAATTAGAGAATAATGCTTAAAAAACTGGAAAATGGAATACAAAAAAACAGAAAAAGAACCTTTCAATAATTCTAAACTATAATACAGATAATATGTACTATACACTATAATATGTAAACGATTATGCATTTAGGAGCTGTGTCTGTGGGAGGATACTCCTACAGTCATCCCTCTATCTTTATGCAGATTCATCGGTTCCTGTACTTCGGTTTGTACTAGATTATTTCTACGTTTAAGTTTAAGGTTTAACTACAAACTAGGCCAACAACAAAATTGTTTGAAATACAATGCCACAAAAAGGGTTTAGGACTTTGTTTTGTTTTTTGGCACTCAAGTGCTGCTATTGAGGAGGTTCTTGTGCGCCTGCGCATGGAGATTGCGACCTTGAAAGCAATCTTTCGGTAGGAATCTGTAACGAATAATATTCATTTAAGAACTGCCAATAAATACAGCTGCTTTTTTAGGTACCTATGAATCACTGGTGATATGACATCAGGATCGAGACTCTTCATCTCCGTTGGTTTGGTCACCAGGGAGACGAGAGCACCCACCAGTATCGCTGTAGCCACACCAATGGGATTTATCCAATGATAGGACAGCCGATACAGGGGAAACACTTGCTCCTCATCCACCCAAATGTTCTGTGGCATCGTGACATTACCCACACATCCCTCCACGGAGATGGGTAGCTTCTGGGAATTGAGTTCCCCCGCTGCGATGGTAAACTGTGTGCCGAAGGAAATCCATCCCGCGAGAAGAGCACTGGCTATCCCTCCAACAGCAGTGCCCACTGTATTTGCCCAGGGAACGAGCATCCCAAGCGTAAACAGACCGAAGGTTGTGCCCGCTGCAATGGCCGTCATTGAGGTGCAAATGCTCAAAATTCCACTCAGCTGTTCGAGGACAAACACCAAGGAAATTGCCACAAAGCCTAGGACAATGATCGTTGATTTGACCAATATAGTGGAGGCCCTTTCGCTGGGCTTCATCTTGAAGCAGCCTCGCACAATATCCTCAAGGATGACCAGGGAAGTGGAGTTTAGCACCACAGAAAGGGAGCTCAAAGCAGCTCCAAAAATACCAGCTATAAACAGTCCTGGCATTCCATAGATGTGACCCACACTTTGAACCACAAAGAGGGGCAAAAGTTGATCGTCGTGCTAAAGGATAAGACAAATAAGGATTAGAAAATATAACTTAAATGATTCCTCGATGGATTTCGCACCGTTATCAAACCAGAACTCAGTGGATCGCAGTCCTTGTACATCTCAAAGATCAGTAGACCCACATAGCAGCATACAGAGACAAAGGCAGCCACTCCGATGGTAAATATGGCCATCGAAGCACGAGCCTTTTTCAGCGAAGGCAGTGACATGTAGCGCTGCACCATAGTCTGGTTCACCGCGTTGAAGGATGTCCAATACGAAAAGCCACCAATGAGCACGCTCCAAACAGTGTGCCGCACATACGGCGAGGGATTCGTGTTGGTAAAGATCAGACGACCTCCCTTCGAGGCATCATTGAACAGGGCATCCCAACCGTCGGCATAATAGGTGGCCAAAACAGCTACAGCCAGAACGGAGAGGAACATGACCAGCACCTGCCAGGCATCTGTATGGACCACTGCCTTGATGCCGCCCTAAGGAAACGAATTTTGGAGATTAGAAAATAGAAAGTAACGAAAAAAAATCAAAATATCTTACCACGAAAGTATAGAAAACGCAAACAACTACGATCACCACTGCAATGACATGCAGATTAATTCCAGATACTGTAAAGGTGCGATAAAGATGCGATTAATCAAAGATAAAGAGCCATTCCCGCAGATTTTGAATATATATCCTTACCCTGATTCAATGCCAAAGCTGGCACATAGACAATGAAAGGCAAAAACAGGATCTAAAAGGGGGTTAATATTACATAAAAGATAATTCAAGGAATCACGATGTCTTCTGTACCTCATCCAAAATGAACATAAAAGATGCTATGCTTCGTATAACCGAATGGAAACGCATCTCCAGGTACTGTAAAAGTAAAGACATGAGAAAATTATAATAAAATAGAGCAGAAAATAATGTAAAATTATATAACAATTATTGTTTTAAAATCTATAAACCATATATATCTATAAATAATTTTAGAGCGATTTAGATATATTTTAAGGAAGATCCACATCCAACAATTTTAATTGTGATAACTTAATAGAGGAAGAGTCAGTACAAAGACTAGTTTAAAAAACAAGTTTATGAAAAACACACGCTTGAAAGGAAATAATTTTGAATTCTTTGGGAGAAAATAATATATCAGTATCTAATAATTAAAATACTTAATATTTTGTATATACAATTGCAGAGATTCTAATGATAGTTCTAAAAATCACAAATGGAATAAATTGTGCGACTTTTAGAGTCAAGAATTATTTGAAATTTCACATCACGAACTGAGCTTTGTAAGGGAAAGTATCATATGTATGTATGTATCTAATTATACAGATTACAATGCGAGCACCTGCATGGTTAAAGGAATACTATTGTAATACTACCTCTGTGATTGCCTGGCAATCAACGCTAACCATAAGCCAGTGTCCAGTGTTCAGTTTCATTGACGTGCATGCAAGCCCAAAACCCAGTCATGTGGAGAGAATTTCACTGTTCTTTAGGAAGTAATTGGTCTAGGGCACAAACAAACAAACAAACAAACAACAAAGTGTTTCGGACAGTTGTCAAGTGGCGGAAAAAGCGACTTTGTAATTAATCATATCGGAGACCCATTGAGACGACGACGCTATGCGGACGCAACAAGTGGCCGAGAGCAAAGTCCAGATAGAAGCCTGGAACAATCTGAAACGGTCTTTAGCTTTTCAGTTAATTGAAATGCCGTCGTTTCCCCCATCGATTGTAGACAATAATATGGGGAAACAGAACAGAGTACGAGCAACATATGTCACACTACTAATGAGTATTTTCTCTTGCTTATCAGTGGACAGAACTTTACCGAAATACTTCCACAGTAAATCAAATTATTTATGGATATAGTACCTCATAGGAAGAGCCGACTTGTAGCGCACAAAACACCGGTATATAGATATATGATACAGCAATACCCTGCAGAACAATTGCGATGGCTATAAACCAATACTGCGTGCCATAATTGTAGATTTCTGATGTCGTCCCCAGTATCGTAACGCCCGATATATAACTGGAAATAAGGGACAGAGATTAGATGGATTATGTGGGAAGGGAAATATTAAAGTAAGCGTCTCACCTGGCTATCAGACTCATGGCCACGGGGAATACTTTGAGATTCCGTGATCCAAGCAGATACTCGCTCATTTTTTCCGAACCGAAATCATGTTTTCTTCGCACCACTGGCGTTGTTGTAGGCAAAGTGGGTTCCGTATCCTCTAGCTTCGGTTTACTCTTCCTATAATTAGTGATTCCGGTTACCAATCTATGAGGATGTATGGGTCGTTACTCACTTGATGCATCCAAAATATATGCCAGTAGTTGTGGAGAGCACAATCATGCCCAGGAATACTATATAGTCAATGGTGCCGAATCTGTAGCTGTTTGTAGCATTGTTCCTCTCCAACTGCAATAAAAGTGTTGTTTGTTATTTCATATGGGGGTGCTATTATAACTGCAATTCGAGATCTTGCTTTATTTCCTTTGTGTGTACAAGTGCGCGAAATGGAGATAAAACTTTCCAGACAAATGATAATAGGATAACTGATATGGCTTACGGAGGGGCTATATCTTTAAGGGGGGTTATCTAGAAAGAGGTTGAGGTTTGAGCAGAATAAGAGATGCTCTGTCTATTTTAGGGAACAATGGTTTCATTTTGGAATACATCGGAAGTTCTTTCCCTGAGTTCCCAAAATCTTTTTGGGCTTATAATATACCCATATATGTATATGTATATCTAACTGAACTCTTATATGCACGAGTATTAACCCCAATTGAAAACCTTATCACAGATTCTGGGCTAAATTTGAGTCATTCATTCCCCCGACAAAAACCTCAAAATTAAGAACTTTTGTCTATAAGTCCTAACAGCCCCATGAGTCTGCTCAATAATGTCCAACACACGGTTGGAGCCCAATCTCAGAGACTTTAACCTTTTACGCAATGCCCAGCAGCATTATCGCTTATGGACTTTGTAACAGATGCCCTCGACTCCGTCTCTCGTCTCCGTCTATCTCCCTTTTTGGCTGGCTGATACACAACGACAGACAACAACACACGGGTTTTGTTTTGCATATTTCCGAATTCAGATTTTGTATTTCGGGGCTCTGATTAAAGGTGTGCGCGGGAGATACGTACCGCTTCCATGGTGCTTCTGCTACCGGTAACGATAGGTAGGTGGTTGGGGGTGTACTCGAAGCTTTCGGGAACTGGAACTGGAGCAAACCAAAAAAACGCCGCTACAACAGCAACAGAAATGTGCGTCGCTTACGAATTTGAACAACAAAACAAATTCACGATAAAACACTAACACACAACGTAATGTGTCGGAAAAAAGGGTCGTCCGGTTACCGTTTCGGAATGTCTCTATGTTGGCAGGGTTTCGAAAATACACATTACAGCACTCCCGCACGCAATAAATCACACAAAAATGGAACGCTCGACGAGGAAATTGAAAGTGAAATGAAAGTTCATACGGCACATTCTATGCGTTTGCGATTTCGCTGATTCTTTGGAAGCCAGGTCAAAAAAAGAAATAAAAAATTCCATACACATTGAGAGCAACGCACGAACAACCCGAATCCACTTTGGTTACCGAACTGCCTCCGATGGCTGGGAGGGCCAGCTGTTAAATATAACAGCAAATATACACGCAAAAGCTCCCCCTCTCTCCCACCCAACACCACGAGAGATAGTGAGAGTGGCTGAGAGAAAGCTTCGTGTGAGTTTTAATCAGCTCTATGTCACACTCTCTCTCTCTCTCTCTCTATTAATGGCCATGCAAGTCTGTTGGTCATCAGACCGATCCGCGTATGACAGCAGGGGTTAGGGGGACTCAAGGGGTTTGAGGGGGGTGGATTGAACGGATATGGGAACGGTTATAACCATAAAGTTTTCTTTGCTTTAGTTAAAAGCATCCTCTGCCGTATTTGAGCTTCGCTGCGAGAGATGTTTTGATGTTAAAAGCTACGTAAGTTAACGGGTTTTTTGCCTGCAAAGGGATTTTGCCATTTCCTAGGTTTTATACCCGGTACTCGAAGTATAGAGTTATAGTATATTTGGTGAAAGTGGATGTGTGTAACACCCAGAAGGAAGCGTTTCCGACGCCATTATGATTAAAGCTTGTTTTAGATAATATTCTTCAAATTGGAAAGGTTGGAAGGACGAAGGTTGGAATTGGAAGGACGGACAGAAATGGACAGGAATAACCTGCCCACCTATAAACACATGTGTGTATGGGTTCGCAATGTCCTACATCTTTGCCATTTTATAGTATTTGATGGTTCTTTCTTGGAATATCAGTTATGAAAAAAGACAGTCAATCGATAGCGCCGGCTGAGGGCATGAGTAAACTAGCACTATTTCGAAAGAGCAACCACAACAAACGATTGCACAATTGTCAATGGCAGACGTGTGTTGCCCATTTCCATCTTTGGCCCGTATTTACATTTCCATTGTTGCGGGCCGAATCTAATTGGATTAAAGAAAAACCTCACGCCGACCGACCCGGCCCAGCAGCAGTCACAAGGGGAACACGCAGCGGGCCTGATGGCGTGGCGGATCCAGAAGTAGAGCTGAAACTAACAGGGATAGTTTTGTTCGAGCCAAAGCCATGAGCAACTCCGAGAGTCACATAAAACCCATCTTCAAGCGAAAGACGAGCTTCTCCACGAAGAGCGCCAGCGGCAATGGCGGCGGCAGCCCTCCAATCATCGACTATGAGCGTATGGAGGGAGAGAATGCTGCCAAGGTTATGCCGCCACCAGCGGTGGGTCCACCGCCTCCACCACCCACTGGAGCACATAGCAAACTCATGATAAAGTTGACCTCCTCAAAGATTTCCCTGCGAAATAACCCTCAGGAAAAGGGACAGAGACGGGTTCAGCATCTACAGACCACGCCCATTGCCGAGGCAGTGCGTCGAAAGTCAGCCCCACAGCTGTTCAGTTTCACCATTTCACCCAAAGTGGAGGGCACCTTGGCAGACACCCCAACAGTGCCCAAACTGGAGCTGAGAAACTGTATACGACGCTCGAGGACCCTGGGATTGCCAGCGCCCGTCCAACCCACGCTTATGGAGATACCCCTGGATGAAGCCCAAGTGCCGGATAGTGGGAGCGAGCGCAGCAGCAGCCTGGCCGGCGCGGGAGGTGGGAGCTCCACGTCGCCAGAGTCCCTGCTAGACAATATCTTGAGCGGTGCCTCGTCCGTGTCCGTGCAGAGCAGCAGCAGCAGCAGCCAGGCCAGCAATGTGACCGTGGCCCAGCCGCAGATCAGAGCCAAGGAGCAGCTGCATCCCAAGCGATTGCTGAGCCTGAAGGCCTCCCCCGAGCTGAGGGTCTCACCACCCACGCCGGACAGCTCACAGCCCAGGCAGGAGATGCTGCCGCGACTGCTACATCCTTCCGTGAAGGGTCCTGCACGGCCACCCACTCTAGAGATCTACAATGCACATAGTCCGATGAACATGAGTCGCTCTAACTCGCCTGCCATCACGCCCTCGCCCTCACCCTCACCGAGCATCACCCTGAGACCCAGCACTCCGCCAGGGACATCATTGATCACCTTCACGGATGATCTCAAGTGCGCCATCTGCATGGATGTCTACACGGATCCGCGGACACTGCACTGCCTGCACTCCTTCTGCCTGCAGTGCCTGGTCAATGAGAACTTCAAGGAGGAGGCCTCCGCCACATGGGATCAGTCCCAGAGCGAAGCTCTGGATCCCTCCAACTACAGCCTGCGCTCGGAGATGGGCGGATCGAGTGCAGAGCTGGCGACGGTATCCCCTGCCAGGCAGCGTGGAGCAAGCTTTAGTTTGAGGCGCAAAAAATCCATGGATCGGTTGGTGGTTAGGGTAAGTCCTAGGAGGCTCTGCTCCTTGCTCTATTCTACATTGACTCCACTCCTCTATTTCACAGTCCAAGAGCGATGGCAAGCGATCCACCAGTTCCTTTAGCACCCGGTTCACGGGCAGCTTTGTCAGCGACATTGCCCCACGCTGTATACGCTGCCATGTCTGTCACTATCCCACGGACGTGCCCCTGGGTGGTGTGCGTCTGCTGCCTCAGAATTATCTGCTGGTGAGGCGCATCGAAGTGCTGCGACTGCAGGCGGGCGAAGATGTCATCTCGAGGGTGTGGTGTTCCCTCTGCAGCGATGAGATTAGTGTAAGAAAAAAGAGATGCCTTTAGAGAGACTGATACTAATAATACTGGTATGCTTTTCCAGGCCACCTATCACTGCATCAGTTGCACCCTTAATCTGTGTTCCCTGTGCAAAGAGGCCCACGAACGGCAGCGGTCTACAGCCAACCATCGTATGAGAAGCATCCTGGAGTTAAGACGCGCCCGCAAGCAAAAGCAACAGCAGCTGGGACTGGGTGACAGCAGCAAGATGGTCTTAAAGTGTGGCCTGCACACCAACTTTGAGCTGAAGGCCTTCTGTGTGGTGTGTCGACAGTTGGCCTGCACGGATTGCCTGGTACTGCTCCACAAGGGTCATAGGCATGAAAACATAGCCCGGGCTATTGGGCAGCAGGGTAAGCTTCTACGAGAAGCCACCGATCAGACGCGTCCGTTGTGCCAGTACGCCGAGCATTCGATCGAGCGACTGAACGACATAGCCAGGGGCATCAATGCCAGATGCGATGATATACATAGCCAGGTGGAGCGGCATATGCAGGCTTACTTCGAGGCAGTGGAAGTGCATCGAAGGACACTGCTCCAGCAGATATGTCGCGCGAGGGAGTCAAAAGTGGAGATTATACTCAAGCAGCAGTTAGATTTGGGTGAGAAATTATCTTTCAGATTACCATTCTAGCTCTAAAAAATCTGATTCCCTAGAAAAACGCAATCAGGAGGCCATGGATGCTGTACGGTTTAGTCAGGAGCTGTGCGAGATCGGTGCCGATGCGGAGATACTCAGTTTTGTCGGAATCCTCCTCAAACGCTTCGAGTTTTGTCAGCAATTCAAGCCACCCGTGGATCCCAAGATCTCAGACTCTCTGCATTTTCTCCCCAAGATTCGGGCACCAGCCACCAAGGATCAGCGGGATATACCTCTCTATGGCATCATTACCATGCAGGTAGTGGAACCATCGCTGTGCACTCTGGAGTGGGAGGGCTTCTCCCAACTGCGACTCCACAAAAAGGCCGATCTCCTGCTGCACTCGCGTGATGCCGATGGTGTGTCCCTCTGTCATGGCGGCCTGCAGATCAATTGCATGATCAAATACAAGGACTCAACCTCCAAGTTTCTGCCCATCGAAGTCTCGGACAATCGTGATGGCACCTACAATATCTCCTTCACGCCCGACTCCCAGGGTACTCTCATCCTCACGATCACCATCAATGAGCGGCCCATCAAGAGCAGCCCCTTCACGTTCCAGGCGAGGCAAGTGCGTCCCCACACGGGCATCTACCACTGCTGCTCCTTCTGTTCTGGCAAGGGCAGTAGGAGTGTGAAGTGCAGCTGCGAGGGACGTATGCCCGGCTACAGTGGCTGCGGGCATGGCCATGCAGGGCATCCAGGACGCCGTCACTGGTCCTGCTGTGGCAATGTCCTAGAGAACTCGGAATGTAATGTGGCCAACAAGTTGTTGAATGCGAAAGAATAGTTATTTTGCTGCCTGTTTCACTGGAGCCGTTGATTTCTGTAGAACAAAAATTTAGTAATGGCATTAGGGGAACCGCTTAGATGTAACATCCCAGTCGAATACACAATGAATAAATCAGGTCGAAAGACAGAAACAGTCTTCCATATGGAAAAAACCAGACCCTGCCTCAGGGTATCTAAGGATCCACATACAGATACGTATATACTTTTCCTCATCGTGTAGAAAACAAGTTCGCATTTATTAATTTCAATTTACATGGAAATACAGGTTAATCCTTTTGGGATGGAGAAAGGAAAAATATTTTTTTTTGTGATCGAAGCGCATATCTCGTGATTCGGTATATCTCAAATGAAAAGGGGGTGTGCACTTGAGATTAAACTACGTAACTAATTATATATGTTTAAATAGTATGTACTGTCGGGGCTTCTTCCTATGGGTCACACGCTCCGGGTAACTGATAGAGAGGCTAGTCCTCGTTGTCCGAGTACCAGGAGAGTCGCTCCTCATAAAAGCCAATCACCATTTGCGGGATCTTCAAGTTTGCAATCGACGACGGAACCATCTCGGCCTGATCGACACCCTTGAACTGAATTAGGAATGTAAGGCGGCCATTGTTGTCGGAGGCCCCCAATATTTTTTCCGCCTCCTGTCCGCGATCAAAACCCGTGGTAGTCGATCCGTTCGAGTCATTGCTATCCTGGTCAGGCTCTGTTCGTTTTGATTTTCCATTGGGCGCTATCGGGCAAAATTATTATTAAAAAAAACTCATTTGCATTTGGTGTGGTGGGTCCACTCACCTGACGGCTCCTCCGATTTGCGCTTGCTGGCTGGCACACCGGTGCCAGTGGAGCTACGTCCCGTTTCCTTCACTTTGGCACTGCTTCCGGGACGATCCTTTTTGCCCCCCGCTGCCTTCTCCTGCTACAACAAATAAAAAAAAAATTCCGCTTTAAAATCTGCAAACGCAACTGTACCTCAAACACTTGTGAGCGAAACCCAAGCCACAGATACATACCTCATCCTTACGACTCAGTTCATACTGCTGGATAAGATCTTGGCAATCGAGATTGCTTTCCGGCTCCCAAGTGTTCTCTGTCTCGGCATAGCCCTTCCATTTAAGGTAGTATTCAACCTTCGAATAACAAATCACAACACAACCCGTTGACGACAGCAATAAAACATCGAAGGGGGCATTGGGGACTAGCGGCGGCACTCACCTTTCCCTTTCGCACACGACGATCAAGGATCTTCTCCACGGCATACTCCTCCTCCTCCGCCTCGGACATGGGGCCATCGGCGTTTTCGGGATTTTCAGTCTTTTTGCCCATATTTTGTATGTTGTTCGAACTTTTGTTTAATAGAGAACGAAAATGTGAGAACACGCGCACAAACACACACGTACAGGCTCGCAAATGCAAAAATTCGGCCGTAAAAAAATTTTTTGACGGCGAATCGTTTTGTCTCTGATTGCTACACTCACCACATATGCTGGTTAAGTAAAAAAAGAAGAATCAGCAGTTTGCTGGACTGTTTATTTGAATATCCTCACACAATGCCCCGTCGTTGAAAAATTACAGAAAGAAAAAAAAGCGCCTTCTAAGGGACGCCGGTGCTGTGATTAGTGTGACCGACCTTCGGAAATATATCGAGGAAGAACGATTAACCTACTATAAGCCAAGGGTGTATTTCAATTTTCCACCGAATATAATGCAAATTTAATAACGTTAGCGGAGTTCAGGTGAAAGATATAGTGTTTTTTAAGTTCAGAGGATACAAGAAAAATGTAGAATCGTTAATATTTTCCGCCTTTTTCCTCAAGTAGTTGAACTATTTTAATAGAGGGGGCTTAAGTGGGCTATGAGACGCTATATTGTTGTTGAGGAGTAAAAACTGCGGTCGGTCATACTAATTCTTAAACTACCGCGAATTCACGTTTTCTAGCGAAACTCTGGAGAAAATCAACCAACTATGCCGAAAATAAAGAAGAAGCAAGAATCCTCGTCGTCCGGCAGTGACAGTGGCCCCGATGACGTATGTTAACCATTAATCACTTAATAAATTGCGTCTAAACAGTTGTATGCCACACAGCGCAATCAGCCGGCAAGCAAGAAAGCGAAGGAATCTCCAGCTCCCGCAGTGGCGGCCAAAAAGCCTGCGTCTGGTGGCGGCGGAGATGGGGAAGCCACCACCTGGACGCTAGAGAGAATGCGTCAGGTACGCATCAACGAGTTCCGTGGCCGCAAAATGGTCGACATCCGTGAGTTCTACGAAAAGAACGGTGAAACATTGCCGGGCAAGAAGGGGATCTGCCTGTCGATACTGCAGTGGAAGAAACTGCTTGAACACGCCGACGAAATAACAAAAGCCGTCGAAAACTAATCTCCCTTACGTGCGTACGCACACCCACCAAAATGATAGCTGAGTCATAGCAGATAGAGTTTGTTTAACTAATGTTAAAGTACATTTATTTTGTAACTACAAAGAAATACAAATAAAAGATATCTTAGGCATAGCAATAACAATTAAAATAACCATTCTAAGGACGCCCGCCCAGCCCTCTCTAAAAGTAAACCGCCAGCAGAACGATGATGGTGACGAAGATGGCAAACGGCAGCCACGTCTTGAGGATACCCCAGATGCTAGTGTAGCGGCCGCAGACAAAGAGCCACATGCTGAGGATGATCATGTTCCAGCTGGTGCTGTTCTTGTAGCGCATATTGTTGAGGGCCGTTGCCACATGCGAGTGGCAGTTGTCGCAAAAAATATTGTGTATCCTGGTGCCGTACAGAACGGAAGCTTTGGACACAGCTTCGTCCCAGGCATTGGTGCCGCCCTGGGCGTACTTCGGGTGCAGGCGCAGGTAGCGCGTTGGATTGCCAAAGGCCATCTGGTCCTCGGAAACAAAATAGGCGCCGGCAAAGTCGCGTATCACCCCGTTGGAGGTGCAAATGCCCATGTGACCGATCATGGGAAATATCCATGTCAACACTGGGATAGGGGTCCACACAATGCAGTAGGGATAGCGATTTTCATCCTTGTTGACGGGCGGCAAACGTTCTGGTATTCCACTCATGGCCACAGTAGTGTCCTCCGATGGCTGCCTCTGGTGATTCGTGGGGCTGGACAATGACTCTGACGGCGACGGCATTATTACAGCTAAAGTATGAACGACAAACCACCAAATACAGTCACTTACTAATTAATTTGCGGCCGAAACGCTACTATATTATTGATCGAAAGTTTCCGATTGTGGGTAAACGTTTGTGATAAGATGAAAATAAAGCAGTACAAGTACACACAAGTCAAGCAGTGTGTGGTTGTGTTAGTTAATGTACAAACAAATCAAACCCACACAGTGATATTTATTTACATTGACAGTGTTGGAAAAGGTAACTGTAAACAGCTGTTGCTTCGAGGGCGTGAGAGTGAGTTCGAGGAAGTGTTTGGGGTTTTTGGTTGGGAAATTGTAATTGAAATCGAAACGTCTAGCAATGACACAGGTGTTCATAAATGGCGCAAGAGACGAGCTCAATGTGCAAGAGCACGATAGTTTGGGTAAGATTGCGGCAATAATATCTATAGACGCACTAAATGGTCTTAATTTCAGATGCCTCGGTGCAGGAGCTCATCCGAGCAGCAGCGGAGGCCAGGAAACAGGCCTATTGTCCTTACAGCAACTTTGCTGTGGGTGCTGCTCTCCGCACCAGTGATGGCTCCATCTACACGGGTTGCAACATAGAAAACGGCGCCTACGCAGCCAGCATTTGTGCCGAACGCACAGCTGCCGTCAAGGCCATTAGGTGAATATATTTATGTCAATGGAGCAATAGAACGAAGAGTATGTGTTATTTTCCTCTCTCAATGTTTCAGCGAGGGCAAGCGCGACTTTGTGGCCTGTGCTGTGGTGGCCCAACAGGACAATGGCTTTACCACTCCCTGCGGCGTCTGTCGCCAATTTCTATCGGAGTTCGTCAATGGCAAGGACATCCCTTTGTATGCAGCCCAGCCGACCAATTTGCCGCTGCGTGTCCTCTGCACCAGTGTGCTCCAACTGCTGCCCAATGGTTTCCGCTTTCTCAATGGCAAATAGAGGACAGCAAGGGCAGGGATCGGTTTTAAGTGAAATATTTTATGTGTAATTCCCATTTTGTTATGTGTAAACCCACCCTTTCCCTCTTGTTGATTGAACTGCTGCTGAAAACAGGCATCGCATCTGTGTGTGTTTTCACTTTTCCGAGCTGGCGCTTCCATTGATGATAATTTGTCGTATGCGCTCTGGCGGCTCTTGTTAAGCGTATCGCTCTCTCACTCGGTCTCTCGGAGACTCTCCCTCGCTCTATGTTAGCAGAGTTTATTTTTGCCACCACCATAATAACAACAACACAGAGAGCTATCAGACGTATCCATTGATAACGTTGGTCGGCAGCGTCACCACAAACCGTCCATTCGCCAGCGGACGTTCGAAGGAGAAACACCGAACCGCGCACCCACTTGGTCAGCCTCCTCCATAAACCACCGAAAAATATTGAATAATAATCATGGCGCACCTGATGGAGAACTTTGCACGCCCCGAAAAAACCGAAGAGGTGGTCACATATGGCAGTCTTGGTAAGATTCTCCCAATTCTCCCCAATTGTGGTATCTGTGATGTTTTGGCTTTCAGATCCCGCAGTTCAAGAGCTTCTGCTCGCCGCCTCTGAAGTGCGTCAGCGTGCCTATGTCCCATACAGTGGCTTTAAAGTGGGTTCAGCCTTCCGGGCCACTGCCACCAATCAAATCTTCACCGGCTGCAATGTGGAGAATGCCGCATTCACGCCCTGCTCTTGCGCCGAGCGTACAGCCCTCGCCAAAGCGGTCAGCGAGGGCGCCACCGAGTTCTCGGTGGGCGCTGTCCTGGCATACGAACCGGATGTTTTTACCACACCCTGTGGCGTGTGCCGGCAGTTCATTCGGGAGTTTGCCACCAGCGATATTCCCATCTACATAGCTCAGGCCATTGATGAGAGGATTGCGAATAAAGAGGAGCCCCTGCGCAGCGATGATCCCGTGCTGTGCACATCCATTTTCAATCTGTTGCCGAGTAGTTTTCGCACCTATAGAAAGTAGTACTAGTACAGGCCACAAGCAGAGCCCCAGAGCTGCCCCCCTAATCAAAATTAATCTATATCTTTTTAATCTAATCATTTGAAATAAAAAAATTACACTATTTAACAAGAGATTCGCTTGTGCGGGGTTTTGAATTAACAGATTGAAGATAATACTTGTTCATACTTGGTCATATATTGGAAGATTAAAGTTTATCTTATCGATAAACCCTCCAAGCAATACACAATATTCGCAATAAATGAAGTCACCGAAAAGTGCATATGTATACATGTATATTCTCAGAAAAAAAATCTTAATAAAGGGGAGTCCCCGTCATTAATACTCATAAGAAACTCATCTGAAAAGTGCATAGAAACTCTCAGAAAAAAACCCATATACGGAAATCCCCGTTTGTAAAATGGTTCCCAATCATAGCAGGCTATGATCTGCAATCAATACCATCTGGTTGCCCTTTCTCTTTTCTGTCATTTGATATTTTAGCTCCTTTATCAATAAATTCCAGTTTTTACTTTCGGCTTCCACAAAAAAAGTCAAATTAAATTTGAACCTAAAATCATGTCTGATAAACGAAAATTGCTTAAGAAATACATGAAATGTCTCGACGAGATGAAGAGCGAGCTGAAGAGGCGTCAGCTTAAGAAGACCCTCAAGACCCACATAAAGGCCTTGAACGATTTGGAATGCCAGATAAAGCGACGAGAGGGCAAGCATACTGGTGGAAAACGTGGACGGGTCTGTGATTCATCAAATCTGCCGCATCCCCAGATTCTGGAGGAATACACCACACCATACTGTCGTTTAAGTGAGTACCAAGAAAAGAAGAGATCCCTCTGAAAGAAATATTCTTCGCATTTCCACAGGCGAAGAGGCCAGGGAACTGCTAGAGGCTGCTGTGGTCGCTCGTAAAGAGGCCTATGTGCCTTACAGTAAGTTTCCTGTGGGCGCCTCCTTCCGCTCCAAGTGCGGCTACGTATATTCCGGCTGTAACATTGAGAATGTGGCCTTTACGCCGGGTTGCTGTGCCGAGCGTACGGCCCTGGCCAAGGGTGTGAGCGAGGGACAACTGACGTACACTGCGGGTGCTGTGGTGGCCTATCATCCAAAGGGTTTCACCACGCCGTGCGGCGTGTGCCGTCAGTTTTTACGAGAATTTGCCTGCCGGGATTTCCCGATCTATGTAGCCAATGCCCCGTGCCCGGACAGGGAGGGCGCCATACCGGCCATCAGGGACGAAGATGAGGTGCTGGTCACCTCTGTGTATCGCCTACTGCCCCACAGCTTCAGTACTTTCGAATAAAGCAGTAACTTTAATCGTGAATATAGATTCTTAAACATATTTCACTACGGGTTCCCCCGAACCGTATATGGCATACTCGCTCTTCTTGGAAAACGGTGTGATGGCCTCGTACACCATCAGGGGCTTCACATCCACATTGAAATTCATGGCGCGGAACTGCGGATCAATGTAGTTGTCGCGCACTTCTGTGCTCATGCCCGTATGGGGCACCGATTTGGTTGTGTTCTGGAACTCGCAACGCCGCTTTGGACAGTCTTTGGCCGGAAAGTCATCGCACATTGTGGCATCCGGGTAGCGAGCGACTTTCTTCGATGGCTTATGCTCTTCGGACCAGTTCCAGAATGTCACATTATCGTGGGCTGCGATCCCACCAGACAGTTCGTTCGGGGGATATCGCACGTACGCGAGATTGTATGTGGTAGCCGAGGGATCCGTGTACTTGCTATAACCAATCTTTGAGCGATCGATTATCAGTTTGGTGGCCTCCACAGGTGTTTGCATGGGTATGCGTATGGGATCGAGCTCCACTGGCAATATTTTCTCCACAAAAGTATCCTGGGTCACGCTGCTTATGGGTTTTATTTTGCGCTTTATAAAGCGCAAATTTCCCTGCTCGAAAGGCTTCATGTACTGGGATTTCATGTTGAGCGAAGGATTGCGCAAAATATTCGGATCGGCGTACTAAAAAAAGCGAACAAAGGGAGTCTATTATCCTTCGTAAAGCAGCTTCGAAACCCACCTACCTGCCACTCATATTTGGCCTCATATTCGGTGAACTGTTTGTCATGCATCAGGGGATCCCGCACATAGTTATTGTGGCTACAGTACTTGGCATTCATTCTGTTACCCATCCGCAGGTCCGTGATATGGCGATGGCCGCGGTACGTGGAGGTACGCATATCCGACACTTTTGTGCTCGCCGGCTGCTTATAATCGTAGCAACCGAAATCATCCATGGCTAAAGTGATTTATCAACTAAAAACTAAACAGAATATAGCGAAAACAATTTGGAAGCGACTTTGATGAAAGAATGAGTGTTATTCTTGTTAAGCTAAATTTTGGAACGTTTTGTGCTGTTGCTGTTGCCAGTGGCTACCGGTTCCAAGCAATGGCTATTGTAAATATGCGATACAATTATTGACAGCTAATAAACAGCTGGCGTTTTTCTGTACAATAATAATCCACGTTTTATATTCAGGTTTTCAATACAATACAATATAGATATATGTATTTGTTTGTAGTTTATAGAGGAATGCTCGTTAGACAAATATAAAAGCGCTCTGTTTTACAAAACAAATTGAATATTCGTTATTACAATACAAATAAGAGGGAGTATGTATGTCGACAGCGCTCCTTGGGCTATACGATACCGATACGGATATTGCTGCCCGTATAATAATAAACTGTTTGCTTAGCAATTAAACAATTGATTTACTTCATCTTCAATGTGGGGGGAGAGTTTCGTGGCGATGTGAAAACAATGTGCGTATGACTCTTAGCCTCAAGCTATCTCCTTAATGGAGATCAGCGATTGACGCAGATATTCATATTGGGTTTTGGCATGTTTTATCTCCAGTTCGGAGAGCTCCACGAGACTGTAAATAAGAGTGGCTTATAATAAGAAACTCTCAAGAATAAAAGCATAAGCAACCTACCTCTTTTTGATGGCCGCCACACGGCGATTGCGAAAGCCAATCAACTCTTCTTTGCCGCAGGCAGACATTGATTCAAACTTCTCACAAGCCTCCGCCTGAGCAGTTTCAGCCTAAATGATGATCAAATGAAAGGGATTAGTTTGATTATTTAATAGTATTCGTGTGGGCCACACAAGGCATGCTATAGTAGAGTGCTATAAATGTGTAGTACATGCAGCAATTAATGTGGGGGTCGAGACACATCTACGGATTTTAAGTGAACGATATAAAAACGTTATGCCAAATACCTCTTGCACCTCCAAAGGCTGCAGACAATAAACACGCACAAAGAGTGACAGAGGAGGAGGGAAGACAGCAGAAGCACAGAGGCGGAAAGGCAGAGCAGAATGCGTATATTATGGATGGTAAGACACAGTTTGTTTTTATAATTAGTGAAGCGTGTGTATAATTTGACCCGCTGCAAAACCGTTCTGAGGGAAAAACAATTGCACTGTAAGAGCTCTTCAAAAATCTTACCGCATGAACGTCTTTGTTCTTGGAGCGAGCCTTTTCCAAATTGCGATTGGCCGTCTCGTAGGCGGCTAGGCAGCGCAGGCGTCGTATGAGCAGTGCCTTGGCCGCATCACTGTCCCGTTGATAGTAGCGCAAAGTGTCACCCAGTTTCAGATCCTGATCACTGGCCACACGGGTTTCTAGATTCTAAAATAAACAAAGGTTTGGCTCAGGTGGAAACCGTAACGATGTAGAGATAACACACACCTTAATCCGTTCAAATATCTCTGCTGTTTTGGCCACAAATGTCTCCACATTGCCCTTCTCTGTGGTGGACAACTGGGTGAGGGCATTCGAGATTTTCTGATGCGAATCGCCCACATCCTTGTGACGTTGTGTCATCTTCTCGGTGCGGATGGCAGCCTCACGCAAATGGCCATGGTATTCGGTGAGGAATTGCAATTCGTTCTCAAAGAAGTCATTCACATCGCGCACGGTGGCGCTCAGCAGTATTTCATCCGTAGTCTTGCCCAGGGACTTGACAAAGCCCCCAAAGATGGCCATCTTCTTGCGCGGCTTGGCGCACAGATCCTGATCGTATTCGAGAAAGACTTTCAAATGCTGATCCACGCGAAAGACGGGATGACTGGCCAGGCGACGCAGAAATACCTCGTGCATGGCTACTGTCTTTTTAAAGGTGGCCAAGTACTCGCTGTAGAGGTTTTCCACAGGAATGAATGGAATTTTAATTGAAAACTGCGTGTTTACTTACGCCTCCAGCTCGGACTTCATTTTCTTAAACTCCTCTTTGGTCATGTTGCCCTCGCCCTCGCCCAGGCGCTGCAGTTTCTCCCGCGAGGCATCAAAGTCGGGTCGCGGTGGACAGGGGGGAATCTGAATATGATTTAAAATTGCCCTCAATTAGTACTTTGTTCGGGGCATCGTGTTTTATAGGTGGACTCACAATATAGCCCGCATAGTCTTCGTTCTCCTCTATGCGATCGTGCAGCCACACAAACTCTTCGTGCTGCCTCACCACATTGTTGTCTTTTTTCGCGAATCCTGGCAGCGTAGTCCGCGTATGCACTGTGAACTTTACCTTCTCTTTCTCGCTCAGCGCATCGGAGATCTCCACATGCAGGGCATTCTCCCCCAGAGCAGCGGGCGTCACCGGTGCCGAAGAGGAGCTGTCCGGCGATGTGGCCGAACCGCTGCCATTTGTTGCTGTTGCTGTTCCTGTTGCTGCCGGTGGTCCTGCCAGTGGATTACTTGTGGGCGACGCTATCTCCAGGGTAGGCCCATTGTTGGTCGAGGAGGGACTGTTTAGTATATTTGACTCATCCGTGCCGTCCTACAAGTGCAACAAACCTTTTATTATACACACTCTAATTACGCCCATATTTTTGTTGATAAGAATTTTCTTTGTGTGCGTGTAAGGCGTCATTGAAATTGCTTTCAAATGCACTCGGAACTCTCTGTGCATCGCATTTTACCGCAATAACTCTTGCTGTGAGCGAAGCTTACCATCATTTTGGAAATGTTAAATTATAACAATTAAATCGTGGTTAAAAAACAATATTATTTATAAATTACAGGCGTGTGACCGACCGTCAGAAATATACAGAAACATACTGTTTCATTTGAAAAATATACCGTAAATATACTGACGCATTCAAGTTCAATCTTGCATATTCCTCGTTTTTGATATTCCGTCGAATATTACTAGCTATATAGAACATTTAGCCATGCCATCATAATTTTATACGACTGATGAATCAATTTTCTATTTAACTGGTTCATTTTTATTACTTGCTTTTATTGCATTTTGCGTAAAAAAAGGTTTTAGCGAAAAAGGTCAAACAAATGAAACGTAATATAACGTAAGAGAAAAATCGTTCCAATTGTTCAATTTCTTTATTCCTCTGCCCACATAGTTTTTCGGGAGAGTCCTGCCAGTCGACTGCCATCGGAAAAAAGGACATCCATTTTTTCACGATTTTCGCAAGAAATCATGAGTTACATCATTAAATTTGCCAAAAATCGGCCTCATTTTCGAGGTCGAGATTTTGATGCCGATCGACAGTATGGATCCTCGCGATCCTGGGAGACTTGGTCCTGCACCGATCTGGCCCTATTCATGTGAGATATAGCCTTCCGAAGATTTGGATTTGCACATCGTTACAATACTGGTTTTTTCTTTAGGCTATATCTCTGGTATCCGGCAGACGATCGGGGCGTGGCATATCTCTTCGCAATCGGGAAGTTTAGATTTACAATTTCAGCGTAAGGAATAAACCAGAATTTTAATTAAATGCTCAGCCAAAAGAATTAGGCCCCGTATCTCGGCCAAGCTGGGCCGGATCGGAGAAAGGCCTCCTCTCCCAGTTAAGCATCAAGTGGACGGAGAAATCAAGCTTATCCTCGCCCGGACGGACAAGCAGCTGCTCGAGATGAAAATGTCGTAGTTTTTGAATCTGAAGCACAAATATTTCACCGACTACAAGTGGAAGGGTAAGTGAATCCAAATTCTTCCTAGTAGTATCTTACCTTGCCTTACACGCTGTATACTTTTCAGTTCCCAGGCCCCCAGATCCCCCCAGATCATACAATCGCTGGTCAGAGGACATTTTAAGCGTGAAGGAACCCCCCAGAATCCGTGCCATCCAGGACGCTCGTACGTTCGCCGCTCGGCGGGCAGTTGGTGCTTTCCACCGCTGAATCAGGACTCATACAGGATGCATAGAATATAGAATATATGTATATAGAATAGAATATAGAGTAACAATCCTATCTGTAATTCAGCTTGTGTCAAAAAGTCCTTTTGATTATAATAAACAAAATTATCAAAAATTTTTGCTTCGTTTCTCTATCTGGGAAATCTGGGAAAAAATATCCTTGATCATGGGTAAGGACTTCATTAAGGATATTTTCAGATCACGAATAGGCCCACAAAAAAACGAGAAACGAGAGTTATATTTATAACTGGGGAAAATATCCTTGATCCTTGAGAAGGACTCCATCAAATCAAGGATTTTCTTACGGTCACAGGAAGTCATAGCACGCCCAGATCGGGCTATAAATACCCTAGAAAGCTAAATATGTATAGCTGGGGATGTTGTAACATAGTCCTTGTGCAAGGATCAAGCATATTGTTTTCCGATCACAGGAAGCAATGGCATGCCCAGATTGACCCTGAAATAACTGAGAAAACAAGCTAAATAGGGCTGGAGGAACTATCCTTGATCCCTGATCCTTGATCCGTGATCCAGGAATCCGTGGCACGGCATGTTCGGCCCACGAATAACCGAGAAACCGAAATATATATAGCTGGGGAAATTTTCCTAGATCCTTGATAAGGACATCCATCAAATCAAGGATATTTTTCGGTCACTGGAAGATGTGGCACGCCAGGATAGGCCCACAAATGGCGGAGTTACGGATTATTATTGTTTAATAATACAAAAAAGTTGTTGTTGTACAACAACAACCATCAGAATAGCGGCCACACAAAAAACAGAAAACGAGAATTTCAGGTCTGGGATACCAGGCGAACAGAAATCAGCAGAAGGTCGCTGGGTTTTTTTTTGAAATTTTTAAAATTTTCAACCGTTTTTCGCAACCCAAAAGTATGCAACAGCATTGCTTGATTCTGATTTAGTTTAACACCATATGTGGGGAATTTGTTGCATACTTTTGGGTTGCGAAAAACGGTTGAAAATTTTAAAAATTTAAAAAAAAAACCCAGCGACCTTCTGCTGATTTCTGTTCGCCTGGTATCCCAGACCTGAAATTCTCGTTTTCTGTTTTTTGTGTGGCCTCTATTCTGATGGTTGTTGTTGTACAACAACAACTTTTTTGTATTATTAAACAATAATAATCCGTAACTCCGCCATTTGTGGGCCTATCCTGGCGTGCCACATCTTCCAGTGACCGAAAAATATCCTTGATTTGATGGATGTCCTTATCAAGGATCTAGGAAAATTTCCCCAGCTATATATATTTCGGTTTCTCGGTTATTCGTGGGCCGAACCTGCCGTGCCACGGATTCCTGGATCACGGATCAAGGATCAGGGATCAAGGATAGTTCCTCCAGCCCTATTTAGCTTGTTTTCTCAGTTATTTCAGGGTCAATCTGGGCATGCCATTGCTTCCTGTGATCGGAAAACAATATGCTTGATCCTTGCACAAGGACTATGTTACAACATCCCCAGCTATACATATTTAGCTTTCTAGGGTATTTATAGCCCGATCTGGGCGTGCTATGACTTCCTGTGACCGTAAGAAAATCCTTGATTTGATGGAGTCCTTCTCAAGGATCAAGGATATTTTCCCCAGTTATAAATATAACTCTCGTTTCTCGTTTTTTTGTGGGCCTATTCGTGATCTGAAAATATCCTTAATGAAGTCCTTACCCATGATCAAGGATATTTTTTCCCAGATTTCCCAGATAGAGAAACGAAGCAAAAATTTTTGATAATTTGGTTTATTATAATCAAAAGGACTTTTTGACACAAGCTGAATTACAGATAGGATTGTTACTCTATATTCTATTCTATATACATATATTCTATATTCTATGCATCCTGTATGAGTCCTGATTCAGCGGTGGAAAGCACCAACTGCCCGCCGAGCGGCGAACGTACGAGCGTCCTGGATGGCACGGATTCTGGGGGGTTCCTTCACGCTTAAAATGTCCTCTGACCAGCGATTGTATGATCTGGGGGGATCTGGGGGCCTGGGAACTGAAAAGTATACAGCGTGTAAGGCAAGGTAAGATAGTACTAGGAAGAATTTGGATTCACTTACCCTTCCACTTGTAGTCGGTGAAATATTTGTGCTTCAGATTCAAAAACTACGACATTTTCATCTCGAGCAGCTGCTTGTCCGTCCGGGCGAGGATAAGCTTGATTTCTCCGTCCACTTGATGCTTAACTGGGAGAGGAGGTCTCTCTCCGATCCGGCCCAGCTTGGCCGAGATACAGGGCCTAAGTCTTTTGGCTGAGCAAATAATTAAAATACTGGTTTATTCCTTACGCTGAAATTGTAAATCTAAACTTCCCGATTGCGAAAAGACATGCCACGCTCCGATCGGCCGCTGGGTAGCCGAGATATAGCTTACAGAAAAACCAGTGTTGTAACGATATGCAAATCCGAATCTTCGGAAGGCTATATCTGAGAAAAATAGGGCCAGATCGGTGCAGGACCATGTCTCCCAGGATCGCGAGGATCCATACTGGCGAACGGCATCAAAGTCTCGACTTCGAAAATGAGTCCGATTTTTGGCAAATTTAATGATTTTTTGCGAATATCGTGAAAAAATGGATGTCACAGAAAAAACCAGTATTGTAACGATATGCAAATCCGAATCTTCGGAAGGCTATATCTCACATGAATAGGGCCAGATCGGTGCAGGACCATGTCTCCCAGGATCGCGAGGATCCATACTGGCGAACGGCATCAAAGTCTCGACTTCGAAAATGAGGCCGATTTTTGGCAAATTTAATGATGTTACATGATTTTTTGCGAAAATCGTGAAAAAATGGATGTCCTTTTTTCCGATGGCAGTCGACTGGCAGGACTCTCCCGATCACGGAAAGACATACCGCGCTCTGATCGGCTGTCGTTTAGCACAGATATAGCCTACAAAAAAACCAGTATTGTAACGATATGCAAATCCGAATCTTCGGAAGGCTATATCTGAGAAAAATAGGGCCAGATCGGTGCAGGACCATGTCTCCCAGGATCGCGAGGATCCATACTTTCGAACGGCATCAAAATCTATAAAACATTTAGACGAACTTCATAGCAAATAAGAAAACACAGAAGGGGTCTGTGATGGTGGGGTCCAGTGATATATCGATCTGTTCATTTTATACCCATTCTATTTGAGTAATCGTAGGTACACATTTGGAGACATATAACATACACGATAATTCGACTTAAAACTATTAACTAAAATTATACATGAAATGGCATTAATAAAGTATATATATAACATGGAGTGAGTTTCGTCTTAAAGCTATATCAGAATGCCACTAAGTAGTATTGTTGTCTAACTTAAGCTAGCTGGCTGCTTCCAGGCATCTACACGTCTAATACCGTCGCTCCACCTTCTCATTGACTCCCGAAAGCGGTTGATAGCTGGGATTGGAGAAGGCTTCTGTGTTGCTGGTGCCACCAGTAGTCGTGGGCTTATTGACAAGATTTTTACGCGGCGGCTTCACATTCACATAGTCCTCGGACTCGCCATTCAGTTTCGTTTCCACATGATGGCGCGGCGATGGCTTGGGCGTGACATATTGCTGCTTTAGCGCCTGGTTGAAGCGTCGCCCCTGTTCCGGACTCTGTTCCGTATCCGATGTGGACGTGCGATGCAGCATGGGTATCTCCTCGGGTGCCTGATCGGCGGTATCCACCGTGGGCAGGCCGTTCTTCTTGCGCAGCGGCTTGTGGACACTGCTGTTCATATTGTTGCTAAGCGTCGGTGAATGCTGTCCTACAAGGCGTTGGGGTTGGGGCGGCGTTGCATCTGGGAAGGTGAAAGAGGTGTCGGTTGTTTGTAGGGGTGAGAAGTCCGCGAACTCTGTGAAATTGGCCGTTGGTGCCATATCGTCGCCATCGAGGCGCGTGGGTGAATAGATGGCGGTGCTGGTATCGGGGGGGCTCATGGCCTGATAGTCATCGGGCAGCTCTTCGATTCCTGTGCGGGTTAGTGTGTGGCATCGAGTGCGCAAATGAGTATGTGTATCGTGCAACAGAGGTTAGTCATCACACCACATCCAGTGGAGGCTCCAATACTCACGTATATCGGGCACTATATGGCCATTCACGTAACGCGGTGCTGCCGGCGCCAGTTCATCGGGGGATCCCATCAGGGCCAGGTAGTCTGTGGACTGGTTCTTCATGTACTCCATGTTCGTTTGCATGTAGGGATTGTTCAGGTCCAGGTAGTGCTGCAAATAAACAGATTTCCGCATTAGGATTTCTTCTATTTGGTTGGTCTTATAGCGCTTACATTGGTCACATCCTCGCCCAGCATGGTGGCAAAGCGCTTCTCCAGCTCAGCAAACAAGGGTCTGCTCTCCGGACTGAAAGAAGGTACAAATATTTAAACTGCATGCTCATTTAGGGTTTCCGTTTGAGCTTACTTCTTCCTCCAGCACTCGAGCATTATCTCATAGATCTCTTGGTTGGCATAGGGTGGCTTCTCCATGCGATAGCCATCGTTGAGTTTGTTGAACAGCTCCTGATTGGGATCAATGCCGGGATATGGCACCTTGGCCAGCGAAAACAGCTCCCACAGCACAATGCCAAAGGACCAAACGTCACTATAAGTACTGAATACATGATCACTGAGAGATTCCAGCGCTAACCACTTGATGGGTAGCTTTCCGCTCTCTGAAAATAAATGTTTATATTAAAGACTCGACAACATTCGCTAGTTCGAGGGAATCGTGCAATAATTTGATCTACTGTGCATTTGCTCTCTTGGGATTAACTTTTGCGTGTCACGAAAAAATGTATATTTATACCCGATACTCAAAATGAGTATTGGGGTATATTAGATTTGTGGTAAAAGTGGATGTGTGTAACGTCCAGAAGGAATCGTTTCCGACCCCATAAAGTATATATATTCTGGATCAGCATCAATAGCCGAGTCGATTGAGCCCTGTCTGTCTGTCTGTCTGTCCGTCTGTCCGTCTGTCCGTCCGTCCGTCTGTCCGTCCCTATTAGCGCCTAGTGCTCAAAGACTATAAGAGCTAGAGCAACGATGTTTTGGATCCAGACTTCTGTGATATGTCACTGCTACAAAAATACTTCAAAACTTCGCCCCGCCCACTTCCGCCCCCACAAAGGACGAAAATCTGTGGCATCCACAATTTTAAAGATATAAGAAAACCAAAAACGTAGAATTGTAGAGACCATACAATAATGACCATATCTTTAAGACTGCGTAATCTGAATTGGATCGTATTATTATTATAGCCAGCATCAAGAAAACAATTTCATTTTTTCTCGCCCTGTCTCTCTCTAACACACACGTAGCATAGCCGGCTTTGCTTAGAGTAAAACATTAGCGCCTAGATCTCAGAGACTACAAAAGCTAGAGCAACCAAATTTGGTATCCACACTCCTAATATATCGGACCGAGACGAGTTTGTTTCAAAATTTCGCCACACCCCCTTCCGCCCCCGCAAAGGATGAAAATCTGGGGATATTCACAAATCTCAGAGACTATTAAGGCTAGAGTAACCAAATTTGGTATCCGCACTCCTGTTAGATCTTACTATAAAACGTGTATCTCAAACTTTCGCCCCACCCCTTTCCGCCCATACAAAGGACGAAAATCTGTTGCATCCACAATATTGCACATTCGAGAAAACTAAAAACGCAGAATCATAGATAATGACCATATCTATCAGATTGCTGAATCTAGATCAGATCAGATCATTTTTATAGCCAATAGGAACAAATCAATTTGCAGTGGCTACGCAGCGCCCGACGTCACGCTCAGACTGATTTACTGTCTGCCGGAGGAGAGCCATACTGACTAAGTATCGGGTATAACTGTAGAGTTGCGGTGTCCGCAGCAACTCACAACGTTCCCCCTCGTTTTTTGTTGGAATCTTCGGACCGAAAGGTAAGTCTTATCTGTGCTTCGACAAAGACTGTGCATATTGTTGTTGGATTCTGGGGACCGACTCAGCGGAGGAAAGTCCAAAACGTTATTTGTTAGTGGTATTTCATAGTCCTTACTGTTATCTATATCTGAATGGTGCTTTACCCACCTGATTTCTTGTAGTTTTCGCCACGATACATGGAACGCGCTAGACCAAAGTCACAGATCTTGACCACATTGTCCTCGCACAGGAGTATGTTTCGTGCGGCTATATCACCATGCAGGACCTTCTTGGAGGACAGATAGTCCATGCCACGAGCCACCTGGAAGGCCCAGCTAACGAGATCAGTTGTGGTCACGGTCATGGCCTCCGTAGAATCTGTCTTGTAATTGGAACGCCAAGCGGGCTGTATCGAGTTGTTAGACATCACATGTTCATCTAGGGATAAACGAGAGTTCAAGGATCGTTCTTTTGGTTGTCTAACCCGCATAGTCTTACCCTCTGGCACTGTTGTCATCACAGTGGCTTCTGTGGCACAGGTGTCCGTCTGACGATCGTAGCTGTAACCAGCGGAACCGGGTCTACCCGCACGTGTGCCCGAACGTGGATCATTGTCCGAATTTCTGCGATGATTTTGCGTATAATTGTTGTTTACGGAGTTCATGTGATTGATATACGGATGGTTGGGGAAACCGACATTAGCATACTTCAAGCCACCACCATTTACATCGCTATTAATTTGCAGACACAGAGACACATATCGAGCATAGAGCACAGAGCAGTGAGAGATGCCACAACCAGGTTTTGGGGATCACAAGAACAGGCACAATCAGGGTGTTTTGTGTGGGGTAAGATTTTTGATTAGATCGTGGATGGTGTACGATTGTTTGTTGGTTAGTTTTTGGTATGGGATTAATTGAAAGATTAGGAACAAAACAGAGAGAACAGAGAACAGCAGTTAGTAAGCATATACATGTGTTGGGTTAATAATTCCACATAATTCTGGTAAAGGTATGCTCCAAATAATAGACTATTACTCACCGATGGAGCTCAAAGGTTTCGGAAACGCGTTGGACCATGATGGCTGGATCGATCCTATCGTTAACCGGACTTATCTGATTGATGAAAAACTTGCGATTCCTGAGCAAAAAGTTTTGGACATTCCCGAAACGACAGTATTCCACAATGACCATAAGTTCACCTGGTCAATAGAAATAAATATTTTAATTGGGAGATTCTTTAAGGCTTTCTTTACGGGTACTCACGCTTTGCTATATTCTTGGTGACAGCACCCAGCAGATTAACCACATTCAAGTGCTGTCCCAAGTGGACCATAATCTTCAGCTCGGAGACCAAGGCACGCACCACCTCATTGTCCGCCGTGCGCTTGACCATTTTTACGGCCACCGTTGAGGTGGGTTCATCGGTACGTATCCCTTTGGCCTCGCCCTTGAGCACCACACCAAAGGCGCCAGCGCCCAGTTGTTTGCCCAGCTTTAAGCTGTCGCGCGGGAACTCAAACTTCCGATTGTAGGGCAGCAGATCCGCCTGCTCGTCCAGCGATAAAGAAGGATTGATATGTTCCACGGCGCCCTCCTCGAAGTTTGCCAAACCGGCGGCCTTCAAAGCCAAATGCCGCTTGCGCTCCTTGTGGTAGCGCACCGCCAGAAAGGCGCAAAGGCTTATGAGGATGAGGAAGAGCATTACTCCAAACCAAATCCAGGCTTTGTTAATGCCAGGCATATCTGTGAATGAATCATTGAATGAGGATCTTGAGTTCCATGAATGGAGAAAGGGAAACCGACCAGCGATGACCACGGTAATGGAGTTCTCAATGCTGCCCAGCCGGTTCTCCACCAGACACCTGTAGATGCCATCGTCATAGGGATATAGGTGGGTGATCAGCAGCTTCTCCTCGTCTTCAATGATGTGGGTGAGATTCGTCTCCCGCAGCTCCTTGCCATCCTTGAACCAGCGCACCTTCGCCTGGGGCACTGCCATGGAGCGGCACTCCAGGGCCAAAGATTCGCCCAGTTTTTTCTCCATCTTTGAGTTGGCATTCAGATTGGTGTGCACCCAATGGGGTGCCTTTGGATCGTGTACATAGACATCGATCTCCCGACTATCGTACTGCGTGTGATTATGGATATGATGGGCACGGCACTCATAGGTGCCCCGATCGCCATCACCCATTGCCGGGAACTTCAAAGTACTCTTGTAGGAGTAGTCACTGTGGCTGGTCTGTATCAGAAGAGCTGTGGGAGGAACAGGTGAAATTAGGGATCCTGCAGAAAGGTCTGTTGAGTGCCGCTTACCCTCCGATGCTTCCACTTCCTCTCCATTGTGATACCATGTGAGAGTGCCATCGAAATGATAGGCCAATGCCTCGCAAGTGAAACTCTCCTCATCGCCCTTGGCAATCTTCCGGTTCTCATCCAGGCCATATATGGTCATCTTCTCCGCAATGTTACCGATCAGCACATGCGATTTGGTGATGGCCATACGCGGCACACCATCCACCAAGTTCTGGGCCGCGCAGGAGAGTATGCCCGGCTCTGTGGGTGTAAAGGACACGGCATAGATACGTTCCACAGAGAGTAGCCCCGGTCGTGGTTGGACATTGAACTGAGGACAAGAGAAAGTGGTTTGAAAAGGCTAAGTGCTGAATGCTAAGTGGCGGTAATTTAGTACCTTAAATGTCTTTTGGACATCGGGTGACTACTTGCATGAAAGACAACGACACAAGACAAAACACAGATGGTGCAATTAATATTTGAAACAACACCAAGGATTCTTCGCAGTCAGATCTCTGATACTTACACTAAAGTTCTGATTGAGTGAGTTACACGTGGGCCATCGCGGCACCAGCTTACAGGGCCTGAAAAGAAAGGTGACCACCGCCGGGGGATACGAACGCACCAGGCAGTCCAAATGTGCTTCATTTCCCGCCTCGACATAGACATCATCCATGCTGAGCTCTGGCGAGGACATCACACTGACATTGTACTTCAGGACGCGGGTGACATTGCTTTCGGGCACCTTGCCCTTAAGGACATAGGTGCCGCTGTCCTTCAGCTGGACATTGTGCAGCCGAAGCGTGGTGCTGGACTCCGTCGATTCAATGTTGAAGTTGTGCCCCGTCTCCCAGAACTCGCTGCCATCGGGCCGATACCACTTGAAGATCGGCTGAGGAAATCCACTAAATTCGGCGGTCATCGTGATGGTTCTATTGGCAAACTCATTCACATTGTAGTGGCCGGCGGGTTCTCGCACATCCAGATAGGTCGTGTTCGGTTCTGTTTTTGTATATGTATTTGAAAGGTTATTAATCTGGTATAAATGGAGTATTGTACACTTACGCATGACTTTCATCTTGTAGGTGGTGAACTGCAGGCGGTCAAAGCTATCCGTGACAGTGCACTTGTAGGTGCCCTCATCGGACTCCTGGGCCTGTGTCACCGTCAGCCTGCTACTGCCCACCACATGGGTGCTGTTCTTCATGGTGTTGTCGAATCGCGGCTTCGTGTAGGAGATGCGACCCTGAGGATCTAGATGGTAGGCATCCTCGTGGAGTGTCCACTTCTTTTTGCTGTTGGGGGTGCTCCAGCTCATTTCATAGTTCACGCCCTGCGGGGCAGACAGCTCACAGACCAATGTGAAAGTCCCATTCACAATGACATGCTTTCCCGGCGTAGAGCTGATGCTGGGCTTATTCAAGCGATCATTCGCTTCTATATCGTTTATAGTAGAGAGGTTAACATTATTCAAAGAACCTGCGGATGTTCTTGGGGTATTGCAAGCGTTTCTACAGCGGTACGAGTATTCATGCGTATGAAGGGGTTAGTTACAGACAAGGGACACACAAACTACAATCCATAGGATTAGCACATCAAGCGGTTACTGGGTTTTAGTCTGTACATGGCTTATAGCGATACGTTAGCTGTTAGTTGAACAAATAATACAGTCCATGAACCAACAACAACAGAAATTCCTCGGAAGCGGAAAGAACATAGAGTGCAAGGACAACAGCTAGGACATCCAACAAACATACAACACTTACGCCCTAGATTTGGTGAGGGCGATGGACTCAGCGGGGCGGCCAGAAGACGCACTGGACTACGCTTACGACGCAATGGGTATAATTTTGAGCGATCTTCCGATTCAGATTTGATTCGACCAAGCCCAGCACCAGAGCTTAGAGCCACATTACCATTGGTTGTGTTAGTTACAGTAGTGAGGAAATCATCATCGTTATCATTATCATTATCGCTATCTGCGGAACCCTCCGGAGTCGTAACACCGTTGTATTCTTCAACACCGTATTCTATGTTAGGCGGCAGGATGGTGGCACTCGAGGTACTGGCACTATCCAATCCAGATGCTGGAGGAGTTAGCAGATTAAATGACACACAGTAGGGATGTGGGGAATAACCAAAAGAGAAAGATATATAGTAGTGAGAGAATAGAGATAGATAGACCATTTTGTTAGCACGTAAATTCCATTTTGGATGCAGTGTTTATGGCTCTACCAGGGTTCCACTAGGGCACCATTCATAGATTTGATGTTGATTCAAATTATTGCAAATATCAAGACATTGCATGAGGAACCGATTTCCATTTCAGTTTTCGTTCAATTCTCTTTTGGGCTATCCATCGGTCCCCAGAATCCAAAAACGAAATGCACAGTCTTTGGTGAGGCGCACAAAAGACTTGGGGCATAGAACATTTTGGTGCCTCATGCAACATTTTGGTAATTGTATTGTCTTTGAAACTAGCCAACATCCTCCCCGAATGTCCTACTAATGGAACTGTGGTATTAGATGCAGAGATTTGTGTGTGTGTGGCATGATAGTGTATTCTGATAGAGTGATTGTGTATTTAATGCGTTTAATTTTGAATTGTTTCGATATTGGATGACGTCCTTGAACCATATAGCCACAGGTAACCACCGATAACCGAAACCCCTTTAAAAGGTATGATCGAAAATCAAAACCAAAAAAATCAAAGAAAGAGGCAATAGTTGAGAGCAATATTTACGACATATAGTACTATATAGGAGACGGAAATCACAAATCACAAAACTTTGGGGTGCAAAAACTCACTATCAATGTGACCGTTACCGATAAAGCGGACTGGTATGACCGTATACTCCTCTTCATTCTCTGCGGCTGGATACTCGGGCTCACAATAATAGTCGCCACCATCGGTGATGCTTCGTATTTCGATGGTAAAGCCACGCTTTGGATCATAGCGACCAGAGGTCTGGCTGGAAAATTTCTACACAAGGAAGGGATTTTCAAAAAGGGTCAATCAGATATTAGATATTACAATGGAGCAGATCTAAAGCAAGGACTGTGGGTGCAACATTCCCCCCCCATCTATAATCAAATGTGTTTCGCTGGACTTCTGGACTTTTATCTTAGAGTACTAATTAGGATAGTCGATAATATTTACGATACTTTGGATATATTATACATATTGTATATACATTGTACTGATGGCAAAACTACTGAGTAGAACGGACTGTGTGGGACATACTTGAGTAGTGAATGTCGAACATATCACCGTCGCAGAAGATGCTCGGCGGTGGCTTCGCAATGATATGCAATGTAAAGCCCCATCGGGGATCGTAAGTCGAATTATGATAGAAGCTATGCATCCCCAGAGCAGGACGTAGCGAACTTATTTTTCCCTAGAAGGAAAGATCAGTTGTACTCCAAGGAAAGGATCTACTTTTGGGTGCTGGGAACTGCAGAAAAGAGGACCACTCACATCTGAGTTGAATGTCAGCAGCACCTCCGTTTCGGGCATCGAGGGTTTGCAGGGTATCACCACATCCGTGTACTGGCGAGCATGGACAATGGGTGCCGTCGGAACCAGCAGATTTATCGGATCATTCACAAACACGTAAATGGTGCTGGCCAGATCGTTGTTCACCATCTCGCCCAGCATCTCGCCGAGCTTCTCGTCCGGACCGCTATTGAGGGACCCTGCCGCCGACTCCTTGATGCAGTAGTATGCCCCCACATTGTCCGCCGTCACCTCGATCAGGTGCAGCTGCAGGCCATACGGACGCTGGGGATCCTCCTCCGTGTTATCGAAGCTACTGACCAGCGAACTTTCGTGACTTGCCCACCAAATGATCGGCTCGCTGGCCTCGCAACGCAGCGTGTAGTTTGTTCTGTATTCCAGCTTGATGGACTCCTTGCAGGGCGTTATCAGGGGTGCTCCATTATCACCGCCACAATTGGTGGACACCTCGTTATCCTCCTGCTCGAATTGGGGGCGAGGCACTGGAAAAAAAAAACAGTCAAATAAAATACATTGAACTATCTGCATGGATCTCTCTTAATCCCTTAAAAGCATCATAACAATTTTTTTAAAATGTTACTTAAGTTGTTTCTTTATGTTTTGCCGAGTACAATCTTCCAGTCTCTCCCCCTTTTCCTCTTCGTTGTGCCCTTCCTCTGCCCAGTGGCGCTATTGTAATGAACTTAAGTGATTTGCGATTGAACGCCGACGCTCTTGAGTTGCATCTGTATGCAGTGGGCAGCGGCAGGGGCGTAGAAGGGGGTTCGGTTTCCACACACAACACTTTTGAAAGATCATCTTTCGGTTTTTTATGGGTATTAACAATACACGTACTTTTATGTGGCATAACATGATCTTTAAGCGTATCAAATAATGATGGATAAATTGCTTTAGATACAAAAATATAGAAAAACCGTTTGATTGAACCGATTCTCACTTTAATAGTAGTTCCCCTCGGACTACACCCCAGCATCCTCTATAGCTGCCTGCTACTGCTTTATTTCTTTTTCATGTTCATTTTTTTGTTTTTTTGCTCCAGAATCAATTATTTGTTTACTGGCGATAACAATTGTGCCTTGCCCTGCCTTGCCTGGCCCCTCCTTTCCTTTTGTTTCTGTTTCTGTTTCTGTTTCTGATACTGGAATTATGTACGTTCTCCGCTCAAGACGAAGTCAATTGGAAAAAACATACATGGGGGAAGGGGCGGGGGCGGTGGCTGAGTATGAAGATCATATGATCATATAATAATATCTAATATATAGCTGGCGTTTATGTGACACTTTTACGAGTGTCGTAGAAACGAAATTTGGTTCTTTATCAGCCGCGGGTTCAAGGTTCGCAATTGAGTCTAGTATTTCAGCTGGAGGCTGGGGGCTTCTGTCTGCCGGAGAGATTGGAGATGGGAGAGGGAGATGCGGCGCAGGCACCATAAATTATACGGAATGTCTGGCCATTTGACAGGAAGCGATCGTGTGCCGACACTTGTGCATATAGCACTTGTTGATGTGTGCATAAGTAATTCCACATGGATGTGTTGGCTTTTAATTGTGCAAATTGAAAGCGTTAGCGTCCACTGCTTTTCATTGTTTCTTCACTCTTATCAATTCCGGTGAAATTCTCCGCGATAATCTGGGAATGCCCAACAATATGGATTTTCTTGAATGGTGGATAAGCCTCGTACTTACATGCATCGCTCCTCGACATCCAGATGAGTAACGGCAGCCAGCAGGAGGCCACTACACTGTGGGCCAGGCGCATATTTTCACTTTTCGCTTAATTTGTTTGTTATTTGGCTTTTGTTTAAATATTCCGCTAATTAGACACTACTATATTTAGTATATATACGAAAGGCGTTAACACATTTGCCCCAGTAATGCCATGGTCACGACTGGAACTGGTCACTTTGCTCACTTAGCGGAGGCACTGCAAGAAATCGAACGGGGAACATCATTTTGTTAGAAATTATAAAATAACGAACAATATATGCTATAAAATGTGTATAGTGGCTCTTTGCCCGATATACTGCCGCATTGACTATAATTTTGATAGTTTCTTTGGGATCCCAAGGGGTGATATTCTCATTTGCGGCTGAGAAGAGTTTTTAAAATCATTTATTTTGTTTTTCACTTTTTATTTAAACAATCATTGCACCAAGAGTTTTATACTTAATTTATTATGTACTTAATATTTATTTGTTCCATTTAGTTACTCTTTGTTCAAACAGTCGTAGATCTTTATAACACTTTCTTTACACTTTTGTGGCTTCTTTATTTCATTTTTCTTTTTTGTTTATATATTTCTTTATTTGACATATTTTTTTCTTTGTTAATTTTATGCGCCTTTTGGGCACACACCAACTGCATAATCAACCAGAACCGACTGAAACTTGGCGCTGGACGGTCGGTCCAAGCATCGAACGGAGACGCCACTCGATAAGACGCCCCATGCCCCTCCGTTCAGTGGTTGTTTATGCCTTTTCATTCAGTCAGATGTCCGTTACAGTGAGAAATGCTTGATAAAAAACCATCAAATACAGGAAAACAGAAAACCAAAACCGAGAGTGCAGAGCGCAGAGCGCAGTGAAGAACAAAACAATTCTGGAACTGAAGCTGAACCCGGTTGCGCGCGAGGGAGCTCGCTCGGAGTACTCGTAATCTCCCAAGCAGAAGCATCGCCAGCTAACAAAATCGTGCTGGTGGTGGCTATCAACAACAAAAAATACATACTTGTACGCATAAACAAAAACAGAGATCTGGAGAAGCGAAGAGAAGAGCTCTGGTGCTTCTGGTGGCTCGCCTCGGACATTACGCATACGCGGAGTGTGGCGTTGGGAAATGGCTGGGAGATCTTCCACTCGAAATACAATATTTCTGTGTCACTTCCGCATCGGAAAAGAGACGAGCATCCGGAGTTGCCAAGCAGCACTAAGAGGGAGGAGGAGGCCAACAGCCACACCTATAAGAGAGAGAGCAGCGGCTCTGCTGGCAACAGGTCCGGCCACCCCCGCGACCCACTCGACCCACTCGACCCACGTGGCCATAACTCAGTGTCAAAAGAGTCACACATGGTGGGTGGTCGGGGGGGCTGGACAGCTGAGCTACTCGGAGCCACTAAATGACAGCGAGACATGCACAATTAAACAAGTTGACTAACCGTCGCCATCGCTGCCATCGTTTGCCCGCAATTAGAGCATGCCCCATGGCTGGACTGGACTGAACTGGACTGGTGTCGCCTGTGTCTCTGCTCTCTGCTCTTTGGTCTCGGCTGATGGGCGGCTTCCTGTGGCCATGTCGTAAAAATATAATCCTCCTCCTGCCAGAGCGCAGTGTGGCGCAGCGCAGCGAGACAACAAGTGTTGTCCCCATCTGGACTTTTGACATCAATAAACAGGAATTTAATTTCAGGGCGCACCTCAAAGTGCGGACCCCACCTTCCATCTTGATGACATTCAAGCCTAGCAGCACCCACTGACAGGGCCCAAAACATACGGGTATTGTGGCTAATTGCCATTTGGCCAGCAAATAAAAACATTTATCTTTGTCAGTCATAGCCACTGGCAGGGATCTGGCGGACTGACGGGTCAGTGCAGCATAAACACAGATACCAGGCACAACGCTGCGACGTCTCTTTTGCTGGTCGTTGAGGCGTTTATCGGTTAATTGAAATTACTTTGGTTTCACCTGTCCCCCACCCCGCCCTGTCTAATCCTTGGGCATTGGGGCTTAGGCATTGACGCTCTCGAAGCCAATCAGCTGGCAAATATTGACATGTCTGGGAGGTAGGTTGGAGCCACTAATCACCTGAGGAGAGCTGCCTTAACCACACGATGAAAAGGCACAAAACCATCTGTTGGCTGGGGAGAAACTCCCCCTGTGTGCTAAGTCGTAGATGGTATACACTTTCAAAGCAGTCTTTGGGGGCTTTAAAAAATACATACGTTAGAAATATATATTTTCCAGAACTAATACCTTGAGTGCCACTGGATGAGAGTCTCTTGAAAAGAACTTTAAGTTCTCAAGTTGCTATAAGTTTCCAATAATAATTATGTTTATCCTAGGTACTAGATGTGTGCTTAAATGAGATTTTTAAAGGAATAAATACAGGGCTCTGCCAAAGAAATTCGAGTAAATAGTAAGATGAGTAACGGCCACATATTTCTTTGGTACACGATTTTATCGGGGCTTCAGTGGCTTCAGGCTCTCTTCAATTTGAGTTGCCACAAGAGCGCCCTCTTCTTTGTAGTTTATATTTCAAGAGATTCGTATTACATCGCCCCAGTCAGGTGGGTATTAAATTCTGTGCAATTATAGTCGAAACCCTAAGAGCTTTGGCCTGTTTGAAAGTCATGTGCAAAAAGGCTTTCAAGGAAATGTTTTCCTTCATCAATTCCCCCAGACATCATAGCAGGCAGTTCCCTTTGGACTATCATGGATTCTAATCTTTTAAAATCCCATTCCAAAGATGTTTCATGCATCCAAAGTTCAATTGGATAAAAGCATTCGATGAAATGTTCACTTTTAGTGCTCTGCCGATTCCGAATATTCCCCCAGACAGCATAGAGTATGCAGCCCAGCCACATCGGCATCACCATTACCATTACCAGCTCCACATCACATATTCCTGCTCCCAGAGCCCCACTCAATCCGATGCCCAGTAGCCGACAGCCGATCAAATGTGTCTGGCAACATGTTGCACTAACCAGACCCCCAACCCCAACCCCAACCCCAAGAGGGGGGACCTGGGCACGTCACTCTTGCCTTCCTTCGAGTTTCTGTTGTCGCTCGAATGTTGTTGGTTGTTGTTGTCATGGCGACACGCCCACAGTGCCACAGCGCCCCCTCTCAAGGGCGATTCGCATAGCTCCGTCCCTTCTTTTTCTTCTTCTTTTTCTGCAGCGATTGTAGCTATTTATAACCTTGCAACAGTTTGCTTTTGTGGCTGCAGCTCCGCTCTCACGTGCCCCGCATGACGCAAATTACAGGAGGCCCTAATTGCAGGCCCAGCTGCTGGCCCTGCCTTTCAGCGCAGATATTATTTCTGATTGTTTCTGTCCACTGGGTCGTGCAATTATCCCTGGGACTCGTAATGAGAACCAGGACTGGGGCTTGTCGTCCCACCTTTGAGCTATCTTCAAGAACATATTTCTGCACTTAGTCAGCGGCGCATTGGCACTCAAAATATCTGAGTCAACTCGTTTGTCTGTTTATGCAATCCACAAATTATCAAGAATTTCTAGACCTATCTTTCGAAGCGGTTCGGTAGGGGCCACATGTTTGATTAAGCGCTGGAAAGCTCTAAGAAGATTCCACTTAACTTTTGCCGCCCCTCTCCAAAAGAATTTCCCACTTTCACACTCGCTGGGATGTTTTCTTAGATGTTTAGCCGATAACATATTCGAGGTAATTTATCCAAGTCTTTCAGAGAGTGATGTAGAAGCATTTCTCCAAGTATCTGCCACCCCAGACGCCAGAGAAAGAGTACTATTTAGGTCGAGATCCCCAATGGCATGTATCGATATTTAACATATGTTTATCACTGAATTGTTTATGGCCATCGGAATCGTATAAGCGAATGACGTCATTCCATGGTCGAGTGCGGCCTGAACTCATTCATTCACTCACTCACTCGCCAATGTCCAACCCACCTTCTCCTCCGCCTCCTCTACCTCCACCTCCCACTTACTCCACTCATGTATGACGTATGACATTCCTGCCCCTGTGAATCTGTTTACATAAGTGACAATATTTGCGTATTAATTAAACGGCGACGCACTCGAGCGGCAAATAAATTGAGATATAATCGTACAGACATTTAATCGTACTATACGTATAAGAGAGTGTAATGGTATGGGTAGCATTCAAATCGGTTGAATGAATGCATTTATCGGGGGGGGATGTTCGCTTGAAGGCGGGCTGTAGAGAGCTCCCTAGCATTGGGGGACTATCTATGGGTAACGGTCAAGTACAGATGTTCTCTGTTGCAAACAAAAGATATTGATGCTTAAGGAAAGGTGCTATGAAAGGAGACACTGAATTTATTTATAGAACGGGGTTTTGCAAGGGATCTAAGGAGTAGAGATCAGTAACGGCAGTGCAGCAGCAGATCACGTCCACGGATCTGGAGGGAAGTGGGGATTACTCATATAAATACATTGTTGATGGTGTCAGTATTAAGACAGACTTACTGATTCTCTAAAACCTGCCAGGAAACAAAGATGTTGCAGCAGTTTTCTTCCGCTTGAGCAACGTCTCTTGAGCAACTCTCCTGAGAACAGATCTGCGACTTCTCCACGTGATGGAACTCTTGTGACGGTTAAAAGAGACCATCCAGCCAGGGTTTTGATTTTTCCATTTCCTGGCTGGTATTTCGGAAAAGTTAGAAACCAAAGACTGAGGATGCATTGTGGATAGCGGGTCGGGCTGTGGATCGTTACGATGAATCTATAGATATTCATTTGAATCCACTCAAGGTAGATTGAATCAAACGGATCCCATCAAAAAGGCCACAGGATGGGAATCCGAGGTAAAAAGCCACCAAATAATACTCGAAATCGTAGCATTATTCCAATTTCAGGCCAGAACTTACGGCACCGAATATTAAATGGATTGTTGTATATCACATACTCATTCGATCGATGGGGTCGTCGGTCTGCTCAACCCAGATGTCTTGTCAGCATCTCATTCTCCAGCTACGATTGAAAGAATAAATTTCGGACTGAAGCAGTCTCTGCACTTCATCCTTGAAGCCTTTTATCTGTTCGAGACTGTGGCTATGGATATGGATTGGACTTCCATGGACTTCCATGGACGGATGCGATTCTATATCTTGACTAGGGCGAATATCCTTTTGTATAGGCTCATGGTACGGATCCACTGTCGGAGCATCTATCCAGAATACTGCCTCAGTCATCGGCTAATTATTTTTGCACATAAACAACGATGATATGATTGAAATTGTTCATGAAGGAGTTTTTTCGATCCTGGTTTTCTGCGGATATAATATAGATCTCCCAGGAGGTTCTTTACAGAGTCCATTGTGCGCTCCATAGCTGAAACAATGATCTATCGATACTTTCATTGTTTACAAACACCTCCTGTCAGACACATAAATAAAGCCTGTTCCATTTCACGTACCAGCTCCCATCATCGTCGTCATCATCACCAGACAAACAAAGTTCTTTATAGCTGCCTGGATTTTCTCCGGAAAAACTCTCCTTTCGTTTATTTACGAGCCAGAAACTTTTGACAGTTTAACGCTGGACGCGAGAATCTTTTGAACATGTTTTTCAACTTTTTTATGGGCCAATAAAGGAAAAAGTTGCCCTATTCCGTGCATTTTTCGTGCGGCTGTGCTGCATGTGCAACAGATTCAGATTCAGATTCAGTTTTGTGGTTGCCCCGCCTCCGAGTGACTGTTGTTGGTCTTTTTTGTGGTTTCTGTCACGTGTTGCCCCGACTTTTCCAGGCTACGTGCCTGGCATTCATTTACTCACCTGAACCTCAGCAAACCCTCGCCTTGTCAGTGGGAAAATTTCCCCGACTTTTCCTGCTGCTGCTGCTGCTGGCTGTACATTCTAATTCCAGTCTCCTGCTGGCCTCGAAATGAATTTTATATTGAGCCACATTTCACAGTTTATTTCTGCAATTACGAGTATCCACGAAAGCCAGGGGAAAGTGTCTTTACCTTTGGTTTCGGTTTTTTCCACCTAGAGAATTTACGACTCTTTGCTGGGACTTTGCCTTTATTTGATTTTTACCCGTTGACCTTTGGCGCTGCTGTGCGTGCAAAAGTCAAGTGGCATTTTCCAGGCAGCGGAGCGGGCTTTCCCTCTCCTGGATTTTCTTTGTGCATTGTAATTATAATTTTGCCCCAGCAACAAATTGGATGGAAAGTTTACGCAAATACCCGCCTGGCAGTGCTCTTTTGGCCAGCAATTGGCGAAAAACATGCGGCTTGCTCTTGGCCAAGTAATGAGCAGAAACCAGACCGAAAACAAACCGAAATAATATCTGGAAATATTTTTATGCATCTCTGCAATGCCTGGAGTGATCAGCAGGAGGCTGGCTGGGGCGGAGGAGCGGGGCTGCTCCAAGGGGTGCAGCAGCAGCAATCGGTTCATTACAAATTCAAATAGCGCCACGAACGGCAAATGGAAATATATTTTTGCTGCAATTTGGGGCAAGCTAAGATTTGCTGCTGCCTTCAGTGCTTGACAATTCACATAAATCATAAAAAACGGCAATCGGCAAACAACAGTATCGAAATCTTTAGCTTAAATCCCCGTGGAGGCGCCAATCCATGAGGGAAAGACCACCGAAAATTGCGTGTGGGCTGCCAAGACCCACTCGAATGTTGGCCAACTCTCTCTCTCTCCTTTTTCTCTATTTTTCTCTGGGCCTAATCAAACATCTAATCATCGTTTTGGGCCATGACGCGAGTACTTTTTGGACTTGCGTGTCACCTCATGATGGAGGAGTAGGTGACATGGTAATGTTTCATCAAGCCAGGGGCATGCTAAAAGCCAGCTAATTCCATTAACCAAGTGGCATTTGCAGGCCCTTCCTTGCACGAGCAGCAGATGGCCCGCAAAATTGTCATAAGTAGGCGGCAACCTAATGAAGTTTCGGTGGAAATACTTATTAGCATTTCCTTGGAATTTTCAGGGAAGAAAACACCATAAAGTATGAAAATATTATAATTACTTCTGGCCAAAGAGAATTCGGAAAAACATTTCGTTTACTTGAAATTTATTTCTTTGATTCCGTGTTCAGGAATAATGAGAGGTGTGGCATCTATCATATATTTTCCTCACACCTTCAATTCAATTTGTTTTCTTGATATTTCGCTGCGGGTCCGTTCTGTTTTTTTTAATTTATGGAATGCTTGTAGGCTTGCTATCAATATAAAATCGATCTTTTATAATATTTCATCGCTTCGACAAGGTGTTTGTTTTTCTCAATTGTCAGTTGATGTTATAGAACGATTACAGAAGGGATTTCAATTCTGATCAGAGTGAAACGAATATTCTATCAATCTGTTTATAGAAGAACACCATGGACTCCTTTTTCTCCATGGAAACTACTGATTTCAAAGTATAGCTGCAACTGTCTTTGTGTAGGAATCGATAGGAGCTGCGTTGGTTTGGCAATCGGTGGCACTGGCATTATTCCTCTTTTACAAAAGCCATTAAGTGGTATGGCCAACCGATTAAATCAAGATCTAATCAAGCTATTATATCCGGTACTCGAAGAGTTAACCGATTAGTTCTGTGGTGGAAGTGGAAGCGTTTCCGAACCCACGAAGTACGAATATTCTTGATAAGCATAAATCGCCGAGTCGTTTAATGACTGCCTATCGGGTATAAGAGTTGGGACGCGGCCCCTCGTTTTCTTCTGACCATCTGTTTGTATCAAAACTAATCTCTAAGTTATACTCGTGAATTTATACACTTCTTAGCAATCGAAAGAGCAACCAAATCTTGGGCTCACTTTCTTTAAAGTTTAATGTACAAATCGAAAAGAAATAGATCTAACTTCTGTCACGTTTTTTACAGTCAACATACGAGTGCTAGGGCATTTTATTGAAGTGTGTTATAAACATATAATGATGATTTCTTTGCCTACAGTCTTTTATTAGATGCTTTCCAGGCACTTTCATTGAAGACCATAACTTTTCGATGACATCGTCCATTGGACAATTCATTATGTACTCGCATTATCTATTGCCACTGAAATTTATAGTTGCTCCAACAGATCTGGGGGCTTAATTAATTAAGCAGACATTTCGGGGTCAGGCACTCGATGGTTCGAGGGAGGGGGCGGCAAGGGATACTCGTACTCGTATCAGCGGGTACATTTCACCAACATCTTGTTTTATGTCGCTCTGTCGAGCTCTAATTAATTGATAAATGTTCCGTGGAATAGCCACTTCCCCTAGTTCCCGCCGCCTAGCTCCACTATTCCCTCTGTCCCCCTGTCCCTCTGTCCTGAGGGATAAATTGACATTTTTTTCTGTTTTTGGGGCAAGTGCAGCTCCCGCTGCGGACACCTCCTACTCGTGGCACAGCAAGTTGTGCAATTTATGTGTTGATTCTTTTTACTGTCGACCCGGCCAGGCCATCGCCCACGCCAGCCACGCCCACGCCCATGTTGGCGGTACCATGTTCCATGCCATGCCCCAATCCCAGCTGGAATACGGGTCTAATGCATTTTTGAAATGTTAGCCCGGGCCATGAGGCATGAGGCATGAAGCATGAGGCAAGAGACAGCAAACAGCAGACAGAGTCAGCTCTAATCTGAAAGACAGATGCACAAGCAACAGCTAAAAGACAAATAAACTTTTGCCTCGTTGATAAATTGGCAACAAAAACGCAGCGGGGAGGAGGCTGTGTGGCTGCCACAGAGAGAGAGAGAGAGCGCACAAGACGTTGAAAGATAAAGACCCACCATATAATCGTATGCAAGATGTTGTTCAAATGCGGGCATCTGTATCTAAAAGATACTACTGGCAGCAGGCGGGCACAGACACCTACCTTATCAGCCTGTTTAACCATGTGTTTTGCAATTTCTTATCTTTACAGGGGCTTACGTCCCATTTTGCCGGGAAACAGATATGAACCTTCCACGGAAAAGAAATCCAAACTAGAAGCGGTAGAAATTATAATTAAAATGTGTTTTTTTTGGCAGCGTTTGCATTTACATAACCCGCAAAGAAAGTCGCCAATTTCGGGGGAAATAAAAGTGAAATTAAGAGAGTAAATGCCTCCAGCAGCAGCAGCAGCAATAGCGTCAGAGGTAATGTATCTTTTGGATGAGTCATTTGGGAAACTTTTTGTAGTTTTATGGCAGTGTCGGAGATTGTGCAAGTCAGCAGCCTCTAAGAAACCCCCAAAGTGTAAGCGAAACCTTGTACGAACTAGATTTGGCCACTAGGCATGAGAAATATTATCCAACTGCAGTGTTTTAGGGCACAGAGAAGGAAATGTAAATCATTTCTGGATTAGCATGTTCTGTATCTTCATTCTTTGTTTTAAAGCTGATGTATAGCAGGCCAATCTTGTATCTACAGAAAGTAGTGCTATGGTAAGGGCAAAGAGTGGAGCAATACATCACACATCCTGGCTTCTATTGCTGCCAATGCTCCGAGAATGGGTCAGGGTCGGTAAATAATATCCTAAGAAATCTACTACCTCTGTTTAGAAAGGGAATATGCCAGTAGATGTTAAGTCCTTTCTCTTATGATTGGTAGAACTATTGTATGTACACAACCCTATATATTTCCGACAAATAAATCTATAATCCCCTCCTTCTAGATCTTTAACCACCCCCTTTTGTCCACTTAAAACTATACATACTCGTATTTATTTGTTTTTATGTTCATTAAAATATACACATATCTTTTTTATGATAGATGATTTCTTTGGCTTGTTATCCGTGTGTAGTATTTGTCTCGCTTTGCAGGCAAATCCCATGAATAAGAGACGCCTTTGTTGCAGGGAAATTGAATTGTTGGCACCCTGCCCACTAGACGACAACAAGTAGTTGCGGCAGCTGCCACTAAAAGCAAACGCAAACACAACGCAAACGTATCGAAACAAATGGGAAAATGTTATATAGATTTAATAGCCGAAAAGTGTTTAATTTGTTTGTTTTGGGGTATTCGCACGATTAATAAAAACAAATACATAAATAAATAACTCAATTCTCGGATCGAAGGCTTGCCTTGACCTGAAATTGCAGTGCACTCAATGGATGGGCAAATAAATATTACTCAATTTTAATGTTTACTTTACTGCATTTCTCGCGGAATTGGTTGAATCGATGCAGAGGCTGCCCCTGCCCTTGTTTAATTCCCAACGGAAGTGAGATTAAATTTTTTCATTTCTCTCAAGACTGCACTCGTTCTTTATTGCACTTGAAAGAACTTATGACGCCAGCAAACTTTCTACAAATCCGGTTAACCGGCTTTGCCAACTAGGAAGCAAACAAAAACACCATAATAAATAGATTGCTGCAAATGAGGCTCCTCTTCTAGGGTTCTCTGTCCTCGCTGGCACCAGGTGAAAGCTGGAGTGCCTCGTCGGCTGTTCTGCTGCCTTTTGTTAAGATTTATGGCCCGGCGAATGGTTAAGCGCTTACGCCCCACTGGCCTGGCCAAAAATATTTTGTTGTCGTTGTCCATTTATTATTTATGTTGGTTCGGAGGGGGACATGGAACGGCAATGACAGCAGCAGACAGCACCAGCGGATATAGAGACCCCACTCCACTCCCCACTCCACTCCACTCCACACTCGTGTCCATTCATAGAATGTTCGGTCGCCGACCGCAACAACAAACAAACACAATGGCAAATGGAACGTTTAGAACTTAAAGCCAGAGTGTTGAAGACTTTCGTTGAGGTAGATCTGAATTATGTATGGCTAAAGGTAATTGCTTAATTCAATTATGTGCACTGCGAAAAATGTCCAAATGGAAAATGGAGATCCTCCGTTTCCATCGAAGGTACACAATAAATACTATATCATGTTGGTATGGTTGAATTTTCTTAAAAAAAAGGAACGACTTCCATCATAGAATTGTATCTTTTGTCAATAGATCTGATTTATATATTGCATGCAGAAATATAAAGGTTCTGTTCAGAGTTTCTGTCGAGACCTCTCGGTCTGTTGAGCGGGAGGTGGAACTGCCCGTAAAATTCAGACTTGGCTCATTGGCACATCTACGCCTTCATATAAGTTTTTATAGGAACACAAATACTTAAGAATATATTTATATTCTTTATAGGCAAAGAAATGCTTCCTGGGGGGGCAATAAAACATATATCATATGTATATCCATTAGAAATTCAAATACGCATATTCCATATCTATGAAATGAAACTTTTAACAAAACATAAAAAAAATTATGATATACCATATGAGATATTTTCCTTATGATTTGAAGCTCTTGTTGTAGCTTTTCTCCCGTGTAGATGATATCTTGTGGATGTCCAATTTATGGCCAAGCATTTATCCACTTTATACTACACCAGGAAGAGCTTATCCAGGGGCAGGAAGAGCTCCTCCAGGGGCAGGAAGAGCTCATCCAGGGCATAAGCTGGATCTCGTGCGAAGCCCCTATCTAAAGTCGTTTTAGCCATCCCAGTAGACAAGGTAATTTATTCGTAATAGAGCTCGCTCCTCCTCTTTCTCAGCTCTGGCTTAAATTTGACACGTAGTCGAGACGGCGTCCCCGGTCCCCGGTCCCGGTCCCAGTGTGGCATGACCATGTTGCAACTTGCAAGAGCTCGTATCCATGGATGGTCGAGCCATAAACCGTGCCTGATTAATGTGCCATGTTGTGCAAAATGGGAAAGGTGTGAAAAAGAGTTGGCCAACGGGAAGGGGAAGGCACAACCATTTCCAAGAATCGCTGGCTTTTCCTATTGATTTTCCTTGGGTTATCACAACACAACAGTTGTGCGGCTATGGAATGTTTTTTTGCATAGCGAATGCATGTTGGCGGGGAGGCGGGGCTGGGAATTCCCAGTAAATGTTTATGCAGTCCATTGGCCAGGCATGCATTTCCTGGTCCCCGTGCCCGTGCCCCCCATTAGAGAGGCAGCTTTATGACTTGATATGACTCCTGCCATTCTCAATTTTCCACTCACATTTTCCGTTTTCCAGCAGTGATTGACGGAACGGAGCAGCTACAATTAGCAGCCTGGCAGCCGTTGGAAGTCCAACCCATACGTTACGATAAATAGAGCAACCGATCGCGAGTGCCTGGCGATCGGGGTTGGGCCGTTGGCTGTTGGAGGTCTGCTGCATTCAATAAACAAATTGGGTCCAGACCAGCAATTGCAGTGACCCAAATTGGAGGCAAAAGAGTTATGTGCCTTTGATTCGATCAGATCAGAACTTTTGTAGAGAGATACTCATACAAATGGTGGAAGAGATGGAGATGTAGGAGGCAATCCCTGAGTCACGTTTTGTAATGGAAATTAATTTTGCTCGATTCTTTCAGTCCGCATTCGTTTTCTTTCGTTTTGTTTCGTTGTTTATATCAACATTTTGTTGGTCAAGAAACTGAAGAACCAGTTTAAGAAAGTTGTTTCATCCGAATCAAGAAAGAAGGGGATGGCTGGCCTTTGATGGACGAAGTATTTGATACTCTTGGGAGATCTATTGTTTTTGTAGAAGCTACGGTTTCGAAACAACTTTGGTTGGAAGTTTTTTAATATATTATTCTGACATTAAGGGAAAAAGAATGGTTTCAACCTGATGGATTGCATATTTAGTAACTGATTGGCATAGGAACGAATGTTAATGGCTTTATCGACTGCTAATCTTAGGTCCAAAATCTACTAAGAAACCATCATACCCTCCGTAAAGGGTAAAACAAGTGGTTGGCCTGAAGAAAACAAAAGAAATGTGAACTTTTTCGGTTGTTGCAAAACCGCCAACAGGAAGCCACCATTTGAGAGTTGCGGAAGATGCTAGAAGTTGTCCAAATATCCGGCCGATGATTAATACATAGAGTAATAAATTGTGGAAGATATTTACATTCACATATTCACAATCTTACGAAGTCTACAGTTAACCGCAACAACAACGAGTATTCACCGGTAATCACGGCCAGCGATGAATCATAATCGAAGAGCCGTGGCAGAGCAGAGCTTGGATACCTGGGGGGCTTTGGGGCTGGTGATGGGGTTGGGGTGACCGTGTTTGCTCTCTCGACAGAAACGGAATGCCGTTGACGTATTCACGCACCAATGAACACACACACACACACACAACAACTCTAATACTTTTCAATGGAATACAGGGTTTTGATAATACACACGCATACCCCCAAAAAGGTCACTGATAATGAACACGCAACCACACACTACAAACCGATTGAAATCAAATTTTGGATGGTTCCATCGTTGTCATTGCATTGTGCAACACAACGCAACCACAAAAAACAGGCTCACACAGAGATACACAAATACACAGATACTATTTTGCGATTGAACAGCATTCTCGAATTTCAGATTTCAATATCATAGAACATTTGCTCTGCTCTCCCTCTCTCTTGGGGGCTTTGTCACCCCACACACCTGTAGACACATTGATATTTTATTGTCTTTGCTTTTGTATAGGTGTTCTGTTCACTCCATCGCTCTCACTCGCTGTCGCACTCGCACGTAAGAATCCAAAGATATCTAACTATATTTGTTTTTGTGTTTTTTAAGGCAGCTCATTTATTTAGCACCTTTTGATGCATCACTTGTTTTCCTCGCCCGCCAACAACCAACCTCTAGGGCACCACATTTTTGACTTATACTCGTATTACGGCTTACGTTTTCAATTTGTGTTAAATGAAGTCTTCCAACCTTCTTGCGTGGGGGAAGAGTTTCAATAACAAATAATTATTAAATAAACTGCGTCGTCGACAAAATTTGAACAGTCTGTTTCTGCTTCAGATCAGATCACCATATAAATACCGTACGTAAACGTATACGTATTGCTTTGCAAGTTTAGAGCGCGCACCCCGTTCGAAGTTGAAAGCGCGACTCGTTTCTTTCAGAATTATATATGAATTATATCGAATATTGATAGTTTATTTTAGTATTTCACTAATTTTTAAATAAATTATATTTTCAAATTGTATTCTTTTACCAACGGACTTTTCGGTTTGTTCCGTTGTTTTTTGTCGGCGGCCAGAAAAAGTGAGCGGGCTTATCGATAGCAGTGTGACCGTGTGTCAGTGTGACCTCAGAAATATACCGAAACATACCGCCTCATTTTCAAAATATACCGTATATATACTGACGATTTGATGTTCTACTATACATATTCCTCGTTTTTGATATTCCGTCGAATATTCCCAGCTATATAGAACATTTAGCCATGTCCATATAATTTTATACAATTAATAAAACTATTTCCAACTTTACTGGTTTAATTTAAATACTTGCTTCTATTGGATTTCTATATAATGTTGAACATGAAATTTAATGGATTGATGAAATTGACAAAATATTAGCAGTGTGATCGTCCGACCCTCAGAAATACCGAAAATATACCGATGAAACAACAAACTTAGTCCATTTTTCACATAGACTGCGCTAAAATTCGTGGAGAATATTATTAATACATACTTTACGAAAATGGGTTAATTGTGCTCTGTCCATGATCGGAAGTCAAATTCCTCTTTACGTGATTATGAAATGTAGCGCGAGTATGTGCCATGTAGATGTCGTGTAGAAATGCAAAGAATGGATGATTCCCTGAAAGTTATATATCTAAAATAATCAATTAAAATTCAAACAAAATATGTTAAAAATATTGGAATATAAATCTATATTTATGCTTTACGGTTAAAAACACTACTTTTGTTCTAGTGTTATCTATTCGCAGCAAAGTTAGCGAAGTCTAATGTCACAAGGCTATAAGCTGTTATATCTGAGAGGGTGCCGTTTTATAACAACCAGTTTCGGACAGAGTGCCCTTCAAACTTGAATTTGAATACTTGTAACGACTGCTACTGTTATAGTCGATTGCATGCCATCAACGAGGTTACTTTGCATTTAAGAAATGGGAACCACAAATCATTTGTGTATCCGACTATTATACTAATTAAATTGCAAACAAATCGGTTGGAAACAATAATCGTGCATGTAGAGTGTTTGGGGGGAGGCTTATCAAGTAAACAGATGAACTTCATGATGACTCGTCTTTTATAAATAGTTTGGTTTGGGTGTAAACACAGTCGAGCAATCAAGAGATCAGTGCCCCAGCTACATGCTAAGCCATGTCGCGGAGCAATTAAAAATGGCTGGCCATAATAACTCTGATATTTAGAGCAGAGTCTAATTTATATTGGCCGACTGTCTGGCTAGTCAGTGGGTGGACGGCGATCAATTGAGCCGAACGATCAGCGATCGCAATAGTCAAGTACCGCTTAATGCGCAAATAATTACACATTTCCATATAAATAGCCGTACGGCCATCCTGTGTTGCCCAAAATCGTTGGACACTCTAACAATCCAGAATGCTGCGAACGTTTACCCTCCTCCTGATCTGCTCTGTGGCCTTTGAGGCGGCCTTGGCCTGTGTAAGTAGCGCTCCATTTTGGAAGAGACGAGACTCCAGGACTAACCTAACCCAACCCCTCTATGTCCTTGCAGAATGGCTACAAAGCCAAGCTGGTCAAGATGGAGAACTGTGCCGGCGATGATGCCGTCATGACGGTTGGCAGTGACTTCAGCCTTAAGCTGAACAAAAAATGCGAGCTGGTGCCCTCCGGCTGTATCATCAATAAGCCCTTCGGCACGGCTATGGCCAAATTTAAGGTTCAGAAGGACGGCATCGTGATGAAGGAGGGTAAGGTGGATCTCTGCCTCGCCATGGACCAGGCCCCATCAGAGGCAAAGGACATTCTGAAGCTGTTCGGTGCCCCGTCCGCTTGTCCCGTGGCCGAGGAGAAGGTCTGCGCCAACGAGCACACAGTCGATCTGTCCAAGTATAAGGCCATGCTGGGCATGGCCCGAGGCCACCTGATCATCGATTCGGAGATCAAACACGATACTGTGAGTTTTTCCCAGCTGATTTCCCATAGAATTATACCATGCTCATTCCTTGTTTGTTTCTTCCCAGGGCAAGTCTTGCTTCCATGCCGAGATCGAACTTACCAAAAACTAGAGGGTGAGCAACACCCGGATTTTGGTTTATGTTTATAATATGAGTCTTGCAAATTGTATAGTTGTAAATATGAATGCAATAAAATTGGTATTGAGGAGCACCAAAAACACACCCATTCATCTAACGCTTGTATATTGGTATAACTCACGACAATGTCATCGATGACATCGGACAGTCATCAGACTTATGCCCCGAAAAAGGCCATAAATATGAGGAAGTCATATTCTAGTTACAAGAAGGCCTCATGAATATCTAACAAAAAATTAAATGAAGAGTGAGCGAGAAAGAAAAATCGAAATTTTGGGATCCCAAACAGTACAAATTACGTTCAGTTGTGGTTGAATGACTCGATGTAATGAGAAAACTGAGACGCTGATTCTAACTGACCAACCGAATCGAATACCAATTCGAATCGATTGCCTGATTAAGCATGGCTCTGACACATACACATATTTATACGAATCGAGTTCACACCTGGCGATGTTATCTATCGAAAGTAAGACGAATTTGTAGTTACGGAAAGGCTATAGTTTATCCCTAACTTATCCTAAGTTGCAGCACAATTACAGTTGGGTTGTGCTATGTTGGCGTTTCCGTTCCATTCTCTTTCTCTGGGTCATTCATGGGTCGCCGTTATCTTCGGGTTTATCAGTTTCAGTTTCAGATTCATTATCAGATTCAGATTCAGTTTTATCATCATTCTTAATCACCGGCACCATAAGCAAGGCGCAGTCCGTTTGGCACTCCTTTAGGGTATTATACTCGTTGTATTTGTATATACGGGGGCACTTTGTGCGGACTTTTATGCAGTCGAAGATTACGCGATGGAAGGCAAAGTAGATGCGATATGGGCCCGAGCAGGCGCTCTCGTGCATATACATGTTCTTCTTCACGCAGCCGTCTTCCAAGCCAACTAAATGGAGATTCAATCAAGTACATATAGGATTTCTATATAGGGTATATCATGGTAAACTCTTACAATGCTTCTTCGCGGTCTGACCCATCATCCAGCAGAAGCCAATTACAATTACACTGAACAGCCAAAGCCTCATTCCGATACTGTTTGCTTATAGTGCAAATCTTTCGTAGTTATATCGTATGCCCCATTAGTTATGGAAAGAGCGTAAAATGGTTCCCCCCACAAGTAGAAACAGCAAGGCAGGGCCGATCTATTAGTAATATCCCTTTATATACTTAAGTATAATTGTAACATTCCACAACACTTTCGACTTACAATTAGGTTCAATCAGAAACACGCTAAAACTTAGGTTAGTCTGATACGACGGACGCGTATGAGTAGCAAAGGTAGTAATTGTATGGTAGGGAAGCTGTTTTCCGTATCTTTTCTTATTCGAAGACCATCTTGAGCATAGCGAGGATTGGGATTGAGCTTGGAACTGGGACTGGCTCTAACAGATTCCCGAGAAGCTGTAGTCATAGTCGGTATTCTTTTCGTTCAATCGGCCCAGATACTGCGAGTGTTTGATGCCAAAACTGTAGGCGGGCACATGGGAGAGGTTGATCTGTGGATATATATAGAGGAAACCGAAGCAGAAACGGCGTTCGTGATTAAAATATATTTAATTATAAATTTGGTCAAGTAAGGTCTAGGGATAGTCCTTGTCTGGTCTGTTCGCCAGCAGACATTGGACGTAACGATCGGGGATCATGGCGGATTTCTGGGTTCCAGCGAAGGGCGAGTGCGCAATGCCAAAGGATATGGCTGGAGACGAACGCTTCTCATAATACTGTGGGCAGGTCAGGAGGCCGTACTTAATTCGAATTCTAATCATAGCCCACCCTATGCCAGCCCCCATTCAACATACCTTCTCCGGACAGTGCGCCCCAGGACCGGGCTTGGAATCGTGGCTTTCAAGCTGGTACTTGCCACGCATCGTATAATGCGGCGGCTTAGGCTTGATGGCCGTGAACTCTCCGTCGTAGTAGCCAGGTCCGGGCATGACCAGGGCCGGTATTAGTGGCGGCTTCTCGCGTCCAGCCATCGTATAGGCTGGGGCCGAGCGAATCTTACCCTCCTTGCTGCTGCCCAAGACGGTGGGTATCTTGTAGACATTAGGAGCTGTCGAGGAGCAAAAGGCGGGATAGGGATTAGTACGGATCGGAACAGAGGAGGGATGCTCCGCAGGTGAATGGCTTGGCTCTTTTTGACTGGTGGTTTTTTGTTTTGTTGGCAATGGCTGGGTTAGTTGTCGGATGATCTTGAGATATGATGTGCTTGCAAAAGAACGTACAACTCAGACACAACAACAAACAGTAAGTGGGTTACCTGATGATCTTCTCCTGCACGCTGCTCGCCTCCACAGCGTACTTGACGGTGCTGATCCGCGAGGATCTGCCGCTGGTAACAATTGCCCCGTCCGACTGCACCACCGTACTGGTGCTGGCACTGGCCGCTTTCGTGGCACTGGCATCCGACTTACCGCTGGCCGTCACCTTCACGTTGCCACGCTCTGCCTGGCCGTGCAACACCTGCTTTTCCGTGGTCGTGGTGATCGTTTTTGTGGCATGATGGCTCCCATTGCTCAGTGCGGCGGGTGCATGTGCAATGTGTCCATTCACCTTTGTGGCGACCTCTGGCTGTTCCACCCCATTGACAATGCTCTTTGTCGTTGTTGTGGTGGTGGTCGTAGTCTTGGTGCTGGCGGTGTTGCTAGTGCACTCCCCATTGTTGCGCACTGTGCGGGAATATTACAAAATAAAAATGTCTCTAAACAAATCTTGTGCACTAAAAGCCAAAAAAACATTGCTTTAATCCTAGTGAAGAGAGAGTGTTTGTCTCTGGTGGAGAGAATGTGTGTGTCTCTGGGGAAGCGAAGGCGTCTCAGTCCCGGAGCATGTGATGCTGGCACTCGGCCAGGCACAGCTGTCTGGTGTCGAACATATTCGCCACGGGGCTAGAAAGGCACTTGGATCTCTTCGAAACGCACTGCTTTCCCACCGCATCGTAGTAGTAGGTGAGCTGCGGTAGCCCCGTGCAGTCCAGTGACTTTCCCTGGTTCGCTTCCAGGCAGCGATCGGAGAGAACAGGGGCCGAGTGACCCCACAAAAGGAGCAGAAACGCGACAGTCTGAGGGCACCACATCGCTGAAGATACTCGATTGAACTACTGTAGAGAACTGGGTGTGGTGTAAACAGGTGTTCCTAATTCGATTAGTGATGACTGAACTGTCTCAAATTCTATTCTAGGACGAAAGGAAGGATGAAAGCCCTATCTAATTAGATCTGCATTTCCATTTTATTGCATTTAATATGGAAATCTAATGATACCGTCGAGACCTTCTTCTACGCCTTTCAGCTACGTTACTTTGGACACGTGACTGGGTTTTCATTTGAGTTTTGCCATCACCCCTGCGACCCACAAATTTGTAGGGATTCGCACGCATAAGGGCTTCTGCATCAAAGTCGGACTTTTTCTCATCCTTCTTCTCATCCTTTTCATCCTTCTTCTCATCCTTTTCATCCTTCTTCCCATCCTCAGTGGCAGTTCCTGCGTTTGCGTCCCCTCCAGCGGCGCCATCGGTGGTGCCATTGGTGGTGCCATTGCCCGAGCTATTGGCTGGCTTCGGTGTGGTCGGAATTATCATATGAAAGTAGCAGTCATCCTGACAACGCTTCAGGGTGGTGTACTCGTTGTGCCTGTGGATCTTGGGGCATTTGGTGAACACCTTCGTGCAATTGAAGATGATGCGATGGAAGGCATAGAAGATGCGCCGCGGCCCGGGGCAGGAACTCTCGTGCTTGTACAAGTTGTGTGTCAAGCAGGCCAGATTCCGACCATCTGAATAAATCTGAATACAGCGATTCGGCTACGAAATGGTGTGCTATATAGTCTTACAATTCCTTCTGTTCTCGGTGTGGGAAAAGAGCCAACAGACGACAACACAGAGAAGCAAACGTCTCATGGCAGAAACATTTCTATACTAAAATACCCATTTTTAAGCTCTTACGACCCCCCCGAAGGGATTACACGCCCCATTCGATCTACTTAGAGACGCATTCACTGCCATATTTGATTTGATGATGGATGAAATGGGTTTGGATGGGGCTTAAACCTTAGCTTTTCTTACCGGGGCTGGCCAAGCGTCGTTCGCGTCTTTGCAGAATGCGATCTTCAATGTAGGGACCTCTATGTTCTAGTGAGGGTTTCGTGAATATTTACAGATACAGATGTGCAGAGGGGATACAGATGATGGAAGGAGCATGGCCAGAACCAAGAGGTGTGTGTGTAAGGCAAACATAGAACAGAAAGCAAACACACAGAAATAGCATTGTACAGGATATATGCAACAACCGATGTACCGAACACCAGCCCAGGGCTATGTGAAAGCGGGACCTACCTGGCAGGGATGGCATGGGCAGGGTCTTCAGGCCAAAGCTGTAAGACGGCGAACTGTCGAATCGGGAGTGCTCCGGATGATAGGTTCCAGGGGCTAGAGAGCGGAATGGAAAGCAGGCAAGGGAGGGAGACATGCAAAAGGTGACTTAAGACTGGTGTATCCTAGTACCCTAGTGGTTTACCTGGTGCATCGGTGGTGACCTTGATCTCGGACTTCGAGCCAAAGGTGTAGGCTGGTGCATGCTGTGCGGTGTGTTTCTCCGGCTCGTAGGCAGAGGGTGCTGTAAGGGGCACGCATGAATTGTTGTTGGCTCTTGAGGAGCAACGGGGGATGGAGGGAGAGGGGTAGGAGTGTGGCACTTGCCTGGTGTGTCGCTGATGCGCTCCCGATTCAGCCTCATGCCAAAGGTGAAGGCCGGCGTGGAGTCCGGTTGACAGTGCTCCGGAAAGTAGTCGCAGGGCGCCGGCGTGTGCGTCACATGCTCGATGGTCGGACGACCTGCAATTGTGTAGGCGGGTGTATGGTCGAGGCGTACTCTCTCGGGGGCGTAGTCGCATGGCGCAGGATGATGATTCTCCGCCTTGGGGTCGTATTTGCCACCAAAGCTGTAAGCGGGTGTGTGGTCTAGTCGCACCTTTTCAGGGCAATAATCTCCGGGAGCGGGTGTCTCGGACGTGGCATGCGGATCGTGCTTGCCGGCAAACGTGTAGGATGGATTGTAATCCTGCCGCACTTTTTCAGGAGAGTATGCTCCAGGAGCGGGAGTATCACTCGGTTTTTGCAGATCGTGGCGACCAGCGAAGGAGAAGGAAGGATTGTGATCTTGTCTAACATTCTCTGGATGGTAGTCTCCCGGGGCGGGAGTGTTGTTCTCCACCTTAGGATCGTTCCTGCCACCAAAACTGTAAGCAGGAGTATTGTCTAGGCGAGTTTTCTCGGGACAATAGTCACCAGGAGCGGGGGTTCCATTGGTAATCTTTTGGATGTGCTTGCCTGCCATGGAGAATGAGGGATTGTGGTCTTGTCTATGTTTTTCCGGAGAGTAAGCCCCAGGGGCAGGAGTATCACTTGGTTTCTGAAGATCGTGACGACCGGCGAAAGAAAATGCCGGGTTGTGATCTTGTCTAACATTCTCGGGGTGATAATCCCCAGGAGCAGGGGTATTGTTCTCTACTTTGCGATCGTTTCTGCCGCCAAAGCTATAAGAAGGAGCGTTGTCCGTACGGGTTTTCTCAGGGTAGTAGTCGCCAGGAGCGGGTGTGTCACTGGAGATCTTTTGAGTGTGTTTCCCAGCCATGGAAAAAGCGGGGTTATGGTCTTGTCGGTTCTTTTCCGGAGAATAAGCCCCAGGAGCGGGAGTATCACTTGGCTTATGGAGGTCGTGGCGACCAGCGAAGGAGAAGGAAGGATTGTGATCTTGTCTAACATTCTCTGGATGGTAGTCTCCCGGGGCGGGAGTGTTGTTCTCCACCTTAGGATCGTTCCTTCCACCAAAACTATAAGAAGGAGCGTTGTCCGTACGGGTTTTCTCAGGATAGTAGTCGCCAGGAGCGGGTTTGTCACTGGAGATCTTTTGAGTGTGTTTCCCAGCCATGGAAAAAGCGGGGTTATGGTCTTGTCGGTTCTTTTCCGGAGAATAAGCTCCAGGAGCGGGAGTATCACTTGGCTTATGGAGGTCGTGTCGACCAGCGAAGGAGAAGGAAGGATTGTGATCTTGTCTAACATTCTCTGGATGGTAGTCTCCCGGGGCGGGAGTGTTGTTCTCCACCTTAGGATCGTTTCTTCCACCAAAACTGTAAGCAGGAGTATTGTCTAGGCGAGTTTTCTCGGGACAATAGTCACCGGGAGCGGGGGTTCCGTTGGTAATCTTTTGGATGTGCTTGCCTGCCATGGAGAAGGAGGGATTGTGGTCTTGTCTATGTTTTTCCGGAGAGTAAGCCCCAGGGGCAGGAGTATCACTTGGTTTCTGAAGATCGTGACGACCGGCGAAAGAAAAGGCCGGGTTGTGATCTTGTCGAACATTCTCGGGGTGATAATCCCCAGGAGCAGGGGTATTGTTCTCAACTTTAGGATCGTTCCTGCCGCCAAAGGTATAAGAAGGAGCGTTGTCCGTACGGGTTTTCTCAGGATAGTAGTCGCCAGGAGCGGGTGTGTCACTGGAGATCTTTTGAGTGTGTTTTCCAGCCATAGAAAAAGCGGGGTTATGGTCTTGTCGGTTCTTTTCTGGAGAATAAGCTCCAGGAGCGGGAGTATCACTCGGTTTGTGCAGATCGTGACGACCCGCGAATGAGAAAGAAGGATTATGGTCCTGCCTAACCTTCTCTGGATGGTAGTCTCCGGGGGCGGGAGTGTTGTTCTCCACCTTAGGATCGTTCCTTCCACCAAAACTATAAGCAGGAGTATTGTCTAGACGAGTTTTCTCGGGACAATAGTCACCGGGAGCGGGGGTTCCGTTGGTAATCTTCTGAGTGTGCTTGCCTGCCATGGAGAATGAGGGATTGTGGTCTTGTCGGACTTTCTCGGGAGCGTATGCTCCAGGTGCTGGTGTATCACTGGGTTTTTGAAGATTGTGGCGACCGGCGAATGAGTAAGCTGGAGTGTGATCGTGCCGTAATTTTTCGGGACAGTAGTCGCCTGGTGCCGGAGTGGTGGAGCTGTCGAGCTTCTGCTCGTGCTTACCGCCGAAGGTGAAGGCCGGCGTACGATCGCCGCGATACTTCTCCGGTGCATACGAACCGGGGGCCGGAGTCTCGCTCACCGACTTGAGCTCGTGCCGCCCCGACATGGTGTACGAGGGCGTGTGATCCAGACGCACATTCTCCGGCTGATAGGTGCCCGGTGCGGGTGTATCGCTGGCCTTGGCCAGGTTCACGCGATGGCCGAAGGTGAAGCCTGTCGTCTTGTTCAACACGCACTTCTCGGGTTCGTATGCGCCGGGCGCTGAAAGACAATGAAAAAAGGGGAGGTTTCGTGTGAGATCGTGGGTCGTCGCGGTCAAGGTGCAAGGTGCAAGGTGCAGGGGCGGATGGAGGCTCTACTCACCGGGTGTGGCATCGACTACGTCATGCGTGGCCTTGCCAGTGATCGTGTAAGCGGGTGTACTGTGTAGCCTGGACTTTTCGGGACTATAGGCCCCGGGTGCTGGTGCCAAACGTAACAACAATTAAACTTGCGATTTACTAAAAGGCCAAGCACTTAGCCCTTAGGCCCTTACCTGGTGTATCACTGACCAGAGTGGGCCTGGTCTTCAGGCCAAAACTGTACGAGGGCGTGTGTTCTTGGCCGAAATGCTCGGGCTTGTAACAGCCTGGGGCTATAATCAGTGCAGAATGGTATATAAATCGTGGAAGCAGCTACTTATGGTCTATGGTGTGAATGGAATGTGGTAATGGGGACAAACCTGGCGTGTAGTCGGGCTTCTGTTCGTGGTGCTTGATGCCGAAACTAAACTCTGGCGTCTTGTGGGGATTCACCTTTTCGGGGCTATAGGCGCCAGGAGCTGTGGGGTACAGACACAACACATGTCATACATTCAACGATTACTCTAGTTACAAAAGAAGGTGCTAGAGGAGACAAATATTCAAGAAACTAGATACGTGGTACGGGGTACGGGCTACTTTTCCAATTCGAATCACTCGGTGGGGGGTTAGCTGGGGTTGGGGGGGGGTGGAGTATTACCTGGTGTGACCTGATCGTGTTGGATTTTAGTTCGTCTACCGAATGTGTAGCGTGGCGCATTCTTTTTTGATTGTGTGACCCTTTCAGGGCAATAGCTATTCGGAGCTGTTAGGTGTTAATAAAACATAAACATAAACGTTGTACGGGTACATAACTCAATCAAACTAGTAGTAGTAGTAGTAGTAGTAGTATCTACATCTAAGGGTGTGAGAGCTAAGGACTAAGGGTGAGTGGAGAAATAGATCGGGGGGTTATACCATCACCAGCACGCACACACACAGAAAGAGCAAGAGATGGGGGTGGGGGTTGGGGGCTGGGTGTTGGGTGGCTTCGATTAGTTGTGTTACCTGGATTGTTAACAATGTAAACGTTAACCTTAATGCGAAAGGAATAGCGCGGTGCACGCCGCTTGGTGACCTCAAGTGGCACCACTTGATAATGGTTGGGACCTATATATATATTTGTGGTCGTTTATTGTCGATTCGATGGCAATCATCATCATTCGTTGAAAGAGAAAAAAGTTTCAAATTAAAATCAAATCAAAATCAAACAAAAACACAGAAAAAACACAAACAAAATGCGACATTCGTACAGGAGAGTGTCGTAGCTACGAGCTATAGAAAAGGGATCTACCAGAGAATGAGGGAGAGAGATAGAGAGCAGCTAAAACTACATTTAACTACTGAGTGGATAGAAAGAGACGGGGAGCAAGAGCAAGAGCAAGAGAGAGAGAGAGAGAGCAACTTACGCGCTGCTTGAATGAAGATGAAAGTTTTCAGGATGCCTCATTCTTGAAATGCAATGATCATTAGTATATACAGTAATGCAGATCGCTCCATGATTGATTGATTGATTGATGATCATCCGCATGCAGTACAACAACCCGTTACATCCATATGTCATATGTCCAAAACCACCATTCAAAAAAGAACACCAGAACGGAGCGCGGGAGACCGACACTTACCCGGAATCAGGCTGAATTTGGCATCGGGCGGCTTCTGGCCGAACGTGTACATGGGCGTGGCATCGATCACTGCCTTGGCCGCCGGCTGGACATTGTATTCGCCGGGTCCGGGATTCGAGAAGCGAGAGAGCTCCTTGGGACGACTCTGTAGGGTGGCAGCGCGGGGGTAATCCTTGCCCTTGGCCCGCAGACCCGTCACATTATATTGGGCCGGTCCCGGGCCAAAGGTCTCGTACTTGCTGCCCAACTTATGGCCAAAGGAGTACGAAGGAGCGCCCTTCTTCTTCGAATCGGGGACTTTGCTGCCTGAAAGTAGATCTTCTTTACAATACCATCCACCTTCTCTCTGAGAGAGACTCACCAATCAATGTGGGAAGTTGGACAATGGCCGGTCCCGGGGTGGCTGTCTCTGCGGCAATCCTGCCCGTACGCACTGTCGGCGTCCAGGGACGTTGCTCAATGTTGCCGCCCATATTCAGTGTTCGGATGTTCCGCAGTGGGGCACAGGGTCCCGGATCGACCTCCTTCTTGCTGGTGAACGATTCACCCTGCCGAAAGAAAAACAACAAAATTTCCATCGTTTAGACCATGTTCAATTATTCAATTTTGTTGGGAGGGGGCGGGCAGGACCTTCATCGCCATGCTGCTGGGTGCTGCTGCTGTTCAGAGTATTTCAAAGTTTTGAGGTGGGAAATTGTTTCAACGACTATACGACTATAACGACTCGAATTTGACTCAAGTTCCGGAGCAAACTTTCACATGTGAAATGTATAGTTCGACCTCTAAATTTGGGTAACCTAATAATCTAAATTCCTACGTCGTACGTCCTGCCCCAGCCCATCAGCTGATGACACAAAAATCAATCGGCCATACCCCTTTTGGGCTTCGTTTTGTTTCGAATTTTCTGGGCCATGAGTAGGAGAAGGAGAAGGAGCCGCCAGCCAGGCTAATGACAAGCCGTTTGGGTAAGGGCGTGTGTGGCGTGTGGCGGCTGTCACTTTGTTGGATTTGTTGGCCCGCGTGAAAGACAACAGCAAACAATAGCAATAACTGTGCGGTAGGCTCGTCGTCGCTTCGCTTTGGCTGCCCTGGGTGACGACCTTCTTTCTTTCAGTGCGCCCCCAAAAGTGTTGCCAATCGACAGCCGAGACCCGGTGCCTGTTGGTATCAGGAGCTCCGCTTATCCATCCATCTGGGTAGTGTAATCGATACTTCGTTTGGGTATCAAGTGCAGCGTTAAATCCCTACAATTCTGCTGTGATTTCTGGTCAACAAGGTTCTTTCTTTCCTCCTTTTTTGGCCAAGAACTATGCCAAGTGCTAATGCTGCCCATTTTGTGGGGGGCATGTAAATGTGAGCCAACAAAACGATTACTTTTAATGACTTATGGCCGACAATTGCATGACGGACGGGATGGAACACAAAACAAAAACATAAACCCAAAGCTGGAGCCCAAAACTCCTCCAAAGAAAAGCGTGCAACTCGTAGTGGCCGTGAAATTGGTGCCTTTTGCTACGTAAATAATTACAACTTTGTATAGATGTATGTACGCTAGGAGGGGGCGTGTCGGAGCTGTTAACAGGGCCAATAAAGCCGTCAAGAAAGAGGGAAAAGAGCGTCCTGCACTTGTTACTCTTTGCTTTTTTGCCACTTGGCCCCGACCTCGCACATGCAATTGCCGCAGAAACACACAAAAAAAAGTCGGGTCGGGCTTATAAGGCGATTCTTACATCATTGTGGATGGAACCCACACACGAAAACTGTTTATTCAATTGCTGCTGGCTTCGGGGCCAAGATCACTCGCTAAATCTCTTGGATGAATCAGCATCAGCATCAGCAGCAGCAGCAGGCCAGACCTGAACAGAAGTCAGACATCTGTCAGACATTTTCCATTGCCTGCCTACGGACTGTTAGTCTCGAATTTCTCGGCCAAAGGCGGCGCGGCGGAGAGGTCGCATTTAATCAAGTTAATAGAGCGTCAGCACATGCAATGAATTTGCATGGCAGCGATCAGATTTCAGTAATCAAATTATAGAGATGCTGATGCTCGATAATCTATGCAAGGTGCAACAGGGGTCATCTGAACATACAGCAAAACCGGCTGGCAAGGAGAAACAGTAACGCCCACGCACTGGGGGACGCTCTCTCTCTATCTCTATCTCTCTGAGACTTGTCAGACCAGATATATGTAGTATATAGATTGCACTCATTCGATTGCTCTCGTATTCTGTTATCTCCCCAGTGACCTTCTCTGATTTCCATTTATTTTTATTTGTACGTTTACTTTTTTATTTGATTTAAATTGATATGCACACAAATTGACCCCAGCCGTGTACCCGTAACGACAACAAACACCAACGATCCTATAGATTTAGCACACGTCAGCCTTAATTTATGATATCAACTTCTAAAATATAAATGAACACGCAAGCTTTGTTTGGAAATCGACTCTCTAATACCTTGGTTCTCACTTGGGAAAACAATCATCAGACATTTTGATAGAACATCTTCGTTTTTAAGATGTTGAAACAGAGGGAACAGAAAAGATCTTCATTATTAGCGAACAGATGGTATATCTTCTTTAGAGTTGGCCAAAAAGGTACCCTAAAACAGTCAATAAAGTATATTATCTATTAGTGGAGCATGAGCCACCAAAAAGCCCTTGTATGGAGAGGTTTTCGGAGATGCTTCGGAGACAGAGGGCGCGAACGGAGTTTCAATTCAGTATCTTCCCCTCTGACTTCGGCAGACTACTCGGCATCGTGTCTGGGCAGCTTAGTCGGTCTGTTTTGGTCCCAAGAATCCAACAACAAAATACACAGTACATATTGTGTATGCTGTGAGAAAAGATTGACAGTATTTGGTTCTTGTGAAAGCTACTATTATCATGACTAGAAACATATATACCCATTCCAAACCCACCTTCTATAGGGTATGGAACATCATCAACAATCACTCTTATGCGACTATACTGCTGTTCATTTTGGGCTTCATTTTGCGCTGCTCTCCAAATGGCGAATTAGACATGAGCTCATTTCCCAAAATTTAGACATTTTCGGACGTCTATCCCAGAGACTTTTACGCCCAAATACGTCGGGCACCCGTCTTTTGCTGCTGCTGCTGCTGGCTGACTGTCGTTTCCTTTAGCCCACATTGAGTTGTCCGAAAAAGCCAGTTTGGAATTGGGTTTCCAGACAGCAGCCCACACCATCCATCCATTCATCCATCCATCTAACAACTCCATGACTCCGCCATTTGAACATAATTCACATTTTGTCTCTATTACGTTGGGAGTTTGTCTTTTTTCGCCTTAAACAATATGAGTTTAATTAAGAGCGAACAAGTTGAGCAATTGCCCCGTCCAAAAACAGACAAAACAGAAAGCAAGTGAACAGCCGGCAAAAGGCCAAACACTGAAAAAGAGAGCAAAACAACCCAATCAAATTCAGAGCCAAAACAGAAAGAACAGAACAGAATAGAACCGATCCGAACCGACACTCAAACGCTGATAAAAGCGCACGAAATCTGACGTCAGCTGGCGGAATGGACTAGTTTGTTAGATCTCCAAATCTAATTAAGTTACTCCAAACGTGTTTTGGTTCTCCAATTGCCACACCACACAACAGACCAGGCCAAGAGCCCAAAAAGAGAAAGCTGGGAAATTGTTGAGGGAAACATTTGGCAAGCTCTCAACTAGAATCCGATGCTCGAAGGCTGGTGGCCCTATTAATCGTTCAATCTCGAAATGGTTGTAATAATTACATTTTGTAAGGTTTATGGGACAGCTGTTTCCGCTCCAATGATTTATGATCATATGGCAGCGGAGTAACCACTTGAGATCACCGGCCAATATTTGCATATGAAATATGTATTGTACGTGTTATATCATTTTATAAATATTTATTCTGTGATTTCCTTTTTCTTTGTGCAATTTCTTTCTCCCTCTCTCTCGGGGATATTGTGTTTTATTTTTTGTTTACAGTTTTTTGTGGGATCGCCAGTTCTCATAATCACTGACTTTGAAAAATGAGTTAAGTTGAGTTGGGTCGACGCGTCGACCGGTTATTAGAGCTGATGTCATGGCTCGAACAGCTCTACAGGGTACCAAAAACAATGAAGAACCTGCCCCCGAGGAGGTTACATCTATGCCAACAAGTGACATCGATAGGGGAGGTCACCAGCATTGACAAAACAATGGGAGGAGCAGGCCCTGTCGCACCAGGAAATGCCAATAGTCAGACAACACAGACAACCAGCCTGCACCTGCAATCGCGTCAGTCAATGAACTTTCAGGTCAACACGCAACGACTATGGCTGAGGTTGAGGTTGAGGCCTGGCTAACGCCTACTTCTGTATTATCCTTACCACAAAATACGAGTAGGCTGTCTGCCTGTCGCGGAGTACTCCTGCCTTCTTCCAACTTTCTTTTGCACAATAAAAAACTTCACGTTAGCCTGCGGCTAGCAGCTCTTATGGCAGACAGTCCTTTCGAGGATAAGTCGTGATTTTGTTAGGATTTTCCAACCATCTGTTCGTTGCGGAAGACGAGAAAAACACACAGCGCACTATGACACAGACACTCGAAGAGATGGTTTTGTTGTTGATTTATTATTTCGTTGATTCGTTCGATTCGTTGATTGAGTTCAAGTGACAGGCGGCTTGGAGCGACGGTTGTTTCTTATATGAATACGGTTTGGGTATTATAATTACAATTCGCTTGGTTCGTAGACAGATTGATAGGTAGACTTATAAGCTGAATTGGCTGGAGGTAAAAATTGAACCGCACTCGAGGGCTGTCGAACAGAAACTGTGAGCCGTCGTCGGCAACGTTCGCTTTTCGTTTCGAATTTTTCGTCGCTTCTGGCTAATGCGTTGGCGTTTAACAGTCGGCTGTTAAAAGCTTAACAGTGGCTGCCTGTTAACCGGCTGGCTCTCTAGCGGATTTCGTATCTTTTTCGAGTCATACTTGGGTTCTATTGCCTATTGAGAAAGTCATCTTAGGGGTAAGGTCGACGTCGCCGTCGTCGTCGCCGTCTTGCCTCCTGCCCACAGTTCAATTGTATCTTAATGGCTCATTGATTTGCGATAATTCGCATCCATCGGGTAGGCCTATTTATGGCGGTGGGTTCACAAACAATGCCGCTCGACTGTGGTTATGTAATGCGAGATCGAGATCTTGCCTCTGGCTGATCTTTCCCTACCTCTCAGATACACATTTTGCTGTTGCGGTTGCCCCCAAGGCAACCTTCACCCACACACACGTGACTAATGGAGCATGAAAAACTGAGAATATTTTCATTTATTTCTAAGGAGCTGGTAGATGGAAAAAATGTATATATTTTTTGTCTTTGAAGTATAATAATTTAAGAAAAATATTCCATGAACTCTCTGAATTTGTCGATCCTTGTTTTCCTCTTTGGGGTAGAACTGTAAATATATCCATAAATTCAAATTTAAGAAATATTTCACTCACCCAAAAAGCGTTCAAAGTATTCCCCAAGAGTATAAAGTGAATGTGGGGGAACAATATTTTTGGAAAGCTCTAAAAATGTGTTACATAAAATTGTTGTATTTTGTTGTATCTCTAAAATAAAACATGGCATACATTAAGGCGTCTCGGGGCTCCTCTTTTGAGAACAAGGCAACGAAAGATAAAGATAGTTAAGACTAGAGTCCTAAAGATATTCTTCACTTTTATAAAACATGGAAGCAAATTATTGAATTCCACTTTAAATTTGAATAAGATCTATCGTTCCTTAAATATTTTTGATTCGAATAAACCCCCAATGAGGCGCATATTTTCAGAAGGGCCGCAACGCTCCTCAAAGCTGGCTGTGATATGAATATTATTACCAACACGTCACCGCCACTTTAAAGAGCGTCGCAGCATTCCTATCTTATCCCTTGGGATCTTCACTCCTTCCCCCAAAAAGTATATCTTAATAGACCACAGGAACTACCATTAATTTCGGTTGTTTTATTAGCAATATCACGTTGATGATTTGGTGTTTGTTTCTTCGGGATCGGGGACTTTCTGTACTGTACTGTACTGCACTGTAAGTGTGTGTCATATCATATACTACATACATATATTGTATGTATAGTTCTAGATTCATAGGCGAAATAAATCAACTAAGCAGCGTATTTTTATCGTATCGTTATAGTAGTGTTACTTGTAGATTGCATATGTGGGTTTTTGTTTAGTCTGGATAGATTGCGAGTAGCTACTCCAAGGATACTCGGCTGAATGGCATAAGGAATCATCGGGCTCTACACAACATACAACATACACACACATATATGGTTAGCGTTATCTCGTCTGTATCTGTCACCGATTACCGATACATATATAGTCATACGAAGTATAGATTGGGGGGATGCTTACTGGCTACCACATAGTTTAAATATATATATATATATTTCTGTATCAAAATCTTGTATCAAAAGTTGTACAAAATGTTTGGTTTTTGGTGTTTTTTCTGGGTTTCGGGCTTCTTGATGTTTTGCTGGTTTTTGATTCTGGTTGTACGATATATCGTATATAGTCTGTGGCATAAGTCTATGTGTCTGTTGCATTTCCATGTTGGTTCTGTTCTGTATTTCGGATTCTTGGCTCGCAAATAGTCGTATTTTCGTGAAACCGAATTCTGTGCAATGCAGTCGCAAAATTCTCGCAAAAAAAAACAATAATAAATAAAAGGAAATAAAAGTTTAACATAAATGTTCATCATACATTTTTATTTCGGATTTTTTTCTGTGTGTTTCTGTTTTCTCTCTCTCGTTTGTTTGTGTGTGTTTTTGCTTATACAAAATGATAAAATTAATTAAGTAAAACTCTTCATAAAAGTACAAGTAAAATATGTATAAAGATATATGTGTATATCATTTGAGCGATTTGATTTGATTTAAAAAAAATACATAAGAATTCAGTTTAAAAAATATAAAGCATATAAATGTCTCGTCTCGTACTTTCGATTCATACTTTGAGCGTGGGAGAGAAATTATCATCGTTATCATCATCATCATCATTATCGTAATCATCGTAAGTGTATAATAAAAATCTGATGCAAAAATTAAACAATAAATCACAAAACTTAGGCTAAGGCGCACACATAAAAAACTAAACTAAAAAATTGTCCATCCATTATCCTTGTGGGATCCTGGACCATCCATCCATTCAGTTGTGTGTGTACGTGTGTGCAAAACATTTCGCTTTCGACTTGAGGCTTAAGTTTTAGTTTTTTTTTTAATGCTTAATCAGTTTTCTTGTTTGTTTTTTGTTTTTCTTTAGAGATACTCGTAATTATTTTAATCAGCACTTGGACGCGCTCTCCCTCCCTCTAGCTATTTTTAAAAAAGCACAATTACATATCATTTATCATTTATGGTATGGTATATATCGTATATATATATATATATATATATATATATAGTGTATGTATCTTAAACTTCCAATCCTTCCGTCCTGTATCATCGTTATGCCTTCGTGTGTGGAAATATGTATCAAAAATTGGACTATTAACTACAGTTTACTATACTTTATATATGTGACTGTTAGTTTTGCTGCGTTTGCGTTTGCCTTTGCTCTTGCGTCGTCTACTATAACTAACAGTTAACATAATGATATCATTCGCCCATCAGCTCTGTCTCTGTCTCTATTTCTGTTTCTGTCTGTGGCTCTCTATTCAAATACATCCATATATATGTCAGGGGGCTGCGGATAATAATCATAAACTGGCTTTCGCTTAACTAAAAACTTATATCAATCTCTATATATAATATATATTTCTTATGCTTAATGCCTTTCTGTAATTTAAGTTCAGTGCATGATCGGTGCTTAGTCGGTTAGCGTCTGGGCCACAAGAGCCAGCTGATCCATGAGCACACGGAACGCAGGACGCTCTTCGGGACCATGTGACCAGCACAACTTCATGACCTGCAAGGGAAACACATTTTCATTAGAGGAAACACTTTGAAGAAGAGCAATCTGTACTCACATCATAGATCTCCTTGGCACACGACTTTGGTTTCTCTAGGATAATTCCGCGTTGCACACGCTCCACAACCTCAGTGTTCTTTAGACGGCCATAGGGCATCTTGCCACAGGTGAATATCTCCCACATTAAAACACCTAAAAGGCACCAGAGATTACCAAGAGAATCACTAGAGAAAAAGTTAGCGCACTCACCATAAGCCCACACATCACTTTTCGACGAGAATCGCGTGTAGTTGAGGACCTCGGGCGGTGCCCATTTGATGGGAAACTTGGTGCCGCCAGAGCTGGTGTACTGGTCATCGAGCACATAGCGGGCCAGGCCAAAGTCTGCCACTTTCACGACATTCTCGGAGCCCACGAGACAATTGCGCGCCGCCAGATCGCGATGGATGTAGTTGTGGCGCTCCAGATAGGTCATGCCCTTGCTGACCTGTATGCACATGTCGAGCAGCAGGCCCATATTGCCAATGAGGGTCTTCTCGTGCCGCCGCAAGTAGTTCAACAGCGAGCCGTGCTTCATGTACTCGGTGACAATGTAGATGGGTCGATGCTTCGAGCAGACGCCGTACAGCTGCACCAGATTCGGGTGCTGCAGCTTAGTCATGACCTTGGCCTCTTCGATGAAATCATCCTCGGACATGGTGCCCTCCTTCATCATCTTGACGGCGGTGTCTATCGAGCCACGCCATTTGCCACGTCGCACCACCCCAAACTGTCCCGATCCCAGCTCCTCCATGAGCATCAGTTCCATCGGATGGATCTCCCATTTGTCGTGGGATAGTCCCGCTGTCGGTGGCACTGGACGATCGCAGGGCGAGGACTTCAAGCGGCAGGCCAAGCCACCAGAATTGTGGCGATGATAGTTGATCAAATCCGGTATGGTCTCGCAGCAGTGCTTCTCGCTCAGATAATACTCGCAGCGGGCATTCTGTTTGATGTGATAGTGCTTTACATGGGATTGTGGACTGCAAAAAGATCGAAGCTATAGAAGTATATATGCTAGAAGGATGTTCATTCCCTGCTTACACTTTGGTATGCAGCGATAGTGTGTAGAGACCCTTGGTCGATGACTTGCGCACCACAAAGCAGCCCTCCTTGTCGCCCTGTTTCAATAGAGATTCGGCACGTTGTCGTGACATGTCGCCCACATACCATCTGGAAAAGACCACAGAAATAATGTCATTATACGAGACTGTAAGGATTATAGAGGTTTGTCTGTACTCACTCGTAGCGTTCGAGGCCCAACAGAGCCTTGGGTTTGACATAGTTGCTGGGTATATAGCCGACATTTCCTACAGTATCCTTGACCTTCCACCAGTGCTCTTGTGAATCATCAATGACCTCGTACTCGGCATTCTATAAGTGGTAAGAGATCAGAGATATGTTTCTTTTGAGAGGCTGTACTTGATTCCATACCTTTTCTAGAGATAAATCTCCACCCTCGATGGCCTTGAAGGGATACAGGGCCACCACCAATTTGACAAAATGTGAATTGTCCTGAAAGAAAGAGATTACAAATGTTAGAAACTCTTTTTTAGAATTTCTAGAATGGGATGTTCCCATAAGCGAAAGGACGCATTCGCTGCGAATGAAGACGTGGCATTCGCAACGAACGCATGGCCATGATCATATGCTCGCGATCCTTACCTTGGCTTTGGAATTTGGAGTTCCAGGCGTTGGTATACCCCCAGGCATATTGGCATCCAATAGAGTTCCGTTGCCGTTCAGTAAAGTTGGCGATTGCTTGAAAGTTGTCAGCGAGGACTACAGCGAGAAAACAAGAAACAAGAAAGTTGTTACAGCATTTATCTTTCGAGCGTAATTAGCGGCGACTCACCTGTGGCTGCAGCGATGTGGGCGTGCAACTGCCGCCTCCTCCGCCTACTCCCAGGCCAATGCTGCCACCGCCTCCTCCTCCGCCGCCGACGACGACGCCGTTGCCGTTGCCCACACCGACGCCCGAGAGGCTCCCGGAGCTGTTGTGCTGCAAACTGAATTGACTGTTGGTCGTGGAACTATTCGGACTGATGCTGCGCGTTGAATTCTGGGCTGGAGAACTGCCGTTGCCTGGAAAAGACACACACACAAGAAAATTCAAGAAATTAGAGAAAGAAATTTAAGTTAATTGAAGATTTAAGACTAAATTAATGAGTAAATTTAGTGCGGGCTAGAATGAATTCCACTCGCGAGCACAACATTTGAACGAAGAGGCACGGATGCGTATGATCGATAATGAACGGATTAACCCATTTAAAAATCAACCATCGATCGAGATAAACAGAACCCCCATGAATAGTACAACAGCAAAAGTATGTACATGTCGTGTGCATGACACTGTACATTTATGCTCTACTCTTTTTTCGCTGATGAGATTTTGTTTATTTTGTTTTTAGGCCAAGCTTTAAATGGTTTTTCGATGGACTTTCGATGAATTCTATAAATTTAATTCAAGCAACATTCGACTGCAATATTTTCCACTCAAATGTTGAATGCGTTTCCTGCCGAAGACCCCTCAAAACGTTCGTTCAAAAGTTCGTTTTCCAAGTCTTTCGTTTCGTTTCGTTAATGGAAATTTTCATTTTGAATAGAGCAACGTGCCCGAGTGTGCTGCCCAGGGCTGTCCAACCAATTAATTAGCCATCGACAGAAATATCGCCAAATCGCCTTAAAAATTGGTTTGTAGTTTTTTTTTTCTGTTTGCGATTCTTGTCAAGGTAATAATTAATTGGTGGTGGGGGAGGGGGGGGTCTAACCGAACGACACTGAAACATTTGACAAAGCTGGTGGATGGTTCAAGGCTTTCGGTCGCCCACAAAAATATGATACGAGTATGATGATTCGATTGGATGAGCTGCAGCCTGCCAGCCGCCTCTGCTGTGAGTGGACTTTGGTCTAGGGTAAAACGATTTCTGTGTTACAATAATAAACCATAATGGTATTTAAGGTGGAACGTCAAAAGTGAACTCAAAAGTGTAACCCCAATTAAAGCGCTTCAGTTGCAGAAACAAACAAAAAACAAATAAAGATACAAAAAAACGAAACTAAACGAAACGAAACTTAAATGCCAGACTCAAGAGACGTTGAGTGGGCGTCGCTTATGCAATCTGCGGTGGTGCCCCAATCCATGAGTCAACCATCCGATCCGATCCGATCCATTCCGTTCCGATACACATTTCGGCTTCGGCGGAATCCACTTTGCATCGTGGATGGTTTTTGGTTGGAGGTGTACCACAAGTGGTGTGCGCCTCAAGTGGGTGGCGCCTCTGCCTGGCGAGAATTGTGATCGAATTGAAGCGAAAAGTGAAGGTTAAATCGTAAAGCGAAAGTCGCAAAGCAAGTTAACGATTTCCCAATATATATATGTATATATAATGATTCATATATGTATAATCAAGTGCTAAAATTGCCCTGCAACTTTCAATTGATAAGCCAATTTTCTTCAACTCCGACTTCGACTTCGACTCCTCCTCTGCGACCGGCACACACACACATTTTTCATGTGAAAATCCCTCCTCCCTCCTCCTTCGTCTATACTTATTGTAGCTTCAACAAACAACAGCGAAACGTGCGCCGGCAAAAGATGACAACAAAAGCCATAGCCTTCGAGGCAGCGGCAGCAGCACTCCAACTATTCATACAATACTCGTATCGTACTCCAGTGCCCCCCCAGAGATTGAAACTAAAATAGAAAGTTTTTCTTTCCCATAGCAAAAGCAAGAGACACAACAACACACACTCGTGCCAGCGCATAGATACACACTCTTTCAGATACTTTCCGTAGAGTACAGTACACTTGCCGGTTGTCGGTTGTCGGCTGTCGGCTGTCGGTTGCTGTTCAGGCTTTTGTTTTAACAATTTTCCAGCACCAAATGCAAATGAAAAGCACTTGAGGCGTTTTCACTCTCTCTCTCTCTCCCGCGTACACTCTATAATCATAAGAAAATTCGCAATGTTTCCATACAACAAGAGGAGGTTGTTGTGTTTTTTGAGACTTGTTAGGAGATAGAAAGAGGGCCAATACTTTGGAAATGGAATACTAATGGAAATTGGGTTTAAGTTGTTGTGGAAGAGGAGGTTCTACTTAAGACAGGAATATTGTGGAATAATCGTTCAGAGGAAGCTGGTCTTTGGGAATCCTTTATAGGAAAAGTGTCTTTGCACAACACTGACAACTGTTTATCAACACTGGCAAGAGTCTATGATAATTTTACAGCACTATTGTATCAACACGGGCAATGGTCTTTGATAATTTTTCAGAATTATTGCCCAAACAGTTTCAAGCTTTAAAAATTCTTAAAAACGAATGATTTATTTTATTTTATAATTTGAATAATATTTTTATTTTTTATATACAATTTTATTAAGATATTTTACTAATCTTAAACTTTTATTCTACCACCCATATTTTCCAGCAGATGATAAAAAGTAGTTTTTAAAAATATTTATCTCTATATTTTCATTTAATTCTACATTCCTTCGAAATATCCTACAGATTTCAATAGATTATTTCCAGATTATACTCGTACATAGGCACTCCAATCCCCTCCATTATTCCCCCAATTCAAAGAGTATTTTTATTTGGAGTTTTCAGCTTGATTTTCTCCTTGCTTTCCAAAGCAGGTTGATTTTTCTTTAATAATTTTTCCACACACACACACACCTACAGTGGAAAATTGGCCAAACGGAAGTACATTTTTCATTTATGAACGCGAGATGCTTCTCATAAATTGCCTCACAAGAGAGAGTACTTTTATGCGGTGGCATGCACCACATCCCCCGTCCCCAACCATCCACTGCTAAGATGCGAGGCCTACTTGCAACACACACACACAGACACACAGACACAAAACGTTTTGTCATTATCGCGCGGTACAAAAAGTATTTATAGCTAATTGTGTAATTGTTCATTGTCTTTGCTCTTTTTACTGATTTTTTTTTTCAGTTTTTTTCCAGCTTTTTGTTTGATGTTTTTTTCCCCCGTCAAATTGTTATGCAAATTGCAATTCTTGGTTTTGTTTTTATTGTTGTGGCAGCTGCAGCAGACCTCGAGAATAGCGCAGAGAAATCCACACAGCTTCCAATCGAGACTTTCAAACACGTGTTTGCCGGGGAGTATTCGAGCAGGTGAAACCACAAGAGCCCCACGATTGGACGATGACTCAGAGAGAGAGAGAGACAGAGAGATAAAACGCCCACAAAATAGTGCTGCGACAAGATCAGGGGGCCACAACTATTCAAAGCCCAAGATACCGACTGGTCTGTCCACTGGCTTAAACCTATGATAAAAGGCAAAACCACAAGTGAGATTTACAGTAGTCCAATGTGTTCCCAAAAGTTGTACAAACATTTTGGAAATCTCCAAAAGGGCGTATTTAAGGGGTTTACGGAACATTTCATATCATTAATGGTTCACACATAAGTGATGTACAATCTAGGCACAGCCCCAGAGAGGGACCGAAAGAAAAGGAGACCATATACCCAAATAGCTACAGAAGAGAGCGAGAGGGTGCAGCAGATCATAGAGAGCCAGAGAGCACGCTCCCAGCCTACCCAGGGCTAGAGCAGCGGAGTCCCCGCAGAGCAAAGCCGAGCCCTAGAGAACCTGAAGCTTCTGCCAAAGGGAGACAGAGAAAGCGATCAGCCAATCAGACCCAGAGAAAGCGATTAGCCGATCAGGCCTAAGGATAGGAAGGATTACTGTCTTCTTTTCTCTCTCTATCGGCTGCCAGATGGAGATAGAGGGAGGACAGAGAGACCAGAGGTCTTATAAAGAATATCATAAATCAAGCAAAATATACCACCAAAATATTCCAATAAAAATCCAAACTTTCAATATTAAAATACGAGATTTTTGATTGATTAAGATTTTCGGAACATCCCAAACACCTCTTTAATAGCTACTTTTGTCTATTTTAACACCGCATTCTTAATCCCACGTCTGTTCTGTTTCGATTCCTTACCCAGCTTCAATGCCGATAAAAGCATCATAGTTGATGCCTTCCTCGATATTCCTCTGATGAGACAGAAGAGACTTCTTAGCGTTGGCTTCGAGAAGACTCCACGCCGCTCTCCTCACTCCTCAATCTTCGCGAATAATCTCTATATATAGATATAGATAGGTAGCTCCTCTTTTCCGTAATTCCGTAATTGTGTCAATTCACTTTCACATAAATCGTTTATTCAGTTTATACAGTATATTTTTTTGCTCCGTTTTTTTTTTTTTGTTGCTTTATTTGCAATTCTTTTAACTACAGTTTCAGGTTGTTGCTGGCTCTTTCTGTTGTTGGAGAACTGGTTTTATGGTTGCTTCCTTTTTGCAATTTGTTGTCGTAGTCGTCGTCGCAATTGTTGCTTCTCTTGTTGTTGTTTCTGTTGTTGTTGTTGCTCTGGCATTTTTATGCTAGCTATCGGTTTGTTGTTGACCTTTAAGCGCCCGTCTACGAGCGGAGGCAGCGGCGGCTTTTACCGTTAAGCGGCTCTCAGGCGGAATGGAGTGGCCCTCAAAAAAAGCATCAACACGAATGTTGAGGAGGTGCTTCCTGCAGCGCTTTCGGCAAAGTGGTTTTCAATATTTCTTCTTGATTTTATTATTATTATATTATATTTTCTTGAATAACTCTTTAGAATATTGTTGCATTTCCCTCAATATTTAAATATTTCAGAATATCAGCAAAATAATATTTAATTTAATTTCTTTATATTTTTAAATATTTCCTCATTTTATTCGTATATTTCTTTTAATATATCTGCCAAATATTAGTACATTTCATTTCAAAAATTCTTCATTTGTTACGATAATTCATTGATTATTCCTACATATTATTACACTTTTTTCAGAATATTAATCATAATAATTTAATCAAATTATCGTATGTACTTTCTGCAGAATATAATATCAAAGTATTCTTGTATATATTTCTTTCAAATATGTCTTGAAAATATGATTATATTTCTTACAATATTCGTGAATATTATTCTTCTTATTTCTTTAAATATTTCTTCAAATTACAAGAATAATTCAATTCATTCATTTGCTTCTATCGTCATATTTTCTTCAGTATTTTCATCATACATATTTCCAGTAATATTCCACTCTTTTTGTTTGCCTCTTCTTCGTTTTAGGCTTTCACGCTTTTCGCAAACGACGCCATCTTGAAAGCGTTTTCCATGAAGAAAACAAATATTTTGTTGTTTTCTTAAATTAAACAAAATGATACAATATTTTCCTTCATTGGTTCAATCCTGGCACAAAGAAAAACACCGCAACAAACAACTTCATTTGACGACTAAATATTATTTCTTTTGATTATTTTTTCTCTTAAAAATAAACACACAACTTTTTGCCTTTTTTTTTGCTTTTTGCGCGACGCCGATCTGTTTCAGTAAATGTTTAAAAGCCAACTGACTGAAATGGCAAATGAAATTTTTAAGCTACGAAGTAGATGGATAGCAACAAAACAAGCAGCGGCAACGGCGGCAGCAGCAACAACAGCGAAGGTGAGCAACGACAAGCAGTTGTTGGCAAGTGGAGAGCAGCGGAACAGCAGTAGCAACGGCAACGGCAACAGCAACAGCAACAAGAAAGAAAGAAAGAGACACAAGCGGCTCCTGAAAAGCCGCTACTTTAAATACACTTCCCAGAGGGAGAGGGAGAGAGAGAGAGAGAGAGAGAGAGAGAGACCACTTCCACAAGAGTGCCCCAGGGCAGTGCACCAGAGCACCAATCGATGGCTTGGCCAGCAAAACCACTCCCGACTTCCGAGGGGTGCTGCTGCATAACGTATAACGTACATACATGCAGGAGTGGATCGAAGTGATACTAAAGACCAAAGGCTATTCTTTAACTATGCCTCATTTAAGCCCTCTATTTGGCTGAACTTTGACAGGATTACCAATACATAATCGTATGCGAAAACACATTCCTACCACCACCTGTGGCCTTCTATAGTGCAATGTCATCAAAGTCTTTTAAAAATCTTCTTTTGCCACCGGATTTTGCAAATGATTTAATCATTTTGATAGATCTATCTTAAGTTTCAGTGAGATAGGAATTTTTAAGAATTTCTTTTGGTGATACATTGTATCGCGGACTTCAAATCCTTTAAAACCATAATATGTATATTGCATGTTGGTATTAAAATATGATTATTTCCGATTGATCGATACCATCTATAAGTTCCCAATAAAGTTATATTTTCTCGCTCTGGTTCTGGACTTCAAATATTAACCAAACTTGTAAGGTATTTAATCTAAAATCCTTAAACTTTATCACCACTAAAGGGGACCGACCTAATATTTGACCGATGCGTTGGTGTTCCCAAAGGAATAATAGTAGTAGCCTCAATCCATATCGTATCTCGTTCGGTTCAACTAAATCTCATAATCTATCGTATTAGAAACAATGGACCTTGCTTATCACTTGGATAATGGCTGGTTTATGGTTCTATGCGTTCTTTGCTGCCAACCAGATCACAATCGTAATACCCTTTCGAAAGAGTATACAAATGGCTGAGAAAAACAGAGGAGGAGGAGGAGGAGGCCATAAACATAAAGTAAAACTTAATTGTAGCAAGACCCAAGCGGAGGCAGTGGCAGCACCAAGGCAGGCAGTGGAGTGGAGTGGAATGAAGTGGAGAGTGGAGCAAAGAGCAAAGTGGAGAGTGGAGAGCGGAGAGTATTGAGAGCAGAGCAGGCTCCACACAAAGCAGAAGCCGCCAAGCGAAACGACAACACACTTGAGCAACAGACAGAGACAGATGGAGAGAGAGACAGAGACGGAGATGGAGACGGAGATCTCTGTGTTCAATGATCGGCCCAAGGGGCAGAGTTCGCAGTGTGTGCGGCGGTTTGCCTCTTCTTTCGCTTTCAACCAAAGAGGCGGCGAAGGAGGGGAGGACTAGTTGAAGCTGCAACACGAATGCAACTCTTTGCCCCTCTTGCCACACGCGCTCACGCACACGCAAGAAGCTCTCTTTCTCCAACTGTAAAATGTTCAGGAGTTGACTGGCTGTTCAACGGTAAAGTTCCACAGACAAAAGGAAACAAAAGTTTTTTTAACTTTTTAAAGGAACAAAAAAAAAACAAAATAAAATAAATTAAAATAAAGAGAAGTATACAAATAAAAAGAGGAAAATTCGAAGAAAGAAAAAAAAGAGAAGAGAAAAATACAAGTAAAAAGCTCTCCTCCTCTCGCTTGTATAATACACGGAAAATTGGATGGAAAAAGCCGCAAAAAAAGATAAAATGAAAGAAGAGAAAAAAAGTTAAGCTTTGGATTGTCTGTGGTTTTTATTGTTGTTTTTGTTTTTCTTTTATTTGGTGTTTCTTTTACTGTTTTTTGTTTGTGTTCGATGTGTAAGTGTTACCAAAGCCGAAGACGAAGGCAAAAAGATGATAAAGCAACAGGCAAAATTGTGTGTAAAAGAGAGAGAGAGAGAGATTTGAAGTGGAGACCAGACCATGGAAGTGTCTGCAACATGCCGGCAACGGCCAAATGCAGCAAAGATTGCCAGCAACATGTGTCTAGAAATACACGCAACATTACGCATTTTTTTTAAAGGGAATTCTTAAGGAATAAATAAAATGATTAAAGTTTGTATAAAATGAAGAATAAATATGACAAAAATATCTAATATAATTTTAAGAAATGGTAGAATCAAAAGGTCCGTAAATGAATTCCTCTCGTATAAAGAATGGAATGAAATCTCTCAAATATATTTTTTAGTAAACAGATCTTGAAGCCCTTTCGAGCAAGGTTGAATTTCGGTACTAATTTTCCCATAAGCAAACAGACATCATACGAATGTTTCAAGAAAAAACCAAATAAATGGAGATTCGATTCCATTGCCTTTTCCCATTCCGCCTGAAAGTAGGCAACCGAAAAACTCCACCGTTTCTTGTCTTGACGGCGACGTCTCTTACAACTAGTCTTGCAGCACTGGGCGGCACTCCCCTGACTTGTTGTTATTGCCACTTTTCGATGATGACGCCTTTTGCCTCATCATCGTTTCTGCATCTTCTTCTGCAACAGCTGCTGGCTGGATGGCTGACTGCAACACAAGACAAGACAAGACAAGACCCAAAAGCCAAGAGCCAGCGTTTGCTTTGCTAATTTGCGCCTCTTTTGTTGTTGCAACAACCACTGGGGGCCAGGGGCCGGGGGCAGCGCGTGCAGCAACACCATCATCATCTGCCAACAGCAACACCAAGCACCAAACACCAGCCACCAGCCACCAGCAATGCAATTGCATTTTGTTAACATGAAAATTGTCGGTACGTGCAGAGGGCAACAAGAGAAGAGGCGGCACAAAGATGACGATGATGATCATGCCACAGAAGCAAAAGAAAACCAGCTGCCACAAGTCTAAGCATTGGGTTTTTCTTTCCCCGTTCCCAAAGACCATTTAGCGCCTTTAACAAATGAGTGGCAAAGAATGAGAAAAGTTTCTAAGAAAAGTTGAGGGGCAACAAAAAAAGGAGTAAAGATGGGTTGGTAGGGTATGGAAAAGATAGTTGGATAAAACCTTAAACAAAATGGAAAAATGAGATTTCCAAAGTATGCGAGTTTGTCAAATATTTATGATTCATCAATAACTGATTCTTCTCTTCTCAAATAAAGGGTAAAGTGTTATCCGAGCTCTATATATTTCAGCAGGGAGTATTACCCTATTCAAGAAGGTTTCACAGGTTTCAAAAGAGATCTACGACAATCACCCAAAGATTATGGCAAGGAAAAAGGTTCTGGGAGATGAATACTATATATAAATAGACAAATAAAGCTTATCCCCAAGATATTTGTATGGCATATTTACCCCTTGAAAGCTGTGTACGTTGGGCACGGTTTCTACTAATCTGTCTAACTATAGATAAATATTTATCTATACAAATTTATAAATAAAGATGATAAGTCCCAAACAATATTTGTAGACCCAAGCAAACAATTGTAAGCATCAAAAGCTGTGTAAAAACCGCATATTTCTACTAAAGAAAACCAGTACTCATAGAACCTCAGTAGCTAAACACTTATTTTGATGCCAATCCTTCCTCCACTAAGAACAGTTCGCGTGGATCGCCTTACAGCCGGTCTAAGGGTTTAGCATCTCTTGAAGACCCAAGGAATCTACCGTAAACCAAATCTAAGTGCTCATTAAGCCCCACTGATTCGTCCCACGGGTCGAAAAGGTGGTCGGTAGGATCTAATCAGCTTGGGTGGACCAAATATCCTGCAATCTCCGCTCAAGTGAGCCATCTATCATCGATCCCACACACAAATATCTGTTACCGGATGTACATTTCGTACATCTTCTTCTACATTCATTCCAGGGGATATTTAATATTCAAATTCAATGAGATTCCCATTCATAAATCTATTCCTAAATAATTGCAAATACCAGTAGCCTCCACTAGTTGCCTCGACTCTGACTAATTCTCTGACTGATTGATGACTTTTGCCTGACGTTCCCAGCCCATTCGATCCCATCCCATTATCGATAATATAAACAAATATAATACAACCTTATTTGTGATTTTTTCTACCCGTTGCCAGCACACTTCCCACTTTGAACACTTCCGTCTGGTGCTAAACCGATGCGACGACTCGTCGTCGAGTGCATAATTCCCTGCATTCCGTGCCATAAATTGGCTGAGCACAAATTACCGCGTTCGGTTCAGGCAATTAATCAATCGGCAAGTCGTGTAAGAGTACGATTAATTGGGGAAAGGAACACCCACCAGCTTACAGACACAGATACTTGCGATGGGGACTCGAGACTGTCGACTGGGGACGGGGGGGTGGTGGTGCTGACACTCGAGACAACAATTCAATCAAGTGGCAAACATTTTTGTTTTTGTTTTTTCTCCACAACAAATGCAAAAATTAATTAGAATTCCAAACAGATTTTTTGCGCTGTTTTTTGCGTATTAGAAGTTGTTGTTGAGTTTTTGTTGTTGAGAATCGAGTGATGTTGTTGAACCTCTTTTTTTCTCTTTTCTTATGCTTAATGTTGTCTATAATTTTGTGTATTCATCGAGCATTCCATCGAAATGTTATTAACCTACATTTGCATAAAAACAACAACCACAGCAAAATATTCACACCAACAATTACAATTTGTTGTTGTCGCCGCGTTTCCTGTTTGATTATTGTTCGTTGCTGTCGCTGCCTACTGCTGACTGCACATTTTTCCCCCCAACAAACAATTTATTTGCCATTTGTTATTGTGTTTTGTGTTTGCTGCAGCCCCGTGTGGCATGCCACATGCAACTAGCAAATTAAAATTAGTTAGCAATTTTTCACACGCTGTTTTTATGAGCTTCGGATGTAAACATTTAACCTTAATTTGGATGTAAAAAAAAATGCTCGAGTACAGTGCGTTTCAGGCGTGTAAGGGGTTATGCACAAACTTGGAGTGGGAATTTCGTATATCTATGAATATTAATCCCACAAACAATATTTCAGATATTTTTTAAGCGATTTAATGCCCCACAAAAACATAAAAACCCAAAACAAAACATTTTGCAACTCTCCGAAAATCTCAATAAATTGCAAGATATGTTTCCACAGAAAAAATCCATCAACATCAACGGATAAACGCCCCAAGTCTCTTAAGTCTTCCCCCCAAAAGCTTGGGGCTTTGGGTTTTTGTATGATTTTAAACAATTGTCACGCCTACCCCATGGGGTTTTATGTCCACCAATTAACACAACATAAAACAAAAACGCAACAAAGGGAAGATCTCAAAAAAAAAAAGAAAAAAAAATATCAATCAACTACAAAAAACAAATAACAAATAAATTTGCATATGAGAAATGACGTTGAAAAATACATAAACAATACCACATATGTATAAAACGGGCGTTGGAATGGTGGATGAATTTTATATACCATATATTTTGCCCGCAGCTTGCATTTTTTAATGAAATTATTTAAAAGAGAAGCCCCAAAGTTTAGAGCGAAAAAAACTATCAAATATGTACCCCCAAAAATACGTATATATATCTAAAAACACAAGAGACTTGTATATATTTAATATATGTACATATGTGGGTATGTATAAAATCATAAACTTGATAAGCAACTTTTGTTTTTGTTTCTTTCGATGATGCTCTTCTGTGATGTTGACCTTGATGTATGTATATTTTCTGTTTCACTTTTTTTGGTTCGGGTTTTCCCATTTTCAAGCCAACAGTCTGTCAATAATTTCTGGTCTCTCTGGGATGCAAATTTACAATAAATACACTCGTAAAATATGTAGAGACGTATGTAAATATTCGAACCGGATGGTTTGAAAGATCTTTAGGTCGCCTGGCAACAGATCACAACAGAACAGATCCCAGAGATCTCCAGGTGCAGCAGTGCCACTGAATACCATCCGATCCGTCGATTGCGTTGGGTCGTGTCTTTCAGTTTAAAGACAATTTACAATATATCCATACACACATTATTTAAATATGCTTTTTGCAACTGCTTTTTAACTGCTTAACTGGTTTGGCGACTGAATGCCACCCCCCTTCCATCGGCTCCCCGCTCCACAGCTCTGAAACGTGAACGTGCCATTGGCTTTTTGCGGACTTAAGCTACCGATTTTTAGACATTTTTTGGTTAAAATTTCATTCGAAGGCTGCTCCAAGTAGGATGGGAAATGTAAGTCCCATCAAATTGTGATTGAAACTTCGACTTAAAATAGATTTTCATTTTCATTAAGCGGACATTCACACACGCGAATGGAAAGTGTTTCCATCGCACGTTCACGTTCACGATCACGTGTGACTGGCAATTTGCCAATTTGGAGTAGAAACCTTGTCATTTTTAGACCCCATCGAATTATCTTTTAGAGGTAGATAATCGTCAGAAATTCCGTATCACTCGTGGCGTATGCTGCTCTCCCTTTGCGTCATTCGTAAGTAATGTAGCCAATCGCTTATGGGCACATTTTAACACTAAGCCCCCCCTTAGTGGTGCTAGTAACAGGTGCTCCGTCTCAGGCTCCTACTAATGATAATTAATAATTAACAACTGCGTCAAGCGCCTCGATTGCTTCTGTGAATTCGCATTGCGGCACGATCTGTGCTGCTGTGACGTCATTGGGGCAGGCAATCTAACTCGATTCCACATGCACGAAACCCACGGCATTCTATTGATTCAACTAAGGGGGATTACACTGTGTTTATACCCTGTAAGTGAAGGGTTTGAGGGAGAGTGGCTTAGGGCAAGAAGATTTGTTGAACAAAAAGGGGTTTGCAGTGCATTCGAAGGGCCATCTCGATCTCTTTTTATAGGTAGATATACATATTTATTTCCATATAAATTTGTATTCCTTTAGCGGTTGAGAATATCAGTCCTGTTTTTCTTGAAAAATATTCTTTTCCAAGAAGAAATACATCAGTTCTAAGATCTCTTCTAAAATCAGAGACTTCGACTGCTACTTTTTGTGGCTTTCTAGCTTTGTATTTAATTCAGCCACAGAGATTCTACTCCTTGCATTCTACTAGAAAATATTCTGTGGCTTTGTAGATCCATGATCTATAATTTATTCAATATCTAGTTATCTTTATGAATATTCCTTTATTCAACTCTATAATTCACATAATTATGCATATCTCCCTTAATTTTAATTTTCAAAACCGCCAACAACCCGAAACCCCTCTACATAGACCCCTCCCCCTACAGGGTATCCGTATAACACTCCCTGCAAATGCGTTTAAAACGCAGCTTGACATGCACAGAAAATTCAACAGCAACAGCAACAGCTACAAAAACAAATACAAAAATCCGAACAAAATAAATTGAATGTTTCTGGTCAATTGATTTTGGTCAACTTTAAAGCTACAAAAGCCGCTCCGCTCGTAGCCGACAATCAACAAGTGGCTTGTGGCATGTGGCAGGGGGTCCGCATAAAGTGCGAATGGGTGAGAGCGAGAGGGGCAAAAAAGCAACGAACGATAGAGAGAGAGGCACATATAGAGCGACCTCCTCTTGGGCTCAAATTGCAAATGCAAATTGCAAATTTTTGTGGTCATTGTTAAGTAAAGGCCATAAATAGGCACACGGCTACAACAGCAACACAAACCACACATACAACAATGCAATAATTTTATTGTCAACTTTTGGCATGCAAAATCAGCTAAAACGCAAAAGCAAAACAAAAGCAAAGCCACAGTGACAAAAACAGCGTAAAACCGAAAGTCAAGCGTTCGAAAACGCACACAAAACGCTTCAAAATGGGCGTCTAAATAGAGACAGAGAAAGAAGCGTCGAAAAATATAGAAGAGAGAGAGAGGGAAAGAGAGAGGAAGAGTGACGGATGATATAGCATGATTGAGCATCTTTCAATCTTCGTCTTCTTGCTGTCATTCGTTGCATATGAAATTGCTAGGCAGAAAGCCTATTCTTTCTTTTTTTTATGGGTACTTTTTCAGAACAAAGGGTATCACAATTTTGAGCAGAAATTTGTAAAGTTTAGAACGCTTTTTGAGTTTTGGGAGCACTAAACAGTCAGCGAAGAAATTTTTCTAGGGATGTTTTGATTCGTCGTCTAAGGGTTTTTATGTAAAACTCTGTATCAACGATACGCGGAGTCAAACAGCGATCTCGATCATGCACACTGCATGTACTATGTTTTTGCATTCTCGGGTATTTCACTCTTTTTCACTGGCTTTTTCTCGGAGCAAGGACATGTCCCATGGCATATTATTTCATAAACATTAATGTGTATATTTAATCGAAAAAGATAAGTTCTACCAAAGATGAGCCCCATCTAATATAAGAAAATCGTTTGTATGCCAGTTTGAGCAGAATTTCGTTAGAATGCGTTGACTTCATTATGTTAGAACCTCCTCAACCTCAAAGCCAAATGCGATCTGTTGCTTGTAGTATTCGCTCGCAGAAAGACAGTAGAATGATGGCAACAGCAAGGACTATGAGCCTACAATCTCATTCTCTCCGTTGGTCTTTAGATCCTTAGATCGGCCCATGGTCCAGACGTAAATGCAATTTGTTGCTTTTGGTAGGTACCAGCATTCACTACCGAACTGGCTCTTCATTAAATGGTAATCCAAGGGGCACACTTTGCGACTCACATTCATTTCATGAATCTTCTTGAAAATTTCCAACACCTGAAGGGCATACAATATTCGATGATTGCCAAACCCATCTGTCATGGACTTTTTCCTCATTTCAGGATTGCCATTGATGATGCATTTGCCTGAAGAGATAAAGAGCGACAGCGACAGAGAGAGAGAACCAGAACGGGAATGAGAATGAGAATAATTTGCTGCCTTCGCCTGGCACTTTCAGTTTTTATTGTGGATGAGCCGAGACGCCTGCCTGCCTGCTGCATCTCTGTGTGGATCTCTTGGGGCAAGTTTTTCTTTCTTTTTGTTTTTGTTCTTTGGGGCTTGGCCGCCGCCTGCTAATTGATTTCAATTATGCAATTGCTGTCTTTCCTTTCTGTTCTCTGGCTTTTATCGTGTGCCTGGCATCGTCTCAAGCTTCCATGCAGCAGCCGCAGCAGCCGCAGCAGATGGTGTCTTGCTTTTGCTTTTGCTCCAACTCTTACGAGTTTGTCTGTTGCCTGACGATCATCTAATAACCGCCTTCTTGACTGTCTGCCTGGCTGCCATCTCTCTTTTTGTCTGGCCATATAATCATGATAATTGTCAGAGAAGGAGAGAGAGCCAGAGACTGAGACGGGAACGGTGCGAAGTCGGCAGACTGTCGCTAAATGCTGCGCCTTCGCTTGGAAGTCTGTCTACCATCGGTGGAGACGCCTCTTCTTAAAGATGATTTGGCTTTAATCGACTGGAGATCTATATACGCGATGAGCTTTCGTTTTGCATGCACAAATCTATCTATTAGGATCCATTAATCAGAGATATATTAGTGATCTTGAAGACCATGCGGATTCCAGAGAGAAACGTGGCCCTACGTCTGAGGGGCACTGCTGCATGACGACGTATGGGAAAGCAATATTTTGAAGATCTGTTTATACAAGCACTGACACACTTTTGCACTACATTTCCGACTAGGGAATTTACACGCCTGGGAAGGGAATTTACACTCCTGGCAAGAGAATTTTTCAATAAGAAGATTGAATGTTTTTGTTGATTTTATGGAAAGTTTACGGAATCCAAAGCGTAAACAAAAGCATAAGGAAGTTTTAGGAAATGTTTACAAAATACGAGTATCTTGCAATCAGATACAGTCATATATTTCGGCTTCTAGAAGTTTAGTTTTGGATTCAGTTCTCCCCCTTAAAATACTCCCAGAAATGCCCCTGTATTTGGTATGGAAAAAATAACAAATATTTAGCTGAATTTCCATGAATGTTTCCCATTTACTTTTTATCGTACAATCTCCGCTTCTTTTTTCGCACGATCTATGGATAGCCTCTGGTATTTGTACACTCCATGGGGAACCCCAAGCAAACATTGGCCCCCCACCATGGGTAGGTATTTGTTGAGAGATATTTACCTTCTTTGGCCTTGGAACTGGTCAGACTGTGACCGATGTGATTCCAAAAGTTGAGGCGGCACCCGAACACCTTCATTTCCTTGACGCGCTCCTTCATGTTGCCAATCACGCTCGTTTCGGCCAGACTCACGCAGGGAATCATTTGTGGGATCCAAAGAACGAAAGAAAAAACACAGCTGGCGCTTTTCACGCCACTTTTTCACCAGTGATCTGGTTCTTTCCGGGCTTCAACTTTTTTCTATTTCAATTCGGAACTTCATTGGGAAGGAGAGATACAAATTTGTTTAGATATTGACCGAGTCGTGATTTGTTGGACTGTTGCAAGAGCAGTTTGAAGTCATTCGATGCGAGGTTTTTCGTGGTTTTTTTTTATGTACACTAATTCGAGTCACACACACAGCGAGAGAGCGATACAGATACATCATATCCGAAAGATACATTAACTTTGAGACTTAATGAGCGCTACTTCTGCTCAAGTACATTTTTTTTTTTTTTGTTTGCGGAAGCGCGAGTCTAACAACTATTTAAGAGTCCATCACATCAGACGATAGATTTAATTGCCCCGCGAAAAAAGCAATCAATCAACCGAAAAAAAGCCAAAAATTTGATTCCTGTTTTGATCGGAGAATATCAAGTGCTTTTTGATGCACTGTTTGTCATAAATCAAAAGCATATTAATGCCACAGAAAAACGTGTCTGGCTTGCAGAATAATTCCCTTTAAAATTCAAGAGAAAAAAAATAATACTGCTTGCAAAATTGAGATTCGATTGCGGCATCTGAAGACTGCCTTGCCTCCGTTGATGGCGGGTCTGCTGTTGCAACAAAAATGCTAATCGATGATGATGAAGCAGCAACCAAAGTCGGTTGAGGTTAAACCCCCTCAATCATTGTCTCCAATCATCAGCTTCATTGATTTTTTGTTTGCTCATTGTAATTGTTCGAAAGGGGCTAATGGTCGGATCCAAAGGCTGTAGCCCAGAAATTGATTTATGACGGAGAGAAGACATTGAACCAAATAGAACATAATTTTCATTGATTTTCATTTGGTTTTTCAAATACACATAATTAGAAGAAGAATCGCACGACGAGTACTCAGTGTTGAGTGTCGAAGTACTCGTTTGCTCGTCGTATCTCCAGCTGCGACCAAACCTTGAAACGCACCTTTGAAAAACCCAAACAAACAGTCAACAATCTCCGTGGCAGACCCCGTGGGCAGTGAGAAGAGACCTCTAGGCATCGCCAGTTCATTGAGCCCCACTGTACGTCTCTGTGCGTCTCTTTTTGGTAGCAACTGTTGGCAGTGGCAGAGACAGCGTACAATAATTAACATCAATTCCGAGACGAAAATCTAATGAACTTTCAAAATGATTAACGACAATCTACTGCTGCCGACTTTGCTTGGAATTACTCAAAATTAGGCGTGGCACTTCGGGGTCTATTTACAATCGAAATTGGGAGCAGCGATATCCGTCCGTGCCATTGGAAAGATCAGGTGCGGAAATGTGGAAGTTGGGGGATTTTCTTGCGTTGGTTGTAATTAAGCTTTTAGCAAGTGTAGGTGGAATATTTAGCAAAAATTATTTAGATATAAGGATGGATAATGCAAAGAAAACAATTTATAGGCAATATTTATGCACATTTTATGCCCAAATTTTAAAAGAATTTCTAAATTGTTGTTGCAGTTTCCAGTAAACATTTTAAAAGATTTCTTTGCTGTATTTTTGCTTTTATTTTTATAGTAGCTCCAGTATATTTTCCACCATTTTTATTGAATTTTCCATGATTTTTCGCAGCTATAAACACCTATTAGAAAATATTTAACTCCCAATAAAAATCATCGTTAGTTAATCGAATCATTTTAAAGTGTTAAAAGTCTACAGTGAAATTTTTACAACCATTCAACAAACAAAATAAAAAGCCACAAAAATGCCTCAGTGAAACAGTTCAACTTTTACTTGAAAGCTTAAACAGTTTTCCTTTTGAGTTTGTTTATGGGCCGTAAAACATCTGAATAAATCGCATGTGACCTTGCCTGACCCTTCAACGGGAGATGAGAGACGATGCGAGAGCGATCCGCGCCTCGAGGGGATCGGAAAGGAAAGCTGCCAAAAAAAAACAAACAACAACAAACCCTGTTCAGGGCGTGGCGACGGTGGCAAAGTGAAAGAAAGCGCAACCGCTTTGACCTGATTCCGAAAGAGGTAAATGTAAGGGGCCCAGCGAAAGAGACAACAGGGGGAAAGGGTGAAGTGGGAGAAGCGTGAACAAAGCACATTCGCCAAATAAATTAAAGCGGTCAAGCAGCAGCGACAGTGCTGGAAGAGAGGAGAAAAGCAGTGTTCCCTCAAAAGAAAGAGAAGCCAAAGCCGCAGCAGTAGCAGTAAAGCAGTGTTCGAAGGGTACAAGTGGACGCTTCTTTAGAAGCCAAGCAGTTCTAGAAGGAAAAGAGAAGCAGCTTCAGCAGCAGTATACAGCAGTGGTAAAGAGGGGAAAAGCTTCTGCAACGGAACAAGCAGTGCCATGATAACAAACGAAACGGATATTCATAAAGCAGTGCATAAGGAGAGAGTCAGTTATCGAAGGGAAATAGAAAAATCTTTTGCAATAGAAGAAACAGCGCCTGATGGGAAGCAGTTCTGAAGGGTCGACAGGTAGAATACTCATCCGAAAAGCAGTGCTAAAGGGAAAGGGTGCTCATTCTCAAAGCAGCAAAGCAGTTTCTAAAGGGAAGAGAAAGATAAGAGCTTTCGCTTGTCATGATGTTTCTTTCTCTCTCTCTCTCTCTCTATCTCTCGTGTTTTGCTTCTTCTTTTGCTTCTTCTTGTACGGTTCGAAATCTTTCGAGAAATGAAATGGCACGTAGCTGACCTTGACCCGCTCTCTGTGCGGTGCCGTGTGCGGTGTGCCCCAAACAACAACCATAAAAATGCAATTTTTATGAACAACAACACGAGAGCCACTGCCGCTGCCGCTGCAGCCGCAATTGAATCTTTTTTTCAGCCCGAGTCAATTTACTTTTTGGCAAATTGCTAACGGTACTCGAAAGCCAAGTGCAAAGGGAGGCGGGGCGACAGGGGGAGGGTCTTTTGCAATACGCAAAAGAGTGCGCGCTGCCAACCAGTTTGCGAAAAAGAGCAACCAGAAAGAGAGGGAGAGAGGGAACGATCGGTAAAACTTGTTTCGAATTTGCAACCTTCGAAGAGGCAACCTTTTTTGTCGTTTCTGTTTGGTTGCAACAACCGTTAGGTTAGGCACCCAGGAAGAATCCTATGGATCGATTCTGTGTGCAGCAGCAGCAACAGCAAAAGCAACATCTTTTGCATTATAAATTAAGCAAAAACCCCGCCGAACCACACAAGTGGTTTGGCCTGTTCTCCTGCTCCTGCTCTTGCTCCTCCACCTTCACCGATAATTAACATGGATAATGGATAACGCGCTCTTAGGTACCTGCCACACACACACACACACACACAGCCACTCATTGTGGCCTCTCTTAAGTACTTCTCATTTTGTACACAATTTTACTGTTTGCTCATTTGTTAGGATCTTTCCTTTTTTATGTGGACTTTTCTTCTTGGTAAAGATAGGCTCTCTACACACTGAGAAAATTATTTTCCCAAAAAGAAAAGTTCCTGGAAGACCAAGGAGTTTATATTTTTATTTTTTTTGAAATTTTTATTTTTTTTCTCATTTCTAGACTAAAAAAGCAATGGCTAAAAAATGTATTTAATTCAAAAATATATTACTAAAAACATTAAAACAAATTTATAAAAAATACTAATGCTTGTTATAAAACTTTTGTAAAGAAACTAAAAGACATTCGAGTATTTATAAGAAATAGACAGTGGAAATTTACTTGTGCCACGACAAAAAAGGTTCCCTTCATCGTGTTAAAAGAAGCCGAAAATTTTAGGTGACAAAAACCCCTACAAAGATGTCTTTGTTTTAGAAAAAATACTTTCCTAAAAGCTTTCTTTCTGCTTCTCCAAAACACACTTTAATCCGTAAATATTCTTCTAAAATTTTCAAACTTCCAGTGTGATCTCAAGCCCCTTCGTTCTTTCAAGTTACATCTTTTTCTCTCCAGTGTATCTTCAGTTTTAATAAGTTTTACAGATCCGATCTCAATCGTATACCAGGAATGAAACACTGGATGGGTACAACACAACACAACCAAAAATTAACTGCTTTAATCGTCTGCCATCAAAATATTTGTAATCCAAAAAACATTTATGACTCCACACGGCCGGTAGTTACTTCTTCGTACATTTTTTCAGAGTTACAAAAATTTAATGTCCCTCCTCTCCACCACCTCTCCATATGTGAGATTTTTATGACCATCTTTCTCTATCGCTTCCCTCTCGTTTCTTACTCTTTTGTTCTTCGGTTATTTCTCAGTTATTTCTCAGTTTTTTAATGACAATTTCAAGCTACCTTTTAATGGGGCTTTGGTTTGTTATTTTTATTAGTTTTTATGGGGGTCCAGGTCCACCAGGGAGAAAATAATGCTTGTGTCTATATAAACAAAAGATTTAAACAGCTTTACGGAGAGGTCAAGAGAACACGAGTGGAGTGGAGCTCTTGAATTGATTTCTATTGAAATTTGAAACGGAACTTTTTAATGGCCCTGGGAGCCACACAAAAGCCACAAAACGACGGCGATAAGAGGCCGAACCGCCTGATAAGACGGAGAAATGTGAGAAGGGAAAGGGAAAAGTGGAGTGCAATGTTGGGAAATATGTACATATTGTAAATGGGGTCGACGGGTGACACACACTCGTATGTATGCCTACCCCCCGAATACTAGAAGCAACATCTAGAAAATTACTCCCATTATTTTCTATCAACAACAATTGCGACATGGAAAAAACAGAGTGGTAAAAGCGTTAAAATTTTGGAATCATTCTAGGTCTTAGGGGACTTTAGAGATATTATAAATCAAAGGTGTGCCCAGAACAGTTTTTGGGAAGTTTTAGTAGGAAGTAATTGGGCCTATTTCGTCCCATTTTATGGAAATATCATAGTAATACTAATGGGACTTTATGATATTATAATGAATATCATATAAAGTCCATGAAGAATGATTCCTAGATCATTTTAAGACCCTTTCACTTCATTTTTCTTCAATACATTTATGAAAATTCATGTTTCTTCATTGAAAGCTAAGGGAAATAATGAAATTTCGATCGGTACTGATGAAATAGCAACTTTCAGAACGACGAGCTTAAAGATTTCGTATAGAAATTTATAGAAGATCCAAAGAAAACTAAAGAACTTCCTTATAAATGTTAGTTTCTATTTAGAAACACTTTTTTTTCAAACAAAATGTAATGGAACTTCAAAACCTTTCATAATGTTTAATATGTATAAAATTTGAATGATCTTTCATAAGAATAACGTAGGGGTAAGCAATTTTCTTTTAAGAAATAATAATGATGATGAAAATATGTTTGAAAAAATATACAAGTATATACAATATATTTGTAAAATTCACGGAAAACTAAAGGAATATTAAACTTGTAAGATCTTTGAACTAAGAAAACTATAAAAACTAATGGATATTCAACAGCAAACAAACGGAAACGCTTCAGAATCATTCGATGAACAATGAGAAATCACCTAAAACTGAATGAAGATTGATATGTACTTCCTTTATGGCTACCACACCCACATAAACTCTCATTATAAAGTCCGGCTTCTGCCAGCAAAAACACTCATCCATACATCCATCCATCGGTCAACCCTCAACACAAGACGCGGAGAGTCAAGAGTGTTATTCCATAGGTTTTTCAGAGCTGTTTGGCTGGTTGTTGGGTTACGTGATAAGCAGGCTTAAGCATTTGCCATGAACGTGGCCAGAGCCAAAACAAATGACAAAGAAAAAACATAAAACCAAACAGCAAACCGACAAACCGACAAATGAAATTCTGTCTAAAGCGCAAAGTGACCTAAACCCAAGAAAAAAAATACATACATACTATAGTATATTCAATTCGTAATCAAATGAAATTCGAAAAGCAAATAACCGAAACAGAACCGAACCTGCAGAGGCAGAACAAAGATATCTTCCAAGGATCGTATGGTCTCTATCCACAAGAAGAATAATATTGAATTACACAACGAAAACAGAACCCGAAGAGAGCCCGAAAAACAGATCCGTTTTGAGGATCTGATCTGCTACCTGCTATGGAGAACCTTCACCTTCCTTTGGGTTAGTTCTTAGACCATAAAACGACTTTGAAATACGTTAAGGTTCGTTAGGAGTCGGAGCAGAGGCGCCCGCCCTTAAGGGTTCGCTAATTGGTTTCGTGTGAGCGAGAAGATGCCCAAGGTAAGGGAGAGGGAGAAGGCAATCACAATGTCTAGGAAGATCTAACCCATTCCACGTGCCCTAATACAATGATGCCATCAAAAAATTAACATTCCATGAACTATTCTTTGTTAAGTCTTTAGTTTTCTATATTTCATTATTTTTCTATAACTGCATATTATTTTGCATTAATTCTGATGCTAATTCTGGCGCATATTCTTTAAACTTTCAGTCAAATTTAAACCGTACTAAATGTTCAGCTATTTCAGAAATTTTAAATTTAATTTTAATTTATTTATTTCTTATAAAATTTTCTAAAAGAAACCTTTTTTTGGACAATCTTGCGAGCATTATTCAGTGGCATTTTTATCATTTATTTAGTTATTTCATCATTAGCTTCAACTTTCTTAAAATGTACCATTAATTCTGTGCCCAAAATCTCCAAGTAAAAGTCCGCAACTTTCATTAATTTCATTGATTCTTTCATCATTCATAGATATTTTATGAGAAGAAAGCAACTCAAAAGTCTAAAAGAGATCAATCGCTATATAGTACACGTGCCTAGCCCAACGTTTCGTTTCCATCAAAAATTTACATTCCATTGATTTATTCCAACATTTCAGACACACAATAGAATATCCATAAACAACAAAAGACCATTTGAAAGTCTTCTATCTCTCTGTAGAAAAGTTGTCATGGAAAGTATATTTTGTTTTTGTTTTTTTCGACAAGTTAATTAAGTAAGAAATATAATGAATATTTTGTTTTCGGGAGGAAGAGCAAGGTAAAGGGAGTCTGTTAGAAAAAAATGCGCAAAAGATAAGCAGCACGGCACAGAAAAAAACAGAAAAACTGCTGTGGCATGGCCAAAAAAAAAAAAAAACAGAAAAAAACAGAAAGAAACAAAAAAGAAACAAGTTAAACAACTTTACTTAACGGCTGACAGATAGACGCGAGAGTTGCCAGATCGTTTCAAGTAAATGATATATGGGATGGTTGGGATGGTGGTATCTTTCTCTCTCTGTCTCTGTGTGCGCTGTCTCTCTTTCTTTAAGTCGTGACATAAGCAACTTTTACTGTTAGAAATTAATCTTTTTTTTTTGAAGATGAGCTTCGCTCTTCTTTCTGTATTTTCCTCGCGCTTCAGTCAGACTCTAAACTGCTTGCCAATATGGTACGACTCTTTTTTTCTATATATTTACATTTTTTTTTTCTTCTTTTTTTTGTAGTTTTATTTATTTGTTGGTTTGCACTTGGGAAGTGGGGGTTTTAATAGCCCTTCTGCCACTTATTGAAACTTCACTTTGCTTTGAACATTTACATTTTGTTGCCGCCGCACGTTTTGCTCATAAACACAATTTTTGTATTTTTGCTTTTATTTTCGCTATTACGACAATTATTTAAATATATTTTTTCCACTTAAATGACTTGAGGATTTTTCGGAGAATAATCATCTAAACATTTCGGGGATTATTTTGCGAGTTTTGTATTAAGTGATGGCACACGCGACACACAGGCGGCGGAACAGAACAACAAATGGAATCGTATCGTATCGTATCGAGAGAGGGGCCCACGGTCCGGGTTCCTTGTTGTACACTCGAAAACGACTCTGAAGCAACTGAAAACTGATCAAAACTGAGTATCGGAGTGCGACGCAGGCGTCCGAGCGATCGTTGGCTGGCTCAAGAAGTTGTTGGCAGCAAAAGAGAGAGAGTGAGAGCAGCTGTTTGTTCAAGGTGTATTTGGAAAAGGTATATCTGGACGGCTCTTTGAGTATGGTATTCTCAGAGTAGAGAATATTCGTTGGTTAAGACAATATTAAATCAATTTCAGACTGGGCTCCTACTAAAGTCTCTCCTCGGTTATGTGAAAGAATACATTCCGCGAGCGATCTCTGCTTAGGCCTTACCTTAGATTCATATACCTTGACTGTTGACTTGGGCTCGTTTTCTGGAGGCGGAGAGCATGCAGCATATGTCTACAGAGAAAGAGAGCAACCACAACAACAACAACAACTGCCAGCATTCAGTCTGTGGGGAGTGAAGAAGTAAAACAGCAAAGAGAGAGAGAGGGAAGCGAAGCAGAGAGAGGAGCAGCAGCACAGTGTAGAAAGAATAACCAAGTGCATGTTGTGTTTGTGTGTGTGCTTGTGTGTGTTTGGTGTTGACTGCAGCCTAGGCAAAATCAATGAGCACTTGTGCGCTCCTGCCTCTCTCCCTCTACCTCACCCTCTGGCACGTCTCTCGCAATTACAGTTAGAATCGCTTGAAAATTAGTTACAGCAAGAAGAGCTAGGAGTGGGGGAAGAGTAAGAGGAAGAGGAAGAGGTGGAGAGCCAAAGAGCGCGGGTTAGTAAATAAGCTTTTTTTTGCCATTTCGTCAAATAAAGTTCTGAAGCTTAAAGTCTTTTTAGCAGCATGGCAGCAGGAGGAGGAAGTGCGCTCAGCGAAGCAAGATTTTTGTTTGTTGGTGTTTTTTTTTTCGGGTAAGGCAAGAGAGGGAGAGAGAGACGAGAACACAAAGGCAGAGTGCAAAGGAAGTGCAAGGGAGATGGCTTGCAGGAGAGAGTATAAGTTGAAAGAAAGAGATGGAGATGGAGAGGCGGCAGCACTGGGAGGCAAAGATTGGGGCATGAGGCAAACAGAGATGTGGCAAGACAGTGTGCATCTTTTGGCTGCCGGCCAAAATGGAGTTGCAATCAAGACAGATAGAAAGAGGAAAAGAGCGGGCGAGATGTTAGACGACGAAAGAAGCGACGGCTAATATTAATTTTAAGACACAAATTGGGAAAACATTTTGGGAGCAACACAAAAAACACAACAACACCCTGCCCACACCCTGCTTCAAAGAAGAAAAAAAAAAGATATCTGAAAAAGTAAATCAAGAAAAAACGAGTCGGAAATCCATCCTTTAATCCATTATTGATCCAAAAATGTTTTGGAAAATCTTGATAGATAATCTGTAAATACAAGAAGGTAATCCATGCCTTCTTCTGATGGACAGATCTCTGCAGTGTAGATCTTTCATAGGAAGGAACAGTTCTCTAAGAACTGTTTAGAAATGAAGGAAAAATAATAAGTGAAAGATCTCTAGGAAAACCGTAGTAGTAGGAACTTCAAGTAGTAGGAACTTCAAGTAGTAGGAACTTCAAGTAGTAGGAACTTAGGAGGAACTAGGATCCAAAACATCTTCGAACTTAAGATCCACAGTGAAAGATCTCTAGTAAAACAGTGCCGTGGCCTTGTCAATGCTAAAGATATAATAAAACATCTTTCGATCTATCACCTCTCTAAGACGGATATCTCTCTGTATTTCTCTCTTGAAGGAAAAGAAATAACAAGATAAATTTCCATTTGTCCCATTCCTTTTTCATGCCAATTTTATAGACTTACAAGCTCTTTATCAGTCATTAGTTTTATTAATTATTTATAAGAAATCCTCACCTTGGTCCCACATCTTTTACCCAATCAATCAATTCTCAATAAACAGGATCCACACAACCTGTTACTGAAAGCCTTTAATCAACAGCCAAAGAAATTAAAAAACCCAGAACCTGTATAGAATTCATAGAAATTCTTTCATAATTTCCTTTTCTTTCATAGATTACCACAATCCAAAGATTAACATAACAAACTCTTATGTTTTTTGTTCTATTTGAGACTCAAACACTTGTCAAACAAAATTAATTGGCTAGAGAATTTGTTTGGGATACCCAAAAACTAGATATGGCCAAAAATAATTATTGCGCGGTTGACTGAACAAAAGAAGGCACACAAAAAAAAAAGAGTAAAATGTGGAAGGTAGAAGGTAGACAGGGTTCAAACCTTTCGAAAAAGCTTGGGCTTCTTGGCTGCTGCCTGCCTCCGATTTCCCACGTTTAGAACGAATCACAACAGAACGCATCATTAATCATGGCAACAGGGCAACCGCAGCAGCGGCAGCCCCACCAGGATGGATGGATGGATGACCGAGCGGGGGGTAAAAAGCCAACGCAAGGCGGCCTAAAACTTACGTGTTTTTTTGTTTTTTTTTGAACCAGAGAAACCAGCCGCCAAAAGCAGATCCCAACAGCAGTCGCGGCAGCAGTTGCCACCGAAGATGCAGGCAACACAACAAAAAAAAAAACACAGCCTGAAAACAAGAACAAAACCTGGACACAAAGGCGCGTTTTCAGGTCTTCGTTTTAAGAACGGGAACGGGAACGAGATTGAGAGACTCCGACTCCAAACTCCGCGACTTTGTGTCCAAATTGGAGTCGGGAGTCGGGAGTCTGGAATCGGGTATCTGTTTTCATGGTCAATCACCCGTGTGGAACGCACATTTTTTGGTGGCAAGAAGGCACCGCACACCACACACACCACACGCACACCATCTAGTTGCACTTCTAATAGCGAAATTAATCAAATCATCAGGAGAAAAAGACACAGCGGACTTCTTTAATGCCTGGAGGCTTGGGCAAAAACTTCTATCCATCCTAGTTCTTTTTTTTTGCAGGCGCGCAAGTTCATTGCACGTGTGCCTTCCCTGGCATGCCCTGCCCTGCCCTGCCCCTCTTGGAGGCAGCAGTTTTCTCTAGTCCTCAAACAATTGGCCCAAACGCAAGCCCAAGCGCAAGCCAAAATAAAAACCAGTTTCAGTTTTCTTCAGCTTCTTTTCCTCTCTTTCGAGGTTTCGCTCTTAAATATCGAACTGGCTTCTTTTTCGGATACACTCGGAGGAGACATAACCAGTTTTTTTTTTTTGTCCAAAGGAAGTCTCTGTCTCGCCTCCCTCTTCAATTTGGGGGGGTGTAAAGTGCAACCTAAAAAAAAAACCTCCAAACTCAAGTTTAAAGTTAATAGAAAATTTCATTTCTTCACTTTTTTTCAACCCATTTCGGAGTCGGAGTCAGAGTCCCAGATAATAATCACAACATGAAACTATTTTTGAAGCACTTAAAACGAGAGACCCATAAATCTTTGTTTTTTTCTTTATTTTCGTGAATAGTAGAACAAACCCCAAAAATCAAAAACTGAACCGAATCGTAGCACGGAGAACGGTGGAGCGGAGTGGAGGGGAGGAGTGGGGGAGTCTGGAGAGTGAAAGAGCAACGACATCGTTAAATTGCAGCTATTCCGAAGGCACTTTTTCTTTCTTTTTGTGTGTGTGTGGTGTCTTGGATGATTATTTTTCGAGTGCTCCGCAGTTTTCTGTGTTTGAGTTTTTCGGGTTCATTGCTATATTTGTTTCTTAATTCGGACTGGAATTACAGATTACAGACTACAGTCGATTTCTTTGATTCTTTCATACGTTGTTGGATTTAGGCAATTAAAAAATGCTCTTCAGTTGACATTTTCGGAGTAATAATGTTTACGAGAACTTTTCGGAGTAATAGAAAGTTCGGAGTTCAGGGTTTGACAAGACATCCGTGGACTATCTGCCTCAATAATTTATATTTCTCGGAGTTTTTAAAAGAACAATTTTTAAAAGAAAACAGAAAATAATATAATTAAAAGGCTAAAAACTACAAAATTCGGAGTTCACTTTATCGGAGTAAATTTTTCCGAAGTACGTACGACAGTGGGTGATATTTTACAATTATTACCCTTAACATTTCAGAAATTTAGGAGTAAATCTACTTTTCGGAGTAATTCGGAGTGCGAATTATCACCCAAAATATATAAATCCCCCAATTAAAGTTTATTTATTTCACTTTTAAGCATTTAAACCCATCTCTTGCTCATTTTTCGGAGTGATTCGGAGTTCCCTGAGGTAATTTTCGAGTCATGTTGGAGTTTCCTTGTTGCCCCCAAAATGCATTGGCACGCGGCGAAAGTCCAACTGCCGAAGAAAGAAAGGATTCCATTCCTCCTCCGAAGAAGCGCATAATTAATTTCCGAAATATTTCGATGTGGCATTCGCGAGTGCAAGCACAAGGGCGGATCGCGGGAGGGGTTGGGGGTGGGGGATGTGCATGATAACCGAAAGCGAGAGAGAAAATTGACATGCTAATTTATTGTAACGGCAACTGACAAGCTCCCGCAATCTCTGTGGCTCATCCAGCCAGACGCAGGCTGCCCCATCCTCAGCCTCCCTCCAGCCCCCGCATCCAGGGGCATGGCATGGCATCAGGCCACTTTCATTGTCTTCCATCGCCTGATAAATGAAGATGAAGGCGACCTGATTTTTATTGTTATTTCCGTTCCGTTCCAGAGATCTCTCGATCCTCGAGGGGACACCCACCCCCCTCCTCCTGCAGGAGGAACCATGAAACACCGAATGACTTGCCGAAATTGGCAGACTTAACGGCAATTTAAAGTGACGCCTCTAATTGATGTCCCAAAGGGAGACGCAACCACGACGAAGAGCAGCGTAAGTTTGTAGGGGCCACAGAATGGTAGGGGACGCTGTGGCACACACACACACACACACATGAACTCTGGCACCCCTTGAGGGTGGGGGTCGGATCTAATCTGATGACACAAATGAGCAATCAGAATATCAGCCAGACATTTGTATTACTCGTGTGACATCTGCGGGCAGACAATCGTTTCGAAATGGGAAAACTTCTCCCATTGAACTGTCAGCTGCCTAAAGGGTCAAGGTTCAAGCGGAGCAGGGGGAGGCACAGGCACATCCACATCAAAATATTTATGACAGTTTATCAAACGGGGGGTGGGGAAAGAGAGCAAATGTTGACAAGCAAAAGAATTTCGATATAGATCTAATGGGAACCATAGAAGGTGTTTACACTCCCAATCTCTGGGGATCTAATGGGATCTACAATACAGGAAGAGAAGAATGCACTTTAATCAGGGAACAATCTCTAAAATGGGATCTCAAAGGAAGCGAGGATTGAGATATAATAGGCGGAACCATAGAAGGAATTTGTATGCATTCCATTCCCATTTGATCTTCATTTTATTCACAATCTTCACCAAAAGATCTCCCCTCCCAAAGCGGGAAACAAATCTAAAAAATAAATGAAAGCGAGAGGTGTTGTAGGGGCATGTTTTGGAACAATCTTGAAGCAAATGGTACAATAAAACTATTGTTATTGCTTTCTTTAGGGAATTTGTTTATGGGTTTCCTTAGATTCATGTTTCAACATACCTTTTCCTCTAAAAGATGCATTTTAAAGATACTTTCCTGTAGAAGAGAGGAATTCATAATTTGTTTATGATCTATTTTGGGAAATAGTATTTGTGGGCTCCTCTTTTTATCTTCGCTAAAGAATTAACCTCTTTCTTTAGATTCATCTGCCTGATAGTTAATCTTCAAGAGACTTTCCTTTATTTTAGAGATTTGTGGTTCTACATAATCAATTTTATCTAATATTAAACTGGTTCTAGACCAATTTTCAAGATATTTCATATTACAGAAGAAACTCTTTCGTCTTTCAGATACTTTCCTGTACGAGATACATCCCAAATTGGTATCTCATCTTCTTCATCCTGTAGACTAGGATCCCCAATCTTCAAATCACCTTCACCTTTCCCCCAATTTCGGATACATTTAAAAAGTGTTGCTCTGCTTTCTGTGGACTTTTATCTACAGCAAACAAAAACATTTGCTTAGATGATTCAGAATCTTACGGATACAATCCCCCAGCTACAATATCTTGCGCAATCAAACAGAAAGTCTCGTGAGGCAGATAAGAATGGGAATATATAACCATTACGCATACGATTTAATTGGGCATTCCTTTAGTTCTGGACACTGGAGAGTGTTTTTACTTTTAGATCCAGCTTTTAGCTCTTCTGGAGGCTGCCTAAGGAGCCTCCATGGGAAGTTCATACAATAGATCTCTTCGACAAGGCAAACGTTTTTAGCAACTGTTTACAGACCAGACCAGAAAGAGACCTCCTCCATTATACGGAATTCGCACCCAGTCAATAGAGGGCCCGGACCCCCCAAAGATCTCTGGCGACATCAGGTGCGAAAGTTGCATTAGAGAGCCCCAGCCACAGCCACGTACTTACGAGTATTCCTATTTGTTCCGTGCACACAGCAGCGGGCGGCGTAGAGGCAGAAGGTGCTGCTGCTGCTGCGTAATTCTGAGGTGCTTTTGGGATCTATGTATTCTCTGGCATGCCTTCGAGTAGTCGTCGGTCTGCTCATTAACAGCTTAGGGAGCCAGGGAGCCAGCAGCAGCCGCACTTCAGACACGCACACGGATGTCTCACAGCAACAACAACGGCAAAAAAGAGTACCAAATGGGGTACGAAAGGGTGTTGCAGACGTTGCACAGACAATGTGTCAAATAAGGCTTGACGACAGGAAAAAGGAAAAGCGTGTGAGTAAAAGCAGAAAAGACACGAGAGACACAAAGGAGAGGATTTGTCGGGGAGCACTTCCCACTACCATTCCCATTACCACTCCCACTCCCACTCCCATTGACAATGACATTCGCCCGAGACGACCAGGAACATGGCATGGCATAGCCCCAAGTCCAAGTCCAAGTCAAGGCTAGCCTTCAAGAGGTTCTTCAACTCGTATGTAGATGAAGGGGCGGCATGGGAGTCCATGCCACATCTACAGAGAGGCTGAAGGAGAGAGAAAGAAACCATTTATATAAGAAATGCTACATAGAATGGATAGAATTTTGGTTTACTTATAAGGGTATATAAAAGACACATTTCGTGAGCATCTTATTATATCCTTTATCCGGCACTACATCCCTTAAATGCTCCATAGTTCAGTTCTTATTGTAAGGATAGTTCTGGCATTCCTTTAAATACTTAAATTCGCCACCATATGGTTTTCCCCCCATTTCCATCTGGTGAGTATTTTTCCCCCTTTCCAAATTACAGAAAAACTATAAATAAAAGCGAGAACGAACTCTCTTTCTCTCCATTGAAGAGGATCTTTGCTGGCCAGAAATAGTACGGTGGATTCCTCTTACTTGGATTATTGTTCGCCTCGCGCCAATGGGCAGCCGCTCGGCATCCGAATGTGGTGCGTGAGAGACCCTTGCAGCAGCTCCACTTTTTTCCAGACCACAGACCCGGATGATATCGATATGACTTGGGGGTATTGCTGTCTTCGCAAACTGTAATAAAAATAGGGAAAAAGATGAACCCAAACAAAAAATAAATAAAGATGTGTGGCTATCGCGTTTGATCGATCTGACAGCTGCTTCTTTTTTGGGGATCCCAACCAACCTTGTCGTATGGCACGGATCCACTCGTTGCGCTCCTTTTCGCTGTTGGCTATCACGTAGAGTGTGTACTGGGGCACGGCTCGACCACCGTTCTGCTGCTGCTGCTGCTGCTGTCCCTCGACCCCAGATCGATCTTGCAACTCCGTCTGTTGCTGCTGGTGCTTTTGCGATGAGGAAATCTCACAGTAGCCCACTTGGAATGGATAACCCTGGACGGATGGATGGATGGATGGATGAATGGATTACTGGCATTATTTTCTCAACAAAATCTTTTAGTGGGGCTACTCACATCCGGTGCAAAGGGATCGCCGCCCTCTCCGTTAACGGTCGCCTCCTCCACAAGGCGTACGCCCTTCAACTGTATTCGGCCGCGTTCGCGTCTCCGCTGCAAAAGATACAACACGAAATGTAGGTTAGAAAGTGTTAATTAACTCTTTATAAAAACTAATTAGTTGAGGTTTCCATTAAGAAATGATTTAGGGTTGCTTGGAAGCGATTTATAAAAGGAAAACCATTTACAGAGAGGAACAGATGACATCAATCGTTTGGGGGCTACAATTTCGTAGCACAAAAGAAGCTACAGCAAAATTTCAAGAATATTCAAGAAGATCTATAAGTTTTGAAAGAGAAAATCAATGTTGGAGTCGTTGGTAAGAAAGGATTCAGTCATGAATAAATTAGTTTAGAAAATAATGAAAGATTTAATTTTTAAGATTTCTAATCAAAAATTATAAAATTTTCTGTTTAATTATAGAAAGATTCTTCCGAAATTTTGCAAAATATACAATGCATTGCTTCGTAGAAGTATTATCTTGTGCCTCGACAAAAACGTTTCTGAAAGAAATTTCTAAAACTCGAACTAAAATTTTGAAATTAATTTCCATTTAATTGAATTTAATTGTAATTAATTCCCATTATTTATGGTTAGATTTATCCCTATATTCCCATTAATTTACTTCCCATCCTAAAAGCCCCCGAGCATCCACTTTCCATGGCAACGTACAAGTATTCTCTTTCTTCTCAATCATTTCAATCGGCATCACCATCATATCTTTAGCTCCATTAGCAGCATCATTATCATTAGCATTATCATGTTTCCAAGTCATCCACTTCATCCCATCCCCCCCAATACCATCGCATTGTATCCCATACCATATCTCACACATTAGTAGCGCCAATTTAACGGATGGAATGGTGTTGTATGGGGCATGGGGGGTTTCTCCCTTTCAATTGGCTTTTTCGTGCAGCAAAGCAGAGCATTTGAAACCATTTTCATTTCATTTCGTTTCAAATTTGAATTTCATTTCTTTCGTCTCTTATTTTCTGCTGCCTCACGCCGTCTTCCCGACTTTAACGAGTACTTGAGGCCCCCCGCCCTCCGTTTGTAGCCCACTTAGCCTTTGGCTTAACCCAGAATAAGTTTCCTGACGTTTTATGCACAATTTTTATGTACATTTTGTTTGTTGATTGCCCCACGATGCTGTTGGCTTTATCAAACTTCACTTTCCACGGAGTCTCTGTCTCTGGCGGAAGAGAAGCAAGTTCAATTTCCTTTCATGAAAAATCGGAGCTTCCCCCCCAGTCTCTTATGTTTTCGATGCTTTGTTTCAGTTCTTTTGTACCCTGCAATTGTGGTGCTGCCAAAGGGGTAACTTGTTCTTGAAGCAAGGCCTGTAGGAAATTGAAAAAATTTAACAATTTTGTTCTTTAATCAACACTTAAAGGAAAGGTTTACCGAATTCCATAAAATTAAGAAAACATATGTCTTGAAAATTATTTAAAAGGAAAAAGAGGTGGTCCTTAAACCATCATGAAAATTTAAGGAATATTTAGCCTTAGGGAATCTATTCCATTCTGGAGAAATTGTAGATCCTCATCCTCTGAATGATCTACTATTCTATCAGACTAGGACTTGTATGCAATATTCTTGTATGTTAGCTTCAAAACCAAACCTTTTTCTTCTTCTTAACTTATTCTTCAAAGTTTAAGCTAAGGAAACAAAACCTTTTATAACTGTTTCTTAGTCCATTTGCTACCTTTTCCGATATTTTCCTCTCCTATCCCTCTGCGCGTCCTCTAGGGGTATCCTCTGGGTCTCAATATACCCTACAATATCCCTACTTCCCGTTCTTAAATGTTTGTTATTGCTGCGGCAGAGCTTTTGTTTCTCGTGTTTGTTTTCTTATTTTGTTCAAATTGATGCTTGTTTATTTGAGGTCTTTGTGTCAACGGCTGACTGGCTGGCTGGCTGGCTGGCTGGCTGGCGGCTGGGGCTGGTGCTGGGTTATTGTTGATGAGGTTTTTATGTTGCTGTTGCCTCACTCTTTTGTTTGGATAGATGTTTTCTTCGGATAGGCTGCGGCGATAAGTCAATGAAGAGGAGGAAAAGCTTAACTAAGGAAAAAACAACAGCGTGCTTATCGCTTTGGTCTTTAATTTTCACTGGAGACCTGCAGAGTAAGAGATCCCTCCCTACCTCCCTCCCTCCCGACTGTTCCTCAAGATATTCCCCCAACGTAACCCAAAAAGATATCCCCAATCCCCATCCTCAAAAGTTATGGGCCATCTTAGATGGCATCCCCAGGCAGCCAGTCAGCCAGCTCTTTCTTTGTTCGCCGTCAAAGTCAATTAGGCCAATTAACTTGGCTTAATTGAGCTTTAAGGCAGCACAGCGCGCTCTTTTGGGTCTTCCCAATTGTTGCAGCCCTCCACCTCCACCGCCACTCTCTCAACCCGCCCTCTTCCTGTAGGCACAACCTCTGCGCCGCATATCCGTCAAGTGTCGGCACACGTGCAAAAATTACCCTCGCAAAAAAAAGGACGACGATGCCAGCGATGAGGAGCGCTCCTTCAAGTGCCATCAAGTGGAATGCCAGGACGATGGCATACAAATTTAAGTGGCGCACATTTTTTCGGCGGCAGTTAAGTTTAAGTTTATTAAGGACCTCCAGACGGGCAGAAGTAGGGGTTGAAGCCGCAACCAGTTGCATGTACAAAAAGAATAAACAAGCAAGGATTTATGCGACAGATCCTGCGAGGGAAGATAAGGATTTTATGCCATTTCTTACAAGAAAACTCTTTGACAATAATTGTTCTATATATTTCTGACATCTGCCAAGCACAGAATTCGCCAATCAATTAAAAACAAAAAAAAATTTCACTAAAGAATTATACAAAAAAAAGAAACAAAACTGAAATATTTTGATAAATTCTAAAAACTAATAGTGCTATTTTTTGTTTACCTTTTTAAACATTTTTTTTTAAATGTATTTTTATTTTTTATTTTAATTTTTTTATTTACATTTTTTCATTGTTAATTTAATTTTTAGGTATGTCTAAATTTAATTTTCATTCATTTAAAAAAATTATTATTTTTTATTTTTAATTAAATGTTTAATTCATTTTTTGATTTATTTTTTAAATAAATTTTCATATCATTCTGAGTAAAATTCTTTATTATTTTAAAATGTATATTTTAATAGAATTTCGTATTATAATTAAATAAATTAAATTTACACTTTTTATTTTTAAATTTAAATTTCTTTCTCTTTTGCATCTTGAAAAAGTTCTAAATATATTTTCGTTCTTTTGTTTTATTTTCAACGACACGCAAACAAGCGAAACATTTTCATGCCACGTTGAATGCCACATCTGGAATATTTCCACGAAAGTCTGCACAAATAGCAGTTCTACAAGATGAACTGAAATTACACCGATAATAGCACCTCCTCTGGCATGCCCCTAACTAATTCCTAGTATTACTATTAGCCAATGCCTCGTTGTCCCAGCAAAAAGCAGCTACTAAATTGAAAAACATCATCTAAAATTAAGTAGGAGAAAGTGGGAGGAAGGCAGGCATCAGTCAGTAGCAAAAGTGGAAATAGAACGGAAAATAATAAAAGAGGAGTAGTCACAGCAGCAGCAGCGGGCGAGGGGGGAGAGGGAGCAGAGGGAGCAGCGGGAGGTATAGAAAAATAGTCCAACAGCGAGATGGCATCCGGCGTCTGTCATCGGGAGGCAGTGGCAGCAACCCAGTTCTCCAGACGATGCTTCCTGAACATGCCACAGAGCAATGGAGGCGGGAGGTGGAGATAGATGTCGTGCCACTTTCTCGTGAATAGCAGTAGTAGCTGGTAATTCTGAGTCCAAAGAACACAAAACATAACTAAACGGAACTCCGTTTCCAACTGGGGAAATGGGGAAGTGGTGGAGGGGGAGGGAGGGAGCATCCAGAACTACGAAAAATTGCACAAAACTTCTGCCTTCTGGGGCCTTTGGCTGTGGCTCTGGGTCAATGAACTCTGTCGCTCGTGAAGCTCAAAGGTTGCGCGTATGCGAATGCGAATGCTGAACATATGTTTGGGGCAGGGCAGGGCAGGGCTGGGGCTGGGGCAGGGGCTGGGGCTGGGGCAGGGCAATGCCATAACAGTGCGACATGTGGCATCAATAAGCGAAATGAAGCTGCAGCTGCTTCTGATTTACATTGGAAAAAATGGAGCTAAAAATTGCCAGGCAATTAAAAAGCAAAGATCGCACTGCCAGCAAACTGGAATGGAAATTTTCCATCAACTAAAACCAGAAAAAAGGATAGAAAGAAAAGAAAACTATGAATGGGAGAGTCTGAGACTTGGAATACCCTTTAAAATACACAACAAAATTTCAGGAGGAATCCTGGCATCCTGGTATCCATAGCACTCGGAGTCCCAAGTCTTTGAGCAGAACTGCCGAAAGCATATTCTGGCGCAATCCAAATCCATTAATCATAGAGATAATAATCTACTACGAATATACAAATTCTTTAAAAATGATATCCCAATCCTACACACGACATGAATGTGCTTTAATCTTAGAAAAAGAGGTAGAAAAACGAAGGGAAATATTTATTTTATTTATTTATTTGTATTTTCTTATAAAATGCTTAGGTTTCTTTAATAAAGATCCAATATTATAGAACTTCAAGCGATTTTTGTTATGGAAAATGTGCGTCGACAAAAATGTTTCGACTGTTTTCTCATTCAATTGAATGGCAAATTGCCAGTCACGCTTAAACGCGGGACATTCCCATGGAAACAACTTTCAATACTTCTAATGCAAATTTGGATACTATATTGATAGGATTTGGATCCCCACGGCAGTCTTATGTCCGATTCGAATTCCTTTGGATGTTTTTGTTAAAAAATGTTTGAAAATAATTAACCTTTAAGCGATCTTCATGATTATAGTCCTACTTATAGTCGGAAATACTTCCTTTGGTTTCCCAATCTTCAGGCATGCCTGTTATCCTCTTACTTCCATGGAATACCTCCCATAATTATATCCTCTTGATATTCGTTAAGTGAAATGGAAAGCCAGAAAGCGAAAAATGAGACTACGCCCAGGTGAAAGTCAATTAAGAAACGGGCATTAATTAATCAAATTGATTAACGAAATGCAGTTTTTTTGGGTCGGGGTGGGGGAACTGCCTTGAGGGGCTTAAACCATAAAATGATAATGAAGTTAAGAGCTGAACAACCCATCGAACCGATCTGAAACATAGCCCGAATCGAGTGCTGAAAGATGGTTAGAAGATTCCTTGAGGCTAATTCGTTTCGACAGCCAACAGGATGGAATGGAATGGGATGGGATGTTGCTGCTGTCAACAGCCGCAGTGGGAAAAGTGGCTCTTCTTCTTCTTCGAGAGTTTTTTCCTTCAGTGTCTTCCCCTGCTCTAAAAACAAGTTTTCCTTTGCATAATTTGACTGTCAAAAAATTGGTCTTCTATTGTACGTTTTTGAGCTCGGAAATTGTCATGGAAAAAAGACCGAACGACAACAGGTTGAAACATGAAACGATGTTGCACCTGTGTGTTCGGGGGTGCCCTTTCTTAGGCCCATTGTTAGCAAGGACGAAAGACCCTCATAAGGAGAGTAAAGGGACAATCACCTTTGCATAATTGAGAGAGGGAGAGAGAGCTGTCAAAGCAGAAACAAATGCACTGCACTTCTCAGGTAGTGCCACCAAATTAGAGAAGAAAAAGGGCAACAGCACCTCAAAGAGAACTCTTGGAAAATGTAGAAGGAAAAGCGAGGAGCCAAAGAGGGAAACGATTAACGTGAAAATTACCCTCGCACAGGGTCAAAGTGGAGTAGGGTTCACCGCGAGAGAAAGAAAGAGAGAGAATGAAGGCAAAAGTGAGCTCTAGAGAGAGCGTGGAAATTGAAAACTATTATTGGAAAATGGAACGGGAAAATGGAAATGGAAACAAATTATAAAGAAATAATTGATTAAATTTACAAAAAGAGAAAGAGACGATTCAGAAGTAAAGAGGAGTTCCAGAATGTAAGTATCCATAAGATATTCTTATTTTTGGATTTATTTATGTATTAAATCAAATTTAAATTAATACTTATAGCCAGAGCCACAAGGTCCTCATCAGGCTGAAAACTCAAAGATAGAGATAGAAAGATAAACAATTCAAGAGCCTTAAAGTCGAATATTATCTGGATGCAATGGAAACTGACTTTGATGGAGTTCAAAGTTCTCATTTCAATTAAGATTTCGATCCATATTCAAAGATCTATGTACCTTTCGAGATAGTCAAATGCTAAAAACTGTAGAAAGATCTACAAAAGAAAGAATTCTACCCACTCTCCCTTCAATATATAGATGATGGTACATGGCATTCCCACAATTAGAACAAAATGACGATTAGAGAACGATCAAAATGCTCTCCAATTGAAGAAACAATCAATCCTCCCACTCTTCAAGTGCAACTCCCCACCCCCTCCAAAAGACAGAAAAACATCAAAGTGGAACCTTTTTTTTGTTGAATGTTGATTAATGGAAAGAAGAAGGAGAAAAACTCCCCAACTGTTTGCTGCCTCTTCATGTTCCAAATGCACGTTCCAAATGCCACATATTTTGAGCTGCATAACGAATCATCCCATTCCCGTTTCGATTGATCACACAGAGAGAGAGAGAGAGAGAGAGAGAGAGAGAGAGAGGGGGGAGGCAAAACGGAGACCCCTCTTCTGACAATCGCCAATGATTGATCGGAGGACCGCATGTGGAGTGCGATTGAAAAATCGTTTCATATAAATTATAACTGTTATAAAGAGCGGAAAACAAAACAAATATTTCGTAATGGGTTTTCAATTTCCCAACCCACAGCCACTGCCACACCCACCCACACCCACTCCCCAGAAGAAGGGAGAGAAAAAGAGGGATCAACGGATCTTTCAGTGCCACAAATTTATGCATTTTTCCAATGAAAACGAAAACTTCTCAGAGCCCCCTCTATTGTCGTGGAAAAGGACATGCTTCGGTGATCCTACAACAAGTTTTTGTTGTTCTAGTAATTAATTTCCCTACGTCTCTCCCTCGCTCTGTAATTTTGTGCTAAATCATGTGGCATGTCCATCTGCCACCGCCGCCTTCTTCCTGTCAACGCGTACAAGAATGACTTCCTCTCTCCCGCTCACTGGAGGAAGGTCTTCATCTGTTTTCATGAAAATTTGCATTATATGTCCTGAGAAAAGCCATCAAACCATGAACTGCGATTTCGTTGGAATTTCATTCTCTAGACAAAAAAAAAAAAAAAAACAAAAAACTAAAAACATACACAAACCAGAGATCCGATCCATCTACATGTGATGGATCGCATAGACTGGAAGAGATAAAGATACTCCACGGAGTGAGAGAGAGATACAAAAGGAAATCTTTGGGAACCGAGCGTTGGCGATGTAATTAACGATAAAAAGACCTACAAAAGTTCAAAGTTTACTTCGAAGAAACCCCAATAATTAAATTTATAGAAAAGACAAAAACAACCCACACAAGAAAACAAAAGACAAGGAAAACCCAAAGTTTAGATGCGTTTTGTGATACTCTTTTTAGTTTGGGGTTCATTTATAGGGAATTTCTTTATTTAAAGTCGTAAAAAGATTAAGCAAGTTTAAGAATTTACTTTATATTGCCTAGAAAATAGCATTTCATGACTTTTTTGGTATTTTTTTTCATATATAATACCAATTACCATCATATTTTTCACAGGGTTTTGCCTAAGAGCCTACGGACTTGATAAAAACAATTTTTTTTTTAACTACCTTGAAAGAAACCTTAGAGAATTAATAAAGAGTCTAGGGGTTGATTAATATAAAGATTAATTTCTCTAACTAACAAAACAAAACAAAGCAATAATCGTATCTGAATAAAATATAACAATTCGGGAGTATAGATAGCAGATGAATAAAAATTTTCATTGGATTAAATATAATAATACAAGAGTTATACACATAAAACATAGCAAAGCTGATCATTTCAAGAATCTAAAACCTTATACAAATATTCAACCAAAGAACCCCAAAGAAAAGTAAAGGGAAATCGTTGGAACGAGAGTACTATGTATATCCTCTATAAGATTAAAGACTACTTTCAAGCGTTGTCAAACATCTCACATACCCTCTGATACCCTATTTAAGTGAATTTAAAAGGAAAATCGAAGTCAGATAAAGATCAAGAAGAGCTTGTAGAGAGACACCACACACACACACACACACACTCGAACAAAGCACAGGCAGGCAGGCGGGCGGGTGCACACCATCTGATCAATCAGAAAGGTGAGCATACAATATATCTCTCTGTAGAGTCCCAGTGTACCCCTCCGTTCTCTTCGTTCTCTCCATTCGTACCATAAATATGAAAATCGTGACTTGAACGCTTAAAAAGCGCTTAAAACGTATTAAGCAAACACACATTCATATGGAAAACTTGTCGAAAAACGAAGAGAAACGAAGAGGAATACATAATTGAAAAGAGAGGGAGAAGAGATAAATGTGCCAGAGGAAATTGTCAGTCATAAGGTCATCCCGAAATTCCTATCCCCCACCCATATGGAAAGATCTATCTCTAATATCAAATAATTACATGCGAGCGCAAAAGAGTTTTTCCCCTCCCCTCGAACCATTTGACAGATGTGGAAAGGAAAGGAAAGGAAAAGAAAAGAAAGAGGGGGAGGGTGCACCCCTACGCACACACACTCGATCGCTGGATATTGCTTGGTTAGCTGTTCAAATACTCTTCCCTTCCAGTCCACGGCACTCCGGCTCCGCCTTTTGTCTATTTCTGAAGCAATTTGTGTTTATTTTTATGTTTTGATAAATGCATTTTCCTGCAGGCAGCCGAGGGAAAAACGTTGCGGAGGTCGTTCACTGTTTAGTTCTTGGTTCTGTTCTCCATTGAATGGAAACTCTAATTGGTATATCAATAAAATAGATCAATGCATGAAATAATTGTTAGGAATAGTTCAAATATTAATCACTAATATCGTATACAAATAATTACACTAAATGGCATGTGTTCTATAAATAATTGATACATTTTTCTTACATTTTTCCCGTCTTTTGTCTTTGAAAGAACACGAGACAAGAACGACGAAAGAACATGTGCGCAAAAGCTATGGCCAGGTTAAGGTGTGTTTCGGAATATTACACAAGGGAACAGATAAACATAGTTCCTAAATGCAGCTAAAGTGTACAATATTAAACCATAAAATTGCAACAAATTTTGCATATGTATAAGCAAAGCATTCGTTAATTATCAAATAAAATACATTCAAGACATTTGCGGTAAACACTCTCTCACAGCAACGGCACGGCAGGCACCTCTCTCTCTCTCTTGGCTACGTTGGGCTTTGCTTTGCTTCACAAATAAATTGGAAACACACCTAAGCATTTACCGCAAACAAAAACAAAAAACTCTCTCATCGGCACCACTCTGTCTTTCCCTCTCTCCCACACTGTCACTGGCAAATTTCGCTCTCTTTGCTTTCGCAACTTCGCTCTGCTTGTGCTCTCTGCTGTCGGTATGCTCTCGGCTCTTGTGTTCTTGTATCGCTTAAGCGCTTTCGCTCGCGAGTTCTCGGGTGGCTGAGTCGGTAGAGCATTGGACTTTTAACCCAAAAGCATCCAGGGTTCAAGTCCCTGCTGGGGCGATCCCAATTCCTGTTTTTCTTTTATTTCGCTTTAAAATATTTTAATAATTATTTTTCCATACATTCTTCTCATCTTTTATTCTCTCTTTTTAGTTTTTTGTAGAGTGTGGGAAAGAGCCTGGAGGCTGGAGGTTTCATTCATGAAAATGAAAATATGGTGCATGGTGCAACAACATAATTAGGACAGGAAGAGGGCGGTCGGGTCGGATGGTCGGTCATCCAGTAGAGCACACAAGCAATGCCCGCCAGGCAATTTGTCTGCATGGGGTATGGAGCATGGGACCCAAAACTCTCTGATGTCTGAGGTCCTCCTCCTACTCCTCCTCCATGACAGAAGCGCAGTGTCTGCGCCAATTCCTGAGCGATGACTCCGTAACGCCCCCAAACTACGAACATAAGCCAGTAAAAAGGAATAGCTTTGGGCAGCGAAGCATTAATACCCTAGAATATCCATTCATGCCTGTTTAGGCATTGCTCGTTGAAATATTACTAAAAACAAGTGTAACTTTCCTTTTTCCCCTTTTAACTTTCATTCTAAAACAAGTTTTTCACACACAGACTTATTTTTCAACCGATTTTTCCGACCCATTCCGATTCATTGACTAAGTGAAAGATATAATCAAAGTCTCCTCTTCTTTGCCATCATATCATCCCACCCAATATACCCTCTTGAATACCCTTTTATAATTCCTCTGCCAAAAGAAAAGTGATGACCAGAGAGAGATGGAGACCACTATCCCCCAGAGGGAGGGAGTGATGCAGAGAGTGCAGAGAGTGTGGGACTGTAATGGAAGCCGGAAACGGGGTGGATGCCAAACAGATTGAATCATTGGCCAGACCAGGCCTATGGCCACACCGGGCACGATCCGTGTGGACAAGTTGCTGCAATTTATATCTGGTGTCCGCCGGGTAGTATCTCTTTTACATGACAGATTCGGGGGAATTTTGATTTGGCGAAAATTGCATCCCGAAAACGGAAATTAGTCGAAGTCAAAAGTTGCGACCGGGCGAAAGTCATTTATCATTTCGGACACATTTTATTTGTGTCGCTGGTGTCTTTTTTTTCGCATGATCTTTCGGAACAATTGCTGCATGATTTTACAGTTACGCATTTAACGGGAACAACGAGTTGGAGAAGAAGAACAGTGGATAAACAAGTTCTTGGAAAAAATAATACAAATCATAAAGAGATTAGAGACAGATTTACTGGCAGGGAAACGGGGAGGATTTCGCATAGAAGAGTATGGATTTAGAGTAGTTTTTAGAGGATATCATGGGAATATCATGTATCTGGTGCGGATAGCAGGGTATACATAAAGCACTTGTGCCACGATAAAAACGTTTCAACTAAAAAATAACTAAAATAAATCAAATTTCCGTCGTATTTAGTTCCTATACTCCTTAGAATACTATATGTGTTAAAAATATCTCAATTATGTGTACATTTTCATAGGTCTGTTTTGTATTAAAACCTATCCCAACATTAATTTATGAGAACTTTGCGCCGCTCTTCTTAAATGACTTTCGAATATTCGTAAACTATTTTCCCATCCCGGAAAGATGTATTTTCAGGCCATTCAAAACTGATTTCATCCCATGGTAAACGGCCTTTGTGTGGGCAATGAAATGAGGAAAGTAAATCTCGCACGCGGCTTAAACAGAACCGCGAAGACATATCCCACATTGAGTTATGAACCCAACCGCACCGCTCCCTGCTCCCTGCTCCCCTGCCACTCTCCCTCTCCCTCTCTCTGTCTCTATTCCTCCTCTTGGCCATAAAGTACAAAACAGCTAACAACTTATGGCCGGTTGCTGCTGCTGCTGCTGCTTCTGCTGCTGAGGAAGAAGAAAAAGATGTGTGTTTTATGATGACTCACGGAGCGGCGCGTCTTGCGATAAGATCAATCATCAAACCACAGAGAGGATTGGGGGGCGGGGGCGCGACACAACGAGCTCTCAACGATCTTGGACGCGCGAGGCAACATTTGCGGTCGCCAGCCGCCCCGCCAGTCGAAGACAGTATCTGACCATTCAAGCCATCTCTCATGATAACACTATTGAATACGAAAGTAGACAAGTTTCGGAATCATAATCGTATATGAAAATACAGTACGTTTCATTGCTGGAAGAGCTTCATTTCTATTATGAAAATTTAACAGACAAACGAATAGAATACGTTTAAATTATATTTTCATCGAATTTTGTGGAATATTTTTGGTATTTCATTGTTAAAAATACCGAATCTCTCCTTTTCTCTGCTTTGTGTCCTTTTTGTTATGGGAAATTTGTACAGCGAATCAATGCCATTCGAAAACAGTCTATGTCCCCTTTAAAGGGCATATCCTATGTCCCAAAGAGAGCACTCCATGATCTCATGATCAAGGTCGATTGATTGTGGGGGTATTCCTCCCCTATTACCTAGGATACGCATTCAGGATTCCCACTCAAAGTCTTTGAATCCATAGGTAAAGCATATCTTTTAGATAAAAGCAGATACAAATTTTATAAAATATATAAAACATACTGAAATATACCAACAAATACTAAGAAATAGACAAGAAATATGAATATACCAAAATATATCAATAAATACTTTAAAATACTGAAACATACAAAAAAACCGATACCGATAATACTAAAATATACCAAATGGCCTGATAGCCATATATTTTTGATACTCACTGTATTTATACACATGCACACGTCTTAAGATGAAACCGGCTTTGATTTCTAATTATTGGGAATCGGTTTATGTTTTTTTTTTCTGTGTGTTTTTGGGTATTTTTTTCGATCGGTGGTGGTGTCTCGTGAACCTCGAATTAACAGCGGAAATAGCTGAGGCGATAATGCCAATAAAAAAAGAGCTTCAAAGTTCGTTTCTCGTGTTTTTTCAATAGAAAGGCGTTTTATTTTTAAACATAATTCCAATTAAACGTTTGTTTATTGGGAGCCCCTATGCGATAGCATCCCCCAAGCCCCATAACCGACTGATAATGAGGCGTAAAAGGTGTTTAGGCTTAGGCCCTCACCAGCCCTCACTTGCTATGGGAATCAGTCCGGAGGGGGAATGGGCGCGTTGAGTTTTCCAACTAGGGTTTTTAATAGCAACGGCACGGTGGTACGACCTGTCTGCGTAATAACTCAATGTCCCAGAGTCCGTGGGCGACAAGAAACAAAAGAAGAAGCCGGAGACGGAGACGACTCAGAATTCATTCATTTCCAGGGAGGAGCAGAGCATAATGAAGCATGAAAAGCTTAGCCAGCCTGAACACAGAGTGCCGAAAGACAGAGGAGGGTCTCCAGAACAAAGCAATCGTCTGAGATGCCACAAACAAAAGGATAGAGAAGGGAGACGTCTTCTGCTTCTGCTCCTGCTCCTGGTTATATATCACATTTCGATTCCTAGGGATTTACAACTCATTAGAGGAGATGCACCTTCATTTGGCATGCCCGTCACGAAAGATATATGCTCGTGAATGGTAGTACCAGCAAAAAGTACTCCCATTGGCATTCTCCTTTCCCGTTCATTGAGTGAATCATCATCATCACCTCTTGTGGGCCACCTTAATAGGCAAATCATGTACTGAAGAGAGGGAGAGACCAACAGGTTTTCCATATAATTCCATTATTGTTACTTCTTTTGGGCTTTTGTGACTTACTTTTCTGTGACTCTTGTGACTGGCATGATACTTCGATTTCCATTTCCATTTCGATCCGCTTTGGAGCTTTGGAGCTGGTCGAGTGTTACCTTTTTGATTATGATTCATAATTGCTTACAAGTGTTTACAAAAAGGGCTTGGTCTCTGCACAATTGATATGTGGTGTGGTGCGGTCTTGGTTCGTGTTTGGGGGCATATAATCATGCGATTATTATGCATATTCCTATGTAAATGCTCTCGAAAAGTGGCGGTAATTAGTCAGCATATAAGACAGCTGTCACGTTTTGGGATGGCGGATCTACGGGGGGGGGTGGGTGATGGTGGAGTCTGGAAGATTTAATACTCCATGTACCATTGATGGATGTTTATAATTAGCTTTTTCTGCATGAATTAATGATCGTTATGTATCCTGAAACGAAGACATTCTCAGCTCCTTTTTTTACTAGTTCTTTTGGTTCCGTTTTTAGTGGTTCTTTTCTATGTTGCCTTTTCCACTGATTCCATTGGCTCCCTTTATGGTGTGCTTTTTTCCACGGGTTTTTTGTTTGGTGCCATTTTCTACTGGTTCTTTTGGTTCTCCGTCTATGGTTCTTTTCACTCCCTTTCTTCAGATTCTCTTGTTATCATTCTACTGGTTCTTTTTGAAATTTTCTCTTTTTCCAATTATTATTTTCCTAATCTTTCTACGGATCATTTTGGTTCATTTCCAACTGGTTCTGTTCATTGCCTACTGATTCCCTTTGGTTCATTGTCTATTGAAACCAGAAAAAGTTATTTATCTCAGAGTTCCTATTGAAATCGAATCAACCGTATATTTCCTATTACACTTCCATTCCCATATACCTCGCTCCGCTTTAAAGGGTATCACATGGCAAACAAGTAACTGTAATCAGGCTTTATTAAGTCTTACAGCCGCCTTGCGGTTGCAACTGCAACTGCCACCGCGGGACACACACACTTCCTCCTCTGGGGGCAACCGCAGACGACAGACGACTGACGACCGACGACTGAGGACATCAGGTTGCCCCAAAGAGGCCGGAGGGGGCATGGAAATGAAATTGAGGACATACAGCGACATGCCATACACTCATTTGTGGATCTGCCAGGAGAGAGGTGACATCTGGAGAGAGATGAAGATGAAGGACCGTACGGACCCCTTAAAGCTTATCAAAAACATTTTGGCTTTGGCGCCAAAAAAAATGCACAGAAGACAGAAGATTTATAAAAGGCATAAAGACACAACCAGCACGAACCGATTGGGGATTGGGGATTGGGGAAACGGGACCAGACCACCTTGAACACTCGAAAAAGACTCGACTCCAAAGACAACCCAAAGACTCTGCTAATTTGTCAGAAGAAAAAAACAAAACGAGACTCGAACATCGAACATCGGTGGAGCTGCTGCTGCGGGTTGGCTTTTTGTAATTCTACGAAATCAGCTTTAAGCCATTTCGATGGAGGAGGAGGAGGAGGAGGTGGAGGCCCTAAAGGTGTCAATTCGTGAAGAATTTTAAAATGCAAGCCGATGAGTAATAATCCCCAGACAGACAGACAGACACACAATTTCTCTTATTTCCTCTTAAGGGAAGAGAGTCCGAGTCCAAGTCCATTTCTGGTGATAAATTTGAATGTCTAATTGAAAATTCTCAACAATTATGGCAGATTGATCAGCAGACACCGAAACACTTTTGGTAGCGTCGTAAAAACCACCCAAAAACTCATAAAAAATATGGGGTTTCTGCACCTTCATTTAGAAAAGTGGCTACCGGTGGCAGGATTAGGAGACACTCACACACACCACACACATGCCGTGGGGCAGGCAGGCAGGCACTTTACGACCGAACATAGGAATGGGTTATATGTAGATGCAGATGGCACCTCCATTAGCCCAGAGGGCAATGGGCATTGGGCATTGGAAATAGATATACTGGTACCCTTTTTGCCGATTTATGTAAGTGTATATTTTATGACACGACGGAGGGGAAAAACGCATAAAACATTGCCCATCCACGGGTTTACGTACCAAAAGTAATTATCTTTCGAGTATCGAACGACGTGACACGCTACGTTGATCAAATTACGAATGGGTCATGTGGGAATATTGTTTAGAGCAGCTCAGAGATCTCTCTTCTATAAGTACTGGACTGTAAATTTTCCTTGGGAAAAGTTATCCTCTTTATCCACTTGGATGGACATATATTGAAGTTCCCAGAAAATTCTGATCAGGCATTTGAAACTCTACCTTAATTTACTTTAAAGCAAAACCATCCTTACATATCCGGGTATAATTCAATGTAGAATTCAATAAATATAGGCACTGGAGAGTCCCATCAGTATTCGATATAGAAACATATCTTCAGTCCTCAATCCGCATTCTTATGAGATCTTAGCCCATAAACAATCCCATTCCTACGACTGATACCCGAACTGCTCTCCAAAAAAAAGGGTGCTCCCATCTTCGTATCTGTCCCACTTTTAGGTATATCCATCTTCATTTCTCTATTTAACACGCATTACCTCCAGCGTACCCGCCTCCTTTCGAAGAAAATTGTTATTTACAGCCTTAATCTGCGCGAAATGTATTAGAGAGCAGAACGAACCCGGTCGAATGGGCAGGGACGGGGGAAGAGCGAGCGAGAGAGGGAGAGACCATAGAGAACCTGCAAAGTGTTTGCAAACAAAAAGAGTCCCCTCCCAGGTTCAATTAGCATACCACCGCGGTGAGCCATAGAAGGCACAGAAGAAAAAGGAGGTGGAGGGGGAGGAGGTGTGTTCTACACTCTACTCGTGGGACTGGGGACTACGATTGGAGTCCAAGCTGCGATTTTTATGACAGGTTAATGACACAACCGACGACGATGTCCGCAAAACGACGACTCCAACTCCAACTCCTATGACGATGACGATGACGATGATGATGAAGTCCAGGCGGGAGTGCAATGACTAGGTTGACTACGTGGATGGTCGGTCGGGGCTACTCAGTTGCACTCGCTGACTGGCTGACTAGCTGGCTGGCCCATTAATCAGGTACCGCTCTCTATGTCCAGGCTATGACCCCAATAAACATGACAGGAGCGCTTGGACATGGAATTACAAGGAAGAAAGAAGAGCCATCGCAAGCAGCTGGAGATGGAGTTGGTGTTGGTGTTGGCTTTGGTGTTGGAGGAGTCACAACACATCCTCTCTACACTTTCCAAAAAGGGGGTGGCCGCGCGAATCAATCAATTAATGGAACATTTTCTACATGAGTTCATCGAACCCCACCTCCCCCCCTCCGAACCACGAACAGCTGCAGCAGCAGCAGCAGCCACAAAACCGTAGAGAGGGGTAGAAAAATGAAATGAATGGATGGGAAAATTATAGAATAATAGAGTGATTGACACTCCATGTTGTCGTGGGGTATGCTACGGGTGCTTCGACTGCTAGTGGTAGTTGTCACGAGGGTTATCCCATCTTTAGAGATTATTCGAGAAGAGTTTTTGAGGTATTAGCTTTCTTATTTTACTATCCATTGAAGCTTTTAGGTCTATAGAGGCGGTTAACTTTTTTTTACTTTTTCGATCATTTCATTCAGAAGAAGCTGTGACTGTTCTCCTAGTATGCTGTCTACCGTTTCTTCCCTTTCACATATAAGATCATATTAATAAGATTTGCAACAGAACATAACAGTTTTCCATTAATTTTCCTATCAATAAACTATTCTCAACCATTGTTTATAAATTTGTTCCTTAAAATAAAACGTTGGGTACCCCCATATGATCTCTTTCCCTAAAACCCTCATAAGGAGGAGGTGTTCTTTCAATGATTATCTTGCAAGACCACAGATTATTCATGGAATATACATATACATCTAGTTATTGGACTTCCAGCACCCTTAGACATATTTACACTTCCCTTTAATAAACCAATTTTTAAACAATTCTGTTGCATCATTTTAGGCGTCGTCACCGGCACAAAACATCATCTCTTATATCTAATTCAATTGGAAAATGCAAAAACTTTATACACACAAAACAAAACAAAAAACTAGAGGAAATACCCAAGGCTTTGCCCCATACCATACCCAGGCCATAGATAGAATGCTTACCCCAGGAGCTACAATGTTATGTAGATATTTTTGCTGCCAGAGGCGTCCAGTGGATAATCCTTTTAATTTAGGCACAGGCACACAGGATATTCGGGGTGCGGCAACAAAAACACTCACGCACGCACACACACACACACACGCAAGCACACAGATACACCAATACAGCAGCAGAAGGATACACTTGAAAAACTTTCGTGCCTTGGGTGGGGCGTTGTTTCTCTTCTCTTCTCGTTTTCTCGTTTAGTTTTTTTTTCACCGTTTTTTTGGGGAATTTTTATATACGGAAAAGTATTTGAAATTGCGACTCGAATGTTCCTTTCGGTTAATATTTATAGATTCAATTCACTTTATAGATTCTGTTTTCTACATTTCAATGGAAAATGCGGCAAAATATTTTCTTTTTCAAAAGATACGAATCGAAATAAGGGTGGATTTGGGTTTTTGCCGCCCGAGAGCTGGGGGATAGATGAAAACCAATCAAATTTTCAAGGGTAGTGCAGCCGGCAAAGCTTTTCGTTTTGCCATAAAACAACAACACCAAATAAGTCTCGAAGGATACACAGATAAGGGTTCCTTCGTAAGGAATATGTTTCCAGCAATTATATGTGAGGAGAGATCGAGAAAATAGAGAAACAAATGCGAGAGCTCACGAGAAAAATGTAACGCACGTCCGGACGCGACCAAGAACCGCTAGAAACTCCCGGCACCGGGCCGATGAACCATTCGTCCTGTCGTTCCGCCCGACCGAGAGCCCCGTTAGCGTTCGGGTTCATCCAGGATATTCCAATTGGAATGGCAAAACGGGATAGGACACAGGACTCTTTCTGGGGGTGAGTTTTCGCCGGCTTTCTTGGCTGGCAAACAGCTGCTTTTGTGTGTGTGTGAGTGTGTATACCAACCACAAAGGTTGCTTTGGCTTCCAGTGGAGACTGGAAGGGAGGATGTGTGGGAAGCTTGGAGACTAGAGTATGGGCGTTCCAACCAAAATACCGACATTTGTTTTGAAACGAAAGCAGCCGGCTGTGTGTGGTAGAGTAACCTTTCACCCTCCCCACCATTTCTCCCACATCCCTCCAGTTGGTACGCAGATTGGATGGCAGCCGGCGTAGGTGCCGTAATAACGACGCAATAAATGACGAAACCATGACGACGAGATGAGACGCACACTTGAACATGAATAATGAAGCCCACACGGACACGGCTCTCCTTTAATTTCTGTTCTGTTTTGTTCTGTTGTGCCTCCTGCCGCCTGCCTCCTTCAAAGACATGCCATTGTCGAGAGCCTGACAACTGGCTAACGGATATAACTTTTCCCGAAAGGAAATATGGGAGACGAACGGGAGTGGAGTGCGGCTCATCTTTTAGGGGGGGTTTGTGATCGGAAGAAGGTTTATGATAATGATTATTTTGCGATAATCGTTTACAGGTTATAGTTTACATAGATTTGGGATGTAGAACATCGATTAACGATTGTAGTTTATCGATGAATTATCAATGTGATCGATTTTAAATCGATTTGAAAATTAATCTCCGTCAGAGCACTCACCTCCACATTCTCCACATCGAAATAGCAGAGTGTCCGCTTGGTAAGCTCAAACCAACGATGTTTATAGTTGACCGGCGTGAAACGCTTCTTGTTTTGGGCCCGCTTCACCATGGAACCGCTCTTGACAACATCGTACAGCCGCTCCGACATTTTGTCCATTTTGGCCTGAAAGGATTTGCTGCTGGAGCGGAGGGAGGCTGAAGATTTGATGCTGCCATGGTTATGGGCATTCCTCTGCATCTTAGTGCTCATCATCATAACGAGAGATGATGATGATGATGATGATGCCGATGAGGGTCTGGAAAAGAACAAAATATCATGTTAATGAAAATGTTTTATTTTTGTTAAATTTTAGAAGCAGACACCAGAAAAAAATTGTTACAACACTAGGGGACAAGGCCATAAATCTGTTCAAAGGGGGCGTGGGCGTGCGAATGTTATGTGTGGTGGTGGTGCCCCAAGTGGTGGTGCCATTGACCGTGGAACATTGGGAGTTACCTCCGCCGCTGACTAATTGCCGTGGGCGTTCCGGCGTTCTGACATCAATCAGAATGGAAGAGGCCTTTCAGAAACACTACAGAGGAAATCGCTATGGAAGAGAGACAAGTCTTCGTCTACAAGTCAGGCAGTAAATCGAACGATTAAATGGACAATTAATTAGCCCCCGAGCGGACGACAATGTTCATCGCAGCGGATGACCTTGAACCGAACCAGTTGTACAAAACAGATTAAAGGATTACCCTGATCCTCTCTTCCTTCCTTGTGGAGAAACGAAGCGTGTAAGCGGACAAACAGAGAGAGGTAACAACAGCAATGCGCGCACTCTCTGGAATTATCACACTTCAACAAAAACGCCAGCAAGCACCAGGAGCGGAGTGGCCTCCAGGGAAGATCACTGATCGAAAGCAAAGCCCTTACGCTACTGCACAACAGGAGCGGAATGCACCAATAAGAGGGTTTTAGGGAGGTTCCCTCTTCTACTGTTCGCAAAAGATAACAAGAACAGGAGCGCACTGCCACTGCCTCCAAAAAGAATATCTCCAATCACCCCCTCATAAAATAGAATCCGCTACTGCGCACACAACAAAACAGAACAAGAACAGACACGTCTGCATCTGCATCCAGCGAAAGGCAACAAGACAAAAGCGAAAAATGCGCTAGCAACAACAACAATCACAAAGAGGACGCCCGCACTGTTGTTGTAGATCTGCTCTCAGCCACCTACTCCTATCCCACACCCCTGCCCCTGAACACACACACACTCATCCTCAAGCACTTTAATCAGGCAGAGCCGTCGCTGCAAAGAGAGCGCGGTCTTGAGCGCGACGCGCATTGGCATAAGTAATAAAAAAAAAGGATGGCAGAAGGCGCAAAATGTACATAAATCTTCCGGGAGGGGGAGCGAGACAGGGACAGGAGACAGGAGACAAGAGCTGAAGCTCTATAGCGGGCGTGGCCTGGCAACTCGTTCTTGTTTTTTGTGACTTTGAATTTCGCCACGCAAATGGTGGCAGGGCCGTGGGTTTTCGCTTCTTTTTGCGATTGATTTTCATACTGTTTATTATTCTAAAATATGAAATTGGCAAATGTGCAGCTGGCAAATGAATTCCACTTTGAAACGGAAACCCAATCCGATCAGAAAAATATCTTGTTAGAGAGGGCTTATCGGCAAAGAACAGAGAAAGCAAATGGATTCGGAAATTTTAAAGCGCAGCTCTTGCGACTATAAAAACAATTTGTGCTGATAAAACAAAGAACAAAAGACGAAATTTGATATTACAGAAAAGAGAGAGAGAGAGAGAGAGAGAGAGAGAGAATGTAGGAGAGGGAACTTGTGATAACTGTGCCAACAACTTACCACAAGTGCCGTTGATTGAGCAATTTGAAGCAATGACCCGATCGAAACGCGCGACGGTGGCGGCGGCCCCCGGAACAGCCGGCAAAAATCACTTTCGTTTACGCGGCGAACAAAACGCGCGAGACGACGACGACTAGTGGAAACGGCAACCGACCGGATTGTTCAGCATGCATTTGCATACTTACCGCCTGTGGGATATGGAGGCAAAAAAATTATAAACAATATCGAAGGCACAGCTGTGACACGCACACATCCATCACACACACACACACACAGACACATGCAATGAGCAACAGGCGGCGACGCAGCGGAGAATATCCTATATATGTTGCTTGATAGCGTTGCAGTCACGGATTAGCTTAATCTTTTATAAACATTTCCAGCAATCTCTTGTTTGGAATTTAAAGCAAAAATCGCTATCAAACCCGAAGGAAACGGCGCCGACGCAACCTTCAGACGCAGTGTGACCGAAAACACGAACTTAGCCCACTTAAGCGCCCTTTTTTTAAACAAAACTACAACTTGAGTTAAGCCACGGAAAATAATAATTCTTTTGGTATATCCATCCTATCCTTCATCTTTTCATTCACAAAAGGACCACAATATCTTTTACCTGAACTGTGCTAAAAGTCTTCTTCATCCGTTTCGGTGGCTTATTTAAATAGCCGCTGGTCAACAAAGGGCTAATCGATCGGAAATCATATTCCTCGATTTTGATATTCTGTCTAATGTTACTAGCTAACTAGGACCCTCAGCTGTGAACACATAGTTTTATCCGATTAATAAATCAATTTCGCTTCAAGACTGGCTAGCTTGAACTACTCCCTTTTAGTGGATTCTTTATAAAATTGGGATTAAAAAAAAGGTAAGAAAAAATAATTTTTACATGGCAACTACACGGTAACTACGCATGTAGATTCTGTTGATTTTTGCAGCAAGCGATCGATATACGATATAAATAGTTTACTAAAAATACCGAAACTTACTAAAATACTGCACAACGATAACAGATCTTGAAATGAAGGCGCCAACTCAACTGAGGTTGAAGATTTCTTATTTTCACAAAAATACTGTGTGCTTACATATTTATTATACCTTTTTTACGAGGCCTACAAAAATAGATATACGAGCTTTCATTAAGCAGGAAATAGCAGAAATTTCGATTCAAAATGCGTGTGGGAGAATGGATTTCAGTTTTCCTTCTTCTCGATGGCAGCAATGCGCCAGGCGCCCACCGTATACCGCAGCCATATCATACCCAGATCGCTACCCATCTGCAGCCACGACCAGAATGGCGTCAGTTTCGAACCATCAATCTCTGTCCAGCGCACAGCCACCTCGGACATGGGCAGTTTCAGGCGCTCGGCGAGATACAGCAGCTCCACATCGAAGGCCCAGCGTTGGACATGGAGGCTGGTGAATAGTTTTCGGGCCGTGGATCGTGTAAATAGCTTAAAGCCGCACTGGGTGTCGCGTACAGAGCGCACGGCAAAGAGCCAGACGAGTGTGTGGAAACCATGCATCAGGATGGTGCTGGAAGCAGAGGATTTTTCATTAAGAATAAGATTCATTTTCAAATTGTTTTCCTGCTTACCGGAAAAAACTGCGACTGGCAATAGCATCATCCTCTAGATGAGCCCTAGAACCAATGGCTATGCCATCGTGTCGCCAATCTGACGCCAGGCTGGACAAAGATTCCTCCAGCTTGTCGTAGTCTGCGAATTTGGTAGCACCATCCGCATCGGCAAAGAGCAACTGCCGCCCTCGGGCACTTAGAACGCCCATACGGACGGCTCCACCCTTGCCACGATTCTCCACGAGCTCCATGACACGAACTTTGTCGGCTCCGTGCTTCTTGGCATAGCGCAGGGCCACAGAAACAGTGGCATCGGCACTACCATCACTGACGACAATCACCTCGTAATTGAAACTGGATTTACCTTTTGATTTCTCCTCGAGGAAGGCCAGGCACTCATCCAACATGGAAGGCACTACAAATGTACGATAAATCATGTGATGATTACTCATGCTGAGGAGCTCCCATACGCGGTCATTCATCATGAAAGGCAATAAACAACATACAACGCTTCTCCTCATTGTAGGCCGGCACAATCACGCTCAGCTCCAATGTTGGGGCATCCTCAATGCTGGGAAAGGCCACCGTTTGTATGCTCTGTGGATCCAAAAAGCACTTCTCATCCGAGTGTCTCACTATATTCGGATAGGGTTTTGTTTTATACAGCACCACAGCCACAATCTGTACAAATCAAAGAAATATCAAGACTTTCCACCTGGGTGTGTGTGTGTGTTCGGTGGCATACCACAAAGCCCGTCGCGACTGCTGTCGCAAGCAGATAAAATAATAACTGGAGCAGACAGGGACACATTGTGGTTTGATTGGGGCTACCTGTTAGCAGACAACATTACTTCTCCAGTTTGTGCGAGATAAAAAACGCGCAAGCCACGTATTTTTTCTTGGAATTTTGTTGCCGAATTTTGCAGCTGATAAAACAGCTTAGAGATGAGCCAATGACTGATAAAAACTATCGTTCAAAATGTTGGTTTATGTTGATTATGTTTACTATTAGAAGGTTTCTTTTTACTGTTAAAAAATTAACTACCAAGCAACAGGTTATTTTTTAAATTCATATCTATTTGATTTGCTATTGTATGCTTCATATGCAATGCAATTCACACCTATCGCGAACACTGCACATCTATAAGTGGGGCTGAACCTTAACAATATATACCAGAAAAATACTGAAGTGCCATGGAAATTCGCTGGCAGACTGTAAACCGTTTTTGGAGTTCAAATCTTTCACAACATTAATCATTTAAATAATAATATACAAAGTTATATGATATGGTTCCTAAGAGAGGCACCCACTCAACAGGTCTTTTAGTTTCCACCCACGCAACACACAAAATGCGCCTGCGCTCTCTTTTGAAGAGCACGAGAGAAGGTGAGGTGCCTCTGCCTCTCCCGGCCAGATACACACCATGGGAATTTTTCATCGCAACTAGAGGCCACCAATTTTGTTTATGGTCAATTAAAATGTCAATGTGAATCGGTGACACCCCCTAAAATGCAGTTATTACTCCTAATCGTTGCTGCATTGGCCTGCCTTTGCCTCTGCAATGGAGCAGCCGGCGGCAATTTGCAGGCAAATGTGGGTGAACTTTTTACGTACAAAATTGAACCGCATTTGTTCAATTGGACGCACCAGGTAATCAGCGAACAGTTCAGCTATCGCCCCACAATGCGTAACTATCCGGATCTGCCCACCTGGATGAGGTACGAGTACAGCCACGAGTATCATGCGGGTTTTCTCTACGGCACTCCGCCGGAAACGGAGGCGGGCAAGGCACTCAGCATCGAGGTGATTGCCTTGAATCGTCAGAATTTTGAGACACGCATCACGGACTTGGCCATGTCTGTGTGCCAGAAGTTTCCCACACCGAATGTCGTGCAAATGAAGATCGATAATCTCAATTGGGTGCATCTCATGGACCCGGGGCGAGTGGAAAACTTGCGTAACATCTTCCGCAAGGATCTGTGGCCTAGCAGCAAGGAGGATCTCAGTGTTGTGTTCATGGAATCGGCCGTCAACATGGGCGGGCGCCTGCCGCTGCGTCCACAGCAGCGTGAGGGGTGAGCCGCTGAAAAATATATGTATCTATCCAAGAAATAATATCGAAAGCCTTCTTTCCAGAGTCATTGTCCATGTGGGCAGCGTGGCTCAGTTCTCGCCGCGCCTGAAGGAGCTCCAAGAGGAAGTGCGTCCGCTGTATAAGCTGCCGTCGTGCACATACAAGCGCACTTCGGTGCAGAAGATCTTTGAGAACGTGGGCTTCAAGCTGGATTGGTGCGCCTTTAAGATGGTCGGCTTGGAGTCGCCCACGGAGATACTCTACCACAGCGGCAAGCAGCAGAACGAGCAGCAGCCAAGTGGTGACGAGCAGTTGCACAACGATCGCTGGATGGGCATCACGCGTGAGGATGTGCCCCGTCGAAACTACATCGATGAGTTTGCCTTTGCCTTTGCCATACCAGGCATGATATTTGCCATCCTAATAGGCATGCTCTCGGCGGTTCTATGCTTTCAGCACCAAAAATTGTGAGTCTGAACGGATGAGCCAAAAATTGATGTGATTTTTATTATTTTTGTTTCCCTTTTTGGTCTTTAGTTCCGATCCGCACTCTGAGTTTTTCTTTGCAAACATTTTTCACATCTGCGAAGAGTCTTGTGCGCAAGCGCCAAGCGATTCTGAGACGGATCATGAATCCGAAAGGTGATATTCGAATTTATGTGTTTTCTTTTTAATATCTAGGACCATTTTAAGCCAATAATTTAACCACTCTTTTGACTTACTTTCAGCTCGGTTTTCTTTGAATCTCCCATATCCTCCACGGTGCAGATGGTCAAGTGTGCGGATCAGCCTTTAACTACCTTGAAAAGCCTTAAAGACCCCAATTTTCTTTTGGACAATACCAGCATACGTTCTCAGAGGTACACCAACAATTATTTGTATAACTCTCTTATTCATAATTGTATTTATTACAGTCCCAGCAACAGCTTTTATCAGCTAGACTGTGGCGCCGCCTCTAGCATTTATCCTCGTCCTAAGCCGCCGCCTTACACTGGCGGCACTTTGGGGCGCAATGGCGTGGACATATGACAAATGTCGCCGAGAGTGCTCTATTGTTAACAAAAAGAAAAGCGCTTTATTACAAGATACTGATCCACAATACAACAAAAGCAATATTGCAGGTTAATCAATCGCTTAACGTACATATACCTACCGGAAACACACAAATCAACCATATCGTATTAATCAATTTATATACATTTGTAGTAGCATAGCATATACACATATAACCGAAAATAGTTTTGCAGTTTTGAATAGTGGCAATAAATAAATAATTGATTTTTAAAAAGCGCGGTCCTACCTGTTATCGATTGCTGGTTAAGCAGTATGTAATTGCCATTCACAGGGAACAGCTTTCACCGCCAGTTTTCTGTTTTCTAGAGTGCTGATAATGAAACCTGAGAGAAAGTTTCTGGCATTTGAATATAGTTTTTACATAAGAACAATCTGAAACTTCGTAATGGTGCTCGCCATAATCAGCTCCCTCGAGGAGCTCATCGATCAGTACAACGTAAACCTCACACAACTGGTATTCTGCATCTTCATCACAACCATCGTGTTCTTTGGGAGTTTGATGACCCTTGTGGAGTCACATTTGCCGAATAGTATACGCCAGTCGTTTCGTTATGGCAAGCACAGGCACAAGGGTGAAGCCGATGCGCTGGTCAGTTATTTGGAGGTTCCCAAAGGCTGGTTCAAGCATTTCTACATCTTTGCCTTTGGTTGGTCCCTGCTGGCGCTGTATTTGATAGTCAGCTCCATTGCCAGCCAATCTGCGGCGCCGGAATATGCTCTCCGCTTTCTGGATCTGGTGTGCGGTGGTGCCACCAATCGGAAGGTACAAGTGGACTCTACGACGGCTCTGCTGGGTACAGTTCTGCTCACATTGCAGTGCATTCGCCGCTTCTTCGAGACAAATTTTGTGCAAATCTTCTCGAAGCACAGCAAAATGAACCTGTCGCACTATGCCGTTGGCTATGTACACTACTTTGGGGCCATTGTCTCGCTGCTGTCCAACACGGCCGGGTTTGTGCGCGGATCGCAGCCCACGGAGTTTACGCCCAAGAACTTGTCCCAAATACAAATCATCTACCTTTTGGTGTTTATGTTCGCCTGGCATCAGCAGTACTCGAGTAATATGATATTGGTAAACCTACGGAAAGATGCCAAAACGGGTGCCGTGAAGACAGAACAGCATTTGCTGCCCAAGGGCGGGTGGTTCAATCTGTTATCCTCCCCACACATGTTCTTTGAGGTGGTCATGTACTTCTGTCTGGCGGATCTGTTCACGCCAGTGCGCACCTGGAAGCTGGTGTTCCTTTGGGTGGCCAGCAATCAAACGATCAACGCTCTGCTCACCCATCAATGGTACAAGGAGACTTTTAAGGATTACCCCAAGCGGCGGCGTGCCATTCTTCCGTATCTGCTGTGATCAAATCCGTTTATTGTACAAATAATTTAGTAGTGGAATTTATTAAAGTCGTTTTTTACACACACGCACAAAATCGGTGCTTCGTTTACTCAGATTTTTAACTACAAAACTATGTAATGTACGGGCGGGGAAACAGGGACATTGCGCAGTCGATTCTATTTGAACAAGAAACTGAAAGAAAAAAATGGAGAAATTAATGTTTTAGTCAGTGGAAATCGTTCTGGGAGGAACACTTACCTATAGGGATAACCTTGCGCCTTGGAGCGGAACACAGACAGTAAAAAGGAGAAGAATACTGTCACAAGAACTAAACCAACCATGGCCATTATTCTGTTTTTATTATGACCCTTTGACGTACCCGATTCGATGAGCAATATCATACCCAAGACAATCATGGCATCTGCGAATTCAAAAACAATACATTAAAATACATATAATACATAAAAATATATATATATAAATCTTACTCAGAAACATGACAATGTATGTCTCCACCACCAGTTGTCCCTGCGATGAGCCGTGTATGTAGGCGACGCCACCATTCTGTGACTTGTGCACCAATGGGGGGCCACGAATGTGATTCCACATTTGACCGGAAATCATGGCAAAGCAAAAGAACACAGCAATGGCGCCCCACAGGTTCTTGTTGTACAGAAATTCCAGATTATTACGGCGTATGTACAAAAAGCTGCCCACCAGTGCCACCAGCGTGATCATTGCCACAGTTCCCGAATAGTTGGGTGGACGGAAAATTCGTATGGTCACATCCACACGTTCGGCCACAAATTTGGCTATCGAATCGGCGGCAAATCCCACACGGTGTATGTCCATGGTGTCGGCACCCTTGGGCTTTCCTTTGGCAGGGAAATGCATGAACACAGGGGCAGTGTTCAGGCGCAGCAATTGGAACACCTCGGAGCCCTCATCAAAGTCTACCATGGCAAAGAATAGTTTGTTGGAATAGACCGAGGAGAAGCGGTAGGAGTTGGCGACAATTGCAAACTCGTCGTGGGCATGACGACATATCTGGCATTGACGTGACGGCGCCAGCGCCGTAAGCATCACAATCATTGAATAGTTTCGTGGAGAATTTTTCACATATTCCCGGAATTTGGGTCCATTGAAACGCAGCAGAGGCTTCTTAGCATTCATTTCCACAAGGTTTTGTACTTTTTCCGATAAAGAGAGGCCCGTCTGCAAGTATAAAGAACGCCCATACTGTTTATCTCTTTGGATTAGTGCTTGCCGGCACGGCACGGCACCCCCAACTCCGGACTAGATTCTTTGGGACTCAGAACCCAGGCCGAAAGTGACGTGGCCACAAACAAACCTTTGGTTTTGCCTGTGCGGCTGCATAGATCAGGCAGACGGCGAGCACGACTAGTGCGCCCAGCAGCGTGTTGCGCACCAGCCTCATTATGCCAGTAAATTACGTTAACAATTTGCACTATTTATAAGCAAAATCACAGTAAAAACGTTTTAATAAAAAATATTTTTTCCGGCGACGCATGCAGCTGATTGTGAATGGCCACTGTTCTGCGGCGCTGCCAACCTGCTTGGATATGAGGACATTCGCTGTGACCGTCAAATTTATCAATCGATTGTCGACAAAGCGACGGCAAATTTTTGTTGTCTCTTATTTTAAGTTAAAAGTTTTTGTCTATATTAACTATATATTAAGCTATTTACTCGTATTCATAATCATGAGCGATGTCCTGAAGAGCTCCCAAGAGCGCTCCCGCAAACGACGGCTACTTCTGGCCCAAACTGTAAGCTAAAATTAACTTGAAAAAAATGCACTATAAATTACATTTTTTATGTACATACATATGTGCCCGCCCCGACCCCTACAGCTTGGTTTGTCCAGTGTGGATGAGTTGAAGAAGGTCCTGGGCAATTCAGAGGACACCAACAGCAGCCGTCAGCTCAGCGCCGGCGGTCAACGTGATGAGGAGGATGGAGGCGCTTCCTCATCAAAAAATGCCCCCAGCGAAACTATTTATAGGGACTCATCCACATTTCTAAAGGGCACACAATCCTCCAATCCGCACAATGACTACTGCCAGCATTTTGTGGACACGGGCCAAAGGCCGCAGAACTTTATACGCGACGTTGGGCTGAAAGATCGCTTCGAGGAATACCCGAAACTGAGGGAATTGATTAAACTAAAGGACAAGCTCATCCAGGATACGGCCTCGGCTCCGATGTACTTGAAGGCGGACCTAAAGACACTGGATGTAAAGTCATTGGGTGCCAAATTTGATGTGATCCTTATTGAGCCGCCGCTAGAAGAATATGCACGGGCAGCGCCTGCTGTGGCCACTGTTGGTGGTGCACCGCGTGTCTTCTGGAATTGGGATGAAATACTCAGTAAGTGAAAAGAGTGTAGAAACCATAAGTGGTCTTTGGTAAATGTTTTCCTCTTGCAGATTTGGATGTGGGTGAAATCGCCGCTCATCGTTCGTTTGTCTTTCTCTGGTGTGGCTCTTCCGAAGGCCTGGACATGGGGCGTAATTGCCTGAAGAAATGGGGCTTTCGCCGGTGCGAGGACATCTGCTGGATACGCACAAACATCAGCAAGCCCGGACATTCCAAGCAACTGGAGCCGAAGGCCGTCTTTCAACGCACCAAGGAACACTGCCTGATGGGCATCAAGGGCACTGTACGACGCTCCACCGATGGGGATTTTATCCATGCCAATGTCGACATAGATCTGATTATATCCGAGGAAGAGGAATTTGGCAGTTTCGAGAAGCCCATCGAGATCTTTCACATCATCGAGCACTTTTGTCTGGGCCGCAGGCGTTTGCATGTGTTTGGTAGGGATTCGAGCATCAGGCCGGGCTGGCTTACGGTGGGACCGGAACTAACAAACTCCAATTTCAATGCGGAAACGTATCAAACTTACTTTGCCGAGGCCCCAGCCACCGGTTGCACCAGTCGCATTGAGCTCTTGCGGCCCAAGAGTCCGCCGCCGAATAGCAAGGTGTTGCGTGGTCGTGGACGCGGTTTTCCACGTGGCCGTGGCAGACCAAGATAGTAGCAAAGACAGTAGGAGTCGCTAAATTACTCAAATTGCATGTATTTCTAGTTTTTAAGATCTAAAATTAAAGACTAATGCTGCTGCAGACTGTGGTGGTTGTTCAGATGCCTCATATAAACGTCTAATTCGTCTTCGCTGGAGGATGCTCCGTCTGGCTTGTCCACTGGCTGCTCCACCTCTTCATCGCTGGGCTCGAAATACGCATCTTCCTCGTCTCGTTCGATTAGTTTTAGATCATCTAACGTAGAATCATCGTCCACTGCTGTGTAATCAAAGTCTTTATCCTCGCCGCTGAGAAAGCGTTCTTTCATCATGCTTAAGAACTCGTTGCGCAGCAGTTCACGCTCCCCAGGATTGTAGTATTCCGGAGTGGAGATTTTGGTTACTTTTAGTGTAGTTGGAGGCACCACGTTTTGACTGGTGGAGCAGGCAATAGGGGCATCTTCTTCGAATTCACCCCATTGACGGCGGCAAGCGGCAGGCACTTGAAAATCCTCACACACAACTGGCGGGAGCTCCTCTTCCTCCTCCTCTTCTGGGGATGCATGAACCTCGGATATCTGTGGCTCAGCTCGAGCCTCAGATGTCCTGCGACTGCTGGAACAAGCCACCACAGGTTCTTCATCTTCCTGCCGCTCCTGTGGCTTTTGTTCCTCCTCTTCCATGGCTGTCTGCAGCTGTGTTCCCTCCAGCAATTCATCGCGTTGCTTCTTCTCCAGCGTGTGCATTAGTATGCCCGAGAAGCTGGTGTTCCTCACATCATAGCTGTCCCTCGCCTTCTTTTCTTGCTCCGTGAGGTATTGGCCCACCAATTCCTGATAGAGATCCGGTGCCCGCTGCATCATCTCGTGCTCGCTGAAGTATTCCCCTTTCTGTAAGAGCTGTTGCAAGGCCTGATAGCGTCGATTCTTTACACAGACGGTGCGAGTGTTCAGCTTTCGTTTGAAGTCCTCCAGGAGCAGGCACATCTCCTCAAGGTTTTCCTCCGCTTTAATGGGCTCCCGAATGGCCAGGGACTGGAAACTGCTCAATTGGCTGGCATTCAGGAAGCTGCCAAAGCGTATGAGAAAGTTCTCGCGGTTCTTCTCGAATGATTCTTGGGCGATTTGCTGCTTTTCGACGAAGGGCAGTTCCGGATCATCGATTTGCTGCGACTTGAAGATGATCTTGTCATTTTCAGCCAGTGATTTGAATATGTCCATGAGTTGGCTGGGCAAGGAGGCTATCTGGGCGCCAGTGCCATTGCCCTGAGCCCCAGAATCGTCCACTCCATCGCCTGTGGTCATATTTATTGCACAAATAATTGTAAACAAATGCTGCTTCTTTCTACTGCCAATTGCCATTCACAGGGATATTCCAATTCCGCCTCAAGTTGGCAGCACGCCAATAAAAATATAGCGGCCTGTATTTTTACGATGGTTCCTTCCCCCTAGTTGCTTTTATCAGCTCACCCCGCGCTTTGTTTAACAACGATTAGTGGTGCAAATATGCAATACGGTGATGACTAATTATCAGAACGGCGCCAAAGCGTACAACTAAGCGGAAACCACCGTCCGTTCAATCAGAATGTTGGATATTGATTGGAAGAGTTTCTCATGGAATTGGACAGAATTCTGTCCAACGGGTCTGAAACCGTTTGCTAACGATACAAACGATCTGCTGCCCTGCTTCCAGAAGATATTGCTCCAGCTGCCCATCTATTATATATTTGCGGCCATATCCGCCTACAATTTCGGCAATCAGACGCGACAAGTCGTACGGAATAAGACGCAACTCCGGCTATTGTCATGCCGCACAATACTCAGCATTGTGCTGGCACTGCTACCCGTAGCCAAGATATTTGTATTCCATCGCGAGGGCATTCCACTCTATGCGGTCGACACTCTGGTGGTTGCCACCGAATGCATTATGTGGGTGGTACACAGCGGTAAGAGGGAGGAGGAGCAGCTGCTATTTGTGATCGTTTTGACCGCAGCATTTCTTTTTTTGCATCTGTAGGTTTCCTGCTGACGGCTCGACACTCTGGCGACATTAGTCATCGCGGCACTCTCCTCACCAATGTTTTCTGGCTGACGATTGTTGTTTTGGATGGCGTCTGGCTGCGCACCAGTCGGCATTTCGACTGGTGGCCCTGGAGCCTGGCCACTCTACTATGTGATCTTCTCTATGGGGCCACGCTGCTGCCCACGGGCTCAGCAGTGTACTCCAGTCAGCCACGTGGCGGTGCGAGCAGAGAGGATGAAGCCTTGCTCTCCAATCGCTATACTTACTTTCATTTCGACATGAATGAAGCTCACTTGGGGCATGCCCAGGATGAGGCCAACTGGGCGTCGCGTTTCCTCTTCCATTGGGTGCATCCTCTGATTGCCAAAGGAGTGGCCGGAAAGCTGCGAAAGATTGAGGATCTCTTTGATCTCCCGGATGCCTTGAATATCACGCGATTGAGCGAGCGCCTGCACCTGGCACTCTCGCAGTCCCAGAGCCTCTGGCGTGCCCTGCACAAGTGCTTTGGTTTGGAGTTTTACCTCATTGGACTCCTGCGACTTGTGGCCGATTTGAGTGGCTTTGCGGGTCCCCTGCTGCTGGGCGGACTCCTTCGGCAGGGCCAGGACACGGACTCGAATTCGTCGCAGGCCTACTACTATGCTCTGGGGCTGTTTGGCAGCACTCTGCTGTCCGCCTTGTGCTCCACACACTTTGATTGGCGTATGGCCATGGTGTCGATGAAGATGCGGGTGGGCGTGGTCAACAGTATCTACCGGAAGGCGCTGGAGGCCCGTGGCATCAAGGGAAGCAAGCCGGATATGCTGAATCTAATGTCCACGGACACAGATCGCATTGTAAACTCTTGCATTAGCTTTCACTTCTTCTGGAGCATACCCTTCAAGCTGTTTACGACACTGTATCTACTGTATCTGCAGCTGGGCGCCGCCTTCCTGGCGGGTGTGCTCTTTGCCGCCATGCTGATACCTATTAATCGCTGGCTGGCCAAACGGATTGGCATCTATTCGAGTGGCCTGATGACGGCCAAGGATGCCAGGCTGTCGGCCACCACAGAGACCATGCAAGGAGCAAAACAGATCAAAATCAATGCCTGGGAGGATATATTTATCACGAAGATACGTGGGCTAAGGCAGGAGGAACTGAGATTTCTATCGAAGCGGAAGTATCTGGATGCCATGTGCGTGTATTTCTGGGCTACGACACCGGTGTTGATGTGCCTGCTCACCTTCGGTGTGTCTGTCCTGATGGGCAATAAACTGGTGGCCTCGACGACCTACACGAGTGTGGCGCTGCTTTATATGCTCATTGGACCACTAAATGCCTTTCCCTGGGTCCTCAATGGTCTCATCGAGGCTTGGGTATCAATCCGACGCGTGCAACAGCTGATGGACGTACCCAATTTGGATTATTCCAGCTACTACAATCCCATAATGCGTGGAAGCGGCGGGGAGAACACTTCTCTAAATGCACCCAAGACCAGTGTGCTGCAGATGAAGGGCGCCACGTTCACCCACGACAGCCAGGAGGGAGAAGCACCCACTGTTGCCATACCCTTTCGCCTTAAGGACATTAATGTGGACTTCAAAGCGGGACAGCTCATTTGCATCGAGGGACCTATTGGTGGGGGCAAGAGCACCTTCCTCTCGGCCATTGTGGCCGGTCTCCAATGCACCGATGGCGAGGTCTGTGTCCAGGAGCTAACCACTGGCTTTGGCTATGTACCACAGTCGCCTTGGCTGCAGCGTGGCACCATACGCGACAACATCGTGTGGGGCGCCCATTTCGACGAGCAATGGTACAAGAGTGTGCTCTACGCCTGCGCCCTGGAGGAGGATCTGCAGATCTTGGGCGGGGATCTTGTTGGCGTGGGCGAGAATGGTAGAACTTTGTCCGGAGGCCAACGTGCCCGAGTTGCTTTGGCCAGAGCCGTTTATCAGGATAAGAAAAGTGAGAGGGCTTAGAGCCAGGCTCTGGTTCTCTTCTGTTTTTGTTTGCTAATCCTTTTTTGATTTCAGTTTATCTGCTGGATGATGTACTCTCCTCGCTGGATGCCCATGTGGCCAGGCACATTATCAAGCATTGTATACTCCGTTTGCTGAAGCACAAGACCCGGATTGTGGTCACGCGTAGTGTGCCCCTGTTCTTCCATGCCAATCAGATACTGCAGGTGAAGGATGGCCAGCTGGGACCCAGTGAATACATGACACAAAGCATTGATCTCAGCGAAGAGGATGTGGACGAAGACGATGCGGATCAGCCAGTGCGTCGCCGTTCCGTGGAGATATCCAATCAGGATGACAATCGGAGCGTAGACAGTCTGCTGATCGAGGAATCCCGGGAATTTGGGCATCTATCGAGCAATGTTTTTGCCTGCTATTGGCGTGCCGTCACCTCACCCTTGGCCTTCGCCGTTCTGTTTTTTGTGCTGCTCATGCAGATGACCAGGAATCTGAGTGATGCCTGGCTGGCGCATTGGGTCACAGAGACCACACTGGATCCCCATTCGAATGACACATCGCTGGAGCATCTGTTGGGTAACGACTCGGCATCGGGTCATACCACTGGCTTCTATCTGGGCATCTTCACGGCCATTGCGGTGACCAATTCTTTGGCCACGCTGGCCAGGGCCTTCATCTTTGCCTATGCTGGCATCAAGGCGGCTATTTTCATGCACGAACAGCTCCTCAAGAAAGTCATGTTTGTGAGTATCTGCTCGAGAGGGAGCACTATTGCGTATTCTAATTGTTATTCTCCCTTAGGCCAAGTTCAACTTTTTCGACATTACCTCCGTGGGACGCATCCTGAATCGTTTCTCCTCCGATACGAACACTGTGGACGATTCGCTCCCTTTTATACTCAACATTCTGTTGGCACAATTGGCCGGACTGGTGGGTGCCCTCTGTGTCTGTCTGTACGCCATGCCCTGGCTGGGTCTGGTCATCATTCCGATGGTACCAATCTACCTCAATCTGCAGCAACGCTATCGCCATGCCTCGCGGGATATTAAGCGTTTGTCGAGCAATGCCATGTCCCCGCTTTACACACACTTTACGGAGACGCTGCAGGGTTTGACAACGATCAGGAGCATGAGGGCAAGTCCTCGCTTTCAGAGGGACTTCCAGGTGAAGCTGGAGGAGAGTATCAAGGCGCAATTGACGCAGTCAGCGGCTCAACAGTGGCTGGCCCTGCGTATGCAGTTGCTCGGCACGCTACTGGTGGGTGGTGCGGGTCTCCTAGCCGCCATTACAGCCTCGCATGCAACGAATCCCGGTCTGGTTGGGCTGTGTATCTCCTATGCTCTCTCGATTACGGGACAGCTGGGGGATCTGCTGCATGCAGTGGCCGAAACGGAGCAGGAACTGGTTGCCGTCGAACGTGTGGATCAGTATCTGCAGTTGGAGGGCGAACAGAATGCCTTGGGCAGTGCAGATCCTCCATTTGGCTGGCCCACACAGGGCGTCCTCCGCTTTCAGGAGGTTCAATTGAGCTACAGGGAGCATCTGATACCGGCCCTGCGTGGCATCAGCTTCGATACGGAGGCGTTCGAGCGCATTGGCATTGTGGGGCGCACTGGTGCGGGCAAGACGTCTGTTCTGGCTGCCCTGCTGCGTGTGGCACCGCTCTCCCAGGGAGAGATACGACTGGATCAGGTGAATCTAAAGACTTTGCCGTTGAGTGTACTTCGGGAGAGAATAGGAGTCATCACCCAAGAGCCTTTCCTCTTCGAAGGTGCGTCCAAAATATTGGCAACATTTTATAATTTCTAATGAATCTTTTTCTTGTTTCCAGGAACTGTGAGGGAAAATCTGGACCCCCGTCATGGCTTCTATGACTCGGAGATCTGGCATGCCGTCAAAAACTCGGCGGCGGCTACGCTGTTGGTGCAACAGCTGGGAGGCCTGGATGGTCGCGTAGAGCAGTGCGGCAATAATTTATCTGCTGGACAGCGGCAGCTTCTATGTCTCGCTCGAGCATTGCTGAAGAACGCCAAAGTTGTGTGCATCGATGAGGGCACCTCCAATTTGGACGATGAATCCGATCTGTGCATGCAGCAGGCGCTACGCAATGCCTTCAAGAGCTGCACTTTGCTGTTTATAGCCCATCGGTTGCGTGGCCTGCAGGCCATGGATCGCATTATTGTCCTAGACGATGGTAGGATCTGTGAGGAGGGCAAACCGCAGGAGTTGGCCCATAATACAGCGACCATATTCCATGGCATGTTAGTGGCCCAGGACATCAGTCTCGAGGATTTTACTAGGCTGGATTAGGACACACGAAAAACGATTGTGAGGATACTAGCTAATGTTAGGTATCCTTGTAAATATGTCGATACTACTTGTACAATTCTCGATTGTATTATTTTTTTAGTTAATATTTAATTTGTTTTAAACGATTCACCATGAATCACCATAATCCAACGAGTTCCGATTGCAAATATAACAATATTTTGTTTTTAGTTTTATTTCTAAATTTATTTAAGCCAAATATCAATTTAACAATTTTAATTATATTTAAATTATATTTGTAGTCAAAAAAGCCAAAAAAAGGTAAAAATTGTAAGCGAGTTCCCCTTAAAAAACAATCCTATTTTGCTTTGTCTTATTTCTGCATTTATTTAATCAAAAAATGAATTTGATTTTTGTATGGGACTTTCCCTATGAATCCTTTATCCAAACCATTTGGCAATACAAATAATAATTGTATGCATTTACTTTGTTTCTTGTTTTATTTCTAAATTTTATTTAAGCCAAATATTAATTTAACAATTTTAATTTATATTAAAGAAGCCAAAAAACAAAAAACCTACAGATTATATAGTTGGTGTTATACAAAAAATGTTATTGCGCTTTAATTTTAGTTTCAGTTTGTGTTGTAAGTGTTTAAAGTTGTTTTTTTTTAAAGTTTGTTACAAGACCGGTCGGTAAATCAAAGAAAAGCGCGGTGGATCGCGTACAGTCACGCCCTCGTGACGCGACATGGTGATCCTTATATTGATCCAGGAATAGCGAGTCTCTGTGTTAGTTTTTTCAGCTTATGACTGATTCGTTTCAATGGCTCTCTTTTGGACTGTTTGGCCCAACAATTTAAAAGAATTTTTCGAACCTTTAAATTGAAATTAATTCTGAAAGAAATATTTAAAGAGGGTCTGCACGAATGGTTGCGCGAGAGCAGAATTCACGCGATCCACCTCGATATTCTTTGGTTTAACGGTCTTTGGACGCGTGTCTTAGTATAATTAAAATATATATTTTTCAATACATTTCATAATTTTACCCTTAGTGTAAACGCGTGTTTTAATTGAAAAACTATAACGTTGACAAGCAATATAAAAGAGTGAAAATTTTCAGTATACATTTGGGCATGCTTTAAAGAAATTTTGTTGCTTTTAAATTTTGAATTAATTAACTTAAATAACTGTGCAATTTTAATTTACTTTTTTCAAATAAAAAACCACAAACCACACAAACTAAATTAAAATAAAATAATATAAACTAAGCTTAACTAAAATTCCTAACTTTCAACGGCGCTTTGGTTTTTCCCCGCTCCCACTTACAATATCACGTAGTTGAAGACCTTCTCGCCTGGTATGCCAATAATATGATCATGTTCATGCGGCTGATGCGGTGGCTTGGACAACATTTCGAACACAGATGACTCGTACGAGTCGACATAGTTGCTAAGCCCTTTGTTGATATATACCTATTTAAATACGAAATATATTAGCAAAATATATTGGCAGAAAGTGCGAGAATTGTTAGAGATAGTATCGACTGAAATGTTAAAAATTAAAAGTGAAGATTCTGGAGCTGAAAAGTCTGGGGTCTGGTCTGGTTAAGTGTGTTATATGAGAATTAGTGCCCAAATGCGACCAGTGATTAGTACATTAGTCCATATATAAGGGCCAAAAACTCATACTGATACCTTGGGATACCGCGTAACATATTGTTTTGTTTCTCTTCCTGGAGCAGCAGAAAATCAGAAATAACACTCAAATGGAAATACTACAAATACGATTTGAATTGGATTGTAGTGCAAGTGTTACAGTATTCTTCTGGGTATAGTAGGAGCTTACTAGTACCTTCAGATAACAACGGGCCACAAATACAATACGTCGTAGATCATGCACAGCCTGATAGGTATGATGATACACTCCGCTCTCGCAATTGAGTATAATCTCTCTTAGATCAATGAAATCACCGTGACACTGTCGAAAAAAATGTGGATACTACAAAAGAATAACAATATTTGAATTTAATATTAAACGGAACGCTATTTTTGTTTTTATGACGCCAAATACTCACATAGTTTAGAATAAACTGCTTTTGAAAGAAATGCGCCACGTTCTTAAGTTCCAGGACGCGCTCCTTTAGCTCGATTAGATCACGTGTGACCTCGGTGTTGATGGGACTGTAGAGATTCATAAAGTGCTTAATATTTAGCATACTGTCGGTCGCCACATAGGGTCCCAGGCGCAGCATTGAGGCATATGGTTCAAGATCCAGCATCAGCTGATTATGGACTTTGGTGTTCTTATCGAAATACTGTGGTTCCAATTCTTTCACCGCTACTTCATCTACTTTATCGTGACTTTTCTTTATAGTCTCCGGATTAGTCATTGGCCCTGCTTCCGGAGAAGGATAAAGTTCCTGATTAGCATTTTCCTCCCACGGTGTGTCTGCAACATCATTTCCCATCGCACAGGTCTCTAGTTCAGGTGTCGATGGTAGACTCGAAGGACTAGGACCATAGCAGGGCACATAAGGATCGATTTCCAGCAGGGGATTGGGCTTGGCGTTTTCTGTATCATCCGCATTTTTTAGGTTGGCCGGTGCAGCATCCTTCACAGCCGAACGAAGATCTGGCATTGGCTTTGAGGGCAGATTAGCATTGTCAGTCATCCTATAATAAATGGGCAAAGCATTGCCCATAGCAATGAAATGAGGAGCGTTTTCAGGAATGGTCCTTTGCTTGCGCATAGTTTCAGCCGAATCCTGCATGGCTTTGGGCTTGGCCACGGCCACCGTTATATTGGACTTTCCCTGCAGATGTGGCATTGGCGTAAATCCTGGTGGCATGCGCATCAAAAATGCTGACGTGGTTGGTTTTGTTTCCGTCTTTTGTTCCTTCTGCGGCGGCTGATAGGTGCCAGCCTTCAAATAAGTTCCATTCGCATCGACATGGCACTGCGTATCCTCAGAGTTTTCGACCATCGTGTACATATCAATGAGATTCTGATAGCTCTTAGGTTTGTTAATCGGAGCAGCTGCCTCGGCTCCTGCCTCAGCCCCCTGCTCAACAGTGGGGGGTTTATCCAGGCGAGGTGTACAGTTGGCACTGCCATAGTGGGACGGTGAATCCCCGCTCTGAAAACGCCCTCGATTGCTATTCGAAGGGCTATGTCGGCTTCGATTGCCATTGGGAGGACTATGACGGCTTCGAGAGCTATGTCTGCCACCATCAGTGGGGCTATGACCGCCACGATTTCCACCAGGAGGACTATTATCGTCGCCGCCGCCGCCGCCGCCATTACCGCTATATGCATTCTTTGGACGCGCACCCGCATCGAGGATAACAATGCTTTGAATGACCATATCAATCATTGGTATGGTGGCCAATTGCCAGGTATTAAAGACCTGCATAAAGCCCATTGGCAATATATCAATGATTTTCTTAATGCCATCCGTATCGTTGTATAGATAGCTCTTCAGTATGGTCCAAGCACTCATGATGCGTGTAAATAAGAAGATGAAATCCTTTACAGCCCAGGCAATCCCCTGAGAATTAATGTTGGCCAGCACACCATCCACACGCAACAGATCCTGCTTGAGGCGGACACACAAAGTGTCGATATTCTTGAAGCACGGACGAGTGCTGTGAGTATTGGCCACAGCTTCAGATATATTGCTGCCATGGATAGCCAATCGAATGATGTCCGACATATGCTTATCCGGTAGCTTCATCTCCGAGTTACGACGTTCGCCCTGGGCATCGACCAGTTTATTTATAAAGTTCGCAGCCCAACGTACCATCGAAATGAAGGTCGATGATGCTTCAGGGCTATAGATATATGGAAAGACACACCAACGACAAAACATTAATGGACCGAAGATACTCCACCACTCTACGTACTTTTCGGAGTCCATGGAAAAGTTCTGAGGCATTTCCTTGGATCCAGCAGGCTTTTCCAAGTCCATGTTCGACTGAGTGGCTGCATCTGTGCACATGATGGGTGTCGTTTGGGTCTGGGAAGCTATATAATACGTCGACGGTGGTGACGAGCTGGAATCGGACGAATAGGTCCCATAGCTCTCTTGTGTGGTGGGGCCGCTGAATCCGGACGGATAGGGGCAAGGTCGTTGCTCTGGATGACAAAAATACCGCCCACTCGAAGAGGCTGCCGCTGGATGAAGAAAGGAACATTAAAATTTAAAAAAAAGGAGAAAACACACATCATACCTGCATTGACACACCCATTGACACAATAATAACCGACTGGCGGTGGCCCCCTAACTGTCGGCCTAAAGGCGAATTGACTCGAGTACGCATCGTATGCCACGGGTGGCCGTGCCGGTGCCGCAACATGGGTACCAAAAGGACCCGGACTATTTACGAACACGGTTGGCTGTATATGTTGGGTAATGAACTCCCTCTGCGAGAATTGCTCCTGCACAAACACCTCGTTGCCATTGCGATGATGATACAGGGACTGCTGGTGCAGCGACTGCGTGGTCATCGTAGGGCATCGTACGTAAATGGTGTTCATATTTATTCTCGTTCGATAATTGACATTAATTGAAACTAAAATATCTAAAACAAGACAAGAAAAGCAAACCAAAAGCTTCACAAAAGTCGGATAGCAGAAAAAGAAAGGTGACGTCAGCAGAAAATAGAAACAAATTTCAAGATGGCGGAGTAAGGTTGTAGGGTTTGATTAAAGGTTATGAAGGTCCAGCACAAAAATCAAACTGCAAAAAAAAAATTATATGGCCCGACATTGTAGCTTTTTGTAAGAAAATCAAGTTAGTGGCCGTAAAAAGATTTGCGGAATACGAAATGCCACTAGAACAGCATGCAGCAAAAACAGAAGAATCCAACAATATAATAATTTACGTCCAGCATGCAAAAAACAAGACTTTAATTGAAAAAAAAAAAAAAAACATGCACACCACACAAAAATGGAGTACGCCATGTGCACATGGATTTGTTAAAATGTTCATATTAAAAATAAAGTTTAATCTCTCACTTGAATGGAATAAATCGTGCCTAAAATGCGTACCTTAACCAATAGCAAGAGCTATTGGCCAATAGCACCTCACCCTTGGCCTTCGCCGTTCTGTTTTTTGTGCTGCTCATGCAGATGACCAGGAATCTGAGTGATGCCTGGCTGGCGCATTGGGTCACAGAGACCACACTGGATCCCCATTCGAATGACACATCGCTGGAGCATCTGTTGGGTAACGACTCGGCATCGGGTCATACCACTGGCTTCTATCTGGGCATCTTCACGGCCATTGCGGTGACCAATTCTTTGGCCACGCTGGCCAGGGCCTTCATCTTTGCCTATGCTGGCATCAAGGCGGCTATTTTCATGCACGAACAGCTCCTCAAGAAAGTCATGTTTGTGAGTATCTGCTCGAGAGGGAGCACTATTGCGTATTCTAATTGGTATTCTCCCTTAGGCCAAGTTCAACTTTTTCGACATTACCTCCGTGGGACGCATCCTGAATCGTTTCTCCTCCGATACGAACACTGTGGACGATTCGCTCCCTTTTATACTCAACATTCTGTTGGCACAATTGGCCGGACTGGTGGGTGCCCTCTGAGTCAGTCTGTATGCCATGCCCTGGCTGGGTCTGGTCATCATTCCGATGGTACCAATCTACCTCAATCTGCAGCAACGCTATCGCCATGCCTCGCGGGATATTAAGCGTTTGTCGAGCAATGCCATGTCCCCGCTTTACACACACTTTACGGAGACGCTGCAGGGTTTGACAACGATCAGGAGCATGAGGGCAAGTCCTCGCTTTCAGAGGGACTTCCAGGTGAAGCTGGAGGAGAGTATCAAGGCGCAATTGACGCAGTCAGCGGCTCAACAGTGGCTGGCCCTGCGTATGCAGTTGCTCGGCACGCTGCTGGTGGGTGGTGCGGGTCTCCTAGCCGCCATTACAGCCTCGCATGCAACGAATCCCGGTCTGGTTGGGCTGTGTATCTCCTATGCTCTCTCGATTACGGGACAGCTGGGGGATCTGCTGCATGCAGTGGCCGAAACGGAGCAGGAACTGGTTGCCGTCGAACGTGTGGATCAGTATCTGCAGTTGGAGGGCGAACAGAATGCCTTGGGCAGTGCAGATCCTCCATTTGACTGGCCCACACAGGGCGTCCTCCGCTTTCAGGAGGTTCAATTGAGCTACAGGGAGCATCTGATACCGGCCCTGCGTGGCATCAGCTTCGATACGGAGGCGTTCGAGCGCATTGGCATTGTGGGGCGCACTGGTGCGGGCAAGACGTCTGTTCTGGCTGCCCTGCTGCGTGTGGCACCGCTCTCCCAGGGAGAGATACGACTGGATCAGGTGAATCTAAAGACTTTGCCGTTGAGTGTACTTCGGGAGAGAATAGGAGTCATCACCCAAGAGCCTTTCCTCTTCGAAGGTGCGTCCAAAATATTGGCAACATTTTATAATTTCTAATGAATCTTTTTCTTGTTTCCAGGAACTGTGCGGGAAAATCTGGACCCCCGTCATGGCTTCTATGACTCGGAGATCTGGCATGCCGTCAAAAACTCGGCGGCGGCTACGCTGTTGGTGCAACAGCTGGGAGGCCTGGATGGTCGCGTAGAGCAGTGCGGCAATAATTTATCTGCTGGACAGCGGCAGCTTCTATGTCTCGCTCGAGCATTGCTGAAGAACGCCAAAGTTGTGTGCATCGATGACGGCACCTCCAATTTGGACGATGAATCCGATCTGTGCATGCAGCAGGCGCTACGCAATGCCTTCAAGAGCTGCACTTTGCTGTTTATAGCCCATCGGTTGCGTGGCCTGCAGGCCATGGATCGCATTATTGTCCTAGACGATGGTAGGATCTGTGAGGAGGGCAAACCGCAGGAGTTGGCCCATAATACAGCGACCATTTTCCATGGCATGTTAGTGGCCCAGGACATCAGTCCCGAGGATTTTACTAGGCTGGATTAGGACACACGAAAAACGATTGTGAGGATACTAGCTAATGTTAGGTATCCTTGTAAATATGTCGATACTACTTGTACAATTCTCGATTGTATTATTTTTTTAGTTAATATTTAATTTGTTTTAAACGATTCACCATGAATCACCATAATCCAACGAGTTCCGATTGCAAATATAACAATATTTTGTTTTTAGTTTTATTTCTAAATTTATTTAAGCCAAATATCAATTTAACAATTTTAATTATATTTAAATTATATTTGTAGTCAAAAAAGCCAAAAAAAAGGTAAAAATTGTAAGCGAGTTCCCCTTAAAAAACAATCCTATTTTGCTTTGTCTTATTTCTGCATTTATTTAATCAAAAAATGAATTTGATTTTTGTATGGGACTTTCCCTATGAATCCTTTATCCAAACCATTTGGCAATACAAATAATAATTGTATGCATTTACTTTGTTTCTTGTTTTATTTCTAAATTTTATTTAAGCCAAATATTAATTTAACAATTTTAATTTATATTAAAGAAGCCAAAAAACAAAAAACCTACAGATTATATAGTTGGTGTTATACAAAAAATGTTATTGCGCTTTAATTTTAGTTTCAGTTTGTGTTTTAAGTGTTTAAAGTTGTTTTTTTTTAAAGTTTGTTAAAAGACCGGTCGGTAAATCAAAGAAAAGCGCGGTGGATCGCGTACAGTCACGCCCTCGTGACGCGACATGTTGATCCTTATATTGATCCAGGAATAGCGAGTCTCTGTGTTAGTTTTTTCAGCTTATGACTGATTCGTTTCAATGGCTCTCTTTTGGACTGTTTGGCCCAACAATTTAAAAGAATTTTTCGAACCTTTAAATTGAAATATATTCTGAAAGAAATATTTAAAGAGGGTCTGCACGAATAGTTGCGCGAGTGCAGAATTCACGCGATCCACCTCGATATTCTTTGGTTTAACGGTCTTTGGACGCATGTCTTAGTATAATTAATATATATTTTTCTATACATTTTATAATTTTACCCTTAGTGTAAACGCGTGTTTTAATTGAAAAACTATAACGTTGACAAGCAATATAAAAGAGTGAAAATTTTCAGTATACATTTGGGCATGCTTTAAAGAAATTTTGTTGCTTTTAAATTTTGAATTAATTAACTTAAATAACTGTGCAATTTTAATTTACTTTTTTCAAATAAAAAACCACAAACCACACAAACTAAATTAAAATAAAATAATATAAACTAAGCTTAACTAAAATTCATAACTTTCAACGGCGCTTTGGTTTTTCCCCGCTCCCACTTACAATATCACGTAGTTGAAGACCTTCTCGCCTGGTATGCCAATAATATGATCATGTTCATGCGGCTGATGCGGTGGCTTGGACAACATTTCGAACACAGATGACTCGTACGAGTCGACATAGTTGCTAAGCCTTTTGTTGATATATACCTATTTAAATACGAAATATATTAGCAAAATATATTGGCAGAAAGTGCGAGAATTGTTAGAGATAGTATCGACTGAAATGTTAAAAATTAAAAGTGAAGATTCTGGAGCTGAAAAGTCTGTGGTCTGGTTAAGTGTGTTATATGAGAATTAGTGCCCAAATGCGACAAGTGATTAGTACATTAGTCCATATATAAGGGCCAAAAACTCATACTGATACCTTGGGATACCGCGTAACATATTGTTTTGTTTCTCTTCCTGGAGCAGCAGAAAATCAGAAATAACACTCAAATGGAAATACTACAAATACGATTTGAATTGGATTGTAGTGCAAGTGTTACAGTATTCTTCTGGGTATAGTAGGATCTTACTAGTACCTTCAGATAACAACGGGCCACAAATACAATACGTCGTAGATCATGCACAGCCTGATAGGTATGATGATATATTCCGCTCTCGCAATTGAGTATAATCTCTCTTAGATCAATGAAATCACCGTGACACTGTCGAAAAAAATGTGGATACTACAAAAGAATAACAATATTTGAATTTAATATTAAACGGAACGGAATATTTTTTTTTTTTTATGACGCCAAATACTCACATAGTTCAGAATAAACTGCTTTTGAAAGAAATGCGCCACGTTCTTAAGTTCCAGGACGCGCTCCTTTAGCTCGATTAGATTACGTGTGACCTCGGTGTTGATGGGACTGTAGAGATTCATAAAGTGCTTAATATTTAGCATACTGTCGGTCGCCACATAGGGTCCCAGGCGCAGCATTGAGGCATATGGTTCAAGATCCAGCATCAGCTGATTATGGACTTTGGTGTTCTTATCGAAATACTGTGGTTCCAATTCTTTCACCGCTACTTCATCTACTTTATCGTGACTTTTCTTTATAGTCTCCGGATTAGTCATTGGCCCTGCTTCCGGAGAAGGATAAAGTTCCTGATTAGCATTTTCCTCCCACGGTGTGTCTGCAACATCATTTCCCATCGCACAGGTCTCTAGTTCAGGTGTCGATGGTAGACTCGAAGGACTAGGACCATAGCAGGGCACATAAGGATCGATTTCCAGCAGGGGATTGGGCTTGGCGTTTTCTGTATCATCCGCATTTTTTAGGTTGGCCGGTGCAGCATCCTTCACAGCCGAACGAAGATCTGGCATTGGCTTTGAGGGCAGATTAGCATTGTCAGTCATCCTATAATAAATGGGCAAAGCATTGCCCATAGCAATGAAATGAGGAGCGTTTTCAGGAATGGTCCTTTGCTTGCGCATAGTTTCAGCCGAATCCTGCATGGCTTTGGGCTTGGCCACGGCCACCGTTATATTGGACTTTCCCTGCAGATGTGGCATTGGCGTAAATCCTGGTGGCATGCGCATCAAAAATGCTGACGTGGTTGGTTTTGTTTCCGTCTTTTGTTCCTTCTGCGGCGGCTGATAGGTGCCAGCCTTCAAATAAGTTCCATTCGCATCGACATGGCACTGCGTATCCTCAGAGTTTTCGACCATCGTGTACATATCAATGAGATTCTGATAGCTCTTAGGTTTGTTAATCGGAGCAGCTGCCTCGGCTCCTGCCTCAGCCCCCTGCTCAACAGTGGGGGGTTTATCCAGGCGAGGTGTACAGTTGGCACTGCCATAGTGGGACGGTGAATCCCCGCTCTGAAAACGCCCTCGATTGCTATTCGAAGGGCTATGTCGGCTTCGATTGCCATTGGGAGGACTATGACGGCTTCGAGAGCTATGTCTGCCACCATCAGTGGGGCTATGACCGCCACGATTTCCACCAGGAGGACTATTATCGTCGCCGCCGCCGCCGCCGCCATTACCGCTATATGCATTCTTTGGACGCGCACCCGCATCGAGGATAACAATGCTTTGAATGACCATATCAATCATTGGTATGGTGGCCAATTGCCAGGTATTAAAGACCTGCATAAAGCCCATTGGCAATATATCAATGATTTTCTTAATGCCATCCGTATCGTTGTATAGATAGCTCTTCAGTATGGTCCAAGCACTCATGATGCGTGTAAATAAGAAGATGAAATCCTTTACAGCCCAGGCAATCCCCTGAGAATTAATGTTGGCCAGCACACCATCCACACGCAACAGATCCTGCTTGAGGCGGACACACAAAGTGTCGATATTCTTGAAGCACGGACGAGTGCTGTGGGTATTGGCCACAGCTTCAGATATATTGCTGCCATGGATAGCCAATCGAATGATGTCCGACATATGCTTATCCGGTAGCTTCATCTCCGAGTTACGACGTTCGCCCTGGGCATCGACCAGTTTATTTTTAAAGTTCGCAGCCCAACGTACCATCGAAATGAAGGTCGATGATGCTTCAGGGCTATAGATATATGGAAAGACACACCAACGACAAAACATTAATGGACCGAAGATACTCCACCACTCTACGTACTTTTCGGAGTCCATGGAAAAGTTCTGAGGCATTTCCTTGGATCCAGCAAGCTTTTCCAAGTCCATGTTCGACTGAGTGGCTGCATCTGTGCACATGATGGGTGTCGTTTGGGTCTGGGAAGCTATATAATACGTCGACGGTGGTGACGAGCTGGAATCGGACGAATAGGTCCCATAGCTCTCTTGTGTGGTGGGGCCGCTGAATCCGGACGGATAGGGGCAAGGTCGTTGCTCTGGATGACAAAAATACCGCCCACTCGAAGAGGCTGCCACTGGATGAAGAAAGGAACATTAAAATTTAAAAAAAAGGAGAAAACACACATCATACCTGCATTGACACACCCATTGACACAATAATAACCGACTGGCGGTGGCCCCCTAACTGTCGGCCTAAAGGCGAATTGACTCGAGTACGCATCGTATGCCACGGGTGGCCGTGCCGGTGCCGCAACATGGGTACCAAAAGGACCCGGACTATTTACGAACACGGTTGGCTGTATATGTTGGGTAATGAACTCCCTCTGCGAGAATTGCTCCTGCACAAACACCTCGTTGCCATTGCGATGATGATACAGGGACTGCTGGTGCAGCGACTGCGTGGTCATCGTAGGGCATCGTACGTAAATGGTGTTCATATTTATTCTCGTTCGATAATTGACATTAATTGAAATTAAAATATCTAAAACAAGACAAGAAAAGCAAACCAAAAGCTTCACAAAAGTCGGATAGCAGAAAAAGAAAGGTGACGTCAGCAGAAAATAGAAACAAATTTCAAGATGGCGGAGTAAGGTTGTAGGGTTTGATTAAAGGTTATGAAGGTCCAGCACAAAAATCAAACTGCAAAAAAAAAATTATATGGCCCGACATTGTAGCTTTTTGTAAGAAAATCAAGTTAGTGGCCGTAAAAAGATTTGCGGAATACGAAATGCCACTAGAACAGCATGCAGCAAAAACAGAAGAATCCAACAATATAATAATTTACGTCCAGCATGCAAAAAACAAGACTTTAATTGAAAAAAAAAAAAAAAAACATGCACACCACACAAAAATGGAGTACACCATGTGCACATGGATTTGTTAAAATGTTCATATTAAAAATAAAGTTTAATCTCTCACTTGAATGGAATAAATCGTGCCTAAAATGCGTGCCTTAACCAATAGCAAGAGCTATTGGCCAATAGCACCTCACCCTTGGCCTTCGCCGTTCTGTTTTTTGTGCTGCTCATGCAGATGACCAGGAATCTGAGTGATGCCTGGCTGGCGCATTGGGTCACAGAGACCACACTGGATCCCCATTCGAATGACACATCGCTGGAGCATCTGTTGGGTAACGACTCGGCATCGGGTCATACCACTGGCTTCTATCTGGGCATCTTCACGGCCATTGCGGTGACCAATTCTTTGGCCACGCTGGCCAGGGCCTTCATCTTTGCCTATGCTGGCATCAAGGCGGCTATTTTCATGCACGAACAGCTCCTCAAGAAAGTCATGTTTGTGAGTATCTGCTCGAGAGGGAGCACTATTGCGTATTCTAATTGGTATTCTCCCTTAGGCCAAGTTCAACTTTTTCGACATTACCTCCGTGGGACGCATCCTGAATCGTTTCTCCTCCGATACGAACACTGTGGACGATTCGCTCCCTTTTATACTCAACATTCTGTTGGCACAATTGGCCGGACTGGTGGGTGCCCTCTGAGTCAGTCTGTATGCCATGCCCTGGCTGGGTCTGGTCATCATTCCGATGGTACCAATCTACCTCAATCTGCAGCAACGCTATCGCCATGCCTCGCGGGATATTAAGCGTTTGTCGAGCAATGCCATGTCCCCGCTTTACACACACTTTACGGAGACGCTGCAGGGTTTGACAACGATCAGGAGCATGAGGGCAGGTCCTCGCTTTCAGAGGGACTTCCAGGTGAAGCTGGAGGAGAGTATCAAGGCGCAATTGACGCAGTCAGCGGCTCAACAGTGGCTGGCCCTGCGTATGCAGTTGCTCGGCACGCTACTGGTGGGTGGTGCGGGTCTCCTAGCCGCCATTACAGCCTCGCATGCAACGAATCCCGGTCTGGTTGGGCTGTGTATCTCCTATGCTCTCTCGATTACGGGACAGCTGGGGGATCTGCTGCATGCAGTGGCCGAAACGGAGCAGGAACTGGTTGCCGTCGAACGTGTGGATCAGTATCTGCAGTTGGAGGGCGAACAGAATGCCTTGGGCAGTGCAGATCCTCCATTTGGCTGGCCCACACAGGGCGTCCTCCGCTTTCAGGAGGTTCAATTGAGCTACAGGGAGCATCTGATACCGGCCCTGCGTGGCATCAGCTTCGATACGGAGGCGTTCGAGCGCATTGGCATTGTGGGGCGCACTGGTGCGGGCAAGACGTCTGTTCTGGCTGCCCTGCTGCGTGTGGCACCGCTCTCCCAGGGAGAGATACGACTGGATCAGGTGAATCTAAAGACTTTGCCGTTGAGTGTACTTCGGGAGAGAATAGGAGTCATCACCCAAGAGCCTTTCCTCTTCGAAGGTGCGTCCAAAATATTGGCAACATTTTATAATTTCTAATGAATCTTTTTCTTGTTTCCAGGAACTGTGCGGGAAAATCTGGACCCCCGTCATGGCTTCTATGACTCGGAGATCTGGCATGCCGTCAAAAACTCGGCGGCGGCTACGCTGTTGGTGCAACAGCTGGGAGGCCTGGATGGTCGCGTAGAGCAGTGCGGCAATAATTTATCTGCTGGACAGCGGCAGCTTCTATGTCTCGCTCGAGCATTGCTGAAGAACGCCAAAGTTGTGTGCATCGATGACGGCACCTCCAATTTGGACGATGAATCCGATCTGTGCATGCAGCAGGCGCTACGCAATGCCTTCAAGAGCTGCACTTTGCTGTTTATAGCCCATCGGTTGCGTGGCCTGCAGGCCATGGATCGCATTATTGTCCTAGACGATGGTAGGATCTGTGAGGAGGGCAAACCGCAGGAGTTGGCCCATAATACAGCGACCATTTTCCATGGCATGTTAGTGGCCCAGGACATCAGTCCCGAGGATTTTACTAGGCTGGATTAGGACACACGAAAAACGATTGTGAGGATACTAGCTAATGTTAGGTATCCTTGTAAATATGTCGATACTACTTGTACAATTCTCGATTGTATTATTTTTTTAGTTAATATTTAATTTGTTTTAAGCGATTCACCATGAATCACCATAATCCAACGAGTTCCGATTGCAAATATAACAATATTTTGTTTTTAGTTTTATTTCTAAATTTATTTAAGCCAAATATCAATTTAACAATTTTAATTATATTTAAATTATATTTGTAGTCAAAAAAGCCAAAAAAAAGGTAAAAATTTTAAGCGAGTTCCCCTTAAAAAACAATCCTCTTTTGCTTTGTCTTATTTCTGCATTTATTTAATCAAAAAATGAATTTGATTTTTGTATGGGACTTTCCCTATGAATCCTTTATCCAAACCATTTGGCAATACAAATAATAATTGTATGCATTTACTTTGTTTCTTGTTTTATTTCTAAATTTTATTTAAGCCAAATATTAATTTAACAATTTTAATTTATATTAAAGAAGCCAAAAAACAAAAAACCTACAGATTATGTAGTTGGTGTTATACAAAAAATGTTATTGCGCTTTAATTTTAGTTTCAGTTTGTGTTTTAAGTGTTTAAAGTTGTTTTTTTTTTAAGTTTGTTACAAGACCGGTCGGTAAATCAAAGAAAAGCGCGGTGGATCGCGTACAGTCACGCTCCGTGACGCGACATGTTGATCCTTATATTGATCCAGGAATAGCGAGTCTCTGTGTTAGTTTTTTCAGCTTATGACTGATTCGTTTCAATGGCTCTCTTTTGGACTGTTTGGCCCAACAATTTAAAAGAATTTTTCGAACCTTTAAATTGAAATTAATTCTGAAAGAAATATTTAAAGAGGGTCTGCACGAATGGTTGCGCGAGTGCAGAATTCACGCGATCCACCTCGATATTCTTTGGTTTAACGGTCTTTGGACGCGTGTCTTAGTATAATTAATATATATTTTTCTATACATTTTATAATTTTACCCTTAGTGTAAACGCGTGTTTTAATTGAAAAACTATAACGTTGACAAGCAATATAAAAGAGTGAAAATTTTCAGTATACATTTGGGCATGCTTTAAAGAAATTTTGTTGCTTTTAAATTTTGAATTAATTAACTTAAATAACTGTGCAATTTTAATTTACTTTTTTCAAATAAAAAACCACAAACCACACAAACTAAATTAAAATAAAATAATATAAACTAAGCTTAACTAAAATTCATAACTTTCAACGGCGCTTTGGTTTTTCCCCGCTCCCACTTACAATATCATGTAGTTGAAGACCTTCTCGCCTGGTATGCCAATAATATGATCATGTTCATGCGGCTGATGCGGTGGCTTGGACAACATTTCGAACACAGATGACTCGTACGAGTCGACATAGTTGCTAAGCCTTTTGTTGATATATACCTATTTAAATACGAAATATATTAGCAAAATATATTGGCAGAAAGTGCGAGAATTGTTAGAGATAGTATCGACTGAAATGTTAAAAATTAAAAGTGAAGATTCTGGAGCTGAAAAGTCTGGGGTCTGGTCTGGTTAAGTGTGTTATATGAGAATTAGTGCCCAAATGCGACCAGTGATTAGTACATTAGTCCATATATAAGGGCCAAAAACTCATACTGATACCTTGGGATACCGCGTAACATATTGTTTTGTTTCTCTTCCTGGAGCAGCAGAAAATCAGAAATAACACTCAAATGGAAATACTACAAATACGATTTGAATTGGATTGTAGTGCAAGTGTTACAGTATTCTTCTGGGTATAGTAGGAGCTTACTAGTACCTTCAGATAACAACGGGCCACAAATACAATACGTCGTAGATCATGCACAGCCTGATAGGTATGATGATATATTCCGCTCTCGCAATTGAGTATAATCTCTCTTAGATCAATGAAATCACCGTGACACTGTCGAAAAAAATGTGGATACTACAAAAGAATAACAATATTTGAATTTAATATTAAACGGAACGCTATTTTTTTTTTTATGACGCCAAATACTCACATAGTTCAGAATAAACTGCTTTTGAAAGAAATGCGCCACGTTCTTAAGTTCCAGGACGCGCTCCTTTAGCTCGATTAGATCACGTGTGACCTCGGTGTTGATGGGACTGTAGAGATTCATAAAGTGCTTAATATTTAGCATACTGTCGGTCGCCACATAGGGTCCCAGGCGCAGCATTGAGGCATATGGTTCAAGATCCAGCATCAGCTGATTATGGACTTTGGTGTTCTTATCGAAATACTGTGGTTCCAATTCTTTCACCGCTACTTCATCTACTTTATCGTGACTTTTCTTTATAGTCTCCGGATTAGTCATTGGCCCTTCTTCCGGAGAAGGATAAAGTTCCTGATTAGCATTTTCCTCCCACGGTGTGTCTGCAACATCATTTCCCATCGCACAGGTCTCTAGTTCAGGTGTCGATGGTGGACTCGAAGGACTAGGACCATAGCAGGGCACATAAGGATCGATTTTCAGCAGGGGATTGGGCTTGGCCTTTTCTGTATCATCCGCATTTTTTAGGTTGGCCGGTGCAGCATCCTTCACAGCCGAACGAAGATCTGGCATTGGCATTGAAGGCAGATTAGCATTGTCAGTCATCCTATAATAAATGGGCAAAGCATTGCCCATAGCAATGAAATGAGGAGCGTTTTCAGGAATGGTCCTTTGCTTGCGCATAGTTTCAGCCGAATCCTGCATGGCTTTGGGCTTGGCCACGGCCACCGTTTTATTGGACTTTCCCTGCAGATGTGGCATTGGCGTAAATCCTGGTGGCATGCGCATCAAAAATGCTGACGTGGTTGGTTTTGTTTCCGTCTTTTGTTCCTTCTGCGGCGGCTGATAGGTGCCAGCCTTCAAATAAGTTCCATTCGCATCGACATGGCACTGCGTATCCTCAGAGTTTTCGACCATCGTGTACATATCAATGAGATTCTGATAGCTCTTAGGTTTGTTAATCGGAGCAGCTGCCTCGGCTCCTGCCTCAGCCCCCTGCTCAACAGTGGGGGGTTTATCCAGGCGAGGTGTACAGTTGGCACTGCCATAGTGGGACGGTGAATCCCCGCTCTGAAAACGCCCTCGATTGCTATTCGAAGGGCTATGTCGGCTTCGATTGCCATTGGGAGGACTATGACGGCTTCGAGAGCTATGTCTGCCACCATCAGTGGGGCTATGACCGCCACGATTTCCCCCAGGAGGACTATTATCGTCGCCGCCGCCGCCGCCGCCATTACCGCTATATGCATTCTTTGGACGCGCACCCGCATCGAGGATAACAATGCTTTGAATGACCATATCAATCATTGGTATGGTGGCCAATTGCCAGGTATTAAAGACCTGCATAAAGCCCATTGGCAATATATCAATGATTTTCTTAATGCCATCCGTATCGTTGTATAGATAGCTCTTCAGTATGGTCCAAGCACTCATGATGCGTGTAAATAAGAAGATGAAATCCTTTACAGCCCAGGCAATCCCCTGAGAATTAATGTTGGCCAGCACACCATCCACACGCAACAGATCCTGCTTGAGGCGGACACACAAAGAGTCGATCTTCTTGAAGCACGGACGAGTGCTGTGGGTATTGGCCACAGCTTCAGATATATTGGTGCCATGGATAGCCAATCGAATGATGTCCGACATATGCTTATCCGGTAGCTTCATCTCCGAGTTACGACGTTCGCCCTGGGCATCGGCCAGTTTATTTATAAAGTTCGCAGCCCAACGTACCATCGAAATGAAGGTCGATGATGCTTCAGGGCTATAGATATATGGAAAGACACACCAACGACAAAACATTAATGGACCGAAGATACTCCACCACTCTACGTACTTTTCGGAGTCCATGGAAAAGTTCTGAGGCATTTCCTTGGATCCAGCAGGCTTTTCCAAGTCCATGTTCGACTGAGTGGCTGCATCTGTGCACATGATGGGTGTCGTTTGGGTCTGGGAAGCTATATAATACGTCGACGGTGGTGACGAGCTGGAATCGGACGAATAGGTCCCATAGCTCTCTTGTGTGGTGGGGCCGCTGAATCCGGACGGATAGGGGCAAGGTCGTTGCTCTGGATGACAAAAATACCGCCCACTCGAAGAGGCTGCCGCTGGATGAAGAAAGGAACATTAAAATTTAAAAAAAAGGAGAAAACACACATCATACCTGCATTGACACACCCATTGACACAATAATAACCGACTGGCGGTGGCCCCCTAACTGTCGGCCTAAAGGCGAATTGACTCGAGTACGCATCGTATGCCACGGGTGGCCGTGCCGGTGCCGCAACATAGGTACCAAAAGGACCCGGACTATTTACGAACACGGTTGGCTGTATATGTTGGGTAATGAACTCCCTCTGCGAGAATTGCTCCTGCACAAACACCTCGTTGCCATTGCGATGATGATACAGGCACTGCTGGTGCAGCGACTGCGTGGTCATCGAAGGGCATCGTACGTAAATGGTGTTCATATTTATTCTCGTTCGATAATTGACATTAATTGAAATTAAAATATCTAAAACAAGACAAGAAAAGCAAACCAAAAGCTTCACAAAAGTCGGATAGCAGAAAAAGAAAGGTGACGTCAGCAGAAAATAGAAACAAATTTCAAGATGGCGGAGTAAGGTTGTAGGGTTTGATTAAAGGTTATGAAGGTCCAGCACAAAAATCAAGCTGCAAAAAAAAAATTATATGGCCCGACATTGTAGCTTTTTGTAAGAAAATCAAGTTAGTGGCCGTAAAAAGATTTGCGGAATACGAAATGCCACTAGAACAGCATGCAGCAAAAACAGAAGAATCCAACAATATAATAATTTACGTCCAGCATGCAAAAAACAAGACTTTAATTGAAAAAAAAAAAAAAAAAACATGCACACCACACAAAAATGGAGTACGCCATGTGCACATGGATTTGTTAAAATGTTCATATTAAAAATAAAGTTCAATCTTTCACTTGAATGGAATAAATCGTGCCTAAAATGCGTACCTTAACCAATAGCAAGAGCAACCTTTCACTCGAGAGGTAAAAGCCGAAAAGAAATTTTGCTAAACGGACCGAACCGGACTTTCGTTCTGCTAGAGCTGAGCTGACTGGAAAAACAACCGATGGTAGCATCGATGCTATCGATGTTTTGATCGATGTTTCATCGGACTAACTACTATAATAGTACGTCCAACATTTACTTATCTGCGTGTGCTCAAATAACAGCCGGTTTAGCCTTTGCGTATCGGCAGATTTGTTTTATCTTTATCACAGCCGTATTGGGCTTGGTGAACAAATGTGTGAGTGCCAATCAAGAGCATTTACTTATATATTTTAATTGATGTTAATTGCACTAACTTTTTTGGGTTAATATAAGCATTTCTGGTGTCACTGCACTTCAAGTGCACTTAGGGCAGTGAGACCGCCTACTACTACCTTATGGATAAAGCATTTAGAGTACTCTACTTGAAGTCTTAATCGAATTGGTGGCGCAGCAGGAGATTAGCTAATAATTTGCCTTGTGTCTCAAGCTAATTTAAGATAATTTAAGATGGTCTTGACGTGTCGTGTTGTGAAATAGCTCCAAATAACACTGTGAAAACTGCCGTTTATCGCACAAAAACACCGATATTGTTATGCAACCAACCCTGCGGATCGTACGTCGCGGATATATTTTTCTCTAACGACTTGAAACAACAGAAAAAAAACAGATTCTACGGCTGTGGAACAATGTTTAACATTCCCTTTCTTTATATTCTCTTCTTTGGCAGGCATGCTGCCAAAGTTATTTAGCCACTGGCAAATGGCCATCCGCTCTACAGATCAAGGACAAGACCTTTAAAAGTTACTCGAATATTCTGGAGTTTTCGGTGACAGATATTGCGGTGTGATCAAACACCATCTGAAGGACCTGGGACTGGATAAAAGGTATGAATACCGATGATGATTCAATGCGAGCGCCCCAACCCCCCCAATGTCCGTTTCTATGATTTGGATTTCTGCATAAAGGTGGATTAAGGGATAGAGCTGATTCAGCTGCAGTACATAGCCCATGGCCCGGCTGCCGTGGCCCACAGCTCGTTTGCCGTTTACCCACTGCTGAAGTGCATACTTTCTCCAGACTTTACGCATAACTGAAGGGAAGGTGTAATGGGTAACGAGTACTTGGGCGAGATGGTATTACTCGGCTATGACCGGCACGTATTGTTTCCGGCTGCTGGCTCGTCGGCAAGGGGGTGGAGTTGTTTTATTGTCATAATCCGAGACCCTTTACTTTCTTTATTTTAAATTTAACGTGCAAGAAAAAAACAAGCCATACACCTCACCGGACAGAGTTCACTACAAATGACCACATAACACGGACGATTACCTAAAAGACAGACGGACGATCCTCAGCTGTTTCGGGGACCCCTTGCCCACCCTACCTTGGTCATGCCATTCCATACATCTATCTGTCGGCCATGACCCCTTGGTGTGCCGACACGCGCTACAGGGGCTTGGAAGGGGAGATCATAAGAAGGGTTTAGTTAAACATTATAATGATATTTATTGGAACTAAATTATACATAAAAATACGGGGTATATGTTCCCTCCCATAGGCTACCTGGGCCTGGTTCCCTTGAACTAGGATCAGGTAAACTTATAAACTAGTATTTGAATAAATGTGCAATGGTAAAGATTAAAATTTAAAGATAGAATATAAATGTTGATTCTTACGGGCTACGAAACGGTAAGGCAATTTGGTCGCAACACCCATAGACAATTTCTTCCATGCCCAAATGATTGTGATCAAACACCTAGTAAATAAACTCACTTTTACTGCGGATCCACCGTCGAAAGCGCTTTCTGATGGTTGCTGCAAAACTGTGGTTAATATGATAGCGGAAAGTTCAGCAACCGGCGAAATACGAACGGAGAAAAAGGAGGAAAATCGCGCAAATCCTACCTAAACGTGCCGTATGGCAAATTAAGTTAACAAGGCCCAATTAAGATCCGCAGTACATAGTGAAGGAAAGTGTTAGTGTGTTGTTGGAGTTCAAATGGATTTCATGACAGTTTTCAGCATGTAACTTGATAGCTTGGGAAATATATGGACGCGCGCGTTCCGCAAACCCTTCATCAGGCGTAAGACCTTCTCGAAATTATACAAATCCTTTGTTATTTCACGTTCCCAAAGCGGGGCACATACTTTGAAGGAGGCGAAATTGTTGTAATTGTTGGTACCCAATACAGCGAACCACGGCCATTGAAAGCGCACCTCAGCAGATATTGGTGGGATTTCCAGCGGCCAGTGGACCCAATTAAACTCAAATGTCGGCTCCCTTTAGCTTCAATGGTTTGGAAAACGCTGTTCACTCCCTTATACTTTACTTCATAGACTTCTCCAATCTCGCAGCGAAGACTTAGTTCTGATGTGAACACCTTATTGAAAGCATTTTGTAGCCAATCTTGAAGTTTACTTTCATTTATGTAATTGTCGGCTACGGTAGGATGATTGTTGTTGTTTGCACACAAATTAGCTTCCTGTAAGGAAAACCGAATTACCCATTTGATTAGAGCTTCCGCAAGTCCAATAGCTTACCTGCAAGGCTAAGGCCATTACAAGCCTCGCAAAAATCCTTGTCAGCCAACTTTAGTTTCTGCATGAAATCATTTAGGATTTCCCAAGCAACCTTATTGTACTGGGCGCGTTTATTGTCATAAATTAGCAATTTTTCCAAAATGCGGTGCAGGTGTAGGTCAAAACTCATGATTAATTATAGATTTAGCGGCAGAGAAAATAAGCAGGAATCAAGTCACGTCGACCGCTTAGTGATGTAAAAACCCATCGATGCATCGAGCATCGATGTTTTTTTGCCGATGTTTACCGATGTTTTCCGGTGTTTTTGCTGGTACCGATGTTGAGCGATGCATCGATGTTTTGCAAAACATCGATCGTTTAATTTCAAATCATTGCGTATTTGTCTTCTGTAAGCAGCAACACAGCAATGTCAAATAAAGTAAACATATTTGACTTAAAATGAATCAAATTTACTATAGATGGTATACATTTGTTTAAATATGAAACTGCGAACGCCGTTAACATCATTCGAAGGCAACCCGTTGTGTGTTTGGGAAGGTATGAAGAGTACTGTTCAGTCACAGACATATACCTTATTAATATTACAGAATATACAGTACAATATCATACACAAATACTCATAAATACAATTGTCCATGTCACTTCATGTCAATGAATATGACGACACGAAAATTACATTAGCAACTAAGAATAGACAATTGCACTTGTAAACTCGAACCCACCAAAAAGGGTGAAGCAATAAACTATTTACTCTATTGCTGCCAAGTACCTACATAAGTAAATGCACTGAAATGTAACCCCCGCACAGAGTAAGTGCACCCTATCTAAAAATACACTCACATGGAGCCTGTGCGTTCCTTCCCATACAATAAGAGTACCACTGCTAGCTATATAAGGAGATCCATTTGTTCAGTAAAATTCAGTATCAGAAACAGTACCACAACTGCCTGTCACTAATTTTCCCATCGTAATCATCAGAGGCTGTCGCCGTGTCTTCAGATCCTGATTTCGCGGTCATACATCGATGCATCGAAGAATAAATCCGATGTATCAATCCAACATCGATGTTTGATTTTGACAACATCGATGGACATCGACATCGATGTTTTCATTCAAATTTACATCACTACGACCGCTCGCACCAAGCTCTGGAAACAGAAACACAAATTGTGGAAAGTCCCCTTTTAAAATGAATGTTTTCTTCAATGTCGCGTTTTTCAGGCCTTTTTCACTGTTAACTAACAGCTGGCATCGAGTCTATCGGTACTGTCAGTAAAAGTACACTTTTTAAATAATAAGGGTATACCGCTGAACAAACTAAATGAAATATGGAAGGAGCTAAGGTGGAATTATATAGCTATCGCGATATCGTTCGATCGAAATAACTAGTGTTAATTTTTAATATCTCTTCTCTTTGGTAGTCTTGATTTCATTGCAAATTGGTGTGGATACCATAGATGTAAGCTGTTCGTTAACAGCTGGGACAGTAGTTGATTTTAAAAATTAAATGGATATTATAAAATTGACGAGATGCTTGTAACAAAATGCATACATACGAAATAGTTACAAAACAGCTGTGGAAGAAATGATTCAATTTTTTGAGTAGCTTAGCCCTATCTGATTCAGAATCAGCATTAGATTCAGATGCTGATGCTGTTTTATTCTATAAATTCCATACATAGATACATAGCCTATTAACTAGAGCCAATAACTCTTAACGCAGTATGTCCTCCTGCAACCACGACAGTAAAACTTAAAATTATGGCGGAAAATATGCCTGTTCATTCGTGGCTCGATTTCATTTTAGCGATAAAATATTCCAAAAATATACCAGATTATGAGTCAAGAATTGTATGGTCTTATAAGTCAGTGGTATGTCCGATAAGTCCGATAACAATTTCCAAAAAAAAAAAAAAAACAATTCATTGCAATTGTGAATTTCCAGCTTTAAAAAACATAATAAATAAATTAAAATGTCGGGCACATCGCAGAAATATAAGAACTTTGTGGCAGAGCCAATGGGCAACAAGTCTGTCACAGAGCTGGCTGGAATTGGAGAGACGCTGGGGGGACGCTTGACCGCAGCTGGATTCGACAAGGTGTGTATATTGATGACGCCATGGGGCGCAAAATAAACAAATATTTACATATCATTAAAACACCACTTAATATACCCCCAGGCATACACCGTGCTCGGCCAGTACTTGATTTTGAAGAAGGATGAGGAGCTGTTCAAGGACTGGATGAAGGAAGTGTGCCACGCCAGTTCGAAGCAAGCCTCCGACTGCTACAATTGCCTCAACGATTGGTGCGAAGAGTTCTTGTAAGCGAGAGGACAGTCCATACTCTGATCCGATCAAAACAATCGCATCTGCTGGACGGGCAAAAATCTGCAGTGAGATTTAGCGATATTAGCCATGGCGCAATAAGTAAAAAGTAAGAATCTGTTCTTTTTATGTTCATATTGATTTTAGAATTTAGGTAAAATATCTAAAGCAATAACTGATAATAAATGTACAGTCGAAAGAATGTTGTAATGGTCCCCGATCTGTAAGATCGTACAGTATGTACCTACCCATTCTTTAAGAATATGTATGTTTACAATAAACGTACAGGCATGTAAAACAACAAACAAAAGAAAGAGAATATTTTTTAGATATGACTCTAAAGAATATTTAAGACACAGAAATCATCTCTTGCCGCTCGATAGCGAGACTGCTTCACAAACACATCGGAATCTGGAACTGTTCTTGATCAATGCCGGAGAACATAACATCGCAGCCTACTTGAATTCCTGAACGCAATTGATTAGAATATAGTTTAAGCACATTTATTGTCTCCTTTTTTAAGATGTTTCTGTTGTTCAGGGGCAGCTCTGGGAGGCTCTGGAGTTACTACTGCCCACGCAGTAACGATCGGTTAAAGGTGCTCTGGAGTCTGTTCAATGTCTGATCGATCAAAAAATCACCTATCAATTGAAATCAAGTCTTCGCCTCTCGGCAATAGGTCTTTAGGGTCCTAGGTCTGTGTCTTCTCCAGTTGGGTGGGCAGAGACTCCAGCGATGATGGAGTGGCAGTTACTGATCTGTTTAATGGTAGCCAGGCGACCGGTGGGTGGACCCAGATGGGTGAAGTCTCACACATTTTCAGTTAATATTTGCAAAAGAAATCTGTTCATCTGTTGCAGATAAACAATAAAATGTGTCGACAACGTCAACGTTGCTGGAAAACCACGGAAAATTCCGAAATAGATATTATTTAGTCGACCTTGGTATTGAACTATATTTTTCATGCATGAAAGTTTAAATTTATTTAAATTGGCGTAATGGAACGCTAGAATTAGGTACAGCAAAGATTTAGCGTCTTAACTCAAGTTGTTAACCTGTGTAAATGGATGTTTTTTAGTGGGTTAAGTTTTCCCTTGATATAATTAACGTTTGTTTAATTTTTCTATTTTTGGCGCACAAAATTTAATAAACCAGAAATCAAAGAAATTCGTTAGTCGTTAAAGATCACCCGTTTCTTATTTCTGTTTTTATTATTTTTGTTTAAACCTTATTTCCTAAAAAATCAAATCAAAAGGAGTTTCTAAAAATTTCCGGTCATGTAGAAAATCGATCCATCAATTATGTAGTTAGGGCAGAGGGTTTTAGCTAGCTAGTGATTTTAAACTTTAAATTTTAAACTTTGAATATGATTTCTGATCATGGGCAGAACACGATTAACCCATTGTCGACCAGTGGGTATACAAATACACTCCACATCAGATGAAGCTTAAAGAATTTTAACGAAGTTAAGGTGAACGACGTCGCGGCAATTTTGTTCCTAATGATTCTAAAAGAATAATTTGCAAACAGTATTATTTTCCACGGTTTAACTAAAGTCTGTCACCTGTTAAGTGGGGGTTAAGTGGATTAAATTCATTTTCATCGGTATATTTACGGTGTATTTTGAAAATGAGACGAAATATTTCGGTATTTTCTGAGGGTCGACGGTATATTTGATCGGTAATCACACTGCAGACAAGAATTACGCGTGAAAACACCAATGAAAATCAAGCGAAAAATTGCTAAATACAGCCAAGCGGTGCATTAAAGTGCAAAGTAAGCAAAGCGTATCCGTGCATAAGCCCACATGTGGCTGAAACGTAATAGCCTCACTTGCAAAGTTTTAACAAAGTGAAAATACTTCGGCTTTGGCCTGCGTATGCGTGCGTTCGTGTGTGTGTGTGTGTTTTTCTTTGTATATAGACTCGTAGAGGGAGATGGCTATATAAAAAGGCGGACGGGCTGCAGGTGCGCGAGTGCAAGCGAGAGAAATATTGTTATCCTACTCTGTTATTTCAGAGTTCCAGGCCAAACATTCTTATGTGCCTGAACGGCTGAATCTGAATCGACTTTTTGTGTGTGCGCTGCTCTGCTGCACAACATTTCGTTTCGTTTCGTGATATTTAATTATATTAGTATACAATAAATGGGCGCAAATGTGAACAAAAGCATGAGATAAACTGCAGCTCAGAACGCAGAGCACAGAGCGGCGTATAGACCGCAAGCTCTCCCCATCATCATCATCATCATCAGCAAAGTCGTAGTCTGCTTTGTGTCTCCCATTTACAATTTACGCTCTTCTCTCCGCCTCCAGTCGTTCGTTTTGCGTACGGGGGAACAAAAAGGTAGCAACAACGTTTCCTAGGAAAAATCTGTAAATAGTAAACAAAATTGTAAAGTAAACGTGGAAAATCGGCCAAAAGGTGCGTCGAAAGTGTGTGTGTGTGCCAGGAAGAGCCGGAGACAAAAAACCAATGCAAAGGAGATAATTGAGCAAGCTTCTGGGATTCCAGTTCTTAATATTAAACCAGAAAACCATACTCTATTTTCCCGTTGCCGTGCTCTCGTGAGTGTGTGTGTGCGTAAGTGAGTGCGTCTTGTATCTCTACCATTCAAATTTCTAAGCGAATGGTACATATATGGATTTGCATGTGTGTGCATGTGTGTGCTATGCCGTCAAGTGCTGTTATCCAAAAAAGTAGCTGTTTTTCATTGTACCGTTTTATATGAGAGAATAGTGCATTTAATTAAATCTAATCGACGTCTGGTGAAGTGTCAATCGGATCTTCCAATGGAAAATGAAACGTTTTGCCTATAGCATATGATATTACAATTTTTTCCATTTTCGTAAACCAAAGTGTGAGTAGATGTCGCGTGTGACGTTGTTGTATCGTAAAATGGAGAGAGAGCGAGAGAGAGAGGAGTGAATTCCTAGTGAATGGTCGCAAGGGGCAAGGGCGGGGGCGGTTCCTGAGTGAGAGAGTGTAATACATAGGGCGAATATAAGCGAGTGCGAGAGAGAGAGAGCGAGAATGGGAGCCACAATAGTGTCCTTATGTGAGCGGCCGTTGCCGTTGCCCCCACTCCTCCTCTCTCCAGCTCCTATTTGCTTTGCGGAAAATTCAATGACCTCATTTGTCTCATATAAGGACTTTGATTTCCTCCAGGACCAACAACAGTTACAAGGCTAAAGCAACATCCATCAGAGAAACAGCGCAGCTGAACCAAAAAAAGGACAACTTTAGCTAAAAAAAAAACATAAGTTCAATTTAAATTTAAATCAAAAAGTAATAAAACGTCAACGAAGAAATTGAGAACAAGCCACCAACTGGAGAGAGAGAGCGGAAAACGGCGCGAACAGCTGTCAAGAGAAGAAGAAGAGCAAGCAACAGCAAGAGACGAATCAACCAGGCAGCGAAATCAACACAGTCTTAGGTCAACAAATGGGAACCAATTCGGGAGCCACCGCTGGCATCAATAATAAGCCGGTTGGCGGTGCGGGTGCCGGCGTACTCGGCGGTGTCGGCGGTGCTAATTCCTCAATTGGCGGCGTCCTCTCCAACAGCTTGGGTGGAGGCGGCGGTCTAAGCATCAGTGGCCTCAACTCTGGTGGACAGAACGCGAATGTTGGCGGCCTGGTCACCGGCATGGGCAGTGGCAACAACATGAACGACGATGGCGGCAACGGCATGTCCGGCGGACCAAATAATCAGCAGGCCACCACGCCCCAATACACAATACCAGGCATCTTGCATTTCATTCAGCACGAGTGGTCGCGATTCGAGCTGGAGCGCTCACAGTGGGATGTGGACAGGGCCGAGCTGCAGGTGAGTCATACTCAAAAAAAGCAGAGGAGTCGTCCTTTGGCATAACGTTACGTTACGATATACATAATCGTGAGCGCCTCACTTTCCATTTCAATGATTTTTTCGAATCGAGGCGCTAATGCATGAACATACCATGGAGAGACGATGGCCAGAAGAAGGTGGTGATAGAGGAAGGGTCGTCCGCATGCAAGCGAATCGAGCTGAGCAATTGGCGTAATCGAATTTATGCTCTGTTTCCTTTAGAACATCATCGGAAGGGCAGGCTGCCTTATCGATTCCCAAAAAACCTTTAACCCTCAATTTGCTAGCCGCGCCGCGACGCGACACATGGTGCAGCCCCAGACACAAAGAGAATCCGCACACACAGTGAAGGCTGCTCTGACTTCGTATGTACTACGGTTCCTGACGTTTTTTTCCGGTTCAGGGATATAGGAGTCCACCAAGAGAGTAAATTGCATATTCCCCAGAGACAAAGGGAATCCCAAAAGCGACGACTTGCGCTGAATGGTGTGGTTATCCTAGGATGTAATAGAGATACAGACGGAACAGGCATTCCATTCTCCAATTCTATTCTCTTATGGCTCTGCCACATCAAATCTAAACCACATAAAGTCCTCTCAGTCCTGTGTCAGTCATATGAGATTTCCACACGAGGCACTTGTTTTTGTCCCGAAACCTTTCGTTTACTGTATTTTGATAATTCTGCAGAATTGTTTCCTGCAATTTCTTGATATGGGGAGCATCTCAGTGTAAATGTCCCCCCGCCCACGCCTAATCTCTTTCACCTGTGAACCAGCTAGAATCGATATCGATCACACTCTCCACTTCTTGCCCTGCGGATGCGATGCTGTGCTGTATTTGCCGTCACGCTCTAAATGCAGCAACGTGACATTCAAATCTCTCTCGCTCTCTGGGATTTGCATCTTCTCTGGGATCTTAAAACAAGTTAACAACAGCAACAACAACGCATATTTGTCGCTAAAAATGTATGAACCTGTTCGCCTTGTTTGGTGCTTTTTCACCCAAAACGAAGGAAAAGAAGGCAAAAGAAGTTCGAGTGGGCTGGCGGCAGACAACTAGACAACCACAATGACCGTCGCTGGTTAAGCGACATTCTCATTCACCCACCTTCCAAATGGAGGACGCCATTTTAGTTGGTTTCGTTTCAGTTTATTTTTTGCATCTGTCGTCGCGTTCTTTTTCATCTATTTCTGTCCATAGGGGGTCGGCCGGCAAAAGCCTTTGCGCCACCTAGCTTTGTGTGTCAGTGTCTAGTGCAATGATGAGGTGAGGCAGTGTCCTTGTGCATATGACACTACATGTGCTTCCGACTGCGGCTGTCAGTCAATTAACTTATATTATAACTGCCCGGATTCAATAAACACTTCTGAACAGAACACAAAACACTCATAAAAGAAATGGCGCCGCCGCCGCAGACGCAGCAGCTGTTAATACATATTCAATTATTTTACAATTTTTCCTGTGTTTGAGTGTGTGCGGTGCGGAGCGGCGATGTCATTTATAGATTAGAGAAACCGAACATCGCTTGAATTTGTCATAATTCTCAATTTGTTTATTTGATTTGTGGGGTACAGTGAGGCATACCATGCGAGGATCTCTGCAGTTTATCCATAGATCAGTCTCTAGCAGAAGAAATTTATAAGCTTTATTTTAATTTGTGAGATTGAGATGAAGAGTTGGTGAAAGTTCTTTTCGGAGGCACCAATTGTAAAGTTAATACTTACTCAAGCTGATCAGTGAATACTTATGGGAGACCTAACTGAAGAATCCATCCTACAAGCTGAGGCTTCTTGGCTATTACATTACCAAACGCACTTTTATCATGGAATTCTGTAATTTCTAATTGTTAATTGCAAACAAAAGGCAGTTGCATGTTACCGAACGATTTGTGAGCGAGAGTTTTAGGTGTCCATAGCCCAGGGGGCCTAACGTGGCGTTGGCGTGCCTGCCCCTTTTGCGGTACCCAGGCTGCCCTATTCTCCTGCATCATAGTCTTCATCCGTTGGTTGATTTTAATTAGCAAAACTCAAAGAGAGCCAAACGAAATGCCATTGAGCGTTAATTTAAATGCATAACATGTTTCCATTAACAGCGGAACCAAGCCGCAACAAAGAAAGAAAGGCTGCGCTTCGGTAGTCGAGGCTTTTGATACCCTTGCACGTTTCTAAGGCAGTTAAGTATTATTCGTGCATTCTTCTGATATTGATAATAGACTGCTTGCAGTAAAACTGATTAGCTCGTCCGATTATAACTAAATATTCATATGGTAGTTTCTTGTTTGTGTGTGGAAATGTTTTTTCTCTGCCTTACAAACATCTACACCTATAAAATATTAGTACCCTCCTCTCCGCTAGGGTATCATAAAACATGTCAAAACTGCTTAGCTCTCTCTCTCTATCCTCCTTGCCTCTCTCACCAACGCACATACACTTTTGCAGTTACTATTAGCAGGGAGAAACAAAACCGTTACTGTCGTTAGTTCTGGCAATGCTCCTCTCCACTCATTGAACAACGTTCTCCCATATTCCCCCTTCTCACTTATGTGTGTGTTTTTTTAGGGGGCGTCGCAGCAAAAGCAAAAGTTTCTCTCCTTTACGCATAGCAGGGGGGGACAGCAACTATGTCAGGTGCAGTCCTGCACCCTTCATTATGCAGCCCAAAATGTACAGAAAATTGCGCAGTCATAACTGCACATTGTTGCTGAATAAAAACAAGATGGGACGGAAGAGAAAGAGAGGGAGGGAGGGATAGATTGCAGTTTTTACGCATTTCGTTTAATTGAACCGACAGACAGTGGCTTGCTCGCTCTTTTGCTCTGAACTTAGATACCCTCTATATCTCTTACCCACTTACCCACAACATCAATTAATTATGCCGGTTGTCTATTTTTAATTTTTTTTATAACAATTAATTGAATTTAATTGTTTTTCGTTGGCCTGACGCAGCGGAGCGTCAATTATGCGCTGCAACCAACAACAACAAAAACCGCAAACAAACACAATTGGATTGCAACGAGAGAGACGCAATCGTAGAGAAACTGCAGAAAAAACGAGGGGGAACGTTGTGAGTTGCTGCGGACACCGCAACTCTACAGTTATACCCGATACTAAGTCAGTATGGCTCCCCTCCGGCAGACGCCGCTAATATTAAACGACACGACAAAAAGTGCGTGCGAGAGAGACAGAAAATCAGTCTGAGCGTGACGTCGGGCGCTGCGTAGCCACTGCAAATTGATTTGTTCCTTTTGGCTATAAAAATGATCTGATCTGATCCAGATTCAGCAATCTGATAGATATGGTCGTTATCTATGATTCTGCGTTTTTAGTTTTCTCGAATCTGCAATATTGTGGATGCAACAGATTTTCGTCCTTTGTGTGGGCGGAAGGGGGTGGGGCGAAATTTCGAGATAAACGTTTTATAGTGAGATCTAACAGGAGTGCGGATACCAAATTTGGTTACTCTAGCGTTAATAGTCTCTGAGATTTGTGAATATCCCCAGATTTTCGTCCTTTGCGGGGGCGGAAGGGGTTGTGGCGAAATTTTGAAACAAACTCGTCTCGGTCCGATATATTAGGAGTGTGGATACCAAATTTGGTTGCTCTAGCTTTTATAGTCTCTGAGATCTAGGCGCTAATGTTTTACTCTAAGCAAAGCCGCCTATGCTACGTGTGTGTTAGAGAGAGACAGGGCGAGAAAAAATGAAATTGTTTTTTGATGCTGGCTATAATAATAATACGATCCAATTCAGATTCTGCAGTCTAAAAGATATGGTTATTCTTTACGATTCTGCGTTTTTGGTTTTATCGTATCTTTAAAAATGTGGATGCCACAGATTTTCGTCCTTTGTGGGGGCGGAAGTGGGCGGGGCGAAGTTTTGAAATATTTTTGTAGCAGTGACATATCACAGAAGTCTGGATCCAAAACATCGTTGCTCTAGCTCTTATAGTCTTTGAGCACTAGGCGCTAATAGGGACGGACAGACGGACGGATGGACAGACAGACAGGGCTCAATCGACTCGGCTATTGATGCTGATCAAGAATATATATACTTTATGGGGTCGGAAACGATTCCTTCTGGACGTTACACACATCCATTTTCACCACAATTAGATTTGTGGTAAAAGTGGATGTGTGTAACGTCCAAAAGGAATCGTTTCCGACCCCATAAAGTATATATATTCTTGATCAGCATCAATAGCCGAGTCGATTGAGCCATGTCTGTCTGTCCGTCTGTCCGTCTGTCCGTCCCCTTCAGCGCCTAGTGCTCAAAGACTATAAGAGCGAGAGCAACGATGTCTTGGATCCAGACTTCTGTGATATGTCACTGCTACAAGAATATTTCAAAACTTTGCCCCGCCCACTTCCGCCCCCACAAAGGGCGAAAATCTGTGGCATCCACAATTTCGACGATACGAGAAAACTAAAAACGTAGAATTGTAGAGAATGACCATATCTTTAAGACTGCGGAATCTGAATTGGATCATATTATTATTATAGCCAGCATCAAGAAAACAATTTCATTTTTTCTCGCCCTGTCTCTCTCTAACACACACGTAGCATAGGCGGCTTTGCTTAGAGTAAAACATTAGCGCCTAGATCTCAGAGACTACAAAAGCTAGAGCAACCAAATTTGGTATCCACACTCCTAATATATCGGACCGAGACGAGCTTGTTTCAAAATTTCGCCACACCCCCTTCCGCCCCCGCAAAGGACGAAAATCTGGGGATATTCAAAAATCTCAGAGACTATTAAGGCTATAGTAACCAAATTTGGTATCCGCACTCCTGTTAGATCTTACTATAAAACGTGTATCTCAAAGTTTCGCCCCACCCCCTTCCGCCCACACAAAGGACGAAAATCTGTTGCATCCAAAATATTGAAGATTCGAGAAAACTAAAAACGCAGAATCATAGATAACGACCATATCTATCAGATTGCTGAATCTGGATCAGATCAGATCATTTTTATAGCCAATAGGAACAAATCAATTTGCAGTGGCTACGCATCGCCCGACGGCACGCTCAGACTGATTTTCTGTCTCTCTCGCACGCACTCTTTGTCGTGTCGTTTAATATTAGCGGCGTCTGCCGGAGGAGAGCCATACTGACTTTGTATCGGGTATAACCGTAGAGTTGCGGTGTCAGCAGCAACTCACAACGTTCCCCCTCGTTTTATTTATGATTTTACCCACAATGAATATTAAATTATACGGGAAATTTGAGTTTGTTCCCTTTGGCAATTATTGATAACTAGACCGTTTATCTTATCGAATCTTTCAATTGGAATATTTTCAGGCACGAATTGCAATGCTTTTGGGGGAGCGCAAATGTTTGGAGAGTCTCAAATCGGATCTGACGAGGCGCATCAAGATGCTGGAGTATGCCCTGCGCCAGGAACGGGCCAAGTTCTATCGATTAAAGTACGGCACCGATCCGCCGCAGCTGAACGAGTTTAAGCCGACAAACGAGGATTCAGGCCTAACCGGCGACGTGGCCACCGATTCCGAAGTGCCCTACAGCTCTGTGTCGAACACCACGTGGCGGCAGGGTCGGCAAATGTTGCGCCAATATCTGGCCGAGATCGGCTATACAGACAACATCATCGATGTGCGCTCGAACAGGGTACGCTCGATCCTCGGCCTGAACAACAATGCGGAGCACGATGGCAGTGGCGGCGGTCTTGGCACCGGCGGCGAGAATATTAGTCCGAACATCAATGGCAACGAGAGCAACAAGCGGGCCTCGGACACGGAAGGTAGGCGAATTGTGCATTTACCCCCTGTTGAAGATTTGAATAATTTGCTCACATTAGGCCGTCATACTCCCGCTAAAAAACAAGTGCAACAAGCGTCCGATGGAATCATCATTGACACCGAGGCGGCGGTAATGGCGAACTTTGAGTTCCTTGGCCCCACTGAGATGTCCGATGACGATGAGATATCCGATGATCTGGAAATGGTGGCCACCGACAGTGATGACACGGACGTGAAGCTGGCCAAGCGGGCCAAATCTGGCAAGGATATGCTGACTGAAGGTACGGTTTGATCCATCCCGAAGCACAGACTGCTAGAAGCCACCCCGTTCCGTTGCCCTACCACCGACTACCGCTGCATGGGCCCGCCTCGTATATACATAGTTGTTTAGTGTTTGCCCCAAAAACCCCCCCATTCGATTCCAAACTCCTTCCACTGTAACCACTGTAGTAGTTTAGTCTGGCTGCATTATTGTCATATTTCTATTTTGTTTTCTGCTTCTGTTTCTTTGGCTGACGCTCCTTTCTTCTACGCTCTCGTAGATCTTGAGGCCGAGGTGGGAGAGCAGCTCTTGAACGATATGAATCTTATAAACGAAGGTGCTTTTCAACAGACATCTAAAATCTAGCTACGCTTTTGCTTAGCCACTAAGCGGTGTAAAGAGTTAACCATTGAAAAGAATTCCCAATAAAGGCACTTACTTGGGGCCAATCCAATCGACATTTCATTTGGTATTCTTTTCATGGTCTCCAACACAACATAGACTCAGACAATCAGTCTCCCGTAATAGTTCTACATATTTAACGCATATTTTATTCACAGAAGTGGACGGCTCATTGGGACTGGGAGAGTTGGCCCAACTGACGGTGAATAATGAATCGGATGGAGTGTACGATTCGAATGCCAAGGATGGTACTGGCGGCAGTACCGGCGGTGCTGGTTACCGCAAGACCTGGAATGCCAAGTATACGCTACGCTCTCATTTCGATGGCGTTCGCTCGCTCATTTTCCATCCGGAGGAGCCAGTGCTGATCACCGCCTCCGAGGATCACACGCTCAAGCTGTGGAACCTACAGAAGACGGTGCAAGCCAAAAAGTCAGCTAGTCTCGATGTGGAGCCTTTGTATACGTTCCGCGCCCATACGGGTCCCGTCTTGTGCCTGGGCATGTCAACCAGTGGCGAGACATGCTATTCGGGGGGCCTAGATGGTAACATCGAGTGCTGGCAGCTGCCATCGCCCAATATCGATCCCTACGACTGCTACGATCCGAATGTACATTCTGGCACTCTCGAGGGGCACACGGACGCCGTCTGGGGGCTAACGACAATGCAGAATAATATTGTATCGTGCTCGGCCGATGGCACTGTGAAGTTGTGGTCGCCCTACAATAAGGACCCAATGCTGCGTACCTATACGGCTGCCGAGGCGGAGGGTGTTCCCTCGTCCGTGGACTTTGTCCGAAATGAAGTGGATCACATTGTGGTGGCGTACAACAGTGCGCACTGTATCATCTACGATACGGAAACGGGCAAGCAGGTGATCAAGCTGGAGGCGGCACAGGAGATGTCGGGCAATACGGGGAAATTCATCAACAAGGTGGTTTCGCATCCCACACTGCCCGTTACGATTACGGCGCACGAGGATCGGCATATTCGCTTCTGGGACAACACATCGGGCACTCTCGTACACTCGATGGTGGCGCATCTGGAGCCGGTCACATCGCTGGCCGTGGACGCACATGGTCTGTACTTGCTATCCGGGTCGCATGATTGCTCGATACGGCTGTGGAATCTGGACAATAAAACATGTGTGCAGGAGATAACAGCGCATCGCAAAAAGTTCGATGAGAGCATATTCGATGTGGCATTCCATGCCACCAAGCCGTATATAGCCAGTGCTGGGGCCGATGGCCTGGCCAAGGTGTTTGTCTAAGAGACCGAGACCCCGAATTCAGAGAATCCATAGAATCCAGAATCCACAGCCAGCAAGCAGCTCCACAAGCAAACCGATTACGAGTTCGAGTTAAATAATTATACATACATTATATATATATATATACTTATACATTTAAATCTAATTATATCACACAAAAGAACAACCAACAACAACAAATTATGCATATATATTAAAAAAAAAACAAATTGCTAAACAAAACAAAACAAAATAACGATAAATAAATTCAATATAATAAATGGCATTTCGAAGTAGGAGAACAAGAAAAAGAAGAAGAGCAAAGCAAAAGTCAAGTACGACATGAATTGTGTGTAATCTAGGAAAGTAATACTAATTCTAAAGCAATGCAAACAAATTGGCATAGTTTAACCCCCAAATAGACTCATAAGTGCAACAAAACAACAACAAAAGTCATCATTGAACATTATGTATTTGTTAATAACACACACAGACACAACATTGATGCATTATAGAAATAGTACGACTATGTAAATGGCAAAAAGGAACTTGATGTTGTTTGAGGTACAAATTCTTCAACATTGATTTGCTTTCCAGGACCTTAGTTTTAGTTATATAATTGGGGCACTTGCACAGCGATTGTTTGAAAGCTCCTGCCTGCTCCAACTTCCTGTACATTTGATATATACATAAATATATATATACGTATACTTATTCTATGCCCATGGCAACAACGTTTGATAGTGGATAGATTGATGGCTAAGCATTTTTCATATATATAGGCACGCTCGCTGTCCAAGTGCCCCAAGTGGAACTCTCGTTTTTTTGCACTCTAGAGTGGAGAAAAAACATAACGCAAAACATGTAGACGATCAAATTTTTTTAGTATTAAAATAAGCATTATTGCATTATGTCCCCCCTCCCTCATATAACGCCCTAAAACTTTAGCGCAAGAGCGAGAGAGAATTGTAAATTAAAATTTAATTGGAGGGACAACTGATTGAAGAGGAGAAAAGGATAAAGGCGGATGAATATTTATTTCGAAAAAACCAGCAAAAACAACACAGAAATGTAACAACAAAACTTGATTAATTGATAAGTGCAACAACAAAAATATGCTTATATATATATTCTATGATTTCCGTTTTGTCATTAAACGATGGGATGCACTGCTTGATTGGGAAATGGGGGAAATGAATGATATATAATTGATAAAAAATAATAATTGCAGGCAAGCTATAAACTGTGTACGCTAAGCTATTTATTTAATTTATGCCTAGTATTAAATGCAAAACAACGTCGTGTCGCCTGATCCTGTTGATGGATTTCGTAGTTGAAATATAAATTAGAAATCGCTTATCGATGGAATGCGTACTGTACTCGTAATTTTAATCAAGAGCCAACTCTACGTTTGAGTGCAGAGCAAATGCAGAGATGAGAATATGATATGATATGAATAGATATGATGTGTGACATGAACGTGAAAGCCGAGCAACTCAATATTAGTTTTAGTATTACATTTATTATCATGCGAAGCCTTTCACATACTCCATCACCAAAATATATACATGCCCCTAAAATACAAGTTGATATTCGAAAAGCGATGGAAACCAAGCAAAATCCTCTACTACTTTAGTTTATGTATTTTATTTTTACACCTTAGTTGCTACTAACCCCACACGCCTCCACCCCTACCCCAACAAACAATCCATCACCTTTTGGATCTGATATCCATATAGCGATGCGATCTGAAGAGGTTATATAACACCCAAACACCCACACAGTTATATAGCAGATATACATTTACATATACATAAATCTATTGATTTCTAATTTGAATTGTAAATTTTTGATATTTTTATTACCATGTATTTTTATTTTAAAATAAAGTTTTACAAAATGAAAGCCCGTGTGTGACTTGCCTTTTGATATCCACGATCCACACCCAAAGATCCTTCATGCAACAAAATAAAAACCAATCATTAGATGAAAACGTTGTAGAACCAGCTGGCTCTCGTTTACAACGTCCAAATTTCAGAAACGAAAACAAAATTAGAAGCACCGAAAAACCGACAAACAAAATTTTCATTCGTATTCGTACATTCAAGACTATGTTTTGCCTTTTTAATTTTTTGAAAGAGACTTCGCTGCTGGCAGCCTTATGATTTGATTTGAATTTTGTGAAACAACCAATAAGGCAAATATATATCGCACAACATAAATGTCTATTTTTAATTCGAACAAAACCGTTTACAAATCCACTGCCGTAAAAAGACAAAAACACCGTAAAAAGAAATCACCAGCAACACGCATGCGTTTCGTTCTACAGAGTAAAAAAAAATAAAAAATAGCAAGGGAGATCCACTATAATTATGTAAAACAAATACATACATATAATTCTTTTTCATGACAGAAAGAGACGCAAGAAAATTGCAACAAAAAAAATTAAAGATTGCGAATGTACCATTCGACTTATGATTAAGCCTGAGTAAGCCTGGGAAACTGACGAGGAGAACATGATAATGATGATTAGCATTACCCCTAACTAAGTCGTAATTAAAGAGTTCATTGTAGATTTGCAGGTCCCAAAGGAATAACCCCAGCACATAAGTTTATACAGACATATAAAGTAAAAAAAAAAAACAGAAAACTAAGAACAACAAATAATACAGAGAAAGGAAAAAATAAATATTAATTGAATAAACAATACTTTTATAATAAATCGAAATAATCAATGAAATACCATAACAGATTCACACATTTCATGTTAAGATACAATAAAGCGAATAAATAAAATATTTAAAACCAATATTTCAAACAGCACTGTTTTCGATTAGCACCGCCACACGAGTGATGCTCAGACAATTGGCCAATTTCAACCATCGAAAACAAAATTATCGATATTTTCATCGGCAGCTTGCCATCTCTATATAATAAAATAAAAAAATTTCTTAAATAAAATGGATGCAAATGCAACGATTACAGGCGATGTGGATAAAACGAAGGTAAGAAGGTATCTTCAATGGCAATGGCATCCGTCTTGTAATTTGACTATTATTTCAGATACCGCCTCTTAACCAAAAACGGATACTGGCGTTTGTCAACCACTTCCTAATCAGCACCTGCACCTTTCTCAATGAGTTTGCTTTGGGCTGTGAAACGAAGTTTGTTGAAATGGAGAGGCAATTACAAAAGACGGAGGCTTCTTTGGTAATTTTGGAAGCAAAGCTGGCATCCATTCCCACCGACAGCGAAATTATCGGTGACACAAACAGTCCAGCAAAACCCCTGCCAGCCACTACCGAGATTGATGAAGCCCCAACGCCTGCCGTCGAAGAACCGCCTGTTCCTGAGCCCGAGCTGGAGCCGGAAACTGAGCAGGAGCCCGAGCTGGCGGGGGTGCGGACCTGCGAGGATATTCGTTATAGGAAATTCTTCAAAATGCTACATTTTGGAGTGCCGGCACAGGCTGTCAAGCAGAAAATGAAATCCGAAGGCTTGGATTCACAGCTCCTGGAGTGCGTATGAATAGCCTTGTTAGCTTATATTGATTCGAATCATTTTCAATCCGCTATATTTCAGTACACCCGATCGAATTCTGGAAGATGGTGTCCGTGAGTAGACAGAGAACTGAAGAACCAGCAGCACAGGACGCTTTGTGATATAGCAATTATTGCTACATTTGTAAATTAAAAATTTTTCTAAAGCTTACGTCTACAATTTAATTTGTTTTATTTGCCGCCACATAAGCGCGGTGCAGAAAACAACTTAAAACACTTCGATATAGAAAACGTATGGGTGGGTGCCTAGAACTGGATCATCTGTCCCTTGCGCTTCTTGTCACCACCCAACTCGAAGTGCTTGCAACGCTTCAGAGGAGTCTGCTTGCGGTACTTGCACTCAGTGCATTCCATACGCAGCACAATCTTCTTGGTGGTCTTAGCCTGCAAATGAGAAAAAAACACGTTAGCAATGGAAACGCTCGAGTTGCAACTATTTAAAATTGTTTGGAGCTACAGGTGGGGCGGTTATGGTCAAATTCAGGACGACATAACGCTGCCTTTAAGGCCGCACTCGGTGCAGCCACCACATTTTTATTTGGCACCATATGTCCCACCAAATAGCCGAATGCTCCATGAGCGCAGCGATTTAGGTCTACTGGAAGTGCGAATGTCGATGAACAACAGATAAAGTGTAAAGAGAGAGACCCACGAAAATGAATTACATTGATTAATATTGTCTGGAGTTGCAGGTGGGGCGGTTATGGTCATATTAAGGACGACATAACGCTGCCTTTAAGGCCGCACTCGGTGCAACCACCACATTTTGCTTTGGCACCATATGTCCCACCAAAAAGCCGAATGCTCCATGAGCGCAGCGATTTAGGTCTACTGGAAGTGCAAACTAATTTCGATTTTCTATTAGAGAAGCGAGTCTCACCTTCTTCCTGAAGATGGGCTTGGTCTGGCCACCGAAACCCTGCTGTTTCCTGTCGTAACGCCTTCGGCCCTGAGCACCCTTGCGCTCCTTGGACTTCTTGTACTGCGTCACTTTGTGCAGCTTGTGGACCTTGCACTTTTTGCAGAAGGTGCGGCGTTGTTTTGGTACATTCACCTGGTGAGGGGGACACAGAACATAGCATATTAGATTTCCGGCAATGCAAGCAAAGCAAACACAAATTTTTCAAAATCAAATAGAACGCACTCAACGCACAACACAAAACACAATATTACCCACAAAGGGTAATAAATGTTGCACTTTGCAAGAATTCAATACTTCTACATGGTTTCAACAATAATTAACGCGGATGTTTGGCGATTTTTTAAAGCCAATTTAAACACATACCATCTTGACATATACGAAGTTCCAAAAGAAGGAATTAGAGGTGGAGAACTATCGATGGCACTACTATCGCGCTACTAAACTATCGATGGTTCAATGTTTCGATAGTGGGCGATAGTGGTTGATAGTATGGTTTACCCATCAGCAAAGAAAATTTGTGTGGGTGGGAAATATGTGACAATTTCATTGATAATACCATTGGCATATGGACTTTATCGTCAAGTCGAAAATCTTTCACCACAGTTAAAAACTGAAGTAGGGGAAAATATGAAAAATGCTTTATTGGAGTCGATCAAAAAACGCCTATCTACATATGAGCAACGGACTGTAACTAGGATGGCCATGATATTATGATCCGCGCTTCAAGAAAGATGGATTTCAGCTAAACTCAAATGCTGAACAAGCTTCAGTCTTTCTTGAAAATGAATTGGTCAATTTGGATAATAATGATGAAAACCCTGTTAACTTGGATGTTGAAGCAAACACTACAACAGAGGACTAATTTTTTGATTTTTTGGACCAACGATCCATTAGTAAGAAAAGGACTGTGCGATCGGATGCGATCATAATCAAAAGGCAGTATCTGGAGAGAGACCTTGCCCCCCAAGAAATGGATCCTCTCTTATGGATTAAGGTAATAATAATATATAAAATATTCGACACTTAATATTAAGATTTTATAATAATTACACCAAAACAAACTAAAATCATTGATATTTAAATATTTATGCATCCCAGCTACTTCTGTGGAGTCGGAAAGGGTTTTTCGCAAGGCAGGGCAATTGTCTCTGATAGACGAACAAGGCTCAAGGAAGAAAATGTAAACGTTCTGCTGTTTTTCAATAAAAATCTTTGGTTACAATAGAAAACATACAACAGAATCCAAGATATACAAAAATTTAAATATATATTCATAATTCAAATATATGAACAATGTACAGAGTTTTTTAACTTTTATTATTTTTAGCTTCTAGTTGGACCGCATATTGCATTTAGAATTGTAATAATGCTTTTAGCATCGAATCAACCGTCTTTTCACACTTTTAAAAACACTCATTTGTATTACGACTATCGACCACTATCGATCGTACTATCGACCAATATCGATGGTTTGGAAAATACTATCGTTCACTATCGATGGCGCCTACTATCGATAGCTCTCCACCGCTAGAAGGAATCAGTCACTGTGACCGCGGACTTATCGATAAAATATACGTCACAAATTTCAAAATATACCGCAAATATACTGGCGAATTATTTGTATTCAAGTTGCATCACATTACTCGTTTTGGATATTCCGTGGAATATAACTAGCTACCTAAGACCTGAGGGTCTAAACTGATAGTTTTATCCGATTATAATATCAATTTCCTACAAGACTGGTTATCTTTAAGTTCTCAACTTTATTGGTTTGTTTATGAAATAAGGTTTAAGCAAAACCGGTCAACAAAAATGTCCACTCAATTAATTTCCATACATGGTAACTACGCTACAGTTGCTACATATTAACTACATATTTATGTAATTTCAAAGGCGACAACTGAAGGGGAAATGTGTGATAACCTCCGTTATCCACTTTTTGACATCCCTTTTTTTCCGAAATTTTTGAAAAAATTGAGATTTTGAAGGCAGTCAGGAATCCGATTCTGATCACGAATTAGTATTCGATGTGGCCTGGGACATGGCTCTAAGTGGCATTTCTACACGGTTTCTACATTGGTGCATTGGACAAGAGGGTGAGTCCATAACACGTCTTAAAATATACTGACAAATACTAGAAAATACTATGAAAAGTATAAAAATTGCGAGGTGTGTGAGCTAGACGTGGTGGCAAGAAAATAAGAAAATCCGATAAGGTATACGGTCCGACCCTCAGAAGTATACCGAAATATACCGTCTCTTTTGAAATACATATACCGTAAATATACTGACGAATTCAAATTATATTTTACATATTCAAATTTTGATCTTCCGTCGAATATTACTAGCTACATTAAACATTTAGCCATGCCCACATAATTAAATACGATTAGTGAATCTATTTCCTACTTGATTGGCCTATTCTAAATACTTGCTTGTATTGGATTTCTATATACCTTTGAAAATGAAATTTAATAGATTGATCATAGAAGGAATCAGTGTTGGATGGGTGGTTCATGAACGAACGAAAAAAGAACCATTCACTATTGTGAGCGCACAACATTCAACATTTCTTAAGCAATTTTCGATACTATCGACCAAAACAGTCGATGGTCGGTTTATTTTGCAAGCATCGATAGTATCGATAGTACCATCATCAAGTTGTTTACTTTTTTTTGAATTGTTTTTTACTTTAAACAGTATGGAACAATCAAATGAAAGCGAAAAGGTCGATGCCAACTGCATGTATTGCCAGCTAAGGATCGACGATGACAACTACCTGCAGTGCGAGCATTGCGATGAACTGGTGCACATCAAGTGTCTGCACACGAGTACTCCTGGTGATTTTTTGGGTGATATTTTCTTTGACTTCACATGTGCAACGTGCGCGGAGGAGCAGCTGAAACAGAAAGGAGAGCCCTATACACACAATGATGTGAAAGAGCAGTGTGTGCGTCAGAAGATGCCCTGGCTGATGGTGCTGACACTGACCCTTTACAATCTGTCGCACAAACAGAAGGGTCTGGGTCATCATGGGTTCTTCCACTGGAGCACACACATCATCAGTTTTGTGGAACGCAACTGGAACTACATATTCGGCCCGAATGCGTGAGTGGTGGAGTGGAGTAATCAAGTTCATGACAAGGAGACTAGACTCTTAACAAACCTTCTTCTAGTCGCCGTCGCAAGAAGTGGACTGGCTCCGTCTCGGGTACTCTCTCACACAATAGCCCAAAATACTTCATTTCGGCCATGGAACAGTTCAATGAGACAGGCTGGTGGAAGCTGGCCAAATCAAACCAAACACCCAGAAGCACGAAACGAGAATGTGAGTTTAGATTTTGAATTTCTTTCGGTTTGGAATACATGTTTCCATCTACATTTATGCAGATGAGAAAACGCTGGAACAACGCGTGGCGATGCGATTTGACAAACCTTCCCTTGCCGGTTATGAAAATAGTGATAGTGAGGTGGATGTGATTGATCATAGTGCACCCATCGTCGAAGAGAATGTAAAGATTCCTGCTGTAGCCGAGGTTTCTACACCTTGCAGCGAAGGCTGTGCCCGTACTATGTAAGGCTTGAACCAACAACATAGGTACAGATCGTCATGTGTAACGAAACTCTTCCACTTTTAGTCCTTATATGGGACGACAACCCAGGCAGCCACCACCTCCTGTGGCCACTGTAATCCCAGAGGAACCACCGCTTCCTCCCACCATACCAGTGCCTCAGGCGCGTGTGTCCATGACAGTAAAGGAGGAAGAGGAGGTTAAATCACCCCAGCCACTCAGCAGTGTGCAGGCCAGCCTTATGGACTTTTTAGCCGAGAGCTTTGGTGGCGACGAACTCGGCATGTTCAGCAGCTTACCCGTCATAATGCCACCACCCCTGATTGGAGCGGGAAAAACAGATTTCTTTATGACGGAAGCATTGCTGGAGTCTCCCTCGCCCAGTGGTGGTCTATTCGACATGGACACAAACTTTGGCATTCCGGACACCAGCGAAGAAATGAAGCACGGACCCAACATCAAAGAGGAGATGGCAGAGACGACGGCCGCGGATTTACCAGCAGATGAGGCCAGCGCAGAGAGCGAGGAAGATCAAACCGAAGACCAAAAAGAAATCGCGTTGGAGGAGATGGAAGCTACCTCTAGCCATCAGCCGCGAATAGTGGAAATCACCAATTATCAGCCCCGCGAACAAAGCCAGAAAATCAAGCAGGAACCCATGGAAGAGGAAATGGAAGAGATCTCCGAAGAGGCATTGCAAACTAAAGCCCCACTGATAGGGCACTGCAAGCCGAGCGGTTTCATCCGACAGCCGCGCCGTAATTGGCCCTGGCTGCAGGAGAGACCCCAAGAGGCGGATGATGTGGTCATACCCAGCGAGAATCTAACCCTGATGAGCGTTTACGAGGAGCAGAAGGTGTATCAGCGGCTGCACAAGATCTTCTCGCTGGAGCAGCAGTGCCAATTGAGCATCCCAGCCTTTGTGCGTCGCCTGTATCGCAAGCTGTGCCTGCGCAAATGGAAGCGAGAGCACAACAGGCTCATCTTCAACCTGGACGAGCACATTGATCCCACGGCCAGGGCACGGCGTCAGATGCATGGCGAACAGCAGGCACAAATTCTGGATCGCTATCAGCTGCTGGCCCACTCCCAACAGAATCCCAAGAGCTCGTTCTATGCTCGCATTACGGGCTCCACTCAGTATGAAATGTTCGAATCGCCGTACTCGCAGCGGGTCTTGCATCCCTTCATCTTTCGCAGCGAGACGATGGGCCCGCCTTGGCTGAAGCTTATGTGCGAGCTGCAGCATCGCGTGAATCGCTGCCATCCCACCCGATCGCCCATAGACTTTTGCTACGTGAGGCCGCAGCATATACCGGCGGTGAATGCCCTGCTTCAGAGTGCCTTCTGGCCGAACATTGATGGTTAGATTGCAGATCAGATTTAATGGTCAATCAAAAAAATGCTCTAATTGTTTCATTTGTCTTGCAGTAAGCGAATGCCTCAGCTATCCGGACTACAGTGTGGTGGCCCTCTACAAGAAGTTGGTCATTGGCTGTGGCTTCCTCGTCCCCGACGTGGGCTACAACGAGGCGTACATCTCGTTCATGGCCGTGCGTCCGAATTGGCAGCGCAGTGGCATAGCCAGTTTCATGCTCTACCATCTCATACAGACCTGCATGTCCAAGGATATCACACTGCATGTGTCCGCCAGCAATTCGGCGGTGATGTTGTACCAGAAGTTTGGCTTCAAGATTGAGGAAATCATCGTAGACTTCTATGACAAGTATTTGCCAATGGACTCAAAGCAAAGCAGGAACGCCTTGTTCCTTCGTTTGCTGAGATGATGGAGAAATAAAGAGTCAGCGAAGTTAAAATGGAAATGGTGGGATCCCTGGAAACAGATCCTTATGTCGCTCGCTTTATTGGATAGTTTTATCATAATTTTATTTTCACACGAAAATTGAAAGAGAATCTTAGGCGAATATTTTCTCCTCCCTGCGCTTCTTGGTGACTACGGTGCCGGGCTTGTGCTGTGCCTCCGGATGATTTGTCAGTTCGGGTGGGCATGTGGACACCGGACTGGCCGTGACGCACTGCTTGAGGTCGTAGAAGAGACCGCTGTCGTCCTTGGTGACAAAGGAGATGGCACAACCAGTCTTGCCAGCGCGACCCGTACGACCGATACGATGTGTATAGTCCTCGATGGACTTGGCCATGTCGTAGTTGATAACCAGGGAGACGTCCTTGATGTCGATACCACGACCAGCCACATCGGTGGCCACCAGTATGTCCTTGGCGCCCGACTTGAGGGCCGCCAAAGCGTACTCTCGCTGCTCCTGGCCCTTGCCGCCGTGAAGTGTGCACGAATTGTAGCCGAGCTTCTCCAGGCCCTTGGCCAGCACATCGGCGCCCTTCTTCTGGTTGACGAAAATAATGACTGGCGGATCGATCTTGCGCGACAGGATCTCCATGAGTTTCTTGCGCTTGTCGTTCTCGCCCATCATGTACACGATCTGTTCTGTGCGCTCCGTTGGCTTGCCCATGGAACCAATGTACACGGTGGATGGGCGTCGCAGATAGGATCGGGCCAGACGCTCCACCGCCGGCGGCATCGTTGCCGTGAACATCACGGTTTGGCGGTACTTCTTCTTCGTGTAGAAGTTCTCCATAAGTTTGTTCTCATCCTCGGCCTCTTCGGTGTCCGGTTTGAGATTGGTCACGGGCATGTACTCGAGGATCTTCTGGACATCGGGTTCGAAGCCCATGTCAATCATACGATCTGCCTCGTCGAGGACAATGTATGTGCATTGATTCAGCACTAGGTAGCGATTCTCCAGCACATCTATGAGACGACCCGGTGTGGCGATGACAATCTCACAGCCCAGACGCAGGCGGAAGCCCTGCTCCTCACGGGACAAACCGCCCACCACGACCACAGTACGTATGCCCAGGGGCTGGCCGAACTTGATCGTCTCCTCCTCAATCTGTTGGGCCAACTCACGGGTGGGTGCCATGATGATGGCATACGGGCCCTGATCCACATCCTCCAGACGCTCAATCTTGGGCAAAGACTGAATCCATGAGAGCAGGGGAATCAGGAAGGCCAACGTCTTTCCCGAACCCGTCTCGGCCACGCCAATAATGTCACGATTCTGCAGGCCAATGGGTATGGCCTGGCGCTGAATGGGCGTGGGCTCCTTGTAGCCGACCTTATCGATAATGTCGATGATCTCCGGCGGGAAGCCGGACTCGTTCCAGCTCCGTATGGGATTGGGTATCCTGCCACCCTTGATGGTTATATTGTAATCCTCACGGAAGATGCGCCAATCGCGCTCAGTCATCTCGTCGTTGTCCTTCTCGGACCAGTGGCGATCGTCCCACTTTTGCTTCTCCTCCTTCCGTTTCATCTTCTTCAAGCGCACCTTCTCCTGCTCCTTCTCGGCCTCTGTGCGACGCTTCTCCAGCAGGTCCCCATAGAATTGGCTCTGGGTGCGCTTCTGTTCTTTGATGTCGATGCCGGCTACGTTGCCGCGACCAAAGAACTGCACATGGTGACGCTCCTTGTACAGATTATTGTAATCAATGGATGTGTCCTCGCCAGCATCCCAGTCGAAGACGAATTTGCGATCGTTGAGACGCCTCACTCGTCGCTTCTTCTTCACGATACCCAAATATCGCTCCCGAATGGCCTCCAGCTCCTTTTCCTTGTCCTTGTGGGTGAGATCTTCGGCCCGTTTGTTATCCCGATCCCTATCACCACCGCGATCGCCTCCTCCACCGCCATCGCCGCCATGATTACCGCCGTTATTATTATTACTACCACCACCACCCCTGTCGCCTCTGGTGCCACGCTCACGTCTCTCTGGCCTCGAGGGAGGCGGCGGCATTGGCGCCGATGGAGGTGCCGTTGCTGGGGCGGTGGCTATGGACATGTTTATTTCTCTGGGAGCTGCCATTTGCTCTCGGGCTGCATCTTGAGCGGCGCGTAGACGCTCCACCTCCTCCTGGCGACGCTTGATGGCCTCTGCGGCACGCTGCTCCTTGGTGAGGAAGACCGGCTTGGCACGTGCCTCCTCCTCGCGCTTCTTTTTGTCCAGTAACTCTTCCAGGGAGAGCGGTTCCTTCTTTAGCTTGTGTTCTTGCTTCTCATCTGGCATTTCCTCATCCTCTTTACCATCAGGTTTTCCGGAACTGGCGCTCGAATCCAGTTTGACTCTCTTTTCCGGTTCTCCCGTGCGCCCTCCTCCTGGACCACCGCGTTCACGTAAACGCTCTGGGCCATTGTTATCCCTGGGCCTCTGGCGATCTGGTGACCGACGTCTGATGCGATCCTCACTGTAAAAGAAGCTTATTAGTATGTATCATTAATGAATTAAGGCAATTAAAACTTACCGGGAACGAGAACGGCGCTGGCGTCTGTCCCTCTCCCTATCGTTTGGCCTCTCTCCACGTTGCGGCTCCCTTTCCCGTGGTCGTTCTCTCTCACGCTCCCTATCCCTTTGGCCAACTCCCTGTTGCTGACGCTCGTCCCTGAAGCGTTCCCGCGACCGCGAGCGACGCTTTTTATCATTTACCATGTTAAATTCGTGAAATTCAACTTTTTTGACCCGAACAGCTGAGGCGCCACTCGATAGTTTTGAATGGAATGATTTAAAAAATCGATACTATGGATAGTATCGGGCCAAATTAATCATCGTAAGGCGCTACTACTTACAATAAGTATGATCAGCCCAAGGCAAAAGATCCGTCTCACCCCACCCCCTCCCATGGAAGGGGTGATGGGAGTTGGGTGCTGCCCTCCGTTCCAATTAGAGTTCACCTGGCCAACTCCCATCACCAGGAATCGTCTTCATCTTCTCTGAAAATTTACAAAATTTTGAGAAGCGACAGATACTTAGCTCGATAGTATCAAAAACATCGATACTCTCCCTTCGCAGCAAAGTTAGCAACGCCTAATGTCATAAGGCCGTGATCTCGTATCGATTGCTCCTGCAGCCCTGCTTGCACATATCGAAGCACGCATACAGTAAACAAAGGCGATTGCACACAAAGATAGAAATTATTATTGGTTTGCTAGCAATTTTATCGTGTTTTCCGTTCTGGAGCTACGCGCTACTCAACCTTCGGCCGTGATGAGCAGCAACACGGATCAGGAAACGGCTCCCATTGCCGCGCCGCGCAACGGCAGCGCTGGCAGTGTGTTCCGAAGCTTCGGTTCCCTTTTCGGTGGTAACAACTCGGACACCACTCGCCCGCAAACGCCGCAATCTGGCGATGGCTATGTGGAGTTTGGGATGCAGAATCCGGAACGGAGTGGCCGGACACTGGGCACCTTTGCTGGGGTCTTCAGTCCGGTGGCCCTGTCGATGTTTAGCGCATTGGTGTTTATACGTGTTGGTACGTGCTGTTTTCTTGGTGACGTCATGGACCGACAGACACTTGTTGTCTCGGTCCATTGAACTTTTGATTCTATATCTGTGGCTGACTTTCTCTCTCTGTGTGTAATCGAATTAGGCTACATTGTCGGCAATGCGGGCTTGTACATAACTCTGCTGCAGTTCCTCATAGCCTATGGGATACTTCTGTTTACGGTGGCGTCTGTCTGCGCCATCTCTACCAATGGAGCGATTGAAGGTGGAGGCGTCTACTGTGAGTCATATAAATGTTCTTCTATAGTAGATTTTATATCTAATGATAAACCTTTTCCAGTCATGATCAGTCGCACTCTGGGCGTAGAATTTGGTGGTTCCATTGGCACCCTGTTCTTCTTTGCGAATGTCGTCGGCTCGGCAATGGCCATCACTGGCTGCACCGAGGCCATCATGGATAACTTTGGCCCGGGCGGACACTTTGTCAGTGACGGTGCCACCCTGCCCGACGGCGATTGGTGGCGCTTCCTCACCAGCAGCATCATCAACACCTGCCAGCTTCTGGTCTGCCTAGTGGGTGCCGCACTCTTTGCCAAAACGTCAGTGCTTATTTTGGGTACGGTGACTATTTCCCTGCTTGCTACGTATATCAGTTTCCTGTCTCTGAGCGGTACCAATGACACGGTAAGTGTTTTTCCAGCACATCCCCCTCCCCTTCGACCATCACTCATTGACCCAAAGCCCTGTCAGGCTTATCAATCCCGGAGTATACGCTATGCCGATATCTAGGCTATCTATGGCTCATGTGGCTCATTTATTTAAAATTTTATTTTAAGGCATACTCGTAGCAGAAATCCCAAGTGTGATAAAGAGTAGCGCCTCGATTGTTTCTGTGTGTTTCTGGCAGATTTGTATTATATTTCACAGCAGAAACACATTGAAATCTAGTATGATTCATCAAGTAGTTCTCCACAAATGTATGAAAAAGCTCCTGGAGTATACATATAAATTTACATATGCATAGGAACTCAGGTCCTTAGAATTGATGTATGCATTCTTGGAGAACTCTAGCTTCTTGGGAACTCTTTTTCTGCTTATATTATGGCGATAAATACTGAAAAACACCACAGATGAAGCATTATTTTGCGGTGCGAGGCTGTCAAAGGTCGTGTCAAGCCCCCAAAAAGATCTGTACCCCGGGGTAGTTACCCAAAAAGAAACCCAAACGTTTAAGGAACATGTACCTTTTCTTATAGATATGTATGTTATAGCGATCCAACGATTAATAGATCATAGAAAAACACTCCATTCCGTTTATTCAAGAACAGAGCACATTTTCACCAAAAGATATATCTACCCTAACATAAATCGAAAGGAATCCAGTCTTTTGTTGCATTCCCTCGGCTTTTATCTTCCCAGTCTATTATTTTTCTGTAAATACACATAATTCCCCACATTAAAACATCGTTAGAAGCAACAATATACCGACTTGTCCGCATGTTTCCTCGTTTCTCGTTTTCTGGCCAGCTTTTATCTTTCCGGTCAGTTTTTGTGGGTTTTGCTGTATTAAACAATTCCCCTTTCAAATGCATATCTAAAAACCCACAGAACTACGATAAGACCCAAGGGTTTAGGCAAAGTGAAATGACGATTCTTGTGAGTCAGAGAGTGATGATGAGCGGGACTGATTACAAATGTATTATATATATATACATATATATAAATGTGCATACATGTGTAGAACATATAGTATTAATTAGCTGATTTTTGCGATAACCTAGATAGTTTTTTGTTTTTGCTGATTGCAGATACCGGTGCCCTTGCAAAATACATATTATAATGAAACTTCATCGCACTTCCTACCGTATACGGGTCTGAGTGCTAACACACTGAGCGATAATCTGGGAGAGCAATATGGCCACGATTATACATCGAACAACAAGATGGTGGACTTCGCCACCACCTTCGGTGTGCTGTTCTCCGGCGTGACGGGCATCATGGCTGGTGCGAACATGTCTGGGGAGCTGAAGAATCCCGCCAAGAGCATTCCCTGGGGCACACTATCGGCGGTGGCATTTACCTTCGTCTCGTACATCATCCTCTCGTTCCTGATGAGCTGCACCACACCGGGCGTGACGATGCGGAATAACTACCTCTTCCTGATGCCCGTCAATGTCTGGCCACCATTCACGGCTATTGGCATACTGACGGCCACCTTTTCGACGGGACTGAGCAACCTGATTGGATCTAGCCGAATTCTGGAGGCCCTGTCCAAGGATCAGGTGTTTGGCTCGCTGCTGAACTTTGTGCTGCATGGAACGTGGAAGGGAAATCCGATTGCCGCCGTTGCTGTCAGTTGGGTAATGGTGGAGTGCATCCTGCTGATTGGCTCCTTCAACATCATCGCGCAGATCAACTCGGTGCTGTTCATGCTCTCGTATCTGGCCACCAATCTTGCCTGCTTGGGCATTGAGCTGACGGGTGCCCCAAACTTCCGGCCTCTGTTCAAGTACTTCACCTGGCACACGTGTCTTGTAGGTCTGCTGGGCACACTCATCATGATGTTTGTGATCAATCCGATCTATGCCTCCTCCTGCATCATTCTGTGCCTGATTTTGGTCATTGCTTTGCATCTCTTTTCACCGGCCACTCAGGCAGCACAGTGGGGGTCCATCTCTCAGGCCTTGATGTTCCATCAGGTGCGCAAGTATCTGCTCATGCTGGATCCGCGCAAGGATCATGTCAAGTTCTGGCGTCCGCAAATACTTCTCCTGGTTTCCTCGCCACGTTCCTGCTGCCCTTTGGTCGATTTTGTCAACGATCTCAAGAAGAGCGGCCTCTACATCATTGGCCATGTGAAAGTGGGTGACTTTAAGAGCGTCGAGGATGTGGAGGAGAATCAGCAGTGGTGGTCATTCCTAGATCACATGCGCGTCAAGGCCTTCACAGAGGTCACGCTGAGCCGCAGCATTCGCGAGGGCGTGCAGCATTTGATTCGTTTGTCGGGAATTGGTGCAATGAAACCAAATACGATTATTCTGGGCTTCTATGATAACGAAGCACCTAAAGATTTCTTCCAAAAGTAAGTGAAAATAATGCTGAAATGAGAGTTGATTATCAATTTTTGGTTTTTTCATTCTCACAGCGGTTCCTCCCCCTATAAAACGGATGACTTTAACAGCGGCGATATACAGAACTTTCCCATACGACGCGATGGTGATCCAAAGCATTTCCAGGTGCAGGAATACGTCCAGATCCTGTGCGATACGCTGCGCATGAAGAAGAATCTGTGCCTGTGCAGGAACTTTCAGCGTTTGGATAAGAACTTTATAGCCATGTGAGGGCGACACGCCATATTATTTATCGGAATTTTATGGAATTTTATCTGTTCTGTTTCATATTCTGCAGAAGCAAGCATGTTAAGTACATTGATGTGTGGCCCATAAATATATTCAATCCGACATCTGGTGATCCCTTTGATATGGTCTCTCTGTTCATGATGCAGCTGGCCGTGATAATGCTGGCCAAATGGAAGCATCTTAGAGTGAGAATCTTTTTGTGCGAGACAAATGAAGAGCGCACTGTGGGGTAGGTCCATTGATAAATCCCAAATAGAATTTTCCTAACATTTTTTCCGATTTCCCTTAGCACCTTTGACACCCAGGCCCCTCAAATGGAAATCTTCTCCAAGATGAAGCTGCAACAGTCCCTCAAAGAACTCCGAATCACAGCTGATATTATAGAGATTGAGGAATGGAGTAGGGACTCGGATTTCATACGTCATGCCCGAACCCTCAAACAGTACACCGGTCAGGCGGATAATGCCCTGCTGGAGGATGACGATGGCGATGAGACAATGAATCGCTCGCTCCTGTATATGCAGAGGGCAAATCAAATTATACGCGATCGTTCGGATCAGACGGCGCTATCGTTCATCTATCTGGCAGCGCCACCAAAGCTCTCGGCAACAGATTTTGCGGAACGCAGTGCCAGCTATGTGGAGCTGCTGACGGAGCTGACGGCCGATTTGCCGCCCACAATTCTGGTGCATGGCGTCAGTACGGTGACCTCAACAACGCTCTAGGCTCTCTGGGCTCTTGGCGAATACCAAGCATTTCCATAAGTGATAAACAAAGCAACCGGAATGAACCAATTTAGACGACACGCCGGCTGCCGTTCTCTTGTCCCTCCCGACCCCCCCTCCCAACTGTCCTTGGATCTGTCTCTGGGCAGTCACTGTCGCTGATATGCGGCTGGCGATTTATCACTTATTGTGTGTGTCCTATGTGGGCTTGAAGCTTTAGCAGCAATCGTATAACATAGTGTATTCGCTCATCTAGCACCCTGGCACACATGAGACATCACACACACAGATCAGAATCAAAATCAATCATCATATCAGCCAACTATATATAATTTTATGACAAGACGTATCATGTTTTAACCTGCATTCATCCACCTCCTAATCGAACCCCACCCCGATATTAACATTTTTGTGATTCAAGAGTTATATACTATCTAATACAAATACTAATTCTACTTCTACTACTACATGACAAATAGATACGCGAAAGGCAAAAAAAAAAAGTATTAGAGAGCCACAGCCGCGAGATTGTGGCTATAATCATAAAGATTTCATTATGCACCTAGTGATAACTACTAAATGGGGAAGGGAATGAAAGGGTGCTCACAGTTCGTTTGGGACTTTGATGGATTGTTATTTTAGATAAATGTATTTGGGTGCGTGTGTGTGCTACTTTTTGAAAGCGTTTACCTGTGAGACTACCCACACCTTTCCCTTCCCCGCTTTACAAAACTATTATCGATCATAGCGTTCAATGTATTCAGTTCTTTCCAATAATCTAAATAAAATATTAGCTATATTTATTTATGTACATAATTGAGTGATCGTTATTTTTGGTGATATTTTTTCCGTCTGCCACAGTTGTATGCGGGCTATAAAGCTGATGCACTGTTCGTAGTTTTGCAGTGGGATCCAAGGGATCTTTGGCTCTGAGTTAATGCTAATTCAAACAGAAAACATTTTAGAAATCGAAACAATTTAGTTGTACTTATAGGAGTATTTAATATTCACTTATCTGCTATACTATTCAGATTCAAAAATATATTTATTAACGAGGCGTGGGCTGCTTTCCAAAGATTATTTATTGGGACCCCCGAACCAACGAAACCCTCGATTATCGCAGATCTGTTTGACTCCACAGTAAAGCTGTTCCATTCTATTCCAAGACACTCCATGGCTTTTGGCATAGGTGGAATTTTCGCGGGAAATGAACATATTTCTATAATAAATTTTGCATATTTGATCAAATCGTGTCGAAATAGGTATTTATTCTATTTTCCCAACACGATTTCTGTAAGACATATAAGCACTTCCGTTGCATATAGTCCAATTTGATCTCCACATATTTTGAGTGGAGTGTTTTTTCTTGTTTTCATCAATGGAACGGAGTTTGCAACGATATTTGGAACATGCTTACTTCCAGCTCGCACTCTCTTATCACTGCATCCATTAACACTTTCCGTTCGGAGAAGGCAGTTCTTATCCGCTTTGAACTTTGTTTGTGCATCGTTTACCGCTACCATTAAATGGTTATTAAGATATGGGATAGGATCTGGGTCGTCGCGTGTAAAATGGGACACTGATTCCCCAGCAGCAGGAGCCACGCAACAGCAGTCGAGGCAATAGAGTCATAAATGTCACCACGATGCGCTCTCGATCCTGTTGTTGCACTATTTATGTGATGACAATTTATGATACTCATCAAGGAAGGTCGGCGGGGCACACCCCTGCACTGATTACCTGCACACACACACGCACACGCACAGCCCTTCAAGGATCAAGGATCTGTTTGTGTTAGCCCGTGATACCGCTCGAGTGTCAATAAATTCTCATAAACGAACGCAATTGCCTGACACTTTCCAGGGGCGCTATCGGGAGGCAGCCTAACGGACAAGTTTTTTTTGTTGGTTATACCTAGGGGCCGAGGGTCTAAGGGTTACCCCCAGGAGTCGGGGGTAGGACTGGACCTAAGTTATGGCATGAGTTTTGTTGAAATTGTCGCCTGCTTTGAGCCAAGAAAATTACCATACAAATGTACCTTTCTCTATACGAGTACCACTCCACTCCCAAAGAGCACTCCACTCTTTAAATCCCAGTCCCGACATGCAGTCTGGATGCACATCTGGGTGACCACAACAAAATTTACTTGGAAACAAACAAATAGTCGAATATAATAATTCATAATTCCAGATTATTACATGGTAATTTGGCTCAGAAATCTATGGAATGGGTTCTCCATGAGGTAATACAATGGAAAAAAAGCAGGCACAGATCGATTCCATTGTCTTGGGATTCTATAACAAAGAAGGATCAACAACTTCCCATGGAATTCCTCTTGACTTTGGAACCTCACCTCTAATCGTATTTTCGCAATTTAGCGCCAACATCTAATCCGCAAAACGAAAACGATTAATCTGAGAAGAGAAGAACAGCAAACCAGATGAAACACGCAACCAACAGACGGACCAGAGGATTATCATCAGGTGACCTATTGTTGGCCCAAGAATAGACTTTGAGATAGAGAGAGAGAGAGAGGTTTCCCACTTTCAACCAGAACCGCCCACCATTTACTACTAGCTATTGTTGCTATTTTGACAGCCGAAAAGAAGAGCATGCCTCTCAGGTAGTCCACGCAAAATGCTAATAGGAAATGCCAGGATCATCTGGATCTTCATGGGCGTTGACGATCTTTAGACTATCCGCGAACCTTTCTCCCGAATATTGCAGCATAATGCTTGAGCTGGGATTGGGATCGGGAACCGGGATCTGCTACTAAGCTGCGGTCGCGTGGCACTCTTGACAAAGTCAATCGATCAGATCCATCAGCGATCATCATCATGGTCAGTGGCCAGCGTTAAGATCAAACGTCGGATCCTTTTGTCGGCATAGCTCCCCCACACCCTCGGCTTTGTTCTTGACAATTTGTGTGAAATATCTGGGTCCGTGCACTGGTCCATCATTTGTACAATTTAGCCATGCCTGGCGCTTCTCTTCAGCCAGTGTTTGCCCAATTGTTTTGGCCGTTTTCTATAGAAATTCAGCGAACTGTTTGAATTGATTTTCCTCTTTTGATGGGTGGAGTGCATCTGTGGCTCTGAGGTAATTAACCTTTCGCTGCGGCCACTTGAAAGTGGGCTTGAGCCGGACTGACTCGAGGTCTGATTACGGTGTGGAAAGTAGAGCGATTTAAATGGTAAATGTGGTAAGAGTAGAGTACCTTTTGAGTACCGGCTATACACTCTGCGATCTAAAGGCCTTAGTAGTTGTTGCTCATTAAAAAATATGGGTTTGGAAAATAATCATGACTGAATATATCTAAAAGACTTAATTCAAACACAAAACATTTCAGAGATCGATACAATTTTCCACACAAATTGGGTATCGATCTAGCCCCTCTGTTGGTTCTTTATAACCCACCCTATGTGGTGGTTCTCTTAAGAGAATTACACTGGTTGATGATCTTGGTTCCTTAGTTAATCGTAGAAAAATGCTGGCTGTATTTTTTGTACACAACATGATCAAGGTTTGAGCCGCATAAGCTTCAGGATTTCTATTAGATCCTCTAGAAAATATATACCGTTGTTCCTTTTTCTTTCTAGATCGACTAATTCCTTAAATGAACCGCTTAGGATCTTGTGCTCGGACTATAATTCTATCTACCATATTATTTCCACCACTAATTCCCTTCCTCTTCTTAAATTACTCATAATCACATACCTTTCTTGTAATTAGCAATTGTATTTGTATGTTGAACGCATTCTTAGTTCTTTTAGTTCGGCTTAGGTCTAATTTTCCTCGAATATTAGTCTATTAGGCGGTTCGTCAGGCGGCAGATCCCCTTGACCGGTTGAGTGGGAGGAGGTTTGCGTTCTTGCCTTGTGATCCCCGCGTACTAATGCTATGATGAAATGAAATGAAATGAAAGAGTTCTCTGAGTACTTTTCTGATGTGAAATTTGTTTTAAAATGTCTCCAAAAGTGTCAGTCCCCTCGGGTTGCGCATTCTGCAGAACAGACTTTGTGGCAGACTCGAAAACTTCTTGACACCTACCCGCAAACTCCTTTCATGTGAAAAAATCACCTCGAGGCCTCCAGCGAAAGCCCCAGCCAGTCAGCCACTTGCAAGATATTTACGTTTGACCCAATAATAAAAGTACAATCGACTAAAATCGAAAGTTGCAAACCGCACATCGCACATCGAAATTCTTTTTCTTTGTTCTGCTGGAAAGCCAAAACGGAACGACCACTTACTAGACCACAGACATGCAATGGAGCTGGAGATATGGATGTGGATATATATATATACATATATATATATATATAGGGTGGAGTGGCAGCAGACCGAGCCGATCGATGCGAAAATTATGGAAATAATTCCCACATTGGGAGCCATGCTCTGCTCTGCTCTGATCTCACTGTCTGCTGCTGTACATTTTGCGCTGGCATTTTGACCTTGGCAACAATTGTTTGGACTATAAAACGTCAATTTCAGTTTACAAAAGAGAGGTATGATTACCGGACGGTAGCCAAATGACAGGTCAAACAAAGCAGCGGCAAAGGCCACTCGAGGAGTGTCCATCTAGACCTGATCCGATCCGATCGGAGGTAGACGAGGGGCAATTAAACGTTTTTGACCGCAAGCCAATTTGGGGCACGGGCTCTCGCTCTGGCTCTGGGACTGATCTGCTTTCTGCCGATTGCTTACAGGTAAAAGAGGATCAGGCCAGGAGAGCGAATCAGGTAGCAGGAGGTTTACCTGAACCAGAACCTAAGCCAATCATAAAAGGGCAGCGGATCCAGCGACTCTGCCCAGCTATATAAAGATGTATGACTAGCCCAGTCTGTTCAGTTATCCTTCGGCCTTCAACATGTTGACCAACAACGATCTGATCGAGCAGTTCTACTACCCAAGCGAATCCCAGACGGATTTGGATTCCCATGTCCAAGTTCAAGGCATGGATGCCTTTCAGCAGTTGGAGCAGTTCATGTACCAACAGGAGCTCTGTGGCAGCGGCGACAGTCTCTCGGATGAGACCAACAGTTGTTCCATGGAGCAGCTATACTATGACACCCCTGCTGTCCTGGGACTAGAGCACATGCTCTCTGTCCAGGCCGAGGAGCACCAGCATCAGCAGAATCAAGCGAATTCTTTGGGCAAATGCCAGCAAAGGAGTTCCAATTACTGGACCAAGCAGCAGCATCAGCAACACGGAAGCAAGCTGTCCACTTCCATCTCCTCATCATTGTCCTCCTCATCATCATCATCTTCATCGTCTCCTGTGTGCAGTGGGGCTGTCCTTAAGAAGCGTCGCTTGGCGGCCAATGCTCGGGAACGCCGTCGGATGAATAGCCTGAATGATGCCTTCGACAAACTGCGGGATGTGGTTCCATCTCTGGGACACGATCGACGACTCTCCAAATACGAGACGCTACAAATGGCCCAGGCATATATCGGGGATCTGGTCACGCTGCTCTCAAGAGACTATTGAACTTTCTTCACGGGAAGTCCTTCTACGGATGGAATGGAATGGGATGGGATGGTGTTGTAGCAACAATTTGAACCTAGTGTAAACTTATAAAGGCTGTTAGTTTTAAGGATCGTTTACTATTTTTATTTTAGTTGTAATTTTAGAGCGCTGGCTAATAAAAAATTAATAATTGAAAATTGAAACGACTTTGAAGGTACAGTTTTTAAAGGAGTTTGGATTTTTCGAAATTTGAATGGTCATGTGCTCCAAAAATGTGTCGAAAATTCAAAGATTCCTTATAATAAAAACTACGTACAAATTTCAAGTAAATCTCTCTATTATATAAAATTTATTTGGATCTTCATTGTCACCGCACAGTGGGGCCTCAGTCAAAAAGAGGTGCCAAAGTCTAATAGATAATATTCCAGAGCTTTCAATAATTGATCAATTAATTTTCAAAAATAATCTGAATTTTAGTTAAGGAGATATGATCTTTCAGGTGGAATAAACTGTAGACTACATAACGAATAGGTCTGTTTTTTGTATCTTTTATTAGATATATTCATTTTGATCAACACAAAAAAATACTGGTCCCTTGCCTATACAGTGCCAAAGAAAAACTTATCTTCCAAACCATTTAATTTTTGGCTTGTTTTTCAACTTTGACTTGACTTAACAAAAATATGCCCTACATTTACCCGAGATTTTGTTTGTATGTGTTCTTTGAATATTCTTTCAAAAGCGCATTCTGCAATTCGGAGCGGATCGGCTCCTATCAAGATTTAAATGCCATATTCTTGCACGAAAAACGGGCAGATATAAAATCCCTTATAAAATCATATTTTGACCGTTCTTCTAGACATCGTAGCATCGTGTTCATGTGCAGACAACCTTTTGGAAGATTGCTTTTTCAAGTTCAGTTCATTTTATGAAGATATCTTCGTTCAGATGTTACTAATTTACCAAGGGGTGCTTCAGAATTTTAAACTCTTTAAAAAATGTTCACCAATCCCGTGTGCCTGTACTCCACCGATCTCCTAGTCGAAAAGATGGAATGAACTACAGGCGCTGTTGTCATCGCAAAAGAAGAATAACAAACAATAAGTTTAAAACATGGCACAGGCCACAATTAATTACTAACTTGATAACATGTTATTTTGAAATTAAATATAACTTATTATGAAAACAAGAACATTATTAATCATTAAATCGTAATAGTGGAGTGCAGTGTAGTCTTTTTTAAAATTATGTATGTATATTATTTTTATAAAAATAATCCTTGGTCAATCTGTGGGAGAAATAGGATAAATACTGGTTGTATTTTTGGATAGGGTACCTCGGTTCCTCATCCGATTGTTTTGATTTTAGCTTTTACATTTGATTTACCCTCAGATCGGCATGGGGAAAACCTATAGTCTTTATATTGACACATCCGTTGCGATCGCATCGGTCTTGCAACATTTGTTAACATCCGCCACACTTTATCCTCTATTCTATCAAATCACCGACAGACAACCCGTCTCTCAAGGAGCGTATCCTAGTTATTCCTGAGAGCTCTCAGGCGGCACGGCTTAGTAGCGGAGTGTGCCACACCCACTAAACTAACCATACGAAAAGGTCAAAACATCACTTACCAGCACACGATTAATGAGTTCCGACTTCCGACACGACAGAAGATAGAGCGAGAGAGGGGCCGGACCTCCAAACAGAAGTGATTAAGGGCCGCAAACGTCAACAGGTAAACAGTGATCCTTAAACAGGACCCTAGCGCTGCCTTAGATCCTTTGGCAGGATACCGACCAAATATCAATTGACTTAAACATAGTCATTTGTAAATGCTATGCGAACTATGGGAACTGTTTGTGTTTCCCCTCATTAAGCCATCGCGCTATAAACTCTAAAACAATAAAAAACGGAACAAAAGGATACAAAGATATAGTTTCAATTTTCGAATATCACATTGACTTTTGTATTTATACAACTAAATACTCAACATTTACTTAAACTATAACTATAATAGCTATAACTAGGTTCGTAATTCTAAGGTCCAAAAGGAACTCTTCTATGTATATGGAATGCTCTTCACTAATGTTTTGAGATTAAAAAATTTAGTTTAGAGCTTATGTACAGAAACTTTCCGTAAAAATCATGCATATTTCTTTAAGTTTTTAATTAAAGTTAGAACCTAAGTTTAAAGATCATATATAATACCTTTTTAATGAGTTTAGATTCTCGCTTTAGGATCTAGTTTGAGGTTCATAGTTTAAAATGGGCTATACAAATTTGTTTCAGTCTTTGCGGGTATTATGAAATAATTGATTGGAATTTCCAAATTTGATGATCGCTAATCAAGAATCTATGTTCTTGACAAGAAAGTAAAGAAGTATTGGGTATCAGTCCAAAAGAGATTCGATTGTACTCAAAGAAGGTATTAAATAAGTAAATACTTTAAGTTTCTAGTATTCAAAGTCTAACGTCATCATGAATTAGACATCAGTCGTTTTTCGATATTTATTAAAGGATTCTGTCGCAACTCGATTAAACATCAAAAACCTATCTGAAAAGTTGTAATCTGTCAAATCTTCAGTCGTAGTTCTTAAAGGTCAAAAATGTATCAATTAAAAACCAAAAAGGGAGCCTTAGAAAAATATATTTAAACCTTTAGTTTGGATATTTTTCGATCACATCGACAAAAAATAATAAAAAAAAACTTTAAATATGAAATTGACTAAAAGTAACGCTTGAACATTGATCCAAAGTCAGTCAAAAGGGTTCTGAAGTAAGTAAAGTCGGGTACTGCAAACTGTAGTGCGTTTATGGGTCCTTGCACCGTTTCCAGTGAATATTTAGGTAAAGAAATCAAACTTTATTGCAATTTCTTTTAACGATATCAATTTTTTTTTACTTTTGTTTTTGTGTGTTGATTTTCATGATCAAACATTAATGTGAAATATATATGCATATACCATTATGAATATTATTACGATAAACATTTAGTGAAGAGCATAGCATACACAACTGTGGCTTTGACCCAAAGTTAAGAATTCAGTATTGTTTTTTGACTAATTATACAACTATTTACAGTGTACTTAGGGGGGACTTAAGAACTAAGAAGCAATGGCGCATTTAACTAAATTGATAGCAAACGATATAAATACATATATAGAAGCTAAGGCAACGCTCTAAACTTAAAGGTTAATTGTAAAAGATGTGTGTGGTCTTAAAAGTCTTTGCATATGGGTTTCGTTATGTCTGAAAGTCTCCCGGAAAAGAGGTCCACTGATGAGAATGATGGGGTGGTGACTCAGATCCAGATCAGCTTATTTTGCACATAATTAAATCACTCAATGGAGCTCCTCCCATATCATTTTTATTTAAACTTTAACGAGAAATCTATCAAGTATTGCAGATTAAAATTGCTTTCAATAGGTCGATAGGTCCAAAGAGACGTGGAAGAAATCTTAAATCTTAAGAGTAAAATGTTGTTTCACAGTTTCTTAAACACTTTTATATGGTTGAATTGCAATAATTTAAAATCTGTATAACCGTCTTATCAATTAGCAAACGATCAATCGTCTTAATATATATATGTATATAGACACACGATATATATTGGGTTTATATTGGCCGCCCTCCCGGGCTTAGGGATTTACGTCGGTGTTAAACTAAATCGAGCTGAGATAAGTGAGAGAGGACTACGAACTAAAACCTATTCTGGGCAAAGACGAAGGCGAAGCAGAAGGCGGCACAGCGGTCGCACGTGCTTTCTTTTGTCTGTTGTCTGTGTGTTGTGTAGTTATATAATACGTAACGTAATTACATCCAAGCTTTACCACGCATGCGCCCACGTCCACGCATCTGACCACCGATGCTGCCGCCGCCTCCAGGCCCACCACCGCCACCGCGTGCATAGAACGGTCGTGGCCCAGGTCCGGGTCCACCATCGTAAGGTCCAGGCGGCCGCTGATAGGGTGCTCTTGGATACGGTCCCTGGTTCGACCAGCCGCGACCTCGTCCACGGCCACGCTGCTGCATGTTGTCCGGACTGTTCATGGATGGCCCGAAACGCTGATACGGAAAGGGAGCTCCATACGGCGGTTGCGGCGGCGGCGGTGCTCCCGCTCCTATATGCATTTGATTCCATGGTTGCTGCTGCTGCTGGCCAAGCGGTGAATGCTGCTGCTGCTGGTCCTGCTCCCCGGACATATCCTGCATTGGCTGGCCCAGAAAACTGTTGTTCGACTCCCAGGGATTCATGAAATCTGTGGGGGTTTCCAAAAGTACAGGACGCGATGGCGTCAAACCACCATTGGCATCCGCATCAGCCTCCTCCAGTTCCTCCTTGGGTTCTAAATGGAGAAAATTGGCGAAAAGTTAAACAAATTTCTTAAAAATATAGAAAGCAAAGTAAACCCGACTACCTCGCAGCGACTCATCGATATCATCGTCCGACATGTCCATATCTATGACCATATCTGCAGGATCATAGCGTGTACCGCCATCTAAACGATCGGATTCCGATGAAGAGCCTGCAAGATAATTTGCATTATGGATTGGAAATTTCCAGAAGACGTTTCCAACTACTTACTCGCATTGGATTTGTGCGGAGAGCTGGTCTTGGTCTTGGCATAGCTATTGCCAGGCGGAGCCATGAAGCCCTCATCAGCAGAGCCTGGCACAATGCGATAGTCCACATCCCCACCAAAACCACCGAAATCCTAAAAATATGACATTTATGACAGGAAATTCTATGATCTATGCGCCAGTGATTCGACTACCTTATCTGCACCGCCAGGGGAACCAGTGAGGGATATAAGATTCCTATGATCTATATCTACCAGCTGGCGTGTCTTGTCCTGGCTGAGACCCAGCTTTGCCCCGAAAGTAAAGGCCGGCGGCAGCTGGAGCGTGCGATGATCCACATCCTCGGAGCCCAGTTCTGCGGAATTATTGTGCAAATGCTCGCTGTACTCTGGCGGGGCGACACTGGCCTTGCGCTCGAAATGGGGCGGTGATTGCGGCGTGGACTGCGGATTATAGGCGGAGGAACTGGCACCGCTGCTATTTAAACTGGTGTCCAGCGGCGTCCACGACATGCTCATGTTCCAGGTGCTGTTGAAGTCATCTCCTCCATTTCCGCCGCCGCCGCCGCCAGTCGAGCCAATGGATGGCGGCAATGGGGGTGGAGGCATTGGAGCGGGTGTATATTGTGCATCCTGACCGCCGCCACTATTTCCCCCATAGCCATGATGCGAGGGCAGCGGAGGCACATACTGTTCCTGGTTGTTGGAACCAAAAATCGCAGACGGTGCCAATGGACTGTCAAACTGCGAATGATTGGGATTGTATTCCCCGCCACCACCAGACCCGCCGCCGCCCCCACCTACTCCTCCACCCAGGCCAGGTATGGAGCTGTTGTTGCCACCGCCACCACTGCCGCTGCTGTTGTTGTTGCTGTAGCTGGAGAGGGGCTCTGGTTTGTAGAAATTGGCGCTCGGCGCATAGGCCTCATCATCCGAACGCGAGCCAATTACCTCGATGGCGCTTCCCAGATCCTTCGAGTCCCGCTTGAAGTCATTGATGTCGAAAGGGAGCTTGCCGCTGTCCAAATAGCTGGAGAAACCATTCAATCCGCCGCTGAACATGTTCTAAAATTGGAAATAAATAAAATCCTCCCATCTGCTCAGTTCCTTTCGGTTTCCTTACCATTCCCAATGGCGGACTTGTCTCGTCGGGCAGCTGGAGATCTGCATCACGCTCGGGCGATGGCGCATTTATGTCCGGCGATGGTATGGGACTTTGCAGCGTGGGTATGGTCTCATCCAGCTTCCTTTTCACAATCTTTATGCGTGTGCCGAAACTTTTATAGGCCTAAGATGAGTGACAGAAAAATGCTACAGAGAGAGAGATCGATCAGCATTATTATAGGGACTTACACTGGCCACCACTTTGACCTCTCTGCCTTGATGCTCGTAAAACTTTTTAGCCGCCTCCACGCTGGCAAGCACTGCCTTGCGGCTCTTGATTTCGTTTTGCAAATTCTTGTTGTAGGCATTTATGAAGGCCACACAGCGTTCCACTTCCTTTTCAATGTCCCCCGAGTGGCTCTTGTCCTTGAGCTGCTGCTTGATGGTCTCGATCTCTAGATGCGGTGGCTTCGGCAGCTTCTTCATGCTCTTGTCGGTGGCCTCCGCCAGTTCCACGCACTCGCGCACCTGGGCAATGAGTGTGGCATTCTGGAACTCGTCGCTGGCATCAATTTGCGATTTCTTTGGCGGTGTAATGTTGAGCAGACCGCTGAGATCACTCAGATATTCCTCATTGTAGATTTCACGCTGTTCCCAGATCTTAAAGATGCGCAATATCTTATCCTTGACACGTTCATCTCTGCCAAGAGAAGAGAATTTAGTATCGAGTGACTTTTAAGGGGGATTTCTGATGACTTACCGCACCATTGTGGTGGCTCTTTGGAGGGCTGTGGCCCAGCATTCCACGAATTCGTATCGCTTCCGCTTGCTATACTGTATGACATCGTTGGCCAGATAGAAGAGCACCAATCGATGATCCACACGCACTAAAAGCACAACAGATTAAGTTCTGACTCCGGCATTAAATATGCGCACTGCGGTCGCGCCTTACCTCTTTTGAAAACGTTGAGCCAGGACTGGATGATCTTCTTATGGTTGAGGCGGTGCTGCAGGCACCAATTCGACATCTGCTGTATGCCCTCCTGTGTGTCCTTCAGCGCCTCTAGGCGCGTCTCAAAGAGCTCATCGTCAAAGGGTTCGTTTGCGCTCAATTGGGCCATATTACTTGCTCTGGCACTCAGCACATTACACTGTAACACGATATATGGGGGTGGATGGTGGTGGAAAATCACGATAATACAATTGTTTACAACGTTTCGTTCACGAGGGGGTCTGGTATGTCCAGACCAGGCAGCAGGAAGCAGGCGCAGCGCAGCGGCTACTTTTCAGCGTTGTATTCTTCACTCCACACGCGCACTTTTTTTCACCCCACAATTTTCTTCGCCCACGCGTATTTACCGCACCTTTGCGCTTAAACGTTAATCACCGCATTGCCGCCGAACATTTTCTCACCGATTGTCGCTTGTGCTGGTAGAAAACTACACGTTTTATTGGTTAAAATTCAAACAAATTTTATGGAAAAAGCAACATAAAAATTTAGCTATCTTCGTAGGGATGATAAATATTTTGATAATACATCGATACATATTTTTTGTCGTACTGGACTGGCAACATATATAGGGTAATATTCTATCGGTAGTTTTGTGCGATAGGAGGAACTTATCGGCATTAAAAATAACAATCAATTCAAAATATAATATTAGACGTGTTCCGTGGGCTATTTATAGTGGTTTGGAGCACAAAAACGATTTTGAATAAATTGTTTGCATGTGTTCATACAGAAAAGTAAGTTTTAAGCGTGGGCGCCAGATTACAATTTGAATTGCTTTGCACAACAATCGATATATCGAAAAAAACGCTGGCAGAATACATAAGCATGTGTGAGGCGTCAAAATCCGCATATCCTCCCATTATTGTCAGCTTTCAACAAAAAATGGGGGTTTTTACATTAGTATATTTAGGGACTTACCAAATATTTTGAAACTCATACACTCACACTGGTTGCTCTCTCCTGGAACGCAAAAATGAGCCAATATTGTACATGGGCTATAAATAGGGGTATGGACAACTGGCAAAAACAACCAAGGAAAATGGCAAGGCTCGTACGAGCCTCACCTCATCGATCTTGTCTTCCAGGAATCTTTTGGGATTTTCACTCATGTGCCGAGAAATCGATCAGTATTGTCCTTTTAATTACTTTTATGTACTGTATTTTGACTAAAACACGGTTTACAAGTCAATGTTGCCCGCAACATGACCGAAAAAATGTGTTGACGCGGATTTAGCAACATTTTGCATACCCTGGGGGAAATGGATATTATAGAATTGAGAAAATGTTTGTCACCCCAGGCTCCAAAGAAGGCAAAAACAACTTAGTCCCTGTTTTAAACCTATTTCAACGATATTTTGCGCATATTTTCATCTTACAGAGACCAAGAATAGGTATGAGAATATATATAAACACGAGATAGTAATCAAATGCATGAAAATGTCTAAAACATATCAATTTGAGAAAATTCCTTTGTTAATTACGTTTCAAAAACAGTTTGGAAAACAGGATCTTCATATAAAATTAACGAAATAGGGTATACAAAGGCCAATACACACATCTGCCAGGGCGAGGAGTTCATGCGCGCCATGCAAAAGGAGTCGGTGCGCAGTCTGTGGGGGAGTGGATACCAAAGCTGTTTAGCCCGCGCATGAACTTCGTCCACGCGACTTAAGCACGTAAATATTTGCCGGCACGCTGCATATTCGAATTGTAATCCGTATTTATTGATAACTTTTTGTGTTAAACGCCGTGCGGTGGTGTGGGTAAATTTTGTGTTTTTAAGGTTTGTTCCTGCGCTTGTGTTGGTTTGCCGGCATAAGGTGTCCGTCCTGTCCTTCCTAGAGATGTGGCTTTAGACCGTATATTGTTACTGAATCGTGAGAATTTTACAAGAATTTATGCAAGAACGTTTTCACCCAAGCTCTGATAAACAAAGTGTTCTAGTAAGGCGACATTTTCCAAGTACACTTCGTGGTTTTCCACATAGTCTAGCAACAAGTGAAGCAGCGATGCGTGAGTGTCCGTGAGGCGCCAGCTCTGTTTTCACTCCCGCAACCATCTCTAGTCTCAGACGGTGTTTTGATTGTATATTTTGGGTCATTTTGTGAAACTCTTCAGCAGGGTGTATATTTGATTTGGCGATGTTTGTAACGGCAGATGTGGCTGTCTTTTTTTAGTCGAAAATAGTACCTCCCCTGCCTCACAATAGTCCTTCTTTTTGCCTGTTGCAATCCGGACTCAGATCAAATTGGTAAAATTGATGGAAACTTGTATATTTCTAAACATAATTCGACCAAAAGAATCCAAAACTGATTTCTGTATAATACATATTGTACATACAACAGTTAAAAAAAAATTTTCAAGACATAAAGTGCTGACAAGTGCATCTTTATAAACAGATAAACAATGCTGCTAAACAGAATCTAAATCGGATTAGCATATAGGTAAAAAAAAATTTCGAAAAATTTGTATTAGTAGATAACATATTTATGTACTTACCATAGAAACCCTTCTTCATCTAAGAGGGTATCAAATGCTTGTTACCCCAAAACCGGCTTTCATGTCCAGTTTTTACTATTATTTAGTTGAGTAAGCACCAAAAAAAAAAAACTAATCGAAAAAAAACTATAGAGTAGAAAATTTGTCCGCAAATATCCTCTACCTACGACCTTGAGCAATGAACACGCAATTTGCTTATAAAACCAGGCCTGTCTCTGCCTCTGTCCCTGCGCTCCAAGCAATTTATTTGCAACTGTAAAATGAGCAAGTTCCCTGTTGCCATTAGGGCCATGTAATTATTCTGATTACTTGGCTCAGACAACAGGAAAATACCAATAACAAAAACAGCAGCAACGAACAGCAACAACAACCAATATCCCGCTGCTCTACTGACCCAGTGCCAACTAACGTTACGTTACGCTTTTGGCCCGCTTTCCGGTGTCCATCGGTCCGTCCGGCCGGCCTCCGTTCTGGCCATTTGAGCAGCGACGACAACAACGCCACGCCACGCCACACGGGAAATGCGCCGTAGCAAATAATTACGCTTCAATTGCTGCTCGACCCTCAAGGATTTCGGTTTGATTGCTCCTTGAGCTCCATAAAAAAAACAAATATAAATAGCAAAAAATAAAACAGAAACTAGAACGGTCTGTCGCGTTGCTTAAAGTGATAACAGGAGAAGTTTAAGTAATAAATTGAGATAAGGAAGTTTCCCGAGTTTATTGAGAGGTAAGTCTAATCTGGGGATGGATTATTAAATGATTTATGTATGAAAGAACTTCTTTGAGACGACTTATTGCTGGCTACAAGAATAACACGTTTACGGTTTTATCTTTGACAATTTGTTGAACTTAGAGCTCAAAAGGTTCGGCTGTATTTGGCTACTATTGTTATATATTATTATATTTCTGGCTATTACATCAAATCCCAGGAGAGCATTCAATTTGTACGAATTCCAGTTTCCCACAGACTCAAAAGCAGCCCCACCCACAGGAAACCAAACCCACCCACGCATTCAGCGATAATCGCAATTAGCCCACACCTTTTGGTCCAGATGGAAAACAATAAACACTAATTAGGAAGCAGTTCCGAGGACAGAACAACATCATGCAATTGAAAAGCACTGGTTTCTCCGCACTCGTGTAACCTGATTTTCAGGCTGCTATAAGGGCTATATCCGCCCAGACCAGACCATTCAGACCTAGTCCTACGACACACACAAACACCGAGCCCCAGAGACACAGAGGCGTTTGTCAATTAGTTGGTTCATTCGCAAGGCCGAAATGCAGAGGGAACCTCCAAGCCCTTCGACAGTCTGTTGCGACGTAGATATTGCCGTTTTTTTCCTAGAAATGTAATCAGATTTTTACCCACCAGCCAGCAGATTGTGGCTCATCCCTGATTGTAATATATTCAACTCCGATATGCACATGCACAATCACGCATTCTGATTTCATTCCACTTGAGCTGCATTTTCCTTTAGTCAACTTTTGATTTCTACGTCAATCAATGCTCAGGGGGGAAAGTATTACGATACGACAAACGTTTCTTGCATACATTTGCAAGCTGGCAAAAGAGAAATGTCCCCAGAAGACACATTTCCTTGCCCTTCTGCCACTCGTTGAGACCTGCCAGGCGACAAAAAAGAAAAATGGTAAGCAGGCAAAGAAGTATATATTTCAAATGGTATATATCGATGTGTGTGTGTGTGTGTGTGTGTGTGTGGGGTGGTGGGAGATCGACGTCATCAGGAAGGAGTCCATGCCCACGCCGAAGCCCACACCCACACCCACGCCCACGCCCACGCTATGTGGGGGGGTCTAAACGGCGTAAACAAGTTCCAGCGTCAGCATTGAATTAGTTGGATGCCTTAGGATTAAGTTAGCTTTCAGTTGGAATGACTATTAGATGGTGGGGTATACCTGATTGAAGAGAGAGAAACATAAGAACATTAGGGATATCCATTAAATATAGTTTTTGCTAACAAATATAACAGTTGTCTTTACGCTCAATTAATTAATTATCGAAATATTACGTTGAGTGGATTTCAGGGCCCCCAAGAAGTGGTACCACAATCGAAAAGACACAAATATAAAATCCTTAACATCACTCAGGGGCTTTCATGGATTCCACAAAACTTACTAGTGTGCAAAGACGTAATCAAATCATCACACTGGAATCACATCTCTGTGCGCACCTGTGATGAAGTTCAATCCTCATACCAAAGGGTATCCCCTTTCGTTTATCCCTAAAATCTGTTCGCCCATGAAGGTGCATTAGCTTAGGTGGTCGTGGCACTAATGACAAATTGAATGCATCACTTGGCAGGGGACACACACAGGACGCAGGAGGCAGGACTCAGGAGAACACATGATGGATGTGGCACCAGCACCCACAGAACGAACCAGCCGTCAGACGCCAGACACAGAGTCAGAAACCACTTTGACTGCCTTTCTCTTGCCATTTGCATAGATGTTTGTACGAGAAAGGGGAGCCACTACGGGGAGTACTACGGGTACAAATATTGCATGTGGGAGAGCGACAACCCGCAGGGTCACAGCAGCAACAACAAACACCCAGTGACAGCCTGACAAAGGACATCGGAGAGAAGTAGTGAAGAAGGATGGATATATGTACATACGCGTAAAAAGGGAACCCCTTTGCAGATGAAAAAGCAGCGCAGGCTGGCACTTAATAAGTCAAAATGGCTCTGCCATCGTTATTTATGATATATGGCATTTTTTTACCCCTTAGCCGCATGCTGCCTGATATATTAATCTTATACACTTGGAAAAAAAATTTGGATGAGTACTATTTACGAGCCAAGGGATTGTATAGGTGCTCTATAAAAGAAGTTGGAAATTCATGCATACAGCTGCATGTTACAAACTTTGTTCACGCATGAACACATTATTGTCTCAAAGAACAAGGTTCCTAAACAGATTCCTAAATTTAAGTGAAGAAATTCCATAAAGTAGACAATTTGTGATTGATCGGGTGTGAGAAGAGTAAAGATCTGTAGACCCATTGACAAGAACGACAAGAAAACATACAAGTGGACAAAACACTTGTTCAATATAGTCCCAAAATACCAGTAACGATGTATCCTATCCGTGGGTCTATAAAGTACATTGTTAAATCATAAATAGGGCTCGGCGATAAGGAATTTTGCATTAAAGGTTTGCTTAAAAATGTATGTTATTCCTTCAATCAATAAGAGTATGTATCTTGTATCTTGTTGAGTGCCTCGCTGTTGGCGCTAATGAAGCTCCCACTCGTCATGCAAGTCATCAGCGCTTGGGCCTCTTGCATAATTAGCTAATTGAGCGCTCAGCGTTAATGATTCGCATGGCAACAATAGGAGGAGCAGCACAACAGCAAACTGTGTAAAATGCGTACAAACACACTAATTCAGGATGGGATGGAAATGGGTACCGCATGCCGCCTAAAAAGACATTAGGCTGAAAAATGGTACTCCAGGCACTCTTGGCTCTCCTATATACCCATTCTATCCATTGAAACCATTCAGCGAAAAACACTCCAAGAGCTAATAAGCGTTATGCTGTATGTTGTTGTCCCACGCGGCGTATACGCAACATGCAACGAAAATGTCTGCTACGTGATTTGAACACCCAAAACGGAGGCGAGGCAAACGACACGTGGCATCCAAAATCCACCATCTCAATGGGTAGCTTTACTCGAATGCTATGCTCCTCCTAGTTCTTCCTTTCTTTCGTCTGCTGTCTGCCGTCTGTTTGCCTTGGCTTTTCCTTGGTTTTCCCATTGTTGTCGCGACGCTTCTTTTCTTTTTTTACTCCGTTTGCTGTTGACTTTCGAGTGCGTACAATCCCGGGGATCGTTGAAGGCTCAGCGCTTTGAGCACGTTTTATTTTAATAGCGCTCTTGTGGCGCATTTCCACCGCTCCGAACCAACAAGAAAAGGACTTTCAAACGGAGGGAGCATCATAGTCTTCTCTCTGAATATTGACTAAGAAGTCAAGCTGCATTTACTACTGGCTCAGTTTTTAAGCGCTTGAAAAGCGAGTCAGGTGGCAGCTATTTTCCACGCGTTTGCTTAACTGGAAAAGTTTCTGCAAAGTTGAATGTTTTCCTGAAAAGTTATACACGTGTTCTTGATGTTTAAACGACTTTGGAAGCTGATTTTTAGGGGTTTGTCGTAGCTGCTGGTTAAAGATTTTGTAATATATTTTTGACATTACGATGAACTATTTTATTACCATCATTTAGTCGGTACTATTTATGTAGATTTATGGAATGTTTTGATCGTTATTCAAATTCGAATCAAAGACTATAAAATATTATATTTTGCTTTCTTGGCACCGAAGTTTGTTCTTCGCCAAAGTGTGTGTATGTTGTTGCTGGATTCTGGGACCGACTCAGCTGCCCAAGGCGGCTTTTTCGTGCCTCAAGCAACATCTTGGTGGCTTTATAGACCTTAAGATTACAGGACATACTCGTAAACGTAGAATTCTGAAAAAATACCCCAGGTAAAAGTGAAAAAACTTTGATATTCCACTTAAGAGGTGTACTTTACGGAAATTACGTGCCTCGCCAAAGACTATGTATTTTGTTGTCGGATCTGTCCAAGGGGATTGACGAACAGACAGGCATTGAACTTTGTTAAAATTCAAGTTACAACTTCGCTATTTATGTAAATTGAATACCTATATGTTCTTCAACCTAATTTTTGTTTCAAAAATATTTCCAAAATTCATTTAAATTTGCTGATGATTTAAATTCAATTTTCGTAAATTACACTTTCATTCGTAGGCAGTTATCTTTCGACTCTCTGCACGAATTTGATTGCTGTGCCTGTGCCCGTCTATGCCCTAGTCTGTCCACTCAAGTGTGTTCTGTGTGACACATTAAGTTCATTACATTAAACACTGATTTATTATCTCCAAGTCCATGCCCCAGTCCTGAGACGTGCTTCGTGCAGAATGTGGCTTAGTTGAGGGTCGAAATACATGAAATATAGTCGGTATGTGAGAATTTTCAATTCGATTTGCATACTGAAACATTCGGACAGAGCTATCGCTCCCTCTGTACCTCTGGCCCTCCCTCCCTGCCGGGAATTTCCATTGTCATTGGAAATGGCATTTTCAACTGCTGCCATGTCCTGCATTAATCATAGTTTGGCTCCGGCACCCTTCAGGCAACGGGCAACGTACTATTTCTGTCCACTTCATATTTCATGCATCAACTGCAACGTCATGGGTGCCAGTGCCATTGAACCCGCATTACGTTGCAAGGACACCTCCCAGAGCTCGAGCTCCCTTGAAACCTGAACAAAGCCAGGGGAGATTGAAAGGAACGTGTTCTTTTTTCTTTCTTTTTTGCTGGCTTCTGCCATTCGTATCAGTTTCCAAATGCAGCTGTTAACGTTTTTGGTGGGTTCTTTCTCTGGGTTTCTCCTTTCATTCTAGTCTTTTCTTTCACTCTTTTGGGGTTCTTTCTCCCCTCGTTGGAGCGCTTTTCACTCTTTGCCAACCTTGATTTGGCAGCTCGATAAAAAATCACTTCGACCAATTAGTTTCGGGCTAATCTTTATCTCGTTTTTTCCCTATTCTCTCTTTTTTTCCCCCCTAGTATTTACCTTTCACTGGTTGCTTTAGCTGTCGGTGTGTAGTCGTACTCGTACCCAGTGTTTGCTGAGTTCAGGGGTGTATTGATTAGGGTTTAAAAGAGGTCCGTACTCAATAAGGTATACATGTTGAAGCGATTCTGCATGGTATCTGTAAAAACCTTGGGTTTGGTATCATCCAAATCCTTGTCAGATCTGAGAAAATAAAATATGTATAAAATTCGTTTAACTATGGACTTCTTAGGGACTGTGAATGATAGATAAAACGATGTTTTATCAATCTTTTTCAATCTTTTATAAAAAAATAGGAAAGCTTTAATATCTAGAGTTAACGGAACATTAGGCCATTAAGCATTTTTCTTGTTTTCAAGAACAGCACCAAAATCGTGGATAAAGGATTATTTTTTAGACGCTTTCGTATATTTTGTATTTATAAAATCTGAGGCCAAGATAAATCCTCACCTAAAATATAGACCTTGAGGTTTTTATTGTTATAAATAAATTTAAATATTGTAAAAGGGGTATCCCTTAGTCGTGGCATGTTTTTCGCTTGTGTTTTGTTTCGTATCCTTCTTCTCTATCATTTTCCGTTTATTTGTTTGCCTTTGCCCGTGCGATAGTGCGATAAACGTTGAAGCGGGGCCATCAAAATACAAGCGCACTCACTCACTCACGCACACATGGGACAAATCAACAATGTCTCTGTGTGTGTATATCACATTTCCTTGTGTGTGTGTGTGGGGAAAAGATACTCTGCTAACAGCCAAGGTGTTGCCCATTATAATTAATCATTCTGTGGAGACACAACATCAGCAGCAGCAGGAGACAGTTAGGAGCCAGGCAGGAGCCAGACAGGAGCCAGGCAGGAGTGGCGTGGCACATCAGATCAGTCGACAGCCTGGAGAATTTCATTCGTTTTGATGCATAATTTAACTTTATTACAAAAATGTGTTCCACACTTTTAGGTGACAATCTACACGACGTGCCCATTTGTCTTTCCCAGAAGGGGGCGTTTCTGTGGGGATTGGGGGTCATGACAGTGGTCTGTGATTTCACTTTCGACCTGGCAGTATAAATTTCTGCATGAGTGGCGCTCAACGTCTGTTGAAACTGTTAAAGAGGAAGCTTTTTCGGTATTTTTAGGAAAAAACTGTGAAAGACAAGTATCAGAATAAAGCCTGAAGACAGAAGATTGGCTGCACTCCCCACCACGGGCTAGCTAGCTTTCATTGAGATACCCATACTCTACAAATCACTTGCTGGCTTTCAATTGTTCTCCAAATAGCTCCAATTTAAAAAAAACAACATACATTGCGTGTACGTGATACGGCACATTGACACTTCAAAAGAGAATACCCAATAATACCTACAAGAACAAATTACATGTCGTGTGCATTCGTTGTGAGACCCAAAATGAACTGGTTCCGCGCTTCCACTGCAGAAGCGGATCGCGGAAGGTTCGTCTTCCACAAAAGTTGCCTGTTATCTTGAAAGAGAAATTTGGTCAAAAGTTTACCGAAAATTCGGCTAAAACTGTTAGGGAGTTAAGGAGAATTTCGCGTAAAAGTTGAACTCCTCAAACTATTAAGTATAAAACTTTGCCCCTAAATGAACTAGTTCTCGATTCGCTTTGGCTGCCTCTTAGAAAAATGTTAGCTTAAGCCACAAAGTTTTTGTTAAAACTCATTTGCAGCCACTCAAACTGCAATTAGACGAAAATGACACATGAATGGGGGACAGCCACAGGGATACCAGGACATAGGGGGCATAAAGACAGCCAAAAGTGTGAGAAATGTGGTCTACTTAGAGCTACGCACTTCCGTCTTGTCTTTTATTTGTCATTAGACAACTTTTTGACATTATCCTTTAGGTTTTGCGGAAAAGTTTTCCACACACAGCCAGGCCCCGCAAATGAGATTTGTAATTAGCTCGCGACTGCCGCTGCCGTTCATAAAACGAAATGTTTCTTTTATTTTTAATGCTAATTGCTTTTTAATGCGTAACTCGAAAGTTTTTGGCCAACAATTAGGCCACCAAAGGGTGGAAGTCTCTGCGCCCCCAAGATGATTTCACGCACTAGCTGGCACACCCACACACTCACATGAAATCCATCCTCAGCTCAGATTACTTGTAAATTATGCCCACAATCCTTTTAGGCTGTCACTTTTATTGTGAATAATTTTGTGTTAAAATCGAAATGGCCCACACGAGGCAGGGCCAGGGCAGAGACGATACAAATTGTGGCTGGGAGACAGTAAAAGGAAAAGGCTGTGCCCTGCCTGCCTGAGAAATCGACAGGAAAAATGCTTGGCTTCTGGCATAAACGGGTATGGATGTGTCCTTAAAGCTGGGCAGGGAAATGGCAGGACCACACACAGGGGATTACCGAACAGAGAGAGAGAAAGAGAGAACATCCATTGACATCCTTGACATCTGGCCAAAAGCCAAATAGGGACGTTTTTTTGTACTGTACGACAAAGGAAGAGCTAGAGAAATGTCTTGTGGTAGAATTTCTATGAAAATATTGTGTGTTTTCAGAGACATTTCTTTATATTTGATTTGATTTGATATGGCACTACTTATAAGTTTTGTGGTAATGCTTTATTTTTATGATTTTTACTTATCATATATCGATTATTACATTGCCCTATTTGATTTGATTCTTTACTGATAAGATATTACGTTAGATAACAGCCATTGCGGAACTACACAGGATTTTTTTATTTACAAATTTGATTATATATCTCTAATATTTGTAGATTGCAGTATTGTACAAAATTACATCCAACACTCCTTCTTTAGGCATTCCCAAGTGATACCTTAGAAGAGATTAAAATACCATCCTTTTTGACGAATATTTTGCTTTGATCTAGTACAAATCTGGTAGAACTGGTATTTAAGGGTATGGTAGCTTTTTCTACACGATATTTGTTATATTCTAAGTCAAAAATCGTACCAATTGAATGGTTTACGTTTCCCCGAAAACAACCTCCAATCAATTGGGGATAGCATCGATTTTCTTTCATATTTTTCGTGTGAATTTCCAAAGCATACTAAACAGGGCAGTGCAAAAATAAACCTTATCAAAGGAGAAACCAGCAAAGGGTCTGCTCCGTTTTCGCTGCCAGCAGCAGAAGCAGTTTTCAATTTCATTGATGTACAAATACAACAAGTTTATGTGGATGTGACAAAGGCAGAACGTACGACCTCCCTACCACCCCACATCCGCACTCTACAAAATGAAATTGTTTTGCATTTTACACAAAATTTACAATACTTATCCCCCTATATTTGGTTTCGGTTTGGTTTCGGTTCGCCTCGGCGCGTGTGTGAATTTATTTATTTGAATTTCATTTTGTGGTTGCCTTCCGGGACCCACTTCCTCTCCACTCCACACTCCTGACTACAGACTCCCTGCCTGGGTCCCTCTCCGAGTTTTGTGGACAACTTTGCATTACAAATTTGCCTCGGCTTAAAATGACGTGCGAAATGTTTGCCTTCTTTTTTTCCTTAGCTGCTTTTTCAAGTGCTAAAAATTAACGTGACTTTTGGACCATTTTTCTCTCGTTTTCTCGTTTGTTCTTTCAGTTTTTCCTTCCAGCAACTGTTTGGTCCAGTTGTTCATTTGCATGGGAAATCCATTAGAAGGCAAAAACAGAAAGTATTACGTTTTTGTTCTATTGAGTTTTGACCGAGTTTCCGCTTTGGCAAAAATATTATTTGCGATTCACGTGCGTTGGGGCGTGAGGTTTGTCCGCGGGTGGGGCTTCTGCTCTGGGGCTGGGACTAGGGCTTTATGGGGTTTATAAGGCAGTCCCTTGTGTGAAACTGAATGAAGCCTTGCTAAGTTCTCAAATGGCTGGTGAAAAGCTGTCGTTCAGAAGGGAAAGGGAAGTCCTTGGCGGATTAATTGGCGGATTAGACGATAAAAGAGAGAAGAATTTCAAGTGAAAGAGTATTCCTTATGGAATTATGAGATTATTTTATGGATTCCAGAAGGGATTATCTGAGATATGGGGTTGAGAGGGATGAGTCCCCTCATTGGGATACACAAACATACATTTTGCTGATACAAAAATATATTTTTATCAAATTTACAAATAATTAAAAAATAAAAATGTATAAAAACTCCTGTGGGGATGGGCAGCCCGCTATTAGCCATCAAATTCCTTAAGTAATAGCCAGCCAATATTGTTCGCGATTTCCAGAGCCCACTGTACTGTACCAAATCATTGTTTTACCGCTTGTGCTTACGCTGGGCAGAGACCGTTCTTTCGGCTCTCGAGCCACCTTCTTCGTTCCTATAGCTCTCTATATATCGTTCGGTCTCGGCTTATCTACAGTACAAACTCTCCGCAAACTCTCTTTCCAGGTCTTATTTTACGCTCAGCACAACTGAGAGCGCTTTGAGGCCATGATTTCTGCGAGAGAGAGTATAACTAAGTTACCGGTTGTACTGTGAAAAATAAGACCCACCCTTTCGGGTGCGGACCACCTTGTATAATTTCATCATGAGCCCGAGCTGGTCTACTCTCCTTATATCGCTCTTTTTCGATCTCTCGCTTTACCTTGGTCAGTCTCGAGTTGATCTTCGTAGATCTTTCACAGACATACCAACATACATACACACGCATACGTGGCTCTACAAATAACAATATATTGTGCCTCTTATTTAAACCCGCTCGACTTGTTGATTAAATCAAACATCAACAGCTGGTGAAAAAGCTCATTAGCCTTGCTGACTCCATATATTAATTATATTTATTAATTTATTAATCTTTCGACTCTTTTTATTCATATATTTTTAAAAGCCATATAACTTGTTGATGATTTCTTTTTTTAATTCCATCCGAACGTTGTTTCTCTGTCAAGAATACAAAGTACGTTTTTCATAACCTTTTTAATATTACCCTTTTCCGCACTTCTCCGATTTACTTTCATAATTTACTCAATCAATACTCGTATTTGCTTTACTAATACCTTTTGTATTTCTTATGAATTTTTAAATTTTCACATTCCACTCTTGATTTTTAATTCAATATAAATTCTTTGTCTTATTCTTTATTTATTCAATTCAATATAAATATCTACACGTGTTCCACTCTTCCGTATATCATGCTTTCAATAACTGCTCTCTCTTCATCGCTTATTTGTATCTACAGAATTGTTTCAGTTAGTATCTCAGCACTCCACATATGTTTCTCATTGCATACTTTTCAGCGTCTTACCTTTTTTTGCTCCAAATTTCGCCCATAGCTTCCTTACTTTCTAATATTTTTGTGATTTATGTGTGCGCACAAGTCATGACCTTTTTATCAGCAATGAATTTACATAATAATGTTTACCTATTCCTCTGCTTCCTCCTTGTTCTCGTGTATTTTTGTGGGTTGCCTGGTAATTTATTGATAAGCGGAATACCATACCCATGGAAAACTCGTATATCCACAAGCTTATTCAATATGTTGCACATGCAAAAAAAGAGAGAGAGAAGAGGATAACCGTAAGCATCTATAACAGGCATTTTCATGGGCCAATGATGCCGCAATAATGTGCTCCCCACCCAACCCCTCCCACCCATAGCCAGAGCACACCTGTTCTCCACTGTTCCCTGTTCTCCTCTTTTGGAGGATAATCACCGGGATGATGATGATGATGGCACTGCTGGGGATGTAGATGATTTGTTGCTTCGGCCCCCGAATTTATGGGCTCTGCGAACAGGCTCATAAACAGCCCCAGTCCCGGCCCCAGCCGCAGATCCGAGAAGGCCTCGCGCACAAAACCGTCAATAAATTAAGCCGAAACCTTTTTTTTTTTTGCCCCAGATTCTGAGTAAGTGATTTTCCATGCAGGGTCGCATTGGGTCAGGTTTGGTGAACAGAGGTTTTAGGTGTTGATTTGGGCCTTCGTTTAATTGGCTAGAGAGAGCAAGAGAGAGAGCATTGGGTCTGCTATCAATAGCAATGTTGTGGCAGGTCATGCTGGTTGAAGGTTTTTTCTTATGGGATGCCTAACTTAAGTAATACTTAGCAGTTCTTTATGGGAATATGTACTCTTTGATTATAAGGGTACACGGAGTTTCGACCCCATAATGAAAATATATAGAACTGTAACACATTAATCTTTAATTTGTGCGTGCTTGATCGTACCTTGTATTACTATCGATACAAAAATATACAATGCAATACTACTATCGATACAAATCAAACTATTGAACAGCGTCAATAGCCGAGTCATCTATGTCTGTATCTTGAAGTTGAGTCCTGTGTGCCTCGATTGCATTTGAGGCATTTGCGACACCATAAAATACATCTTAATCATCATTCTTAATCAGCATCTGCTCGTATTTCTTCGGTTTGTCTGTCCGAGTTTCGGGTATCCTGATGTCGAGCCACGTGGGATTCAATACTATTTTTTGCTTGATCCGGTGACCTAAGAGATTTATAGTTCTTCTTTTCTAAAGAACCCCCCAGAGGTTCCCATTCCAAGTATCGAGTGTCTTATTGTCACGGCACTCCACTACGACTCTTTATTCTTGCGTCTTGCCTTTTCTTCACTTAACAATTTTCAATGGCCAATCGATTTGCTTTACTCCCCCTACAACCTCTTTCGTGGCAATTCAATTTGAGCATCAAAAAAGTTGTAGCCTTCTTTGGCCACTCTCGACCAGTTTGTGCCCTCAAGTCGTGGCCAATTTTCCAGTGGCCCTTCCCGCCCTCCCCGCCCCACTTAAAACCGCAAAAGAACAAGTTGGCCAGCAACTTAGCGGCGGAGATAAATTGAGTGGAAGTTCCGATTGGCAATGAGAGAGAGAGACAGAGGGTGAATAAATCGAATGCAACAGGGGAACATAACTTTTTCGTGACCCTCAACATATTACAGTAAAGAAGGAGACCCAACACAGCCATCGGGAATGGAATTTATCCTCCCCTAGGAGCCCCTGGCCTGGTCTGATCAATTAATTCAAGCACTTTGCGGTCAACAGAGGGGGAGGGCAACAGGGCAACAGGGCAGCAGGGCAGGAGGTCAAGGCTTTTCATTTGAATTATTGAATGCCTGTCATTTGCATGTCGCTGTTGTATTCGCATTCGTTTATTAAATGAAATGGATTCGAAGCAGAGCGAATTCCATTTCATTTTAGTTGATGACTTAATCGAATTGTATTTATTGAGATGGAAATTTTGTGGGTACTTGGGGTTTTCTTTTGTTGTTCATTGGTTCGTTGGTTCGTTTTATGCACAATATTTTCTGACATGCGATGGCCATATTTAATCAATCAATATTGAGTTGAAGGGCTTAAAAGTGGAGTTTATGTGGTATTTTTTTGGGTAGAAAGAATTTTAGAGAGGCTTATGCTTTATCTTTTAGCATATTTAGCATATATGAATTGTAAATCCTTCAGTTATGGAACTAAATCGTGTGTTCCTCTATCGTACAGTAGATATAGTACTAAATTTACAGCCTTCAGGAACAATCGGAGACACCTCATTTATTCAGATATTTTTTGTGGTATGCAGAGGCGCGGGATGGGATCCATCCCTCAATCACACCCTGGGATGGATTTGAGTTTAATTTGAAGAGTTAGTGGATAGCTCGCACTAGTTGTCTGTATTCTCAAGACCGTCATAAAACCATGACCCATTGAAAGACCATATCTAAAGACCCAAGTAAACAATTTTAACTAACAAAAGTGCTATGCAAAATAGCTATAATAGGTAAAATAGGTATATAAAATTCCCCCTAATCATAAAAATATTTTCCCTCCCACAGAAATGATTAGAAAATCTTCAGCAGATTTATGTGAATTTTAAATCTTCAGTACCTATAAATAATATTACTTTTCCAACTCTAACATCCTTCCTTCTGTCTCCCATAATAAGGTCAAGGTACTTAAGTTTTCTCACCGCTTCTTGAGGCACTTAAGTCTTCCCTCAGCTCCTAAAGGTACTTAAGTTTTCCCTCAGCTTCTTAGGGCTCTTAAATTGCCTCCGCTTCTTGAGGAAAACATTTTCCGATGACTCATTGGATTTGATTTCCCAATTTAACGGTCAACGAACTTTGGCAAAGTTTCCGCCTTATTGTTCTCGATATAGTTATAGTTGTTGTTCGGTTTCAGCCATAGATACTACTACTATATTTATATCGATTTGATAATCACAGAATTATGTAAATTTTTGGTGGGTCAATGCTTTGCAGATCCTTTCTGGTCTCCCTCCCTCTGTGTCTCTTGTTACTCCTGTACTCCTGCCTCTGTGATTGATGTTCCACTGCCACTTCTGATGGCTGGGCTATCGAGTGTCCCTGTGCGCCTGTCATTTGTCGCTGTCCGTTGTCCTGGGTTACTGCCAACAAAATTCTGCCCAGAAGCTGGGTGATAAAAGTTTTTCCATGTCCGTTGCTGTCAGGCAGCCAAAAAAATAACCAAAAATATGGGAGCAAAAGGAAGAACCAAAGAAAAAAGAGAAAGAGGATATATTGTTGTAGTAACTTTTAATGAGAATTTATGAGTTCTCTTTCGGAGATGAATTATTGATACACTTAACTGGCTTTGACATCGAAGGGGGGGGGGGGGGGGGGGGGGGGGGGGGGGGGGGGGGGGGGGGGGGGGGGAGAAGTCTTTGAAATAGAAAAAAGAGAATACTTGGTGGAGAAAACAGATTGAAATTAAAAATTAACAAGGCCAAAAAAGTTTGCAAAACAATAAAAAGGCAACCTGACAGACCTGTTAGAGCGGAAACTTTAAATACGGCATCTGCGAAGTCAACATTTCGATCCAACGTATCTGTCGAAGGTTCATAGAAATGAATGAAGCATTTCTGTAGTCGTTGAGCAGAAATTATAGTAGATGTACAGCTAGAAAGAGGATTAATAGGCAAAGACGGAAACTAGGCAGTAGAGTAGTACGTTATTCTTTCAATTCGTATTTGCTGAGAGCGTGAGAGAATCGTCTCAGCCAAGGCGAATTTACTTATTAGGTGGTATCATCCCCACATCTGCTCTCATTCGAGGACCATCCTTTTGACAGTATGCAGGCAAACGTATAGAACGTAAGACGTTAGCTATCTCTTTCTAGCGCTTGTCTCTCTGAGAGCCGGGAGAGAGTGGATGGTCCTCACCACAGCAGACGACGTCACCTTAGTACTAATTTTCGCCATGGTCTCTGCCGAGAGGGTGAGAGGGCGAGAAATGGCAGGAAGATCAAAAAGGAATTGCTCAGTATGATCCTCTATTAGCTTCTTAAATGTTTATCAAGTAAATCCAGAATCTCCATTGATTCCACCAATCGCTAACGCTTTTCTTATTTTGAAAAAAAAAGAAAAGAAAACCCCAAAGATGAACAAAATTATTCTGCCTTGATTTTTGTAGCCTTTGAGGATTAATTAAAATGTTTTCCATTGGAAAATCCCTAATAGAATTACACACAACACGCACACAAACACACACAGAAAATCCTTTTAATTTTCAGTTCAATTTTCCTTTGGATACAATTACCAGCTGCGAAATCCATTTAGTGGCTTTTAGCTTGTGGCAACGTGTAGCTCTAGCTCTATATACAATATATTTATTTATATACATTGAAAATTGAATTAAAAGTCCAAAGTCCATAAAAGCAAAGAGCCCACCCCTGGGGGGTACCGACCAGGCTGGAAATTGAATCAACTCCAACGCTAATTGACCAGGCTAATTTGTAGCATAACAAATAACCGCATTGGGGCCTGTACAGTGTACCCTGGCCCTGGCCAACAGCATGGTCCAAATAAACTTGGTTAATAGCGTATTAAGCGTGAATGTGCGGCAGAGGCGGTCCCCTTTCCATTAACTTTTATGGCCATATGGAGGGAGACAGAGAGAGAGTTGCTCATATGAAAAACTCATAGAAAGGCAAACATGGAAGGTCGTTCGAGTGCGGATGAGCGATACCCAGGATGTGCCCGAGTGTGTATCTGTGTGCGCGTGTGTGTGAGCGAGGTAGTCGAGCAGAAATGAGAGATGCTTGGTATTGGTTCTGGAATGATAAAGCAACATTTTCATATATCATATTCGCAAGAAGAGAATACAAAAATAAATTCAATGGAAATTCTTCTTGAACAGAGTTTTTCAATGGATTAAACATACATTTTGTATTAAATAATGAGCATATGGCTAGAAAACAATATTTCTGCTTGGTTTCAAAGGGTTTTTCTCCAAGAAATGAGAAAAAAATTGGGTTTTAAAACTATAATCTTCATAAGTATCTCTGTATTTAATGGTATAAACCTATCTTCGGACAGAGGGGGATGGGGCCTAGAAACCGCTGTGTTCCCACACAGAATAATTCTATTGATTGTTTATAATTCTTCAAAAGTTTTTAAATGTGCATCAAAAATACTGCCAGCGGACATTGTATTTTGTTCTTAGAAGAGTATGTGGGACTGCGGAATGTTATGGAGGATGTCCTTGTGGGTTAGGGCTCCAAATCAAGTCAAATTTTCTGCTAAAGTTCTGCTAATTTTCAGTTCTGTAGTTCCTGTAGTTCTTGCCCAATTAAATCACTAAAATGCACACCAAATCAATAAATTTCGGTTCGCTCTGCTCTCCTTTCAATACCAATTAAGTGCCACACAAGGTTCCAATTAAGCCACGGCCCGTGGCATAGTAAGACCCACTTAATCACACACTCAGACTCCCAGCGGCTGCCGCCCCACCATCAAAGTTCCGCTGAATTTCCATAGTCCATAGCCTATGCTATGCAGGACACGCACAGGCAGATCCCTACAGAACTAAGCATAATTTAATTGTCAGCGGCTTTTGGTAATCGAAATCAAACAGCAACGGCATTTAGAGGAGGAGGCAGAGGCAGAGGCATTCAACGCGTTGCAATTAGCACTTGCCACAAGTAGAGGCAGAGGCTGAGGCTCAGAGGCAAAGTTCTAATGAAGTTTCATGTGGCTGATGGCAAAGATTTTCAGTTGCCTAATTAGCCAAAGGCTGGCAGATAACTTGGCCTAATTGAAATTATTCCTCCATGTGTGTGCTGGTTACAGCCTGTCTCTCATTGTCTCTCCCTGTCTCTTTCTCTGGTGCAAATGGGGACTCCCCACTCCGTGCCGTGCCTCTGTCTCTGGTGTGTGTGCGCGTGTTTGGTCAACGGCTTTATTGAATTTTCTGCTGGAAGAGGCACCACTTCTGCAGCTGTTGTTGCCTTCTGACCGACCTACAGCCTCTCTACATGTCTGAGTGAGTGTGCATGTGTGTGTGTGTGCCTCTCAGAGTGTTGATAAGTTGCAAAAAAAACTGCTTGGTTTTCCCCCCAAAAAAAAAGCGAAACAAAAAGGAGCTTAAAGTGCCATTGTTTTTGTTGCCACTGTTGAATGGACAACAGCAAAGCCAAATGAATAAGCGGCGAGTGGCCGAAAGAGAGGTGAAGGCGAGGAGAAAGTAGAGAAATTTCGAGAGTGCGAAAGTGCACTTGAATTTGTGGGATATCCTGTAGAGGGAAACAGAGAGAAATTTGAGGAAGATTTATGCATATTTTTCCTTGAATTTTCTCATATTTTGCAGATCTTTTCCCCGTCTTTGTCCTCTTTGTCCTTACTATATGTTTTTAATACAATCATGGCACCAAAGAAGTATGCTACATATCATTCTATCTGACATAAATTTGCTCCATTTCTCTAGATAATTTTGTATCTTCTAAAAATGTTCTTCTTCTAAATGTTTGTTTACCTTGCTCTTCTTTCAGGATTTCTTCTAAGATTGCTCTATCAATTTTTCTGGGTAAGTTTTGAACCAATATTTGGACATCCGAAAAGAACGATATTATGATACTATATATGATATTATTTTCCCACTAGCCATAATATTTAAAAATTTTCAGAAAAATACAAGAATATTTTCATAAAAAAATTCTTCAAAATATATTTTCATACAAAAATTCTTCAAAATATATTTTCAATATTAGTAGTTATTCGATTCAATATTTACTAGTACTCTGTCTTTTAGCAAAACTTATTCAAATTACAAAAATGTAGGTACTAGAGCCCTGCATGAATTTACAGAATTCATAAAATCCTTAATATATGAATGCCCCTATAATGCGTTCGAACATTGCGAGTCCTGCCTTCAGTCAGATTCAAATCCCACCGAATCAATTCGGTGTATATAATAGGTACTATCCCTCTACAGCGGAAAACCCTCTGCAAAAAACACATAACATAAATCTTTGAACTAACCCCACACGAATTGCCCACTCCTTTAGGACTTTGTGGGTATCTGGGTGGGTATTTAATTACTTCAATCCGAAATATCAGCCACCATTCGGTTGTTACTTTGTGGTTGGCTTAAGCTCTTTTCACTTGGCTCATTAAAAAACGTTGCCAACTTTTAATGGCAACTTAAACGCACAGAAAGCCAGGCCAGTCCAGGCCAGCAAAAGGCCAGAAGAAAAGTGTGAAAGGTATAGCCAGGGGAAAAGTCTAGGTACCTACAAAATAGGCAGTAGAATTTACTTAATTTTTGTCACTCTAAAATTAAGCTTTAAATACCGTTTTGTCCCTTTTGGTGGCGTGCAGTTTTGTTGCTTTTATTTATGTTAATGGCGGAGGCCCATTAACATTTTTCAATGCCTGTAATATGCATATTAATTGGTTGTTAGACACAAGTTTGACGCAATTCAACCTTGACGCGGGGGAGGCTTTGATCCAGGGCAACCAGGGAGGACCTCAGGGGGGAGTCTGCAGCAATTTTGTGGCAGCCAAAACTCAAAGCGATGCCAGGTTCAATGGCCCCTCGATTGGGTCCTTGGGTGAGCTCTTCTTTGTGGCAAAAATGTATCCCCTGGTGGCTCATTGGAAGGTGCAAAATACGAGTAATTGGCCATTTAGCATTTTACAACAAGGCGATCAAAAAATTTGAAATTGAATCTATCTCTCTATCTCCCTCCAGAGGAGAATAATATTCGCATTTGCTCAACATTTAAGACTGTATTTAACTTTATGTCTGTCATTTATTTTACTTGGTTTTGTTTTTTGTTGGTTGCCATTTTAGCCATTTTTGTGAGCCTCTTTTGTTGCTCTTTTATGGCCATTATCTGGGTGCTTTCGTTGGGGCCACAGGTGGAAGTCCTGAAGGATGTTTGGAACCCCGGCGACTGGAGCGGAGTGGCAGCTTATTCGGTCATTTCAAGGGTCATTTTTTGGCTTTATGGTCACGTAGTATAAGACAGGACCACGTACGGGGCTGCCTGCCCTGAAAGTTGAATGACTTCAACGAGTATGAGAGTGTGTGTGTGTGTGTGAAGTGTGGGTAGATGCATGGGATTTGCATATATGCAAGCATCATAAAAGATAGACAGAGAGAGAGAGAGAGAGAGAGAGGGCATATGCAGGGCATGCCATAAAAATGTTCCATTTCAAGTGCTAGAATTTATGTTGATGAATTTTGCACATTTGTAAACATTTGTTGGAGCAGAGTGCTCTTTGTTTCTATCATTTATTTGAGTGTGGGATTTGCCTCCTGATAATTTTTTGTATTTACTGAGATGTGTATTATCAACAGTCAGAGTCCCTTAAACAGAATGAGATTAATATATTTATTTTTTAATCAGAAAATTGTATAAACAAGTAAAAGAACAACGGAGAGAGATAGAGGAGGAGCGTTATATTAACAAATTATATAGTTTGTTTATAGTGATATAGCTTTTCGATTTGGATTGACAGAACCTTCTGCGGGTGAGAGAAGGAGGAGGAGGATTAGAGGCCGACAACGGAGAGTGATAGAGGAGGAGCGTACTGTGATATTTATCAGTCCCTGTAAAACTGTATATCTCTCCCATTTTCGCTCATTTCATTCCTCCACAATACGAAAGCTTTTACCGCAAGAACAGAAGTTTTTCTTCTCCCCAGACTGATGACGCCACTAGAAAACGGCAAAAATTGGAACTGAACTTTATTGAATTGCTATCGATCAAAAGCTCGCCGCCATGAAACTGTACTGCGTTTGAGTGAAAGCAAACGGCAGCGGTTGAGTGACATAAAGACGTTAGAGTATTAGTATCCACTGCGTATGAGTGATATCCGCACTGCGTATGAGTAATGCCACCAAATCGAGAAATTAGCAATTGATTTATGAGGAAATTGAATAAATAAAACGCCGCTTAGCACGTCAATGAATCAGTGCGAGTGCGAGTAGCTTCAAGAATTTCTTTACACAAACAACTACTCTTGTGTTCGAGTACTCGCATTCACAATTGGAATTCCTATAAACTTCATCGTTTAAAGCATAAACTATGCTGATTTGACAAGCATTTGCCACCACATTTGTCGTGTCGCGGCGGTAGGTATTTTAATGACTTTTGCTGGTAGAGTTGTCAGTGGCTTTTTTGCATTTTGTGTGCGATTTTATGGTTCCGTCATTTATGGCTCAATTAAATTATTGCCTTCGCTTTTCTTTGCTTTGGCAATTTGCATCTGAAGGAGAGCAGAGTGCATGCAATCTCTGAAGTGGGTTCAATGGTTGATTGGTTCATCGTTCGATGATCGCCTTGAGGGCCCCTACAACTCCGCCTTTACCTCCACCTCCACTGACCACTGACCCTTAAATGCCTAAAGCCAACGGTTTTTGTTGACGATTTCATGACGAACTAGTATAAGTGTTTCCCCCATTTACTTTGTACGGGAGTGCGCTTGTTCAGAAAATTAAAGCGATTTGCAGTTCAATGTTTAATATATGAATTTTAAAAAAACTTTGAGCTTTCAACAGATTAAAATAAGTAAATTTCGATTAGCAATATTGATTATTGATTGAGCACTCTGCCGTATTTGCCCAGTTATTGAATTCCGAATGGCATCTAATACCTAATTGGAATACAATCGTACATCACCAAATCTTACATCGATTGTACATCAATTGGGATCTGTTATTAATCGAACTATGTATAATAATTATCGATTATTTTATCGCATATATCATTGTCTCATTTTTAGTAGCACCAATTTGCAATCTATCGATAGAGAACAAATAAATATTTTAAGCTTTGCAGACAAGAGAAATCCGTTGTTGAATCAGTGGAAAGAACAACACCTTCCCTTCTAAAAGTGAGTGTCCAAATACTCACTGATCTGATCAATATATTTAATTGCAGAACCCAAGATAACCTTTGGTTCATGATCCATACATGATCGCTGTGCTCCCCACAGCCCAGGATCTTATCCACAGCATAATTCACACGGTGGCATCCAGAGAGGATGATGACGATGACGATTCGGGTGATTTCTAGATGGAGAACGACTTTGTCTTTCTTTGATTGTGTGCCACTGTTGATCTATGCACTCTCACTCCTACTTCTACTTTAGAAAATATATCAAAATATAAAACTGAGTGCTGCCGAATAGTCAGGAGTTGTGACAAAACTGATATTCTTTTGTTGACTTCTTTGCAAAACTGTTTTGGGTTAGATATGTCGAAAACTATAACTATAATCCAGTTCGCATTTTGAGCCTTGGTCTGGCTTGTTGCGCCTTCGATTGGCACCTCATCTGGAAGACCTTCCTGCAGCTACTAGTACTAGTAAATCTTCCCTCAAATGTTGCTTCTTCTGTGTGGATTTGTCGCCGTTTTTGCATCACAAAAAGGTCTCACTGTTGGTGTTTTCTCAGTTTTTATTATTGTTGTTCCTATTTCTCTGTCGGTTGTGTTGTTTTCTCAATCTTGATTATCTTGGCTTTAATTTGTTGCCGTTTCAATCTCCATAGATCGTAGTAGTCTCTGTCTCAGTCTCTGCCTGTGTCTGTGGGCAATTGTTGCCCCATTGTTGATACAACACTTAGATAGGCACCCATCGCCATTACAATGCATTTTCGTGTGTTGTGGGGGGAGGGGAAACGTGACCGTTATTGACAGCAATGGGAAGAGAGAGATTTTCTTTGTTGCCGTTTGTTTTGTTGTCAATGCAAATAAATACAATAAATTTCTGTATGCAATTGTTTTGTGTGTGTGTGGAGAAGCGTTTACGAGTTTTCGTTTTTCAAAAACTTTTCATTGAGTATTTTTTTTTGGCCAGAACAAAACAAAAAACAAAAAAAGTCTAGAATATTCCAGCAGCTCGTTCCAGCCTCAGGTTTTTTATGGCTTTTTCTACCCAGTTGTATTTCAGTTTTGATTTCCTTTTATTTTCTGCTGAAATTTGCGCAATTCTTTTGCATTTCTGACAATTGGCGCACGTTGCCTTTCAATGTGTGTATTTTATTTTTAATGGTCCAGAATGAAGCTGTTGATGATATGGTGCTTGAATGGGGGGTACGGTGGGGGGTACTGGGGAGTGAATGCCACACACAGTTGATTATGCAATTTTGATGATACTTTTTGAGGGCAACATAGAGGTGATTTGTATAGATTTGTTTGGTATGATGAGAGAAGTGGAATGGAAGGCAAGCGCTTGATATTTTTCAACCCAAGGCTCTGGGTAATACCTAATATTGCAGAGTTCTTTCACTTGGATAGATTAGACAGTCTTGTCTGCGCCTCGACAAAGCCAAAGACTGTGTATATTGTTGTCCAATGCTGGGACCGACTCAGCGCTGCCCTATTGACGGAGAGACGGCGGATGATGGCCCAAAATAGAATTTAAATGGAATATGTTCCGGTTGCAATATCTTGGTATTTTACAGCCTACAGTTTTGTTCCACTAAAGCAAACTCTAGATAGTATTGAATGAATTTCTTGTTGACATTTTTGATGCATTACGCTGATGACTTGTAAGCTATATTGCATATCCCATGAAGGGACAGACCATATATCTACTACCACCTTTTCTTTGGACAACAAAAGAACAGCATCGCATCCGTAGGTGTTCCTGCCACACCGCATCCGTATATGTACCGCACCAGCCACGTACGAGTATGTCTTCCGCCTGCAGACTAGTTCTCACAGTAATTTTCCGGTGTTTGATATACTGCCACAAGTACTGTCTCAAGTTGGGCCTGAACACGAGCTCTTTGTCTGATTTAGTGGAAATTTCTCGTATTTGTTCTTGATTTAAAATGTTTTACTTAGCGACAATTGTCGCTAGTGGGAGGTGGTTGGTGTCTGTTTGGGTACAGGGCAATGTCAGAGTCAGAGTCGGGCATGAGGCGTCGGTCTCTTGGCCACATGTGTTGTCTGTTTTTTGGCCATTATATAGACCAACCATATGCAAACATATATGGTATGTGTACTCGTACCTATATCACATGTGCCGCCGCCGGCCCACTAACCTGGCATCACGAAAATGTTTCTCCCTCTATTTTGTTGTATATTTTTGTTTTTTTCGGTGTTTTTGTTTGGCATTTTACAGAATGCAAAGAAAGATACAAAAAGTTGAGCTAAAATCGACACCTACCTATTGCCAAATGGTCTGTGACTAATCGCCTGATGCTGACGCTGGTCGGTGGGGTCTGCTAATTGGTAATATCAATCGATTCCCCCAAAATTCGACTGTAAATACAGCCCGACGACCATATGCCATATGCTATGTGGGAGGGAGCTCTTAAATATCATAAGTCCCCGTACTCGTACTCGTACTCGTGCTCGTGTAGATCTGTGCAAACATAGACCGCCCCACCGCCCCCCCAGAAATTCACAGAAATCAAATCACGCGAGCTGTTTTCTTGGAGTCTCGAAAGGAGGCTTTTGCGTTTTTGCGGTTTCTTTGGTTTGGAAATCTTTTTTCTTTGGTTTTCAATTATTATTTTTGTGGTAATTTTTCGCTTGTGTTTTGTTGCCTTCTTGACCCAAAAAACAAGAGTTGTCGACAGAAACAGCAGAAATAGTTCGAGTAAAGGTTAATAGTTTAAAAGAAAACGTTAATAAGAAGTGGCTTAAAGGAGATCGTCTCTTATGGTACCGTCAATACCCTCGATACCCTCTGAATGATAGAGGAATAAATTGTAATACAGCACCTCTTATTTTTGGTAAAACCCTCCCTTCCCAGCCATTAACCCATTGGCAATACCTTCAAACATCCTGGATGGTGAGGGGGGGCGGAATGCGAATGCAAAACAGAGAGCGCAATGCGAGAATTAGTTTCAGTTAGCAGCAGCACCAATGCTTTAGGGGGCAGGGGCAGGGGAAGCAGCGGGGCAAACCGAACTTGTCAAACAAGGCACTGGCTGCCGGTGAGGGGGGGTGATGGCGGCGTGGAGGTGTGAAGGCAAACGGCAAACTGGATGCAATGTGATTGCCACATCCCGAATACCTTTGCGCTGCCCCCTGCCCCCCTGAAGCTGGGGATGCACTTGGTCAGTGGAAAGTGGACTTTGAACCCATTAGCTGCCAAAAAGTAGAAAGAACGGGCACAGAGAAGGGTTAAGCCAAAAAAGAACATTTTACAACGTGGTGCTAGAGCGAGAGAGAGAGAGAGAGAGAGGAAATGATCTACTGTGCTCTATTCCATAGTTCTTCCACTGGAGTGCTCTCTCACTCACTACCTCTCCCTGCAGCTGTCAAGCATAAGGCAGGTGAGGCGTTCGCTCTTTGAACTAATACTGTACCAAAAAACCCTATAGTTAGGTGTAAGCATGGTCGTGTGGTGAGAGCGCTCTCTCACCTTACAATAACATACCCTGCAGTAGCCCAAGCAGAGCGCACCAACAACAGCCGCAACGCTGATGATCCAACGTCGCTGCCGACGCTCCACGAGCGCCTAATGCTGCCGCTGATCCGCCGAGCGCTTTCCGCTTTCAGTTCTTCGCGCGCACAGTTCAGTTCGGTCGTGGACGTCGTTTCTCGCCGAAAGTGGAGGCCCAAGCAAAAGCAAAGCAAAACGAAACGAAACGAAACGAAGAGAGCAAGAAAACAGAATACACAGAATTCGGAAAGTCACGTCGCGTCGCCCTCGCCCTCTGCCTTTGCCTTTCGCCTGCCTGGATGTGGATTATATACATACATATAGTATTCTTGGGATCAAGATAATGATGATCCGATTCGATCAGGCTGAGCAGTGTTTTGCGTGTCGCTGAATCGAAAGAAATTGTAAATTGTTTAAGAGTTTCTTCGGCTACCCTACAAAAATAACAGTGAAGTGTATTGTATTGTGTATCAAAGCGAAAGAGCGGAGAGAGAGCAAGAAGCAGAAGCAGAAGCATAAAAAGAAGCAGAATCCACCAATTCCAGAGTCTGTGTGATTTATAGCTGCGAAATCTGTGTGCTGTGAGTGTGTAAGTGTATTGGTAAAGAAATATTGGCCCAAATCTTCAAAAAAAAAGATCGGTCCAAAGCCAAAGCCCAAGCCAAGAAATAAACAAAAAAATACTACGATATTCCAGAAATATACAAAAGAAAACCCCTACACAAAGTTCTATCCCAATAAATGCTGAAAATTTCCACTAAGCAGCAACAAATGATTTCCATACATCTTTTAATTAATTATTTTCAACAGTGACAGTTTTTGTTTCTTTATTTCGTGTTTGCTTGAATTTCATTTCGTCTGAGAAAAAAGAGAGCAAGCAACAAAGGGTAAAAACCACAAAAAAATAAATAAATACAAAATTAAACACGCGATTTTGTTTCAAATGAAAGTTGAAGCCAGAGTTGAGTGAATTAATGAAATACATATACCATAAATATATTGTATATATACGAATACAGGCACACACATGTATGCGGTGATACATTAAATAACCTTTCAATAAACGTAAATTTATTTCAATTCAAACACACAAATAAATAAAAAAAAAACTCGACAAATCAACAAGTGAAAACAATTGCGGAAAAGATTGTAATTTACAATAACATTTTTTGGGATTAATTGAGAAACAACAACAACAACAGCAGCAGTCAGGCGTTCTAATTGTTGTAAGTTTTCTAGAGCTTAATATGGGAATATTAATTGTACAAAAAGTGAAGAAATTATGATGTTCATTCAGTTAAAACTTGTAGATTTATTAGTTCTTTCTCGGAAACTTCTTGTAACAAACAAAATATGTATGTACTTGTAAAGTGCATATGTTTTCTTGTTCGTACAACTGATCTGATTTCAGCGTTCAGTCACCCTTGAATGGAGCTATTTTTAGTCCCCATTCCCATCTCTGTATGCACTCCCTCTAGCATCTATCTTTGGCAGATATCATCTGCCTTAATGCCGTTCTTTAATGCTGTGTATGTACTGTACTCATACGGGTACAGTTTGAGTAGTTTACGAGTAACATCGGTATGAAATAGTATTATATTTGTTTATGAAAATTGTTATAATTACTAGAAAATAGCTATCTTTTCAAGGGCTGTTTCATCTCTTCAATCTCAGAGGTTCTATCCACAGTTTCAGTGTAGTTTTAGTTCCGGGATTTTCCGATCTTTTAATACAAAAATTTCTTTTCTTTTTTTTTAAGTTTTTCTAGACCACCAAAATAGTTCCCACTAGGGGAAACTTTTTCACCAATAAATTTCCAGAGCTCTTTCTCCTCCTCCCAGCCACTTGCTCTAATTTATTTTTTCTCTCTCTTTGCGATCCCTCTTTTAATTGCATTTTATGCTTTCTTAAGCATTTTTTGTTTGTTTGTTTTTTTTTGCTGCTGTTGCTGCCACGAAGTGCCGCGGCTTGAGACTGTCCAAAAAAAACGAAGCAAGAGATTTTTTTGTGCCCGTTTTTTGTTGGCTGTATTTGTTGTTGTATTTGGCGAAGCTCGTTAGCCGCATAACGGTAAACGGCAAAGGTAAAGACGGTAAAGAGGGGGGCACGAGAGGGAAGAGATACAATTGTGGGGGTACGTTTGGAGCCAGAGCTAAAGGTAGAGATACGTACGTACATCTTTGTGGCAAGAGAAAGAGAGTCACCATGTTGTGCTCGTATGCGTGGTCATAAGATAAGACACGACAATTACCAGACAGCAATTGAGGTTTCTGGACGCGCATGGCCCCCCGTTTTCCCTGTGAAAAATCACCTGCGTAGCACGTTTAATGAATGGCAAGGCAGAGTAGAGCAGAGCCCTGCCCAGCCCTGTCAGATCTTGGCTAATTAACAGTAGTTTTATTTTCCCCCCAGGAAAAGCACGCACTCCACAGTTGCTGCGATAAGTACGCGTGCACCCTGGACACACAGTACATAAATCGTGCAATGACTTCCCCATCGAACACGGCTGTTTCGTTTCTTCCTGTTCCAAAAATCAATCACGGAACCGCTTGACATTTTTTCCTCCTCTTTGTAGCCTGCCAAAACGTGTTTCGCATTCTAAGTGTCTGATTAAATCATGTTTCATTCTACATTCTACATTCTTCACATGGAAACGACCTGTAATTAACTTTCAGGTGAGAGATATAGATATACAGATACAGATACGGCTAGGCTCTCGCGTGATGATGATGATGTGCGCTCTACGAACATTTGTCCAGCTGTCAGATAATTAGAGCATCAGCAGCGCAGCTCCACTTTATCTACTGTTTTTTAGGAGCCACGTGAATCAGATAAGCGGAAATATTTGTTACCTTTTCCACCGCTCCAACATTTGTTTGTATTTTGTTTTTTTTTTTTTATCAAAAGTGTGCACGGGAATGACCTGACCTGACCTGACCCCTGATGAGTGATGGGAATTTTGTTGAATAAATATTTTGGGGAGTATGTTGCAAAGGGGAATCATTTTGGGCATAATTGAGGGAAATGGCTCTCAATTTGTTGATCTTAAACTGTCCGGAAACTCCCTTAAAATCTCCAAAAATATTCTCCCCAGAGTCTCTTCTATTTCGAAGAAAATTTAATTAAATATATATACAGAAACAAATGTATCTTTAGTAAAAGTTCTATCAATAAATTCTTCTTGGAAGAATCTGGTTTCTCTATGAAATATTTTCCGAGGATTCTTTTGGTTCTTGCAAGAAAAACTTCACTGTTCCGCTGAGTAGATCTTTGTAAATACTTTTCCTGGAGAACTTTCCCATAAATCACATTAATTTTCCCATGTATTCCATGACTATATACCACATGAAATAATGATTCTTGAAAGCATCTTACAAAGTTCTTTCTTAATGGAAAGATAAAAGATACTGTACCACAAAACTTTCCATTCCATTCCCCAACAACATTCGAAATTCCAGTGCAAGATTTTCTATGGAAATATGAGCCTTTATTTGTCCACAGTTTCCTCCGTTTTCTTCTGTATTTTCCTTACCCAAATAGTCGTTCCTTTGGGTAATTGTTTGGCTTAAACACAACAGACTTCAACTTGAATCATGGACTGTAGTTGTATCTGTATCTGTGAATCTATGTGTATCTCTGTGTCCATAAGTGTGTTGTGGCTTTTCTTTTTGGTTGAGGGAAACAGACACTCCACTCTCTAGTTTTTTGACGGCTAATGCGTCGTTTAAATGCGTTGACATGCATGTCAGGCGATAGATAAGATATCGTATACACCATACAGTATAGTATATAGTACTACATAGTATTCCCTTCATAGTACGAGTACAAGTGCGGTGCGTGTTGGCCCCTGCTCTGCTCTGCTCCACTGATAAGTGCGGAGCGTTCATTTGTCCGAACGCCAGAAGGTGGCAAGGGGGTTCGCACCTGGGAACGAACCCATCAAATGCTGGAAACCGCTAAAAGCCACGCGTATTTCGAATTAACATTATCGTGCTGATTAGGCGAGTCAACTTTCCACCTTGCAACTTTCCCACCTTTCAACACTCTTTTTTTTTCGGTGTGGCCTGTGGGGTTGTGGGGGGGAATGGAACTCCCTTTTGTTGCCAGCTGCCTGGAAAAGTGCTACCAATTGGAATGGCTGTGATTCATCCATCGCTCACTCTTGAGGTCTGAAGTCTTTTGCTAATTAACAATTTGATGCAAAAAAGACAAATCTTTCCACAACACACGCTCTCCGTGACGTGGTAGCAGCCAGCAGGTGACGCAAACATCCAGCTCTGACGTTGCCTCTCGATTCGATTCGCTTTGATTCGCATTGATTCGCTTTGATTCGAGTTATTTCTGGTCAGGGTGCTTGGGTGTATTACACGATGAATGGAGGGCGGAAGGGCTGGGGCAGGCATCGGATAACCTGTGAATGAATGAGCGATTGAATCACAAATCTGGAATGCAGGCCGTCAAAGGCGTGCAGGGCGTGCGATTGTGGTGGGATGTTCGGGAGAAAGGTATGAAATGTAATACGGTTATCTATGGTTTGATAAGATTACAAGTGCATATATTTGTCTATTAGTATCTTTGAGTCACGTTGTAAAAAGATTTATTCCTTTTAGACGTAACACATTTTATCCCACATTTATCCAAAGTTATTGAAACTTTTGAATTAAATTCATTAATTTATTCGTACATCTTTATAAAAATGCCTTAAATGATTTATTCAAATTAATACTTTAATCAAAATTCTAGATGAGCAAAAAATATGTTAATTAAAAACTCAAATAAACGTCAGATCATTCGTTTTTTATTATATGTAGTTTTAATATTAATATTCTTTTTTTTTGGCAATTAAATTGGAAATTAATTTACATTTCTAAACACTAGAACAAACTGGTTCTAGGCACTAAGAAATATTTAAGGACATTCTAAACTACTTTTGTATAATTTTCGAACATTTTTGAATTGAAAATGTTGTATGGAAGATCTGGAAATACTTCGAACAGAGCCCCACGAAAATCTATAGAAAATATAAATCAAAATCGGCTAAGAAAAATGGCTAAATGTCACGTTTTTGGAGCTAGCAACAATCTTGTTCTGATGGACTCGGACTTGCCTTTAATGAATTGAGAATTGTTTAAAGGGCCTTCCCCTTAAGTGAAGTATTTTATAAATCATTTTCCACAAAAAAGGCGGCTATAAGTCGTCGCTGTGACAGCCCTTAATAATATGCAAATTTCTTAGACGGCACTACTTAATTTAGTAGCTGGCTGTCTGTCCCTTGAACAGAGACATGTTGAACCCTCTAAAAAACACACAGAAAACTGGCATAAAATCGAAGATTAATATGGCAAAAGCATCATCTTTTTGGGGGCAGTGCAGATATATACAATAAAGATACATATATGTACAGTAATATTAAAAATGCCAAACAGGTCTTTGGTTTTTTGCTGACGCGCTGATTGATTTGTTGCCTGTCGGATGGAGCGGAGCCTTGGGTGGAGCCCCACTGCCCCAGCGATAAAGTGTGGGGGAGTATCTTTTTGGCTGTGTGTGTGTGTGTGTGGGGGAGTATCTCTGAGGTAGATCTCACCTAGATTCTCCCTACATTTTGCTGTTGGCTTCGAGCTTCGGGCCCTGTTTATGCCGCATGTTTACCCCCCGCCCAAGCGTCCAGCTGCTGTTTGCCACAATAATTTCTGTTGATGTTTTCGGTCTTTTCGCTCTGGCATTGTAAGTGTATTGTTATTATTATTATTGTTATTTAGATGATTACGCATTTTAAAGTCGCACAAAATAAACTTAAAAAAAAACCTCCAACTATTCGTGATGTGCGTTTTATATTAATTATGAATTGTTTCCTCTTTTTTTTTTTTTTTTGCTGATTTTTAGATAATATTAGTACTGCTTTTACTGTTTTTTTGTTTCTTTTATGCGGGTTATTCTGTTGGTGTTTTGTGGGGCACTTTGTTGGCGTTTTGTGGTTGAAATTGATTGGGTGAGTGGAGGGGAGGGAAGGCCTTTCAATGACAATTGCAAGGGCATTTATTTATTTCGGATTTAATGAGAGATTATAGGATTTAGCGGGAAATATCTATGGAAACTTACAACATTTAAGTAAAGATTTGCCGTATTAGAAGAACATTTTGAGGATTACCCTTATATGATTCAGTAAAAGTACAGATTTGAGGAGCATTTCCATGAAAAATTCCATAAATAGAATTTTAAAGAAATAATTTTACTCAGTTTTGATTGAAAAAACCCTGCCTTTTTCTTTAATTATAATTTATTTCTTTAGTTCTTGTAGTTTTTTCCCAATTCTCTTTGCTAAATTTCGTTGGGTTTATGACTTCCTTTCCAAGGGTTTAAGGATACAAAGAAAGGAAATGTATTCATCAGAATAAACCCTTAAAATAGTGGCAATGCAACAACAGAGAAGAGAACTCTGCAGAGAGCATTCCCAAGCCCACAATCTTGTTGAAAAAAAAGTATAATAGATACTCTATATTTGGGATATATTTTTTTGGGACTGTATATCAAGACACACTTTAGACAAATTTGGTATCCATCTACAGTGACTACTATTCGACCATGTGCGGTTGAGGGACATTGCCATCGCTGATCCACTCGTCAGAATCGCTAGAGGAGAACGCCGCCTCCTGGTCCTCGCGAGTTTTCTCCTCGTGATGGCTCTCCTCCAGCAACTCTGCCACTCGAATGATCAGCGGATGGATCAGCTCCTTTGGCATGGTCTTCTGGAGGCTCTTCAGTAGAACGATCGGCTGCTTGCACAGCAGAATGGCATTGGCCAGGTGCGCCAGGCCCTCGTCCATCCGACCATCCTGTAGCAGTCGATCCCCCAGCTGGACCTCTGACTCGAACATCCGCTTCAGGATCGTCGGATGTTCCAGGCATCTCACGGCCGACATCCAGATGAACGTCTCCAGCTGCAGCCGGTGCTGGTACTGCTGCTGCCTCACGACTGCCTGCTCATCGTCGCCAAACTCGGGCTCCTCCTCCTCCAGCGCCTGGTCCTCCCTGGTCGCCTTCTGCAGGCGACGCTGGTGCAGCTTCCGCTTGTACTCCGGATCCGCCAGACGCTTCCGGTCAAAGAAAAAGCAATATCCCACAAAGCTCACGCCGCTGGTGATCAATAAAAATAAATTGACCGACAGCATTTTGCACGGCAGATATCCGGACGGAAAAGTGAATTTCGTTTGCAGGAAACAATGGAAAAAAGGAGAAACGGAAAAATTGAGTTCAAAAAGTAATGCTTTGACCAAAACAGAAACTACAAAAATTTTTAGAATTTGATCTTCGAATAAAAAACTTCTCTGATTGCAGTAAATAATTTTGGATAAACAAAAGGAAAAGAAAACGAAAATGCTATCCGATTGAAATTTTCTTTGGGATTTAAGGGGGATTTTCTTTAAAATTTACTCTAAAATATATTGAAATTTGTGTAAATTTGGAATGTGGGATCAAAGTGGAATCGAAACAGTAACAGTGGAACGGTGGAACGTTGGAACGGGAGAGAGAAGCTGCACATTCAAGCACATACGAGAGACAGAGTGTCGCGTCGAAAGGATTACTACTCGGGTGTGTAGGTTCTACGCTTGGGGCCCGCCCGCAGATTTGAGAGTTAGTTAGGGATGGGTTTTACTTGTATCCAAGGAAATATATATTTTCGAAGATGGTACACAAAAAGAGGCGGTAGAAATTAAGGGAAATCGAATTAAAAATTGAAAAATTCAAGCAAAAATTGATTTAACAATGCTTAATATCTGTTACTATTTTCTGTAGTGGCCATCGCAGTGATATATCCCTGTAAAAGTTCTTAAAAATAAACTTTTTCTGGCAACTGTTTCGCACAAACTTTTTCTGGCAACTGTTTTGCCAGTTCTGGCCATGGCCATCCATAAAGTAGGGAAAATATGGTAAAAACGTTACCTAATAATATTACCAGTTACCTGCCTTCTCCCTATATGCCCTCCCCTCTCACATTTTGGTGGGGTAGAGGGGTTATCTAATGACTTTTTTGCCATGTGTTTGCATTTCATTTGGCTTCATTTTTTTTCCATTGTTCCACTAATTGCAAATACATTTTTGTGCGCAGTTATAATCGGGTGGAACCTTACCCTATCATCACTCCCTTTTCATAGCCACCCCACCCCCTCCTCTACCTCTACCGCTATCGGTGTAGCTGTAGCTGACCCGCGTGCCACGCCAAAAGATTAACCTCTTCGAGGAAGGGGATTTTGCGGCATCAAAAATGACAGCCCAATAAATAAATAAAAAATATATATAAGAAATTGTTTCAATACCCGTATATTCTATGGATTTCCAATACCCTGTTGGAAAAAGGGGATTGAAAGGTATAATCATTTTGAAGGCATCGTTTCGTTTGATTTCAAAAACTTCCTTGACGAATCTCAATGAGATCTTAACAGGAAAAACAGCTGTGGTTTTTATAGTTTTATATATAGGAGGCTTGAGTTTGGTATATTTAAAGATAAAGATATGTTTTACATATCTACTAAAAATCAATATTTTTAAAGGCAAATATTACGGAATAAATTGCAATAAACTATTTACTCTTTGCAATTTATTTGTCATTTATTATAAAATGGTTTTTGATAAATTTCTGGCATGTTCCACCCATTATTTCAAAGAGAAAAGGGCTACATTTTGGTATATTTAAAATATATTTATAAAGCAATTTTGTATTTGGGAATCATATAATATTCAATCCTGATTGGAGAAATATCAAAGGAAATCCAAGAAGGAATTTTTACTTGTGAGTATTCCATAGATTTTATTTCTGTTATTGTAGGTGGTTGTTTCTTGAATAGTATTTGTCCTTGAAAGGATTTTCTCTTTAGGCGATAATTTTCGAAAATTAAATCCGTGCGACAGGGTAGTTCCAAGGTCTTGTAATGTTGAACTCTCTTTGATATTTTCCTCTAATTTTCTCTCTGCTTTTTTTTTACACTATATCATTATTTGTGTTATCTTATCATTAAATTGTAAACCAAAAGGCGTGCCCCTTAATTAAGTTTAATTGAATTCTGTTGCTGCTGCGTTTTCTGCTATAGAATTTTATTGGGAATCAAAAACTGAAATCAGAGAAAATAAAAACGAAACGAAACCTGCCAGAGAGAGAGAGAGAGAGAGAGAGAGCCAGCCTACTGTGCTCCACAATTATTCTGCGCGTCTCCTGTGGTTCATTGACTCCATGCCCCACGGCCGGCGCTTTGAGTGGAAATGAAGATTGAAAGGCGCCTTCGGCTTCGCCTTCCACTAATTTTTTGAGATATAAAGTCAAGGTCGGTCCCGGTCTCGGTCTCGGCCCCTGATAAGGCGGCAATCGCTGAAGGCGGCAGCAACAGCTGATAACAAGCATGAGGCAGGCGGCAGGCGGCAGCAGCAGCTGCACACAACTCAACAATCAGAAAGTATATAAAAAGTGGAAATATTTCGGCCTTATAGAGGTGCCAAATTATTTATTATTGTTTGTGTTTTTTTTCTTGAGGAATTTCATTCAAAAAATATTTCTTGTAGATTTATGGCTTGTTTTCGCATAAAATTGCCTAAGGCTTCTAGCCACTGCTCTTTCTAGATCTTTTTGCGTGTCTTTTGTTTATTTAGTGAATAATTATTGATTGTTTGTGTTGAGGATTTTCTATAATCCGCTTAGCCATAAAAATATGCAAAGCCTTTAAGAAGGGGCATTGTTGAAAACTACTCTAAATATTTCGTAGAGGATTTGCATACACATATTCCGAGATTATTGTAAATAATGTAACATTAGGGTAAAAAAATATAATAATAGAACACAATAAGAGTTCTCAATATTTCAACGATCTTTGAGGTTTTGGAAACTGTTGTTGGGGGCTTCCAGGAACTAGAAACCTTTGGAAAAAGATATCAATATTCTGTAAAGATATAGATAGGGTAGATCTAACCCCTCTTCTCCCCTCTACCATCTCTATCGAGTGTGCTCTATCCCTCTCGCTCTCCATTTCACAGTGCGGTTTAGCAGTTGGGGGTGAGCTTTCATGCCAGACCACCATCTATCTATCGCTATAGCTAGAACTCTCCCAGCGAGAACAAATCTCACTCCAACTATCGCCAAAAAATCTCTTTCTAATCTCTTCATTTATTTCCCTGCCCTGCCCCCAAACAAATCTGTCACGAAATTATTAATGATGGAAAAATATTCGTAGTCGCAGCAAAATCTTGCTCTACTCTTTTTATTTTTTGCATATTTTGCTTAAAAAGTATGTGGTCTAATGATGTTGCTCTCGGAATCGCGACTCCATTAATCAAAGCTTGTCATTCAGTCATTCACTCTTTCATTCATTCGCTCGTTTTTTGCTAGCGGATGTACATATTTTTTGGGGAATTTTCCATGTTGAATGTTATCTTAGGGTTTGCTCGAGGGTTTTTCCAAACCAAAAATTGCGGACCCTGTTCCAACTCAATCAACCAGCAGGCAATTGGTGAATTTCTTGGTAAAACAATCTCCGAGATGGATAATTATTATGTCTGGTTTTTCTTTAATAATTCGATTTCTTTCAATTACAGATTGAATTCGATTGAATTTCGCGGAACTGCGGAATGGCTTCGTCACCCAACAATGCGGCGCCTCCGGTCCTGTGGCGAGCGCGTCGAAAGATTGGTAAGTTTTTCTCAAACAAAAAGCATCTCTGAAGTTCAATGCCATTCGTTTTCCTTTAATTTGTTGCATGTTTAAGCGTTCATTCATTCTTAGGAAACTTGACACTGAATCTAAAACTGTCTTTGTCTCTGGCTCGCGTCACATTAGCGCAATGTTTGGGCCATCAAATATTAATGAGACTTGGTCGAGAATTGTTCGCCAAATGGCAGGCAAGAAATTTCATGTTTGGCATTTTTTTAAGCATCTGAAAGAGAGATTTCAATTAGGTGGGGTCAGGGATGAAGGAATACCCTTGAAAAATCGGAAATAAACCATTGGAAAACATTGAAGATATTTAATACTAAAATAATTGATATCAAGGAATTATGTATTATTTCTCTTTAAAATTCATGGAAGGATATCCCCCTGTTTAAGGAAATATTTTATTATATGGAAACATAGAAAAATGCGTCAATAAGAGTATACATTAAGACTTAAGCTTGAAGAAATTCATGCATTAAAGAGTAAAGTTTTTAAAAAATTTCTTAGATTTTAAACTAATTTTATTCTTCCAATATTTTTACTTTTTTATGATTTTTGATAAATGGATAGATAATGCCATTATATATACATCTAGTAATTTTCAACGATGTACATACATATGGATATCTAAAATTGTAGATTCCACAGATAGGGTTTTGTTTCATGAGAGACCAGGGGATCATATCGTAGAAAATGCTTCAAACTATCATTGATTTTCCACATATCAAACAATATTTCTATAGTTTTTCTGTTTCTCAAGAGTTCTTTTTATTCGTTGTAGAAGCAAAAGTTCTTTAAGAATGATTTCTGGTCTCCCAAGAGTATAATATACCCCTTTCCTTGTTAGAGGTATCCCGCCCCAATCGAAGCTAAAACCGATTTGAATATGAAAACAATGTAATCGAAAACCCAAAACCCAAAAAGATGACTGATGATCAACCCCCACTCTCAAGTGGGGTTCTATTGAGAGTGGGTTTCCATAGAGATTGGTTTTAGGGGTGTGTGGCGTATGCCCTATGACCCGAAAACTTGTGGATGGGCTAAAAAACAATCACATAAACTTTTAATTAATTTCAAACAAGCGGAATGGAACGGAACGGATCGGAAAGGGCAAACAAACAGCGGGGCAAAGGCAAACAAACAAACCAAAAACCAGAAGCAGAAGCAGAAACATGGAGTGGATTCGAATGGAATGGAGGAGTCAACCAGGCAGGCAAACGATGCGTTGGGAACTAGAGAGAATTTTACACAATTGATGGCCCCCGTTTGTCGCGTGGCATAGACCCCAGCCACAGACACAGACCTCCCTACTCCCTACCGAACCTTAACCTCACGCAGAACCACTTCAAGTACAGTAAAGACAGGCTATGGCGGGTGTCCTATGTTTATCTTTTGTAATGGCAATACCCCCTCTCGTCACGTCCTGGAAGATGCTTTTTGACACGCTTTGTCAACATTTTCCTGCAGGAAGCCAAAGCCAGAAGTCGCGCTCCTCCTCCTCCTTCTTGTGGTTTATGGAGACACAAACACACTCTCTCACACAGACAGAAACCGTTACTTAGTTGTGTGTGTGTGTGCCGTCATTTCCGTTTCCGTTTTATGTAAACAAAACGAATGAAGAGAAGAGAAAAGAAAAGTAAAGAGAAGCTTTGAAGGGCTTCAAATAGGGTTACAGATAGCTTGGGAATTATTATAAATATATTTATGATATCTCAGATTATTTTGTTTTCAAATTTTGTACAATTTAATACAAAATATAAGCTTTTTTCAAGGTTCTAATTTTGGTTGTTTAAAAGTTGAATTTACAATAAAATATAGCCTTTAAATTGCAATTTTGCCATCATTTTATAGGTTTTTCTGAATTGAAATTTTCTTATTTTGTTTTCTGCAATTTCCTGATAAGGGTTCCCTAAAAAAGTTACGGTTTTCCCCCTTTAGGTTGTATTTTCAGGTTTTTTGGTGATATGTTTTACAGATCTATTCAGCAAAAAGTAATCAAAAGAATTAGAATGCATCTCCACTTTTCACCCACAGAAAATACTCGTAAATAGAGTGAGTAATCCAACAGTTGTATTACAAGTTTTTAACTCTTTTTTTTTTGCTTTGGGTACATTTGTTAGATTTTCGTTTACTTTGTTTTTCTTGCTTGGCTTTTCGTTGCATTTGTGTCTCTTTTCTTTGATTTTACTTTACTTCGCTCTGTTTTCCTTTCCTTGCTTTTGCTTTGCGTTGCTTTTCGCTCTTTAAAACTCCATTTTTATAGCCGGCATTTTGGCATTGAGCAAAAGAGAGACGACGAGACTCACTCGAACCGCGAGGCGAATATCGTAAGGGGAAATGAGCGTAAGAGAGAGAGAGAGCAAGCCAGCAAGCTTTTGGTCAGACAAAGTCAAAAGCTTTGCGTGGGGTAAAAGTTTATCGAAAGTTTTCTCTGAAAACAGCTGTAAAGCAAACTTTTGAGTGGTATTTTTCTGCTGCCGTTTTCTGCTTCTGTTTCTGGTTTGCTCAAAAAGCCGGTTCTTTTTGGCCAACTGACGTGAGGTGCATACCCATACTCTTGCAGGCAGATACTTAAGCGTGTGTGTGTGTGTTTTTTCGCTTCTTTTGGACAAGGAAGATAACTAACGGTGCATTTCTCGATACGATATAATATACCATTCGAATCGGTGTCTGCTTTGAGTCATGCCACAGAAATGAAATGCGTTTTGTTCTTTTCATTTCATTTTATTTCATTTTGTTTTGTTTTTTTGCTTTTGTTTCGAAGAAGAAGATGAGGATTGAAAACAGCTGTTGCCTTTGTTTGATGCCGATATCCCAGAAACAGAACAGATCCGCAAGAGAGAAAACACTTGAAGATTACAAAATGTTTTCTGTTTTCCCATTTCCCAATTTCCCATTGTTTTTCAATTAACTAGAGCTGTGGATTGGAGAATATTGGAAAGTTGTTAAATAAATGATGATATTTTATGGGATGATATTGTATGTATACAAAACAATTTTTTCAATACATAGCTGATTTTAAACGAGATTTTTTGAATCGATTTCTGGGAGTAGCAAAAGTTTATTGACCCTTCGATATTATTTAGTCACAATTGTGGAGATTTATTGTGGAAATAAATCAATAAATAGACTGTGAATAATATCCTAGTTTTGATCTTATATAAACCTAAAAATTCTTAAGTAAAGGAACTAAAATACCAAAGTATTCAGATATTTAAGATCAAAATAAATTATACAAAACTTTATAAACGAAATCTACTACATTTTATAGCATATCCCAAGGAAATTTATATTAAATCAATTGAAAATCATTAAAAAATAAGCTTTTTGAGAATCTTTGATATAGGAATGATATTCTTATCAGGGTTTATTAATGCCCATACCCAAATCACGATTAAGGGCTTAAATGTGTCTGGAAAGTAAATATGTATGTATATGTATGTAATACGAGGGAACCCCCTGCTTATGCTTATGCTTGAACAAACAATGAATAATCAAAAAAGAAACAAATATTTCTCGAATATTAATTTCATACTTTAGGGATACTTTTACAGCTTTTTCCTCCCCTACCCCTCTTTTTCTCCAGTGTCATACTGCAGGCACATTCCATTTTTTCTGACAATTGCTACGAAAGCCTCTTCAAGCAGAAACTTTGGCGCTTCATGTGGCGCTTCTGTCCCCAGTGACACTGCCACTGCCACTGGCGCAACTGTTGCTGTTGATGTTGCGTCTGCCGCTGCTGCTGTTGCTGGCCATCAATTCATTAGGCTATCGGCAGCAGGCAGGCGGCAATCAATTACGGCCATGGTCACGATAGCGTTAACAGCGGCAGCAACAGTAACGACACCTAACGGCAAGCCAAAGTCGCACATTTCCCAGGTCACACAGATACAGATACAATTTGGTTTCGCCTGATAAGAAAAATCTGACTAAAGCAGAGCCAAAAGAAAAACGAAAAGCAGCAAAGAAGAAAGAGGAGAGTGCTGGGGGGGGGGCAAAGAAAAATGGTGCGCTATCAACAAGTTGAATGCGAAGGCAACAAAGAGCGAGAGAAAACGAATGGAAAAACTACAAAAGACAACAATCAGCAAAGACAGAGACAGATACAGAGAGAGAGAGAGAGGTACGGGAGCGGGCCACTGAGAGGGAGAGTAGAGTAGGCAAAGCAAAAGTTCATTAGTCGCTCGCGATAAACTACAAAACAAAAAAAACGGCAAAAGAAAAGAAACAAAATACAAAAGAGCGGACACACTAACACACTTGCAGGGACGCTCCACACAAAAAGCACTCGAGCAAAAGCACTCCATTGCATATTTTGTGTGGCGTTTTTTCGCTTTGTTTATTTTAGGCGAATTCGCCGCGAGGGCAGCTCAGCTCTGCCTGTCCGTTCATGTCGATGTTCTCGGCGCTCCCACACGACGCCCCCTCCAACGTCTGCTCTTTGCCCGATAAAACAGAAGTCGCTCATTTTTGAGTGTGAATATGAACCCCAAGAGAGAGCAGAGCCAGCCTCGGCTGACTTCGGCTGCGGCGAAAAAGGCGACAAGCGGACCGGTTTTTCCATCGCATCGCTCATACGTTGCTCAGAATCATCAAAACGACTTTTCAAATTTCAAAACATTTTCATTTCCCAGCCGCCCCGTTAGCATCGCGTTCGTACGAAGTGCCGCGCCGCGCGTCTGTGGCACACGTTTGTTGATCGTCGACGGGAACGGAACGCCACACTGCCACTGCCGCACAAAAGCAGCCCGAAAAGCAATTCAAATTCAATTCGAAAATAAAAACCTTAAAAAACACCAACCTCAAATTGATTTCGTGTTCAGGCCAGAGTTTTGTACCCAGTGCGTGTGTAAAAATATATTCAAAAGAAAAGTAAAAAGTAAAAGAATTTACAGAAACGAGGAGAGGAGGCAATGAAACGATTTTCTGTGCGATCCAACGGTCGGTCGCGTGCTCAATTCTCCTGCTTCTGCTTCTGCTTCTCGTCGCTCTTCGCTCTGTTCTGCTCTGCTCTGTCCGCTCTGTCCGCTCTGTCGGGAGGAAGTATTCGTGTGTGTTCGTGTTTGTGTGTGTCCCCAAGGTGTGAAAAAAGTATATACATAATAGATCTAGTGGTACGTACACCCCTATGGCCACCACTGTCTGCCATATAATAGCGGTGTTTCGAGTGTTCGAGTGCTCGTGTTACAATTAGCAACAAAAATTCAACAAATTCAACAAATCCAAATAAAAAAGGCGTAAAATTATGCCCCACAGCAAAACGCTAATTGGAAAAGTCAAGAAAACTAAACCAGAAAAGTGAGCAAAAAAAAAAGTATACAAAAGAGTATTTCCGCAGAGTTTCTCAATTGAGAGTGTCTTCGTCTTCTATTTTTTGTTTTTTTTGTTTGCCAATTGCAGCTGATCGTAGACTCCTCGTCCCGTCCCCCCTCCCACCTTTTTGTGCGTTCTCTTCTTGAGGCGGACAGCGTTGCCAGCTTGCATTTTTGCTCGGAGCTTATCGCTCTCTGTTCTTCTCTCTCTCTCTCCCTTTGTGTGTGTGTGTTTTTTTAGTGCCTTTTACTATTTGTTGTTTATTATTTATTATTGCAGTCGTTGCTTTTGTTGTAGGGGTTGTATCTCGCGCGGCGTCCAAGCGTGCAAAAAATTATAACGAAATTGAAATTAAACAAGAAAACGGAAGGCAAGGCAAGGCAAGGTCTGCTTTCGAAGCATTGGTTACCCTTGGAGATCAGATCGGTTTTTTGTACTGTACTTGCAGTTACATATGGTTGTAGTATCTCTGCGATAAAGGGGATCTAAATTTGAGACAATTCGGTGATAGTGTTATGTATGTTTCTGCCTGGGAAAGAACGGTAAAGTTTGGGGCAACAGAAATATTCTTTGGGTGTTCTTTTTTAAAGTTTGATTTAATTGTCTTAAGAAATCCAACTTATTGTATATAGTGATTCGATTATGATTATTATCCGACTGTGCAATGTCCAATATATTGTTTTTTCAACGATATAGTGATCCATTAACTGTGCAAATGTATACCACCTTCGACTCGGGTGTTCTTGTCGATCTGGAACTTACGAGTAGGTACATATGTATGTATGTATATTCCATATAGGATCGAAAATGCTTCACCTTTTGCGTTGCAAAAATTTGTGGCACATCGTAATACCGTCTGCAAAATCGTAATAAAGTATCTTTGACTCCCTCTGTCCCTCTCCCTCTAAACATTTATTGGTCATATTTATGGTCTTATTATATTGTGATTTGTGATGGTCACTCGGTTTTTGTTGTTTCTTTTTTTTTTGGCGGAAACTGCGCGTTTTCCTAAAAAAGTAGACCATTGAGTGGGTGTAAAAGAGAGGTCGGAGCGAGACAGAGACACGAGAGCGTGCGCAAGCTGTCCAGCGATAAGCTGTCTGGGCAGGCAGGCAGGCAGGCGGCCCTTTGCGTCTATCTCTCTCCTTCACCCACTCAGCCGCTCGCTCTGCCTCTGTGTCTGCCTTTCCCTCCCTTTCCCCACTCCTTCGGACAGGTGCGTTCTGCTCTGTTCAATTCGCTTTGTTGTCATTTGCTTTTGCTGTTCTGCCGCTATCCCGCTGTTCTGTCTCTCTCGCAGAACAATGCGCTCTCGCATATGAAGCGCTCTCTCGTATGCATAAAGGTGTGTGTTGTGTGTAGGTGCATGTGTGTATGAAAAGTTTAGTCATTAAAGTTTTTTACGGTTCTTTTTTCTTATGTTTGTTGTTGTTGTTGCTTTTACTGTAACGGAAATGGTTTTGTCGCTATTTTTTGTTTGTTTGTTGTTCTTTTGGCTTTGTTTTTGTGTTGTCTCTTTTTGGGAGCTTATTTGGCCAATATTTTAGGGAGAGTGGAGTGTTAAAAAATGCTACCTCTTTTCTTCTCTTCTCCCCCGTGAGATGTGATGCGAAGTCGAAGAAGAATTCTTTAGATTCTTTGCATCAAAAAAAGTGTTAAATGGGACGTTGAAAAATGTAGGACAGAAATGTGAAACAAATGGATGAGAAAAGGAGAAATGTAACAGAAATATAGATGCTCTAGAGTAATATGAAACATATTAAAACATAAGAAAAAAGTTGAGGATATTTTACTGGCATAATTTCACAATAAATTGTAATCTGCAAACATTTTGCTTTCAAAATGTGCGAAAAATTGAGATAATTTTGGGAAAGATACTGTAGATAGTACATAGTTCTCATACCTCTTAAATTGTGATTACCAGAAACATGAATAAGTGTTTTAAAATCATGACAATCTCAATCCACTTGAAGCTCTTTTAGTGTTCTCTTTTCACTGATACGAGACCCCGAAATTATGCTCGCAAAAAGCCATGCCACACGCACTCTGCATGGACAGACCCAAACAGATGGAGTCCCAGAAGCCACCACCCACTGGCACCCCCCTAAACAACACGACATTGTTGTTTATGACTGTCATTATCAGAAGAGAAGGAATTACCATTGTTATCCAGCTAAATCTAGTCGTTACTCACTTGCACCGAGGAGCACTCAGTGCGGTGGGTGCCTTATCAAAAAGGTAGTATCAGCATCTGATAGTACCGTTTGAAGAGGCCTTAAGCGTTTTGGGAATGACTTCGTCAGTTGGCCAAAATAGTCATTGACCATTCCGCTGAGCAGTAGTAGGGGAACTACGAGAATTATGGCATGGGAAATGCTAAGGTTGCGGACAGGGGAGGGGTCTCGTCTCTGTTCAAAGATTGTGGAAAAGTTTGCCCAATACTTGAGGAAAAGTTCTATTCTTGAAACAAATAATAAAAAAAAACAATAAAAGACTACACTAACACACTTAAAATTATCGTAGGGGTAGAATTCATTTGTTGTTCCCAGGGGAATCTGTAATAGTTCCTGTAGGAATTTCTTACTACTTTCAAATAATACGTAATCTCTATAATATTCCATTAAATAAACAAAGAAATTATTCACCCACAAAGAATTTTAATTTAAAAAGAAAAAAACAGAATATTTTGTATAATTTATTTGAAAATATTGCACATGATTGAAATTTTGGGTAGGGGGATTCCTCACTCCCCCCACCCCCTAAGGTGTATGATATACGATACGCTCTGCCGAAAATACGCCTTTGACGAAAGGAAACCATAAACGAGATGCTAATTGAATTAATCAACAGCCAAAGAAAACAAGAGCAAAATAATAAAAAAAAAACGAGCGAAGAGAGAAAAAATAAAATAAAAATAAAAGATACTAAAAGAAGATATAACTAAAAATCGTGCCACGTGCCTCGGATGCCCATAATAATATTGTTAACAGCTGTTTTGGCCGTCCCCCACCCCCCCAATAAATATGAAAAAATTTCATCAATAAAAATTGAACGAAAAAAAGATACGATAGAAAAACAAAAGGTGTCAAAAGCACGAGAACAAGCAAAGAAAGAAAAGGTTCAAAGACACTGAAAAAAATGATAAAAAAAAGCGAACAAATATAAACATAATGAATAATGCAGATTAAATACAATACAATATAAACATTTATTTTATGGAATGGAATATACAAAAGTTAATATGTATTTATCCATGACATATTGGAGATGAAATGTGATAAAGAAATATAAGAAATACAAAATTACATTAGGTAATCATCAGATCAAACAGAATAGACAATTCCCACTCTGAGTCGGTCCCTCGAATCCAATAACAAACAAAATACACAGTCTTTGGCGCTAGTGATAGAACGATACGACCTGCTATCGGGAGATATACCATCGGCGAAAGGCATTACATTGCATCTATTCCATCCAGAGAATATTTCAAAATTTTATCAAATTAAAGTTTATACCCGAAAAAACCAATAGGATGCCAATAGTGTGCTCTGAATGGTCTTTCGTTCTCTTAAATCTCTTGCGAAACAAACGTATTTTTACGATTATATTATATTACATACAATAATCGATGGTATGTCTCATAATTGAACCAATAATAAATTTGTAATAAGCTAAAGAGGAAGCAAAAATAGGTCTCCTTTGTTCGAATTTTGTTGGAAAGCATCCAAGAATTGTTAACCCGCATTGAAGAAGGCCCTTCTCCTCCTTGTACTGCCTTCGCAGGCCCCTCCTCCTGCCATGGCTTTGCCTTGGCCAATCCGCATACAAACCGACCAAATATGGCCAGCAGGAAGATCTTTTATATCGCATATGCGATACTTATACATGGATATTGCCACCCCACCCCCAATAGAGACATGGTTTGGTGTGGGAAAGGGACGGGGGTTGCGAGAACCCATTTGTACAGAATGGATACAGAATCTGTGGATAACCATAGGACGATAACTGTTCTAAAAATGGCTGAAAGTTTAATAAATTTCAAATCTTATTAGAGTTTAATCTCCTCCGCAAACTTTAAAGACACGGAATTCCTGGAATATAATCATCCATAGCCATTAGTATTTTGCACAAATTGTTAAACTTTTCTGAGTGGTTTTAAGGGGAAACCCAAGGAGATTTCTATGACCTATTGATATTGAGATTTGTTTGAATGCCAACTGGTTTTTTTCTCGTTCTTTTTGTATGAAGAGTGGTGGTATAATTATTAATTTATGTTTATAAATCATATTTTTATATTTCGAAGATTCGTAATCGTTTATTTTCAAGGGGAATTCCCTGGAAATTAAGGTAATTGTTAGCCACATTTATCAGTATAAATCACACATATGTAATTATGGATATGTTTTATGCATTGTTCTCTGCTAGATTTCAATTTCCTTTGGGCAGTATGCATCCAAGGCATGATGAAGCATTTCTTGGAGTATCTTTGGACATTTCTTGTACTTTGTAGATCTTAAGTTGTACGACCTTGGATTGTGTGCAAAAATCATCATGAATGGGCATCGAATATATCATAAATACTCTACACGTAAACCCATTCCTCATCGAAGTCCCATTCTCACTGGGAGAAAGCTAGAGGCTTAAGCCTTTAGATGCCATTCCCAAAGTGAATCATGCCCTTGGCAACCAAAAATATCAATAAATTTAATGAATGGAAAATCCCCTTTCAACAATCAAAAGTATTTTCTTTGCTCCCAGGCCATATTTTCCTCAAGAAATTAATGAGAAAAAAGATACAATTTTTTGTGTATCTTACACCACAACACAATTCTGCGAAACTCGTAAAATCTTGAAAATATTACCCTACAAATGTATCCAAAAGATACATATATTTCATACATATATATATATATCTCATTCACAGTTCGATGTCTGAAGGCTACCGACCACCGAGAAAATACATGTGTAAACATGAGATCGTAGCATTTTTGACAGCATTTTCTAGCCCGGAAAATTGCCTCGCCATTCATTTGGCTGGAAAAGTCTGTGTTTCTTGGGAAATCCAATAGAAAATTGAGTCATTTGTGTGGCATTTCCTCTACTCTATAGAGTGTGGGTGGTGGCTGAGGAGGAGGAGGAGGTGTGGTGCGGTTCGGTTCGGTTCGTGGGGGATCGTCCGTCGGGCAGACTTGCGTCACAGATCGCAGAGCGAGAGGTAGAGGCTGCAGATTGGAACAAAAGAACAAAATGTGTGCCAAATAAACGATTTAAAAGTCATCCGAGGGTATATGTATTGTATTTTTTGCATATAGCAACAATATGTATGTGGAAAATACGATCTGAAGGAAATGTGGCAGCTGCCCACACACACAGACACCGAGGGGCGGGGGAGGGGCACAGACTGTCGTCATATATTGTATGTGCACTGGAAGAAATAATTGAAAGCAAAAGATCTTTGAAGAGTATAAAAGACAAAGATTTGCATGTGTGGATCCTCGAGGCAGAAAAAATACCGAGGAGAAAACAGAGGGGTCAAGGTACTGCCTATGGCAACCCTTCTGGGTCGCTGGATCGATCTAAAAAACAACTAAATACATTGCCTGGACATGATTCAGCACATTTAGTGCTCCACTGAAGTTTCGTGAATATGCGATTCCATTATTGCTGTCAATTTTTCTTTCAGTGCTAATGCCAGCATCTCTCTGCTCTCCCCAGTGTCGTCACTCTCCCGCTACTATTCTCTGCCGCTCTCTCGCTCTCTTTTTTTCTGCCTCGCTGCTCTCTTTGCCCGACTTTTGCCCGAATTCGCCGCAAAATTGAGACGCGCGCGCAGCTTTGGCTTTGGCTTTGCCTCCCATTCCCCCTCCCTCTCCACTCCGCCACCGCGCTTATCAGTTGATACGCTGCATGCGCTCTCTCTCTCCCTCCCTCTCTGTTTTTGGCAGCCAATTGATAGAACAAGCAGCTCTGCTCTTAATTAATATGCCTGAATAATATATAGAATGGAAGGGAATGGAATGGAATATGTATCTTTTGTGTGTTTTAATTGCAATTAATCTTCATTTTGTTGATACAAAAATCAAACACGATTTCATTAATTTCTATATCAAAGCAGAGCAGAGCAGAGCAGATGCTCTCCCCCGTCTCTCTCTCTCTCCTTTCCTATCTTTGTTTTTGCTTTGTTTTGTTTTGTTTTGTTTACATTGTGCTTTTGTTTTTCTTCTTTTGTTTTCGTCGCGTGCGTCCATTCTCCATTCTCTGTTTTCCGTGCCTTTTCGTGCTCGTGGAAATTTTCCAAGCACTCAATAAGTATATAGAATTATATAGAATTAAAATTGATTCTGAAAAAAGCCACAAGCCGCCCTCCCCATCCACAGAGGGAGGGGGGAGGGTGCAGAGGGTCGGTTGTAAAGCGAACCTGGCGCCTGCTTAAACGTTTGTGCTGCTGTTGCACTTTTCTGTGTACCCCTTGGGTATTGAAGGGTATAATGGGCTGGCAATCAGATTTGACCCCCAATGATCAGAATGGAGCTATAGAGTCGGATCGGGGGAAGTTTTGAATTAAAATGGTCTCCAATCTATAGATATATCTGTATTATTCTGTATCTTAAAGTCTAAAGACTTAATATAACGATATTCCAATCAAAATATTGAAAATTCAGCAGTATTCTCCTTTATCATCGAAGATAGAGTAATGTATCTTCTATCTTCTAGGGTATTAATGAGCTCTACACCAAATACTTTTTTTCTCTACGTTTTTCTTCTATTTTATCTCTATTTTTTTCTATTTTTTTTCTACTGTTTTTCACATTTTAATTACCCAAAGGGGCAATTTGCAATTGTTGTTGTTGTTTGACCGCAGAGGGGAAGAAGCGAAGAAAGGAAACAGTGGGGAAGGGAGTAGGAGGGTGGTAGGGGGCGGGGAACCTGTAGAAAATCATAGACATTACCTGGAATTGCCATTGCCTAATCGTGCAACAAAGACAAATGGCAAATGAAAACTAGTTTAAAATGCGATTACCTAATTGCCTATTCAAAGGGGAAAAGGGTAGGCCACTTTTCGTAATCGTGGTATTCCCGAGAACATGTGATTTTTTATTGGAATTATTATCTAAATGTCTTCATAAATTAAGGAAATTTTAATGGAATCTCGTAACAGAATCTTTCACTGGAATTGCTTTCATCTAAAGACCTTAACCTACGACAATTTTCACTCCCCAAAGATACATATAAGAGTGTATTTCCCATCCTAAATGAATGTTCATTAAATTCCATTAAAGAAATGCATTAATTGTTATAAATATTTAATTGAAATTCAGTTTCAATTAGCAGTGGAATACTTTCGGGATTCTTAAATTGCCAATGATAACGATAATGATTATTATAATGTTAATAATTCTCCTTCCATCCTTCAGGGCATCCCCCCATTCCCCTTGCGAATTATTTATGATTTCATTAGCCTGCTGGCTGGGGCTCATTACGGGCATCCATGTCATCATTTTGGCCGTTGTTTTTTGTGACTTCAAACGTGATTTCCTTTCTGCTTTCCCTGGAAAATCATTGATGGCACCCTAAAGTTTCCCCTGCAGCTCTTTCCCAGGAAAATCGTCTTGACATCCATCGCTCCCGTTACAGCGAAAATCGTTTCAAATTACCAAATTTCCACGAATCCTCGTACATAAATGTTCATTTGAACTCAAGAGCCAAGTTCTTGTTGACTGTTGACTGTTTTTGTTTCTGTTTCTGTTTTTCTTCTTTTTTTTTTATACCCGATACTCAAAATGAGTATTGGGGTATATTAGATTTGTGGTAAAAGTGGATGTGTGTAACGTCCAGAAGGAATCGTTTCCGACCCCATAAAGTATATATATTCTTGATCAGCATCAATAGCCGAGTCGATTGAGCCCTGTCTGTCTGTCCGTCTGTCCGTCCGTCCGTCCGTCCGTCCGTCTGTCCGTCCCCTTCAGCGCCTAGTGCTCAAAGACTATAAGATCTAGAGCAACGATGTTTTGGATCCGGACTTCTGTGATATGTCACTGCTACAAAAATATTTCAAAACTTCGCCCCGCCCACTTCCGCCCCCACAAAGGACGAAAATCTGTGGCATCCACATTTTTAAAGATACGATAAAACCAAAAACGCAGAATCGTAGAGGATGACTATATGTTCTAAAGTGTAAAATCTCAACCCGATCGTATAATTATTATAGCCAGAATCAAGAAAACAATTTCATTCTTTCTCGCTCTGTCTCTCTCTAACACACAGGTTTCATGATCGGTTTTGCCAATTGCAAAATATGAGTTCAAGGATCTCAGAACCTATAAGAGCCAGAGCAACCAAATTTGGTATCCACACTCCTGTGATATCGGACCTTGACCGTTTCGTGTCCAAATTTCGCCACACCCCCTTCCGCCCCCGCAAAGGACGAAAATCTGGGGCATCCACAAATCTCAGAGACTATTAAAGCTAGAGTAACGAAATTTGGTATCCGCACTTCTGTTAGATCTTACTATAAAACGTGTATCTCAGAATTTCGCCCCACTCTTTTCCGCCCCCACAAAGGACGAAAATCTGTTGCATCCACAATATTGCACATTCGAGAAAACTAAAACGCAGAAAACTAAACGCAGAATCATAGATAATGACCATGTCTATCAGATTGCTGAATCTGGATCAGATCAGATCATTTTTATAGCCAAAAGGAACAAATCAATTTGCACTGGCTACGCAGCCCCCGACGTCACGCTCAGACTGATTTTCTGTCTCTCTCGCACGCACTCCTTGTCGTGACGTTTAATATTAGCGGCGTCTGCCGGAGGAGAGCCATACTGACTTTGTATCGGGTATAACTGTAGAGTTGCGGTGTCCGCAGCAACTCACAACGTTCCCCCTCGTTTCTTTTGTACTTATTAATGTGCAATGTCGTGCAATATTTAGATTATTGGATACAGTTTTCAACAGACCTACGCGACCGCCCAGGGGCTGGGGATCGTCTTACAAATTATGCTGCCGCCTGACGGATAAATAATCAACTCAAAGCCCCCCCGCGAATGCCCCGCAAAGTCTGGAAATTAATATATACAAAATACACACACAGACATTCGGTTTGCTTTTTTCCTGTGTTTATTTTCACGAGACAGCGGACGAGCGACGACCGCCTGCCTGCAGAAATTCTTAATACAAAATATGGAAAAAAAGATACAAATATGGCTTTAAAAAAAAGTATTGCGGCGGCTCTAAAAACCAACAAACAAAACAATTACAAGTGACAAACGATAGATAGATAGTACCCACAAAATATGCCATAATTTTCCATCCGTCTCCCACGCAAAATCAACAAAAAAAATATCATACAATATATAGTCATCAGATATTTGTTTGGCTTTCCGTATATTTATTTATTCGTTTGATTTTCTCGAATTAGATGCGAGATGACAATCGCCACAAAATTCATTTGTAAAAAAGTTTCCGCTTATGGAAATTGTGGAATAATATAATAATATTTGTAAGCGGTTTGTTTTCTTCTCGTGTTTCCCAGATCCCACATCCCAGATCGAAAAGTCGATCAATATTGTCACAGACGCCACGTAATGCCTGATCATCCAGTAATTAACACTTGATTAGCACTACTTCTTTTTTTTTGGATGAAAACCCCGCCAAATGGCACATTTTTTGGGGAATGAGCAAGGGCTTGTGGGGATACACGTGTCAAGGGGAGGCGAAATTGTCATAGGTTAAGGTTTATTCGTAAAGAGAAAGATACTTTTGGAATGACGTATCTTATAGAATACCAGCCCTCGCCAGCTCTATCCCAGAGAGACGCGTATAGCAAATTAGCCAAAAGATACTTTTTGGAACAAAGCAGAAGATTCTATTGAACTGTTGTATCTTTTTAAATATTTCCAAAGAATTTCCAAAGAAGATACTTTTTGAATGGTGTATCTTTTAGAATAAACGAACTTTTATGAGGAGGAAGCAGCAGATACCTTTTCTGGGTGTTATATCTCTTTGTTATCAACCCTTGAGCATTCACCTATTTTAATAATTTCCAATTTAAAAACTAATTTTTAATTCCATAGATTTTCTTAATTTTTTTTATTATTAAAACCTCATAAATGAAAGTTTTAATAAACTTTTCGTGCTTAAATGATTAAAACCTTGATTAAACTCGTGCTTTCTGCTGGAAAGATACAATGAATATCCAGAAAATACAATACTTAGCATAAGGAGCGTATTGTAGAAATGAGAATTTAATTATAATACATACATATAATACATAATACACATTATAATAAATCCTGTGAAAAAGTTTCCATGATTCAGAACTGGCTTAAAAAATTATAAAAATTAATCTCGTTATTCCCTGAAATATCTTGAAAATCGTAAACCATAAATAACCAATTTCGTAGCTCATTTCTCTCCGATTTCAAAGCCAAATTGTATCTTTTTTTGGCCCAGAACTTACCTTTCCCACTCACAAAAACACTTTTGGCCTTTTGGCACTTTTCCTCCTCGAAATGCGTGTGGCCTGGAGGCCCCTTGGCGTTGCGTTGCGTTGCGCTCGCGCCAGCTGGCAAATGTTCAAAAATCGGACACCAAACCAAATTTATTTTCCATTTATAAAACTTAATTACTTATAATTTAAACTTTGTGGCGCTTTTTCAATCATATTTTGATGCTAGCAAAGGGATGGGATTGAGGGTGGAATGGGCATCGGAATCGGCATCGGAATCGTGTGTGTAATTTGATTAGATTTTCACACATATATTGGGGGATTTTTCGCATATTGCTAATTGTCGGTGCCGGTGGCATGATTTCTATTGGCCCCTGATTTGTGTTACGCTTTTGGATTGATTTGACGTCAGCGTACGACTCGGATTTTGATGACTTAGGTTTGGATGAGGTTTCGGCCTAAAGATTGTCGATTGTAGAAGAGGATTCCAGAGAAAAGGCTAACTGTGCGGAGGGAGGAGACGCAGGGAGAGAGGATTCTTGTAGAGAATCTGATTCACGGAGGTGGTAGACTTCATTCATCAGCCGCGACACATATGATTTGTGTATTACGAAAAACATTCAAGGCTTTGGAAAAACAATTTGTCAGCAGCTAAAAAAATAAAATAATTCTACGCGTACATATATATATTTCTTATGAGTAATACATCAGTTGTGGCTTTCTTCTTTGTATTTTTAGTACAGAATTCTGTTTTTCCTTGATTTTGTGCAGATTTCTCACTTTTGCAATATTGACAGGTCTGTCGATTGGCTTTAATGGCTTTAACCTTTAAATATGGGAGCACTCGTACTCGCACTCGTACTTTTTGCGTGATGGGTTTTTTCTTTGGTTGGTTTTGCTTGGCTTGATTGCACGCACTGATGGCCAGGCATCCAACGTCCAACGTCCAGCATCCACAGCAGGACACCACAAGGTGTGTGTGTGTGTGTGTGTGTGCTTGTGGCAGCGGTCAAGGAAAATCAAAAGAAAATAGCTTGGCGAAAATTGCCACAGAAATCTACTTGGATTTTTCCATTGAATTGCATTTGGAAATAGTTTTCAAGTGCCTGAAGGCCAGGAGGAGGTGCTGAAGGGGCTGGGCTACTGGAAAGATATTATAAATTTAAGTGGAATTATTTATTGATTTTATTTATATTTTTACTTGTGGAATTTTCTTTAAAAAAAAAGAGTTACATTTAAATTATACAAAAAATAATTGAAATGTCAGAAACACAAATAGGAACTCTTTTCGTAGGCGGGAATAATTGGACAGGCAACATTTTGAGTCATGATTGTGTCACCATTTAAATGATTGATTTCCTTGTTAATTGTGACTGCATTTTACGGCTTAATTTGGTTTAAAGCGAGTGCGTTTATGTGCATGAAACGCACCTTATTAAATGTTCAAAACTCATAATTTATTACGCGAGTTGCAGCCAGCAGCCAGAAGCAACAACAAAACATTAGTAATTAATTTGACAGATTAATTAAAAAAAAATTCCCAGCAGCAACAGAGAGGGAGAAAGAGAGAGGGGTTGAAGGAAAGTTGCTTTAGTGGGGATAAGGGGGAGGAGGGGAGTGTGTGTGAGTGTGGGAGTGGGTGTGGGTGTGTGCGTGTGTGGTGCAATCAGGCGGTTAATTGAACTGCACCCAGTGCCCCAGCTACAGTCTCATGGAGCGTCCCAAAGCATACACTCGCCAACACAGAAAACACTCGCCAACACACAAAACACACGCACACGCCTTCCTCCGAAGGCAAATGCAATGGAAGTGGAAGAGGATGAGAATGAAAATTAGCAAAAACAAGGGGTAGCAAAGAAAAACTAAAGATGGATTTTTGAATGTTCTAGAAAATATGGTGATCAATTAAAGTATTCCTAAAAGAAGAGCATTATAGCGATGTTTTTCCCTTAAAAAATATAGGGAATATAAGGAGAACCTATCTTTGATCATTCCTTTCTTTGATTTCATTTTATGACAAAGAAAAATGTATAAAAAAGTAGTCGGAAATTCCTTTATATTAAAGATATTTTCGATCTATTTTTGTTTAAACTGAAAACTGATGAAGAACCGATTTTTGCTTTGGAAATTACTCGAAGAAAATAAAGGAAAAGCAAATGAGATTATTATTAAACTATGAATACCAAAGACGAACAATAAAACTATGGCATAGAAAAGATGAACAGATACTTTTCCGATATATGTATGTACGTACCACCTGTTTAGGCCTAGATACAAGTGCATATGTACTACACGGTAATCAGGAATAACTTTCAGCATTAAAAAGGAAATCTTCCACAAACATATACATAGCCATATGTATTTATTGATATGTTGCATTCATCCCATCAGAATGATAATACCCCTGCTGCTCTAGAGGGTATACTCGTACTGAAAATGTATAAAGTTGATGGCTGGCTCCTCGCTGGCGACTCGCTTGGTGGCTATGAAGGCGGCACCCGGGACCCAACCGAAGTCCAAGAGTCATTCACAGAAATTGCTTTAGGTGGCGTCACAATTGTTGTCTCTGTTGTTGTTGTTGTTGTTGTTTTTTCCTGGCAATTATAAGTGCAACAACAACAGCATTCAGTAATGGGGGCCACACATACATACATACATACTCGTCCATGTATTATTTTTCTTGTTATTGTCTTAGAGCCGCCTGCCGCCTGCCGCCTGCTGCTGGCAGCACGGCGTTTGCTCAATGAATGGAATGCATTGAACGGGTGAGAGAGTGAGTGAGCGAATAAAGGAGTGAATGAATGAATGAATGAGTATTTGGAATACAAAAACAAAAAAGTACGAAAGAAATGACACGATAAGCAACAGCAACAACAGAGACAGCAGGAGCAGCAGCAGCAGCAGAAAAAAACTGAGACACCAGCAGCAGAAAAAAAAACGACAACAACAACGAACAGCAGGCAATGACAACTCCCTGATAGTCTTTGACTTTTGCCTTTTCCTCCCTCCCTCTTTACCTCTTTACCCTGCTTTTTTTTGCCTTAATTTTACGTTTAGTTTTTTTCTCTCTCTCTACTTGTCTTTCTTTAGTGTTGGTTTTGTACCCCTCTTTCCATCCGTTGGGTGTTTTTTTCACCCCTTTTCTAACCCCCCGCCGTTCTTTGGTCACTGCCGCCGCCTCTGCCGTCGCTGTTTTTGTCTCATTGACGCGTGAGAAGAGAAGAGGTTCATTGACTGTTTTGTTGATTTTTATTTGTATTTTTTATGCTTGGATTCGTGCTGGAAAATCTAATGGAAGTCCGTCCGAGTGCGATGGTACGATGGTGATTTGGTATTTAGTATTTAGTACGCGATTAATGCAGAAAGCTTTTGCTTTAGAATTAAGAATTTTTCTTAACGTTAAGTGTTGCTGCTGAGGGGTTAAATGTTGCTGCTGCTGTTCCCACTGCTGATATCAAGAGTATTCCCTTTAAAGGGTTTTATTTTACAAACTGAATTCCTCTCTCCTTCTCAAGTGATCTTCTCCTTCTCACTCCCTTTCTTTATTAATCCTCATTTCGGCATATTTTCCATAACAACAACACCGGCGCCATGCTCATCTGAGACGCACTCCCGCTCCCGCTATGCTCTCAGCAACATTGAGTCTAAGCAATACATATTGAAGCAGCTTTCGATCCAAACAACATTTATGGAATATCGTTTGCTTATTTCATAACAAAATAGTAACTTTATTTCTCAGTCTCCGACATATCCGACATATTGTAGTATATATCTTTTGCATCTGCTTTAACTGAAATTATTAAATTAAAACTCATAATTATTGCTGCTTTTGGCAATTGTCGTGCTTGGGCTCTTTCCGCTGTATTTTTAACTCTTTCTGCAGGATCCATCTATAACTTTCTTTTGATAATATAACCTCCCATCTTCGCTTATTTCTGCTTATATTTTCATTCATTTGTTGCTTTTCCTTCATTCATTTGTTGCGACGGGCTCCACAAATGTTGCTCACAAAAATGTGGCTAATGTTGCCACTTTTGTTAGTAATTTTGCTGCAGTTAATGTGTACTTTTGTTGCTGGTATCTATGCTGACTATTACTGCAACAATTGTTGCAAATGTTACTGCTGTTTGTTGCTGCTTCTTTTGTGGCGTTTGTTGCTTCTACAAACTGCTGTAGCTATAGCCTTTTCTGTAGATTTTCCTTCCGCAATTGTTGCTCTTGCCTAAGCCAATATTTTTCTTCTTCTAAATGTTGCTCCCATTCTTGCCTTCCCCTGCTCCTTCTCTACCCCCCGCTGCCTTTTTTTCCTCCTCATAAGTTTTTCCCACATTTTCGTTTAATTGCTAGTAAAAACTTGGCTCATACGGACAGCTCTTGGCCTGTTCCTCTCAAATGTTTAGCCAAGCTGCAGGACACATCTCGAGGGTTCTGCTTCGTCAGGTGCAACCGCTCAAGTGCGTGTGTGCCTCGCTTTTCTTGCGTTTTTCCTCGGAAAAGTAGGCAACGTTTGAAGCCTGGCAAAGAGCAGAGCAGCAGCCTCCCTCGCCGCCCCCTCTTTAGCCTTGACTGTTGACAGAATTTTGTCTTAATTAGAGCTTCGTCGTCGTCCGCTTTGACGTCATGGAAATGCAACAGACACTGAAATTCCCTTTCCCCTGACCCTTCTCAGTTTTCCCTTCGCGGTCAACTAATTTTAGCCGAAAAACCATTGAGCATTGAACTTTGTTTCCTTTGTTTCCTGCTGCCACAAATTGGTAAATTTCCACACTAAAAATAGCCAAAAAACAACGCAAGACAAGACAAGAAAAGAAAAGTGTGTTTACTTGACTAATTAATTGTTTCCCTTTCCCTTCCCCACCCCCTTCAACTTTCTCGCAAAAACAAAACACAGGAAACAGCCATCAGTTATTTTGGGGTCCTTTTTTTTTTGTGTTTTTTTGGGGACTTATCTTTTTTGTTCTTGGGTTTTCTATTTGTCGTTCGCTTCATTCATAATTTTGCTTTTAATAATTTTTTTATTTTAATAGATTTACTGTTTTATTGTCAGGCAATTTAATGATTGATTCGAATGTTTGAATTGTTTAAATATTTGCTCATTGCGTGCGTGCCTGGAAACAGGGAATAATAAACAGATACCACACAGAATATTTTCAAGTGTTTTTTGGGGCGATACGTGCCATAAGGAAGCGACTGTCTGATGGAACTGATTGCAAGTGTCGCCACCCCACCACTGTGGGGGGTTCTTTCCGTATAGATAAAGACTTTTGAAGGCAATAGATGACTTGGATGATTTATGGGTTAAGTTTTGTTGAAGCGCAAATGCTTTCAAAACACTAGAAAGTTGCAGGCGTTATTTTTTCTAGTATTAAATGCATTTTTGGAGGAACAAAACTATAGTATGCCCTCAAAAACTGGTTGCTCTGGCATTAACACAGCTTCAGCTGTTCGAAAGCCAGGTGTTCAAAGAGCCAAAACGAATTTTGTTAATTTTTGGGTGTAATGATGGATCGAATGCAATCAGATTCAGATACAATCTGGTAGCTATGAGCCTTCTCAATGATTTTGCATTGCTTCCCATCTTTTATTGGACATCACTTCGGCTCCTGGGGCAATGATTGCTGCTGCTTCAGGCACACCAGGCACTCCAGGCTCTTGCGACTGTATCTGCGACTCCAATTTCAACGGAAATTCATTTCGAGTACTGCCTGGCCCATGCCCATTTCAACAGAATTAGTTTGATGAAATGTGCATGGAAAAATCTCATAAAACATCTTCTGCAACTGCTAAAGTTCTTGCCTTACAGAGAATACTCTTAAATATAAAAAGCTTTCGACATAAATCATATTTGAGCTCCAACATCAGTTTTGTCTCTGCAAAATATAGTTTTTGGAATTTTTTTGGCAAATAAAATATGACATATTTTTGTCTCTAAAATCTCTAACAAAATGTTTCACCAGAGCCGTGAAAGTTATACAAAACACAAAAAAATTCATTTACCAAAATCCAGACCAAAAGGTAGGAAAAACCACGAAAAGAATCCCTTTTTTTGCACCCATGGCAGCCGAAATCCCCGTGGCGTATGCGTGATCTCCTCTCCTCTGTGCATGATGCTCTTTTCCTGCTGCTCTTTTGTTTTTTTGCTGTGTGCTGCTGGCAGATGAAAATAGTTTAATCAAAATCTTAAATGGAGCATTTAAATTCTTGGCAAAGCTCTCGACTTTCTGGCTGAAGGCGGGGCCCTGCCATCCCCAAGCCTCCTCTTTCGATAGACAAACAAACAAACAAACTAATTTTGGGCCCCCTCTGGCTTGAGTCTTGCCACTGGACCATGGCTCTGGCTCCTGGGACAGGCTTTGGGGACAGCTTTTAGTGTGGTGGGGTGGGGAGGGGAAGGGAAGGGAAAACAAACCGAACATTTCGGCGACAAGCGCAATCAGCGCAATAACATTGGCAGAAAGAGGAGGGCCGGAAGGAGAAGGAGTAGCAGCCTCCTGCATGTTGACCTTCAAGGGGGAGGATGATAGGGATGGGGATGGGGATGAGGATGAGGCCTCGTAGAAACAAGATTTAGGGATGAGATGTGGTGGCGGTGCCTCAGAGAGAGAGAGAGAGAGAGAGAGCACGGAATTGTTATTTGTGCAGTCGGATCACGTTTGTCATTGGTAATTTCGGAGCATGTCATAATGATAACTCAAACAAGCAAACGAACATGTGAGAGTGCGGAGTGGCTGGCAGATGGGCTGGATAAATGGCTGTGGAGGGCCCCACGAATGTTTGCTTATAATTTGTGTATATTTTAGGAAGCCCTACGCCAGCGAATGCAGCTATTAAATTAGAGACCTTTGCTAATATTTGGACAGCGTCGCACGTACTTTATTTCGCATGTTGATTGATAAAGGAACCATCCAGTAGGAAAGACAAGCGGCAGAGAGGTCGAAACCGCAGAAAAAGTGCAAGAGAAGGAAAAAACGCTACCCCGAGGAGGCTATGAAATGAAAAGAAATTTCTTGGAAAAAGTTCCTTTGAAGCGAATGTTCACTTCGGTTACAAGAAACGTCAGACAGCGCTTAATAATCATTTTTTATTAAAAACGAAAGAAAGGGTGTGGTATTTTTACGCAGAAGAGTGAAATACACTCTAAGAAGTAACGTTTTTTGTATTGTTTTTTTGCTCCTGCGTTTTAAAACGCCTCAAATTTCAAGCGAGTGGTTTTTCCAGAGAAGGCGTTTTAAACCGCTTCTAAATGCTCAGAAGTGCGTCCCAAAACGCATCAAATTCAAACGAGTGCGTTATAAAACGCCTCTAAATGGAAACGAGTGCGTTTTAAAACACTTTAATGTTAAAAAATTCAAGAAAAATGGGTCTTAAAACGCTTATAATGTCAGGAAAAAACGTTCCAAATCGCATTAATTTTTATGAATGTGTTGCTGTTTTATCGGATTTTAAGCAAATGAAACGCATTCCATTCCCAGAAAAAAATGCAACCAACAAGTGCACAATTTTTGCACTCGTAAAGGGCTTATTCCAAAGAGTTTTTCATGCCACAACATCATTTAATGAAAATAATCCTCAGGTAATAGGATTTTCATTAAATGATACAATATTTCAAAGAAACGTGGAACTGTAATGCGGCTTATGGTTCGACCCGAAGTTCATAGAAAAGGCTGCCAAAGAGGGTTCATGGCTTGATGTTCGCCCTCTTTTGCAGCTGGAAACATCATCATTTCTTAAAAATGAGTTACACCATGCCACAAGGGCCCTTTCTATCACAAAGTTCCCCTTTTTCCTTCGTTCAGAAGAAAAAGAAGAAAGAAAGAAAGATCTAATAAGTTACGCGACAAAGAGGGGATTTATGATAAGAACTGAGAACTGGCGACGCCTTTTGCGCATACAATTTCAATATTTCTTCATCTTCCAAGAGACCCAACAGCCAGCAGCCAACAGCCAACAGCAGGGAAGTGTAAGAAGAGTGTAAACGAAGGCCCTTGAGGAGTGGTGGGTGGTGATGGTTTCCCTTGTGGCAAGTAAATTGAAAGAAAGTCTCACTCAAGTGGCTGACAGCATTTTGTATCTGCTGCCTCAGCATCATCATTTTCCTCACTTTTTCCCTTTTCTTCTTCTTTTTTTTTGTGCGGATGTCTGCGGATGCGCTTTTAAATTGGAAATGCGATATGATGGCAGCCAACGGCAACGGCAGCAGAATTCTATGGGGGATCTATGGTGGAATAGAAAGTTGCTCATACGCCCCGTGGTCCGAGTCATTTAATGTTTCGCAAAAAGCCATTAAAAAAACACAGACAGCCAGCTGAAAAGTTATAAACAGTTTTAACACTTGCATACAAGTCGTAAAAGTCGGCTATAATTTTGAGCAATTTCTGCCTGCACAACATGCAATTAGACGGGGCCTTATCCTTGGCAGGAAAGGGGAACGGGAAGGGGGAAAGCAGAGGTTAACCCTGAATTCAATTTACTGAAATTATGTTTCTCATTAGAGAGAAAAACGCCATAACTTTGAAGATTATACGGTTTTAATTGGGAGCTTTCAGGAGTTTTCCGGAGTTTCGTTGCGGGGAAAACTTTTGCAGATGAACATTCACGTAGAGCGGGAGTGTGTTTTATTGGTTGGCTTTTCCAAGAACGGAATGTTACAGAATTTTTCTGAGTTTTCCAGCGACTTTTCTGAAAAGAATCAAGAATCAAAAGCGATTTGAAACGCACACGCTTGATAGTTGAAACATTTTAAAACGCGTTCTTTTGAAATTCAAAGCGCAAATTCAAATTAAAAACGCATTGGTTTGTCTTTTGAGGCATTTAAAGACGCGTATGCTTTTATAAACTCTCGCATGCAGCGCTCTGTGGAAATATCAAGCAGCCGCCGCATTGTCCGTCTTTTTCCTAATATTTAATTTAATATAATACCCGCCATAAAAGTAATAATAGTGGTAGTTGTAGAATATCTGATTTTCTCCCTCGGAATATGTCGCCTTTCGCCGCCCGACAAATGAGAGTCGTTTATGGTCTGCGCTGCCATTTGGATAACTTTTTTTGCTCCCTCCGCCATCCTCTCTCTCCGGCTGACCTTGAAACCCCCCTCCACTTCGTTGGGTGCATGAAAACGCGTAGTTACATCTATATCTCTGTATATTCTATAGATATCGTGTAGATATATTTGTGTGTAATGGTTGTCTATATTAAAATATTGAATGCCAACAATAAAACAGAGCCATAATGCACACAGGAACAGACACACACGCACATGCGAGTATCTACTTGTATGAGCATGTATCTGTATCTGTGAGATACTATACATATAATTCCGTTTGATAGTTAACTGTCGAAAGCAGCACTGGGCCTGGCCAATGCCATTGGGCCATCGAATGAGTAGCACGCTTGCTTTTAATGGCCCAACGGCTCTTGAGCTCCCTCTTCCCCCTCTTTCGTGTAAAAATATCTGCAAAATTATTGTACTTAAATTTGCATGTTAAAGGTTTTCCGTTTCTGTTCAAGTTGTTAGTAGTAGATTACAATATGTGCTGAATTCTCTGTAAAAATAAATGTCATTTATTTTCCCAATTGAAGGGAAAATTAAGTAGAAAAATATCATTCAGATCTAAAGACTATAAAATATACGAATAGCAGCCATCGAACCTAAACAGATGAATCATTTGCCTTATCAAAATGGTCAATATTTACCTTCAAAAATCATTGTTCGCATATTTATTTTTTAAGTTTTTCAATATTTTCTCTTAATTTTATTATTTCACTATTTTTGTAAATCTTTCTTATGAAAAAGATTTCGCCTAAAAATACTAGAAAAATACTGAAATCATTCTGAAAAAATACTGGATTAATACCAGACAAAAAATATTAGAAAATATGAAATGCAATAATCTTTTTTATGAAAACGATTTACCCTAAAAATACTAGAAAAATAATGAAATCATTCTTTAAAAAATATTCGATTAATACCAGAAAAATATTGGAAAATAGTAAACAAACAAAACTAACATCCGTTTCATTTAGGGCATTATGTTCTAGTATTTCTTTGTTGCTTTTTTTCTGGTTATTTTTTTTTGTTTATGTTTTTTACACTTTTAATGACTTTTAATACTCCCCCATCCTTCAGACGCTATCTAAAAGTCTATAAAACTTATCTTTAATGAATTTTTCCAAACTTAAAAATTGTTTAAATACGAGTAATATTATCTAACAATAATTAAATGTTGCTGCTACGGGAAGTCGGCTTAAAGGCGGCAGCTGTTGCAGCTGCTGCTCCTCTTGTTTGATAAGAGTTATCATAACAAAACCATGTCTGTGTGTGTGTGTGTGTGTAATTTGTGGGGGATCATCAAGTGCGTGTGGGGGGTGTGCAACCCTATCACTCCTGACGCGCGCTCTCTTTTATCTTCGCACTTATTCCCCCGACTGCCGGGAGTCCCTCTCTTCGCATCTCTCCTCTGTCGAGGTTTTTGATAATAAAATATAGCTGAATGCACGCGCCCCGCAAATGTGATAATCGGTATTTATTTATTTATTTAATTTCAATTCAATTTGTTTAAAAAAAAAAGAGCAAGAAAAGGCAGGCAAACGTTTTTTCGTGAGTGATTTTTGTAGAGAGAGATCTATCTATCTATGAAAAGATACAGCTACAAATCTCCTATATGTTTTATTCTCTTAAGAACTTTTTGTAGCACGTATCTTTGCATAAGAGAATTCTATGGAAAGACACATTTCTCTGTTGATGGTTGAAAAGTTTTGCTATTCCAGATACTAGTGGAAGATACAACCTATCTCGTAGATTTTATGCTCTTAGGAGTGAGAAATAAATATATTTGAATGAAAGAAAAGTTTCGCTATCTATTTGATAATGTATCTTGAAGATACACACACCTATTGTATCTCATATTTTATGGTAGTTGCCTCTTAATCTGTTGTTTTTGGTATTATGTGGGACAATGTTTTTCTTTTCTGCTGTCTCTTAGCATCTTTCTGCCTCTCTCTCTCCTCCTGTGTCTCTCGATCTTTCTCTCTCTCTCTCTCCCTCTTTATGCCTTGCAACAGCAACAGGTTATTGATCCAAGAAGACAATGTTTTGTAGTTTTTTTGTTGTATTTCTAGAATGCAAATAGCATTTGGTTCTTCTATTTCGTCCTTTTTGGCAGTCCTTTGGCCCTAATCGACCCTGGCTAGTGTCGTGACGCGGCGGCCACGTTTAATGATTACAACCCAGCGCAGTCCCCCCCCCCCCCCCCCCCCCCCCCCCCCCCCCCCCCCCCCCCCCCCCCCCCCCTGCGTTTTGGCCATGGCTTATGCTTACGCCATGCCATCGCTTGACTGGACGGCGGCGAGTGCCTCAAGTGCCGCCTGTGCTGTAGCCCTTGTTTGCATTGCCACGGAATATATGTGTATGTGGCAGATACTACAGATACTACAACTGTGTGCAGTCGTATAGATACAGATACAGATACAGATAGAGGTACAGCTATAGATATAAATGTGTACATGGTATATGGCTTTGTTATCTGTTATCTGTGTTGGCCTCTGCCTGGCCGCCTGCCTGCTACTATCAAAACGGTGTCCAAACTGTTCTGTTTGTATCTGTATCTGTATCTATGTGCGCCGAAAGGTGTCTGTGTCTGTGGCGTGCGCCATTAATGAACATCGTTTGCTTATCCCCCAGACGGACTCCACTCCACACTCAGGTTTCAGTGCCCCCTGCCCCCTGCCACTTGCCCCTGGCCCCCTGCTACGTACTTTTACCTATGCTATTGACATAATATAAGCGTGCTCTCTCTCTCTCTCGTGGTTCTCTTTTTACTCTATTTTGTGGTTGGGAATAAAAATAGTTTTTTGCTCTCTCTCTCTCTCTCCTTCTGCCCCCAGTTGCTAGGTGTACAAAAAAGATACAAATGTAGAAAAGGAGCTGAGGAGCAGAGGATAAAAAAGGAGGTGAGATGTAAACGAAGAGCAAAAAGTAGCAGAAATAAAAGAAATAAAAACCATGGGGCACCCACGGTGCGTATGGGTAATGGCCGGCCGCAATACACATTGCATATGCAACATGTGCGGCATGTGCGGCATGTGCGGCATGGAGCATATGGCAAGCCACAAAAAAGACATTGAATGAGAAAAGTGGCTCTGGAGATACATAGATAGATTTTTCAGAGGCTCTACCGAAACGCTGGACAACACTGCGTATGTGTAATTTTTTGCAGGGAGGAAAGATTTCTTTTATGAAAATCAAACCTTTTTTTTTGATTGAATCTGAATAGTTATTCATAAAACAACCCCTCAGGCTCCCCCTCAGGCCCCCCCCCACCACTTGCCTCCTCTTCTCTGACAGCTGGTTGCTTGTTGCATGTTGCCTGACCGCTGGGCGAGGCCACGAGTGACACTTGACAGCAGAAATTATTTCATTTCCGCTCAACGACAATAGAAATCATTTCCTCGGCTTTTACTGAGAAATAAAATGAAATGAAGCAGATTGAAGGGCTGTCAAAGGATTGCACAACTCTCGCAACTTGCAACTGCCGCTGACAGGGCCACTGCCTCTTCCACTGCCGCTGCCGCTGCAAGTGTCACTGAATTTCAGTTTCTACTATTTGAATAGATAGAATGATGCACGGGGAAGTTGATGATGGGAATTTTTGCTGGCTCTGATGCTGCCTCTGCCACTGTCTATCCTGCCTCTACTGCCTCTGCCTCTCCTGCTGCTGCTAATGAATGTTGCAATGCGTTGATTGAAGGATGAATGCTGGAGTTTAAGCTGACAAGAGGAAGCTGCTGTCAAATGGCAGACATTACGTAGGGAAACTCTTCAGAGATACGACTTTTATATAAATCTGGAAAATATTTACAAAAATTTTTAAGAAATTATCCATTACGATAAATATACATACGAATATGTACGAATGCATCCTAGCCAAATATCTTCATATTTTTGAGGCGCTGTAGGCAATCCTTTTAAGATATATTTCCTTGCATCTCTTTCTCTTGAAATCACTATTGCTTCTCTGAATCTCGCCTTACCCCTCACCATATTCAATATTCTCCTCTCTCCCCTTCTATCCACTCCCCTCTCACCTCTCCCTCCTCTGCTCTCCTCTATGTCCTGTCCATTGCTGTTTGCTTTTGGTCGCTTTTTGAGTATTATTGACGTTTCAGCGATGAGAGGCAGAGGCAGAGTCGAAGTCGATTGTTGATTTTACTTAACTGACGCTTTCCTAGGGATGGTATGGGAATGGGCCTACCGGTACTCTGTGCACTCTTTCCACGTTCCACGTTCCGTACACCGCAATGCAGGCAGAGTGTCTGCCGACAGCCTCCTCCTGCCCCCCGCCCCTGCCTCTTCTTACTGCCCCGTTACGACAGCTTGCTCCTGCCCATTTGCCCCTTTGCCCCTCTGCCTCTACAGCGACATTTTGGAGTCTTGTTTGTTTATCAATTGGCGGCCTGTCTGTCGCTGTCCCCTCTGTCCCCCCCTCCCCGTCTCTTTCAATGAGTGTCTCGGCCAACAATTGACTGTTGGCGACCCCAAAAAGCGTTAATTGAATTGCCTCTCAGCATATGGAGAAAATGGCAGCAGCAGCAGGCAGCTAACCTTTAACCTGAACTGAACCCTAAGAAAACACTAAGGAAAATTATCAAAGCAGAAGATAAACTCAAATGTTAAATAAACTATAAATATTGAATTGAAAAATGTATACCATTAGATTTTTGCTACGAGGGTAGTGGAAATTGTACAAGAAAAGTGTTTTTAAATATAGAATAATATGAAATAATTTGAAAATAATATATTTAATTTGAATAAAATTCATATTTAAATTTAAATATATTTATTTTTATTTAAATTCACATATTACGCTACTGAAACTAAAAATACTATTTAAAAATACTTTCTTTTTGAAACATTTATGCTAAACACAAAGTGAATTCTATTAAATTTCTGCTATGCTTTGTATTCAAAAAGCGCATATTTAATTGAATGTAGAATATGGGTGACATTTTTCTCTGAGTGTATGTGTCCTTGAAAATCCACTAGTCCAATCCATGATTTCTGTAGATCAAGAAATGGAATAGCAACACTTCTTCGCTTTAAAGAGCCACAGAGTCGCGCTTCTCTCTGCTGTTGAAACATTTGGCTAGCATCTTCTATAAATACAAATTTATTCAGGGAGAAACTCTCGGAAGAAACTCTCTTCTGGAAATAGTTTGCGGCTAAAACTTTTGCTGCGGCCATCAGCTGTCTGCAAAGTTTTGGGGCAAGGGTCATCGCGTAGTAGAGAAGAAGAGGGTACTCCCGTATCCTCTGTCCCTCTCTCTCTCTCTCTCTCTCTCTCTCTCTCTCTCTCTTTTTGAAAATATAAATTTATTCAACGAAACGCAAACTTCAACAGGTCTTCCCCTTTGTCTCTCCATTGAATAACTGAATAATTTGTCAAGTAAATAAACACAATAAAAACAAAAACAAGAAACACAGTTATTATGAAAGTTCAACAAAGTGAAAAACCAACAAAAAACAACAACAATAGCAGCAGTAGCACCTCCAGCAGCAGCACCCGTAAAGTTAATAATAATATTGATACGAATATAACGAAAAAGAAAAACACAAGTGATCAAAAAAACCAAAGTTTACAAATTAATCGAAAACTCGAGAATTTGCAACATTCGGTAACATTCTGCGGTTGTGGCTGCCACTCTGCGGTGGCAAGAAAATCACCAAAATTGATACCACAACAACATCCCCAACAACAACAACAGCAACAACAGAAACAACAAAGAAATATAATTTACGTTTTGCTGCCGAATTGCTCAAGTTTGATAAAATTCAATTCATTAAAACGGAGGGTCTAACATTCGCATTGCTGGCGGGCCCCATGGGCCAAGCGGCAAGTATGTGTCGATTTCGTGGTTGTCGCTACAAAAATAAGAATAAGAACAGCAACAAGCAGCAGCAGCAGCAACAACAACAGCAACAGCAACAGCAACCAACACCTTTACCCAGTCCCCAATTGCAACATCAGACCGAGGCGGCAGCAACAGGTGAGGTCTTAGCCGGGGAAGCCTTAAATGTTCTGTGTGTCTAAAACAAACCGAACAACAACAATTTAGAATAAATTTAGTTTAAAAATAAATGCGAACTTCACGCTAAAAAATAATAAATTAAAAAAACATCCTGGTAGCTTAATTTATTCAATAAATTTTGGTTTATGGATTAATTATTTTTTCCAAAAGAAATAAATTTAAAAAAAAGCTAAACCTGAAATGGGAATTTTTCGAATACATTTTTGTATATAAATTAAATTAAAAAAAAAAATAACTATGAATAAATTAAAAAAAAATTGGTATTCAATTAAAGAACCTCTGAAATGAAAACTTTAAAAAAAAATAAATGAAAGAAATAATTAGGCTATGACCTTGGACTTGCAAGGCAAGAATTAAATATCTTTTCAGAGGTTTTTCTCGATTAAAAAGTATAAAAGATACAGGTACAAAGATTACAGATATCAAATGAAGAGTAGTCTCTAAAATAAGGGGGTTTCAAGCGGAGTCATTCTTCATTTCCCTTCAGATAGAAAAAGGAACGAAGCTAAAAGAAATGTAAGAGTAAAAGGTATTTCATCTGCTATTCTTGGCCTTTTACAGGCACTTTTTACGCTTAAAAAAGTACAAATCTCTTGAGGGAAAAATGTTGAGTTTCTGCCACCGTTCAGGGAATGAGAATATGTGAATAGTTTTCCACATACTCGTACATATACTCGTAAAAAGTCACTCTATTCGTAAACTTCAAGAAAATAACATAAGAAGACTCTTTTGTAAAAGCCAACACAACAGGTGAGAAATTGCAGAGAGCTGGAGAGATGTTGCTATGGAAAAACCTTGGCCCATGTCTTGGGAGATTTTCATAAATATTTTGTCACCAAAGTTTTTTGCACACTTCAGAGTCGACTTCAGCGCAAAAGAGCAAAAGCCAATCCATAAAGGAAAGGAAAGAAAAGGAAACGGAAGAAGGAGAAGGATGTGTGGATATCTAGCTTATTTCATATACAGAAGCTCCATGCTCCAGACTCCAGTCTCTCCTTTTTGCCACTGCCCCTGCCCTTGGCATCGATCCAAGCCTCTCAGAGGAAACTGAGGGAAAAAATTGCTCTCTTTTGCACATTTTGCCATTTTGCCGTTTGCCAACATTCAATTTGCATTTGGTTTCGTTTCGTTTCACTCAAGAGAAACAACAATGCACACTACAAGCACTACAGCCACATACACATGTTCAAGCGACTACTAGCACATGTATTTATGTATGCATATGTATGTGGAGGTAATACCCTGGATAAGGAGTGCCATAACTTTGAGGAAAACTTCACTTACACTTGGAGGTGCATAGGTGGAACGGATGGATGCCTTGTGTCTGCTTTTCCAGTAGTTACACGGAGCAAAAACTTTTACAAAGAGCTTAAAGACTTTAAGGTTTCCAAAGAAAAAAGTTAGAGTAAACTGGAGAGTGCTGCACTGCATCTGCATCATTTTGTTCCCCTGGGATCTTAGTAGATAAGTTTCCAAAATATAGAGGTCGGTTTACTCGACTTTTGTTTCGAGATGAATATAGACGAAAGCTACAAATTTTCATAATAATGTTGGGATAATTTGGATTTTAGTAGGAAGGCACACGGAGGCATACGTGCCTCGACATTAAGATAGCCAAGTATCTACATAAATAGATATATTTAGGCAAAACATAACTGTACTCCCATGAGTATCGGGTATTCAAATGATACATATAATGCCGTCTTTTAAGAGATGTATCACCCGAGAGACTGCCCTCCTTCCCAAGAGGAACATCTCGTCTGACCAGAGATTTCAAATTAAGTTTTCTATAAAGAAAACTTTAGAGTTCTAAGGAAAAATCTATGAAATCTGCCGGAGGAAGATGTCTGCCAAATGAAATCTGAAACTGAAATCATATAATATTCCTCCTTAAAGAGTGTATTCCATTCTACGCATAAGAGTCCCCCGTCCTCCATTTCTTTTCTTTTCTTTGGTATTTCCTGCTAAAAGAAAAACTTCATTGCAAATGTTGTATAAAAATAATGCTATTTTCCCAAAGAGAGAGAGAGAGAGACAGAGAGAGAGCGAAAGTCGTGCATAATCAGGGAGGGTGGGGCAGAGGCAGTGCCAGAGGGTATAACAATCTCCCATGAGTCCAAGGGGAGGGAGCAGGAGTCAAAGGGAAGATGGAGAAAAGTAGGGGCCATATGAATGTCTTACATAAAGCTGACGCATCAAACCGCAGCAAAGTGTCGGCGACAGTGGGTGCTGCTGCTGCAGCAGTGTGGTGTGTGGCACCACCCACTCGACACACACGACCGCCACTGTCGACTTGTCATTTGACTTCGAGAGCAGGAAATAGCCAAAGGAACTCTCCAGATACAGATACATTGGGGGGTGTGGGAGGGAGGAGGGTCTGCCAAATGTTTTGCAGCAGCTTAAGCATGTTGCATGTTCAGTGTGTGGCAAGGCAAATGCAGCTTAAAAGATTAAATTCTCTCTTTCCCTCGCTCTTGAGGCAGCTTCGGTTGCTGCTGCTGCACCATAACATGTGTGGCATGCAGCAGCATCTCCCTTGGCCCCCCATAAAGGATATTAATGTATAACCACCCCTCACCCGACTTGCAACATTAAGTAGCCAACTTTCCGACTTAGTGGCAAAGCTTAAAAGCAAAAGATACAAGACACAGCAGAAGTATCTTCTCCTTTTACCCGCCAATTATCTGTGAGATGCTGAGATGCTTATCTGCGAGATGAAAATTCCTGGAGAGACACACACAAATTGTGGAAGGAAAAGCTGAAATTAATGCCAAAGAGAATCGCATATGGAATTGCAAGGAAATCCAGCCCGAAGGCTGTGACGGAACCCCTGGAAAATTATGACAGAGAAAATACTCTGACATTTCAATCGAATTTTATTTCTTGTGCAAATTTCTGGGAAATAAAAGATAGCAATTCTAGGGACAGATGACGCAGGCATGACTTCTTTAGTGGAAAATCATGAAAGATGTTACGTTTATTTAATTAAAAATTATTTGCTTCTATTTGGGGAGGGCCCGCGATCTTCTTGGGGCAGCTTGAACCAATGTGTTCCTCTGGATATTGTGGAAGGATAACCTTAACTCCCTTTTGGGAATATATATAAGCAAACGATCATTCGAAATGGCGCATCCATCAAATAAAGGAAGTCGTTTTCCGAGAAAAAGGTACAAAAGTGCATTAAAGTAATAATCTCTGTTCACTGTCACAATATGGACCTGCTGTAATCCTTTTTCTTTACCGAGAGCTGTCGTTGGAGTATCGTATCCAGTCACTTGTTGGATCTGTGGCAGCACCAACTGCAACAATGGTTGCAGCAAAAGCTGCAGCATCTGGGATTAAAAACAAAAACTGTTCTTCCTCCGAGGCAACGAACAACACGACGTTCAGGAGAAAACCCCCTTAGAAACGGCCACAAAGGAAGATGATTTTCAAGATTTTCAAGATGGGAAGAAAACCACTGGAGTGGCAGAGGGAACTCCGCTAAAGCCGTGGAAGAAAGAACTAAATCATAAATTTCTAGAATAATAACAGTTATGAATTTAAAAGAAAATATAACTAAAAAAAGAAACTTGTTTTTTTTTTTGTTCCTTCGTTTGAAGGAATGCATGCAAAAATTGCACAACAAAACGAAAAGATAAATAATCGATTTAAATAAATACCACAGGAAGCCCATAAAAAATGTACTCTTAACTGAAACTAAAGTAAAGATAAATATCGAAAAATACTTGAATAAAAGACCTTGGCTTTGGTTAAGCTTGGGCTGCAAGGAAAAGCCAAAGGGAAAGCCAAGGGAAAGCCAGAGTCAGAGTCAAATTGTCAAGTGACAAGAGCACAAGTCGTTTGTTTGTTTCCTTTTGGTGGGAGTCGAAAAGTAGAACATAAATCATATTTTCCCAAGGAATAAATAAACCAGACAGCAAGGCTCTAGAAGGCGGGGAGAGGGAGGGGGTAAATGTAGAAAATTAAGAGAAGCAACAACAAAGGTTTTCCTCAGCAAAGGATGGTGTTTGACTTTCCGTCAGACTGTTTTTGGGGGCTTCCTGGGGCATCCACTCTCCAGACATCAGTTCATCAGCTACTGGGCTGCTGCTGGCTTGTCGGTTGATGTATCTTTGTATCTATTTTTAGCACTTAATCAGGCGCTGAACGGCAGAAAGACACACATATACACTCGTACAGATAAGATACTTATGTTGCAAGGAGTCAATAATTCACGGAAATTGCCAATATTTCCGGTTCATGTTGAACTTGAGATACTTTTTAAGGGCAGGCTGTCGAATGTTATTTATTGAACATTACGTATACGCCGCGATGTCGAAAGCAGCAGGGAAGGAGATTCCTCCTCGACACTTAATTGTTGCAAAGTGGGAAAGTGGAAGAGAGAGAAAGGAGTTATTTCCCTAGAGAGGCGACAAATTGATGAGCTTCCCGAAAAGCAATTGAACAAATTTATGTGATTTTGCTCTCAAACCCTCGAAACCTCCGAAAATTGTGGAAATTGAAAGAGGAAATTGCGACAAAAGTGGAAAAAAGAGAGCGAAAAATGTAAAGAACGAAGGTTTGGGTACTCTTTCAGATGATTTTCTTTGGTAAATAGTAGATAAAATTGTGAAACTATCCTTCGATCTTGTGATGATCTCAAAGAATCCACAAAATTATGAAAAAAAGTCCAGATATTCTTCCAGATTTTTCTTTAGAGTATATCTATAGAAATGGAGTACAAAGAAAATGGTAGAAAAGAACGGGAAAACCTTGGCATACCCTTGGAAGATGACTTATTTCTTTGGTAGAATGTCTTTAATAATTTATTTAATATTATTATCTGAGTTTTCCGAATTTTGCCACAAGTTTCCATCAATTTTTCATTGATTTCTTGAGTAAGGAACAGATTAGGAGTATATGTAAGAAAATATATTTCCTACCCAAGAATTTATTACGAGATTGTGCGCAGTGTAATCCTCCGTTGCCTTCTTTACGATCTGCCGTTTGTTGTTGTCCACTGCCAGTCCCAGTCCCATTCCCGTGCATGTTTATTCTTGTTCACTGCCTGTCCCATTGCTGTGCATGTGTCAGTGAGAGAGAGAGACGACTCGCTCAGAGAGGATCCAAAGGTGACGAGATGGTGAGAGCGGGCGTTGAGCGTGTTGCTCTGCGATAGTGGGTGTGCGTTAGAAAGGGAAGGAGAGGCATGGTAAAGCCAGGGCTTTGCGATGCTGAGAGAGAGAGAGAGCTGTTGCTTTTGAGAGATTCACGGAGTAATTCGCTGTTTGTAACAGATCCGTATTCTACTAGAAACATACTCTATGTGGCGTATAGTTCTTTCTGCTTCCTGCTTTGCCAACTTGCTGGCAAAACGAGGTGTACTCTCACCTGCTGAAAGGGTACCAAAAACAGTGACACTTTTGCTCTGGGATGTGATAAATGGATGGATGGTGGCATCACTGCTGGTCACGTGCCGAGTGTCGTGTGCCTTAAAGGATATGTCCCATGTATGACCCACATTTGCAATGCAAATGTGGCATCAATCGAGTGGCAGGAATGAGATGTAAGAGAGACAGAGAAACGGGGCATTCCAGTGTGAAATAGATGTGTGGCCGAAAGGAATGCTCATAAAACTGTCAGCACACTCGCATGCCACATGGCGAACAAATTACCCAAAGGGAAGGGGGGAAAACCATAAAAAAGAGAGCGGACAAATATTCGCATTTAATTTGAATTAAAAATATTCATGAATCCATTTGTATGTATGCATTTATCCCCCACTCAGACACTCATCTCCTCCTTTGCGTCCTTTGCCTTTCTTGCAGGCCTGCATTTGCGGAGCATTGAAGAGCCGGCGACGACCCCGTTGCGAATGAATGCGGAGCAGGGGGGCACAGGGTACGGCTATGGCTACGGCGAGCACTCGCTCCTCCTTGCCACACGCACCGGTGTCCCCCTGCCACCAGCCGCACACCAGCCATCACCCGCCCACCACTATCAGCCGCTGAGCAGCAGCAGCAGCAGCAATCAGAATAATATTGGATCTGGATCTGGATCGGCTGCTGCGGCACCCCCACCAGCCCTCTCCTCCGCCTATCCACAGCTGCAGCTGTATGCCACACAGCCGTCGATGCAGCAGCAGCAACAGCAACAACAACAGCAACAGCAGCAGTGGCAACATCAGCATCAGTCCTACCAGCATCATGCGTCGTCGTCGCCGCAGCACAGCAGACCGCCCTACGATCCAGAGCATGCGCGAATGGAGGCCTGGCTGGATGAGAATCAGGAATTTGTACAGGATTATTTTATAAGGTAAGACATAAAGGATAGAGATATAGAATATATAGTTTCTATAGGAGAAGGAATAGGGGTATTAATGGAAGAATCGCCAGAGGAATAGATGGATTAATATAAGAAATATCACCCTATCAGATGAATAGATGAAATATGATGGAGAATAGATCAATGAATACTACTAGTGATGACATAATCGGAACTGCAACTGAAATCTATAAACGGGAGAAGGTTTTTACCAAGACAAATGAATGTCTCCGTACATGGAGATCAAGTCATGAATTGAATAGATTGATTTGATGGGCAGACAGGCAAAAAGCTATAGATATTAATAGATACAAATACTCCAATGCAGATACCTTTAGTAGCTCTTTAGCTGAGAGATGGGTATCTTAAAAGAACCTTTCATTCCCTTTTCCCCACACATTTCTTGGTCCAACTTGAGGGAGAACTTTGTCGAATCAATAAGTTTCGCCACCCGCTCCTCCCAAATTCCAATCCGATTACCCGTCGATACCCGTCGATACCCTTCGAGTCATGTCCACAGCAGGGGGGAAAGGTACGTAAATTGCATCTGCTCTAAAGCAGATGTTCCATCAATACAATATGCGCTCTACATACGAGTATGCCATGCAAATAATCTACTCGTATTTTCCACTGATAAATTCGAAAATTTGCAACTGCAACTGCCTCACTGTCGCACTGACACACTGCCACATGCCACTGCCACGTTTGGTCGCTGGTGTTGACCCTCTCTGGCCGCATGGCAAACAATCGGCCATATTTATGGTAAAGGCAGCGCCTGGGTGGAAGGGGACGCGTTGGCCATGAACCGAGGGCTAGCTCGTTTCCGCTATAAACCGGAAATTGCCTTTTCCCGCAGCAGGGGACACATCCACAGAGGCATGCAAAGGGGGCAGGGAGAGGCAGAGGGAGAGGGAGAGGAGTTGTCTATGACACATAATAAAAATCACTAACAACTAAAAACATAAATTGGGCTTTATTTTCATGGTCGAGCAGGCAGGACGGAGCGTTCCGTTTAGCTTCTGTCTCTCTCTCTCTCTCCCTCTCTGTCTGCGGGGCAGGACATTAAATAGGAGGCTGGACAAAAGGGGTGTGTGGTGTGGTGTGTGTCTGTATGTTTGTACTTTGCATAAGAATATGCCGCTTGTCCTGGAAAAGGTCTCCTCTTTTTCAACCAATACTCCTTCCTCCTTTCCTCCTTTCTCTGGCTGTGGCCCGCTGTGATTGCTGCTGTTGTGGGTCTGGTCCGGGTCCTAGGGGTGCTCCATGGATGGTGGTTTTTATGCCAAAAGCGCGTGCCTATAAGGCCACATACTGATGAGAGGCGGAAGATAGTAGTACGGGAGGATCCTTCTCGCTGTCTGAATATTTATGAGCTGGGTCTTTTATTAGACAATTTTATGCGGCACGCATGCATATCACTAGAATATCCTGGAGCGTGTGTCCAGCAGTTCATTTAGTGATTTTTTCTAAATGGAGAAACTCACAGACACAACTCAGAAGGGGGAGGATGCAGGCTGCAGGAACTGGTAGAGTGGTGCAGTGGCAGGAGGGAGTGCAGTGAGGCAAGAGCTTTCGAAGGGATAATATATGATTCAATGAAGGGTTTTAGGATGTGCTCGACATATATATTGGAAACGAGGAATCCTTCGGAGCATACGACTATTCTAGAAATATAAATAAATTGGGTAGAAATCAATCTGCTGTTTGGAATCTTATGGAGGAAGGTCTTGCAGAACGAGTCCAGACGCTGTATCCAGGCATCGCCCTAGTCTAATCCATATCCTCCATTTCCCGTTCCGTAGAAAAGCCACACGTCAAACGGTGGATGCCTGGCTGGTCTCCCATGCCACCACGGCGGGCAATGATGTGGTCTGTTCCAGCAGCTCACCCACACATCCCAATGGACAGACGAGCTCCTCGCGTGGCGGCTCTGGAGCCACCACACCAGTGCGGTAAGTACAGGAGAGCCCAACCCACCAATCAGTGGACAGAACTATAGAGAGATTTATTTACAGGAAAATCTCTGCTCACGAATTTGAGCGAGGTGGACTGCTGAAGCCGATTGTGAACACCATCGACGGGACGCCGACGTTCTTGAGCATTGGGCCGCCGATGATGGACAACGGCGTGGGGGTGGGCGGATCCTGTTCGAATCTGCAGAATGTGGGGGGCGTTGTGGCGGGACAGTATCAGTATCACAGCCACCACCACGGCCACTCGTACCACCATCATCCGCATCAGCATCTGCACCACAGCCAGCACAGCCACTACCAGGCAGGCGGGGCGGTGGGCAGCAGCAGTTCGGGCAGCATCAGCAGCGGTGCGGCAGCAGGAACCGCGGGAACTGGTGGCGGTGCTGGTGGTGGAGGCTCCCCAGGCAGTGGGGGCGGATCCTCGTCCTCGTACCAGTTCTATCATTGCATCCAGCGACCGCAGCGGCTGTCGCGCAACGAGCTCAAGCAACTCGACGAAAAGGAAATCATTTTTGAACTGGTGAGTGTCCATTGTCGCCTCCAAATGTATCTGTGTATCTATGTATCTATTAATAGAGCTTACAACGTTTACGCGTTGACGTGTTTGTTTGTTGGCTTTCTGTTTGGCTTTCCAATTGACGTTGCTATCGGCAAACATTCAAAAGACGTCAGGCGTTATTATCTCGCTCTATCTATAGATAGAGATACATTTGTATCAATTGGCGCATTTCTTATGCAAATAATTGTCCATCTTTTCGAACTCTTAGGTAAAGGATATCTGCAATGAACTGGAAGTCCGCACGCTCTGCCACAAGATACTGCAGAATGTCTCCATTTTGTTGAACGCGGATCGTGGATCGCTGTTCCTGGTGCAAGGACGCTGCAATGGACCCGATGGACTCAAGAAGTGCGTTAACTAAACACTAGGATCTGTTTTGTTTGGGATAGAAGTTGGGGAATGAAATGAAAAAAAGCGTGGAAGGAATGGTTTGGTGCATGTAGTTTTTATTTAGTTTTTTTATTTATAAATTTGAAGGTTAACAATACATTTCTTAGCCTGCGAGAAGTTGTGGAACCACTAGCTGGCAGGTCTATAAGCTTTCAATTTTATTTGTGAGTTCAGATTTCGAAATGAGCGTTTGACCACAGATGTTTTCCATAGATTTTCCATGGATGATTGGATTAGTGCATTGCCGCCCAGCTGGGGGCTGCAGCATTGTAGTTTGTTGTAGTTTTGGGCATGCCACAATGGTGTGTTCTTTGACCCCTGCTTCATCTGTAATCCTTGATTTACATATCTGTAAATCCTACCTTAATCTTTGCTTTAATTCCACTCTTAAATCCTTTCAAAAATTAATTCGCTTATATATATTATTCGCTAAATATAAATTAATAATAGCTAAACAATTGCCATAAATCCTTAATATTTTGTACTACCATTCCTTTTTTTTTTTGTTGAAAGAAAAGTTTTCCAATAGCAATCAGGCGAGTGGTTTTTTTTCCATAGAATTTGTGGATGACTTCATTTTGTTTGGTAGAATGTGGCATGACTCCCCTCGCAGAGTGGCAGAGTGCAGTGGCAGCTTCAACTTTGTCTTTGGCAACATTTTGATGGCATTTATTTTTGGGATTTTATGATTTCGAATGCGAATGCGTTGCTCTACGCTTGATATTCCCACCATAAATGCCATGCAGACAGGAGGGGGAGGGGAGAAACCTTAAGCAGAATGTGTGGCAGGAAAGGCAGGGGTGGCATGCGGCATGTAGCGTGCAGCAGCAGCAGCAGCAGCAGCAGCAGCAGCAGCAGCCATTTTGTATGCATCGTATGACGCCATTTTGCTGGCAACGCTAATTGCAATTGTCTGCACGCGCATTTGGCAAATACTCGACTCCGACTCCTTCTGCCGCCACCCTGCCATTCGCACAAAAAGTTTTTAAAGAGCGAACAGCTAAAGGATAGCGAAAAAGGATACGAGAAGAGGAGCACCGCCAGGCAGGAAGGAAGGAAGCTGCCAGACTAGAGCTAAACTTTGCCTTGTATTCCACGGAACAATAGAGGGGCGAATGGGCAGTGGGTTGCTGTGCAATTTGCAACACAATTTATAATTCTTTCAACTTATTTTCTTCTCTTCTCCGCCACGTTGCAGATGCCTCGTCTCGAAGCTGTTCGATGTGTGCCCCCGGAGCACCGTGGAGGAGATGGAGCAGCAAGAGGAGGTCCGTGTGGCCTGGGGCACGGGCATTGCCGGCCATGTGGCCGAAAGCGGGGAGCCCGTCAATATACCAGATGCTTACCAGGTCAGTACTTTAGCCAGAGAATGTCTCTGTCTATCTTTAAGAGCGAAATTTGACAAATTCGTATGCCAAAAAGAGACCATAAATCACGTCATTGAGGGGCACTAGAACATTCTTTGGGGGCAGGAGTAAAAGCAAAACCTAATTTTTTTGGGGCAGGAGCAGGAGCAGGAGTAGATGTCTTCCATTTGATTGTGAGATTTATGGGAGAATGGGATCCGGTCCGGTTCCGGCCCCCACACATGTCGGACGGATGTTCTTTGCTCTCCTGCTCTTTAAGTTTTCAATTGAATTGCTCACTGAACACTTTTCACATTTTCCTTTCATTCTTTGCTCCGCGATATCTCTGCTCTTCTCTCCCCCTCTCTGTGTCTCTGTTTTATATTTTTTGGCAGTTTTTCTTGCGGGCCTGTCTGCCAATTGGAGCGTAATTAATCTTGTGGCAAAGACAAGGCCGTGTTAGGCAATGTTATATCATAGCCACAGGCCCCCTCAGACCCACCCAGATATGGCCACTCTTCTTTTTTCTCTTATTTCTCAAGTTAAGGCTTTAATTGAAGCCTTGGAATGTTTCTGTTTCTGTTTCTCTTCGCTTAAGTCAACTTAAGCCGCCGCCAAAAATGTAGATAAACTCCCGAGCAAATATGACGCACAACCAGCAGATCGGACTGGGACTCGGACTGGGCCTGGGAGCCACATAAAGATAGATCTTCCTCTGATTTTGTTGGCACAATTAATCAAGGCACAACAATAATTGACACCGGTACCAGACAGCGCGACCAGAGCGCAGATAAATCGAGCCAAATACAGACAGACACCACCGCCGCAACCGCAACAGCAACAGCAACCACAGCCACAGCCGATTTTTGGTGTGAATGAAAGGCATTATTCGGTTTATTCGTATTATTAGACATTTCGATGTGCTCGAGTGCGCAGATCGTGTGGACTTTTGTCTGAACTAAGTGGCTCCACAAACAAATGTCAGTCAACAGGCCAGACGTCTGGGGCGTTTACCGAAGCCAACAACATGATAACCCCAAAATGGGTTAACAAGAGAACAGTACTTTCTTTTAGTGGTAAGAAGCAAGATAAAGCCTTTTGGGGGAAGAATGTGTGTCAATGTCGAGTAGAAATAGTAATAGAAGTCCAAATATAGTACTCGTAAAATAAGGAAGTTCACATATAAAAGAACATAGTAAATGTTTTCGAATATTAGATACAAATATTCCCCTTATATACCTAAAATATTTAGAAACGACACCTGTATCTGGTCTGCCCCCCGCCGCCTCGCGTATCCCCTCCATCTCTCTCTCTCTCTCTCTCTGGTACGGAACTACTGTACAGTTACTATTGCAATTTCTCGAAGATTATGATTAGCAGTGATTCCAAAGCTTATTATCAATTGGTTTGCTTTTACTCTTTCTCCTTCTCTCTCCCACTATGGCTTAGCAAAAAGAGTGAAGGGCAGTAAAAGGTTCATAGAAAAGGCATTTTCTCACGTTCTCTCTTTTTAAATACAATTTAAGTAAGAAAACTTTTGAATGCAAAACTTTTTGTCTATCAAAAATTGTAGGAAATATATTTGTATACATATATTACTAATAAATTAATTCTCTCCCGTATATTTTTGTCTCACCCGCGTACACAGGATGATCGGTTCAATTGTGAAATCGATTCGCTGACCGGCTACCGGACAAAGGCCCTCCTGTGCATGCCCATCAAGGACTCCTCTGGGGATGTGATTGGCGTTGCTCAAGTCATCAACAAAGTGAATGGCGAGTGCTTCTCCGAAATCGATGAAAAGGTGAGTGCAGTGCAGTGCGGTGCAGTGCGGGAGAGGGTGGGTGTGTGCGACCGGAAGTGAATGACTGACTGACTGAATGGATAAGAGGATAGATGGGTAGATGGATGGGTGAATGAATGGGGTCTGATGGTGTCTTTTGTTTCGGCTATAAGCCACATAAGAGCTGCAGCTCACTGCAGAGCAGAGTCTCTTCTTTCTCCTTCCACTTTTGGCCTCAGAGGCAAATTGCATTCATTATTCAACACAAAGGAAAAAAGGGGGAAACTTGTTAAGAAAGCTTAGCAGAATGTCAGACAAAATGCCATCGGGGATTATCCATCTTTTGTGTATGTGTGTGCGTGCTCTCATATTTTTATGGAATTTTTCAACGTCATTTTCTGTGGCGTGGCTTTCTGTGTGTTTTAATCCTTTTGGCATAATCCTTTTGGCTCTTTACCGAACAGGTCTTTGCCTCGTATCTGCAATTCTGTGGCATCGGACTGCGCAATGCCCAACTGTACGAGAAATCTCAATTGGAAATCAAACGGAATCAAGTGCTGCTGGATCTCGCACGCATGATCTTCGAGGAGCAGAGCACCATCGAGCACATGGTCTTCCGCATACTCACGCACATGCAGAGTCTCATCCAGTGCCAGCGCGTCCAGATACTGCTCGTCCACGAGGCGGACAAGGGCAGCTTCTCGCGGGTCTTTGACTTTGAGGCGAACGACCTCCGCGAGGAGGAGGCCACCTCGCGCACCAGCCCCTACGAGTCGCGTTTCCCCATCAACATTGGCATCACCGGACATGTGGCCACCACGGGGGAGACTGTGATGGTGCCGAATGCCTACGAGGACGATCGCTTCGACTCGAAAGTGGACGAGAACTCCAGCTTCAAGCATCGATCGATCCTGTGCATGGCCATCAAGAACTCTTTGGGACAGATTATAGGCGTCATTCAGTTGATAAACAAATTCAATGAACTGGTAAGTGGCCTACAAAGGAATCAACGATCTTCACCCCAAAGTTTTCATTCGGTTTTCCCTTTAGGACTTTACCAAAAACGATGAGAACTTTGTGGAGGCGTTCGCCATCTTCTGTGGCATGGGCATTCACAACACGCACATGTACGAGAAGGCCATTGTGGCAATGGCCAAGCAGAGCGTCACCCTGGAGGTGCTCAGCTATCATGCCTCGGCCACCATGGACGAGGCCCATCGGTTGCGTGTAAGTTTTCAGTTCTACCTTGTCGTCGTCGTCGGCGTCTCGGAGGGGCACTTGCTTTTGGTTAATTTTATTTGCGTTCACTTCATTTGTAGATAGGGAAAAGGTCACTGCCGGACTGCTTTGCGCTCTTAATTTTTATGTCAGGCCATAAATAAAGGTGTCCTGTCGTGTCCCGTCCTGTCCCCACTGCTGCCATTGTCCCATGGAGCTGTGGGGCTTTTACTTCACGGTTTATTATTGCCGCTGCTGACAGAAACAGAAACAGCAGCAACAAGCTGTCGTGTCGGGAGGGTCTTTCCCCTTAACCCACGACCAACCAACCAAACCGACCAACCGACCGGCGTGTTGACAGTTCTAATTAGTTTGTTCGCACAAAAGTATGACAAAAGGAAACTTTTATACCAGAGAGAGGGAGCAAGCACCAGGAGGCCGTAGTCCAGTCGAGTAGTCCTTTTCCATTTGTCTCCCAGTCGGACACTTGCTGTAATTATGCTCGAGGAAAATTATGACCGCCTGTCGGCTTGTCAGCCGGAGACGAAGATCTTGGGATGTTATTAATTTTAATTAAAATTATGCCATACTAGGCTTTGGCTTTACTTTCACGACGGACACAGAGCGATGCGAGGCGATTACCGCATCAAGGAAGAGAACGAACCCTTTTTTTCTTGCAATTCTCGACAGTGACTTTGGCCCCCCTGCGGCTATGCTGTAGGGTTTTTTTTTCCTTTGTGCGGGGTACTTCTCTATTCCGCTTTGGTGGCTAATGTAGCGCCATTAACATTTCCCTGACAGCCACCCAGCCAGCCAGGAGATGAGGGTCCAGTGCGGGAGATTTTTGGTTTTTATTTACTTTTTGGAAGAGATTTTGTGGAATAGGAGATGCTTAAGCAAAGTTCCAAGCAGATTTAATAGATTAGGAAGGACATTTGTTGATACATAATTAATTTTGTAGAAATACCACGACTCAATGAATAGTTTATAGAGGTTTTAAGGAATTTACGGAATAAGGAATATTTAAAAATTATCATTTGATAATTCTTAATCTAGTAAATCTTTTTGAAGGACCGACAAATTGCTTTAAAGTGAATCGATTAATGTAAAAACTATATGTACATAAAATAAGCGATAATTAAGTGATAAAATATCGATGACAATAGCTCATTAAAAAGCAATAAGTTATCTATAGCAAAAGCGTAGACCTCTAACCTTTAAATATAACCAATCATAACCTAAGAGAACTCCTTACAGAAACCTGCTTTGTAATAAATTAATTTCTTGAACACTCTTCGATATATCTTTATAGCGACTTCGTGTACCATCGGCCGTACATTTCCGCCTACACGACTTTAAGTTCGATGACATCCACTTTGAAGATGATGATACACTGAAGGTACGTTTCTCTTGGAAATCTTCATGGAACATACCCCAATTGTACTGTATTTGTAGGCCTGTTTGCGCATGTTTCTGGATCTCGATTTTGTGGAGCGTTTTCATATTGACTACGAAGTGCTGTGCCGTTGGCTGTTGAGCGTCAAAAAGAACTATCGCAATGTTACGTATCACAATTGGCGGCATGCCTTCAATGTGGCCCAAATGATGTTTGCCATTCTGACGGTGAGTAGAAACAGAACAATGAATTTAGCATGAAATATAACCATCTTTTCTTTAGACCACACAATGGTGGAAGATCTTTGGCGAAATTGAATGCTTGGCTCTCATTATTGGCTGCCTGTGTCATGATCTCGACCATCGAGGGACTAACAACTCCTTTCAGATTAAGTACGTTGGAGGAAGTGCCTTAAAAGTGTTTCAATTCTAAAGAAAAACTTCACTTCTTAGAGCCTCTTCGCCTCTGGCGCAGCTGTACTCCACATCCACCATGGAGCATCATCATTTCGATCAGTGTCTGATGATTTTGAATAGCCCTGGAAATCAAATACTGGCCAATCTCTCCTCCGATGATTATTGCAGGGTTATACGGGTGTTGGAAGATGCCATTCTGTCCACCGATTTGGCAGTGTATTTCAAGTGAGTTCTGAGGCAGACAAACCCCAAATGAAACTTGAGGCATAACTGTTTTGTTTGTACGTGTACCCCTCAGAAAACGTGGCCCATTCTTGGAGAGCGTGGAGCAGCCATTGAGCCATTGGGTGGGCGAGGAACCGCGTGCTTTGCTGCGGGCCATGAGCATGACTGTCTGTGATTTGTCGGCCATCACGAAGCCTTGGGAGATTGAGAAGCGTGTGGCCGATTTGGTTAGCTCCGAGTTCTTCGAGCAGGGCGACATGGAGAAGCAGGAGCTGAACATAACTCCGATTGTAAGAACTGAAACCTTAAACGGTGATTATTGTAAGAGTCTAAGCATCTATTCATCTCCCCTTAAAGGATATCATGAATCGCGAAAAGGAGGACGAGCTGCCCATGATGCAAGTGAACTTTATTGATTCCATTTGCATGCCCATCTACGAGGTATGTCTTTCCCTTTAGTCTCACCTTTTCGGTTATTATTAAATGTATATTTTGGATGTTGTGTCCCTTCAGGCCTTTGCCACACTCTCGGACAAGCTGGAACCTCTTGTCGAGGGTGTGCGCGATAATCGCGGGCATTGGATCGATATGGCCGATGGAAGCAAAACTAGTCAGGACGAGGAAGAGGAAGAGAAGAAGGAGAAGGATCAAAAGGAGCAGAACGAGCAGCAAATTGTGATATCGAATGGTGACTGCAAGGCCGCGACGATGAGTGATGATGATGTGGCACAAGCTGATGCTGAAGCAGACCAAAGCGTAAATGGCACACTCACAGCGGTAGCCAACAGCAGCAACACAACTAATAACCACATTGCCGTCGTTGCTTCTCATCCCACCAGCACCCAGCCCAGTGATGATGATGATGATGCTTGTAACGATGTGGTTGCTGCCGCACCAGAGGAGCAGGAGCAGGAGAGGAGCACTACAGAGAACGGTCATGCCGATGCTGATGCCGATACCGAAGTGGAGTCGAACAGCAGCTGCCTGTCCTCGGCAACCTCGTCGACAGCCTCCAGCCGTGCATCCACGCCGCCGCCCACTGGCGAAGATGACAGCACACCCGTTTCGCCCTCAAAGACGCTGCAGGCCCGACTCGTGGCAGCCAATCTGAATGCGTTGCAACGTCAGAGCACAGCCGCACAGAAGCCGCGCTGCAGGAGCTGCGACCAGTCGCAGCGCAGCGGCCTCCAGGTGCGCAAGACAAGCTCCCTGAAGGGGACCCAGGATCTGGAGTCCAGGAATGGCACGGCTGCTCTTTGCAAGAGCACGCCCATGATAAACAACCACAACCACAACAACCATCATCATCATCATAGTCACAGTCATAGCCACAGTCATGCTGGTCATCATCATCATCATCATCATCACTCGCATCAGTCGCATCAGAATCACCATCCCATAATCGGTGGGGGCATTGGCACGGCCAGCATCGGTGGCAGCGGCCTGATCAGCCTCAATGCCTCATCGGAAAGTGATAGGATACCAAAAATTGTGGGTAAAATTGGAAATCTCGATGGTCTGCCCTTTGGCAATGGGTGCACACCGAATGGTCATGGAATGCCGTACGGCAGCTATCAAAACCATCATCATCATCATCTACTGGCGCGTCGTCATTCGGAGACAAACAGCAATGGGGGAGCCACCGCCTTGGCAGCTGACAAATAAATGAAAAATACATCCCAATTAAATAATCTTCAATATGTACATACATACAAACATCCACCATCACTACACTACACTATACATATATGTACACTTCTCTCTCTCATCTTGTATATAACATTTTCTATTGAGCAACAGTATCGCAGTGCAGTAGAGGAAGATAATGAAAGAAAACGAAAACGATAAAGAACATACCATAAGCATAGCCTACACTCTAAAGAACTATATAGAAAAAAGCAAAAAGATTCCTATATCCATATGTGTGTGTATATTTTTTGATCTATGTGTGTGTTTGTGTATCTTCAATTTTAGTCCATACGATAGATAAATCATAAATGATAGAATGATAAAATGATAAAGCAAAGAAGTCAAATTCTCTAGATGTTTAAGCAAAAAAAACAAACAAAACAAAAATTGTACCAAAAAAGTCAGAGTAGTGGATTCTTAAATGAGAATTGCCCGTGTTGGCTCATGTACAGTACTTGTACTTTATAGAGCATAAAGCAGCATCCCTAAAGCATGGCAAAAAGGAAAAAGTATTGTAATATCCCCCTACCCCCCATACATATACATACATATGATATGATACTATGATACTATGATGATATGATATGATAATGATTGTATAACTCTTATGTAAACGTAAACGTTAGTTGAATTATCTCTATGGGTACCAAAAGTCTAACTTTAGTAGCATTAACCAACCAACCAAGCAACCAACCGCCGCTTAGTCGGACCCTTAGTTTTTAATATAACCTCTCCGGACACACACAAAGAACACAGAAGAATACCAGAAGATGAAAACACTAAGCGCTTTGATTTTCCCCCTCTCTGCGCTCTTTTCGAATTTAAATAATTGTAATGTTACGCGATAATAATATACATTATGTAATTGTATCTATGTGTTATGTCGATGGCATACTATGCAAAACCATCCTTTGAGCATCTAACCCTAACCCTAACTCTGACCAGCACGTCTAACGTTCTGTGTGTGTGCGTTACTTGGGCTAATTGCCATTACATATTTGTGCAGATGCAGATCTACGAGTATATAGAGTACATATGTATGTATAATCCTTTCTTTAGATTAAATTGTACTTTGTGAGTTTTGTTATTTATTGTCGGCATTATAGAGAATCCTCCTATCGAAAATACACAAAATATTTGCTGTAATGGAACCCTGTTCAACAAGGCAAAACTAAATAAAGCAACAAAATATCTTAAACATTTCCGAATCCTATTTAAAATATAGATTTAATTGAACGAATTAGTTATAGTAGTAAAATAGTAGTCAAATTGTATCAGGCAGGACATCGGGTATTTTGACGTTTGGATTGACAGAAAGCATTCCGAATTCCCCTTCAATTGAGGTTGGCCTTGGCCCCAAGTGTTATCCAATCGGTCGTTTGACACTGGCAGCTGAACTATCGGTTCATGCGAACATTCAGTATTAACTCACAGCTCGGCAAACTAAAACAAAATATAAGTTTTTAGTCATCCGAGCCATCTTATGTGGAGCGTCTTATTGTGAGCATCAGTATTTCATGACAATTGAAAGCGGCACAGCAGCCACGATCGGATTCTCGCCTTACTCGCATAGTGGATCGATGTACGGCTCGAATGCAGTCTTCGCATTGCCGGCCATATGCAACCACATGGAATTCGAATAAGGTATAAGTCGAGACATAAGGCCGGGTATAAGCGGTTGAAGTGATCTAGGTTCAAGGCTCTCGATGAAGGTTTCCATGGCGTAGAACATTTTGGAATTATTTGATGGATTTCCTTTTCGAGAGTCGCATATATAAAATCGAGAATAGGCCATCAGACTGCAATGCTGAAGACATTCAAACAATCTTGTCTATCGCATAATTTGATGCCGGCAAATCATGCACAAATCCAAACCAAAAGACAAGACAAGATCCTAAATGGAACCACTTATCAAAATGCTACTAATTGGGTCTTATGTTATACTCTTATTTAAAATGCCTCTCACAGACAGTCTGTTACAGATTACAGTTCTCACAACAAAAGAATTTTGAAATATACGAATAGGTACATGAATTTATGCGTGCTGATCCTTGTCATTGGTAAAGAGTTCGGACTTCGCTAAGGGTTCCGGAAGTTCCTTGTCATCGCCAAGCAGTCCTGACTTATCCTCGTCGCTAACCAGTCCGGACTGCTCCTCGTCGCTTAAGAGTTCGGATGGCTTCTTGTCGTCGCTTAAGAGCTCAGACTGGTTATTGTCGTCGCTAATGAGTTCCGACTGCTCCACTGCGTCCTCCCTAGCTAAGAGATCGGGCTCCTCATTATAGAATTCGGACATCGCGGTGTCGTCGCTTAAGATTTCAGACATCTCGGTGTCCTCGCTTAAGAGTTCGGGCTGCTCCTTGTCGTAGCTAAGGAGTTGGCGCTGCTTCGTGTTGTCTTTCAGAAAATCGGACTGTTTCTTGCGGATCAAAAGTAGCAACTTCTTCCACTTGTGGGACCGTTTGTCCGTGATTTCCTGTTTGTCCATAATTGAAGTGATCAATTGGAGGACCTTGGACAAATGCGGCCGAACATGGTCATAGTAGTGCGCAAAGAGCACCATAAGACAACGAGTCACAGTGGTGTACTCAGTTTGGACAACGCCAAAGGGAATATGGCGGATGATCGCGTCGACAAACTGCTCGATGGGGCAATGCTGGTGATCAGTGATGACCATGAGGCAGACCAGTCCGCAGAAACGGTCCTGCTCGGCCACCGGGAGGATCGTGTCCTGATGGAGAGCCGTGATAACAGTCCCCGAGACGGCCTTTATGATATGTTTCACCTCATCCTTGGCATGGTGGATCATCCGTTTCAGGGAGAGCAGGCTTCGTTGTCGCACCTTCCGCTTCTCATCGAGCAGACCTTTGAGGATGCCATCGCATAGAATATTATAGTATGGCCTTCCCTTGTTGCCCAGCTGGGCGATGCAGCGGGAGAGGACGTAAACGACGATGGACTGATGACTGCTGATACTCGTATTTCCATCCTCGACCTGCGGCATGCAGCTGCGCTCGCAGTGTATGACTAGCCGCCGGAAGTGTTTGCTGAACTCCTTCTGTCCCACCCTGTTGCCAAGGTCGGGCAGCACGTTGCCCACCATTTCCGTCAACTGTCTCTCCTGGTAAACGATTTCACTGTAGCGTTCCATTGACAGCGCTCGCTGCGTCGTGTTGTCCTTGACAACCTGGCACCGCAGCCGACGTTGCAGGATCTTCTGCATAAGCAATAGGAGCTCGTTCGCATAGTTCTTCAGCACTCGGCAATGGGTCTTTGAATCCTCCAGCAGTAGTTGGACACAGGCCAAGACGGCAGTGACGTTTTCGGCGTCACTGGCGGTCTCCATGAACTCAATCAGATGTGGGAACACTTTGTGGCACAGCTTCATGGCCCTCCACAGATCCCAACTGCTCCACTCAAGCTGTATAATCTTGGAGAGCGCTTCGAAGGCAGCTCGTTGCACGAGCTCCTTTCTCTGGCCGAAGCTCTTGAGAGCACGGCTCAGGGCCTTCGACCTATATGGAAATAGCAGGTCCGGCAAGTTGACGGCAAAACTGTTGATGCACCGGAAAGCTGCCTCGCGCTCATCGGTATCCTCGCTGGCCGCAAAAGCGCTGCCTTCGGCATTCAGACGATCAATGATCTCGAACAGATTGCTGATGATCCCAGGGAAGGGCTCTTTGAACTTTTCGGGCACCACGGCAGCCAGCTCGGACATCAGCGGGTACGTAAATTCTATCATGTCGGGCTTGTTGTGCATCAGTTCCAGGGTTAAGTCTACTAGCCGGGGACACAGGGCGGCGAACTTCTCCTGACTCACCCGACCCAATGTGGCAATGACCTGGAGAGAAAAATCATTTTATTGAATCTACAAACTATGAAGTGTGAGACTGTCGAATAACTTAAAAGAAGTCGATCAAAAGGCACAAGATAGCCAAGGTCTATGTACTATGAAAATTGTACTTTTATCACGAGTCATGTGATCGTTCAATTCAACCGTATTCAATCCTTTACCTGCAAAAATTGCATCCTGACTACAATTTCTAGCTCATCCCGTCCATCACCCCTTACATCGCCTAATGCTCGAGCCACGTCCCAAACTGGATCAAAGTACGGCTGGAATGCTGTCCTCGATTTGCGGGCCAGAGAAGTGATATTACGGAGCACAAAGTACTGCATGCACAATGAATTCTGTTGCGGTTGAATGTAGGGAATAAGTCGAGACATGAGATCGGCTAAATGCGGTTGAAGTGCTCTAGGTCTCAGGCTCTCGATGAAGGTTTCCAGGGCGTACAACATGTTGGAATTTTTGATAGATTCCCTTTTCGAGAGTAGCAGATTTTCCGACAATTTGTCCGTGTCGAGAAAGCTATAGAAGATCGAGAACACTGTAGCGGCCTGCAGTGTGATCTCAGGCTGGAGACATTCCACCATCTTGGCTATCGCATACTGTGATGCCCGGCGTACCACAGGATTTGAATCCAATTGCCCGCTCTGGACAATGGACATGCATCGATCCATACATTGTTGGCTTAGTTGATGGGCGAATCCCTCGGCCATCACCGCCAAAAAGTATTGTGTGCCACCGCGTTTCGCTTCGGACTGCTGCTCCTGATCATACACTATGGGCTCGATGAGGTTGAGTATACGTGATGCCATTTTGGATGTGGATGATCGCTGGAGTAGCTTTAACAGCACACTAATGCCAGCCGCGAGTACATCTGCATCACTATCCTGACTGTCCAAATCTAGTATACGTTCAACAAACAGACTATGCAGTGCATTGAGAATCTTGTTCATCCAGTGCATACGGACTATGTCGCGTCGCCAGCTGTGAATAAGGCAGCCCAAGAATTCAATTGACCGCACGCGGAGGCCTCTGTTCAATGAGATATCCTCGATTATAGGTATCAGATCCTCCAGCACGACCGGCAACTGCATCCGAACCACTTCGGGTGTGAACTCCACTAGATTGTGGAGAAGATTGAATACGCAATTGCCGCGATCTGGTTGATCCTGACAGGTAGCCAGTCTCAGTTTTTTCATAACGAGGGGCACAGAGGCCGACACGGCGGTTCCATTGGTCAAATGCTTGTGACCTGTAGGTAGGGATCGGTTCCACACCTTGCACAGACAATCAGATATCGGGGTCCCCAGAAGGCCCCTTTCGTCGGCCAAGCGCAGACCACTCACGAGAATCCGCTGAGTTCGGTCCATTTGATTAACGAACACACCTGGAGCTACATCGGCCATAAGGCCCAGCACGGTAGCACCCAATTTCCGGTACGCTGGCTCGCTAGAGAGACATATGGCCTCTACGTACTGGAACACGGCGTCGGTCCATCTACAGTTGCCGCCGCTGATGTTGGTTTTTTCGTGATCCATCAGAACACTTACAATATGCACAATCATCTGCTGAAGAACAACTTCTACATGGGCGTTCAGTGACTGCAGCGCGTTGAAAATAATCTTTTGTACATTGCCCTGCATGTCCGATGACAGCCTTGTCCACCGATCGAATGGTGACAGCCGCTTCGATATTATTTGCGCAGCGCTTAGACGCAGCTCTGACGGATGCCTTGAGTCAAGGAGCTCACATAGGGTCATAGTGCTTTCATCATCGTGGAATTCTCTCTCCAGCTCCTCGAAGGCTTTGCGTTGTATCTCAATATGCGTCGAGAGCGTGTTCGCCAGCAACACAATAATCATGTTCCTTTTGCATGACATATTGTTTTTCACGTATCAGTTGTTAATCTATTCTCCGAATGGTTTCTATTCGATCATAATTACAACAAATTGTAGTACTTGCTGACTTAATTGTTTCCATTTCGATTACTTACTTTTTAATAAGTCCAATTCACTCTTGATCTTTAAGGATCAGTTGTGTTGGTGCTGGTTGTTGCACTTCTTCTACGATTCAAAACTGAGGCACATCTGTTGGTTTTTGTAAGCTATGTACACCATATATATGTATATATATATATATATACCTTCTCCTAGTTTTGTATGATTTTTCAAGGGATCGTGCACTTGATATTTGGATTTTTTATTTTGAACTTTAAATTTTGTTTTTAGTTTGTTGCATGGCGTGTTGTGCCTTAATACTAAATGTTTGCTGCCATTGTCAAATACTTTACGCCACGGCCTACTTGAATCGCAAAGCCATTTGAAATGTTTTCTGTCAACATACCGGATATCATGATACCATTTTACAATAAAACCAGTAGCAACTTCGGGAGATACTCTCTACTTAAGCAAATGTATTCTATGCAGGTTCCCATACTGCACATCTCTCTCTCTCTCTTTCTCTCTTCCCAAGAACGAAGTACTATCCGGCCGTTGTATCTCGCTCACTCCGAGAGTGCAGCCGCTGGCAGCATAACTTACATTAAACATACGTTTCCGGACCACTGTGTTCCCACTGCGATCCCAACGGGTACCTAAATTAACTTAGCATTTTGTCTCAAGCTAGACACTGCCTGCAAAGACAGAGTGCAGTCAGTCATTAACCCCGTTTTTCATCTGCTGCAACTAGTTCTGCAGCGCACATATGTAAATACATATTAATTCCCATGTATTGTAGACGCATTAGATTTTCAGAAGAATACAAAACACTCTACTCCTAAAAAAATATAATTGATTGATTAGATTTAATCATTCGACGACAGTTTGGATCCTCACGAGCCTGAGAAAGAATGTCCTTCGTGTCGTTCTATACCTATTTAATCGAGAAATAGCTCCCACAACAGCCAAGAGGTTGTGAAAATAATTAAAACACTGGTTTTTCTGTAGACTATATCTCGGCTACCCAGCGGCCGATCGGGGCGTGGCATGTCTGTCCGTGATCGGGAGAGTCCTGCTAGTCGACTGCCATCGGAAAAAAGGACATCCATTTTTTCACGAATTTCGCAAAAAATAATGATGTAACCATCGGGAAATTTAGATTTACAATTTCAGCGTAAGGAATAAACCAGTATTTTAATTATTTGCTCAGCCAAAGGACTTGGGCGCTGTATCTGGGCCAAGCTGGGCCGGATCGGAGAAAGACCTCCTCTCCCAGTTAACCATCAAGTGGACGAACAAATCAAGCTTATCCTCGCCCGGACGGACAAGCAGCTGCTCGAGATGAAAATGTCGTAGTTTTTGAATCTGAAGCACAAATATTTCACCGACTACAAGTGGAAGGGTAAGTGAATCCATATTCTTCCTAGTACTATCTTACCTTGCCTTACACGCTGTATACTTTTCAGTTCCCAGGCCCCCAGATCCCAGCCCCCCCCCCCAGATCATAAAATCGCTGGTCAGAGGACATTTTAACCGTGAAGGAACCCCCCAGAATCCATGCCATCCAGGACGCTCGTACGTTCGCCGCTCGCCGGGCAGTTGGTGCTTTCCACCGCTGAATCAGGACTCATACAGGATGAATAGAATATAGAATATATGTATATAGAATAGAATATAGAGTAACAATCCTATCTGTAATTCAGCTTGTGTCAAAAAGTCCTTTTGATTATAATAAACAAAATTATCAAACATTTTTTCTTCGTTTCTCTATCTGGGAAATCTGGGAAAAAATATCCTTGATCATGGGTAAGGACTTCATTAAGGATATTTTCAGATCACGAATAGGCCCACAAAAAAACGAGAAACGGTTACATTTATAACTGGGGAAAATATCCTTGATCCTTGAGAAGGACTCCATCAAATCAAGGAATTTCTTACGGTCACAGGAAGCCATAGCACGCCCAGATCGGGCTATAAATACCTTAGAGAGCTAAATATGTATATCTGGGCATGTTGTAGTCCTTGTGCAAGGATCAAGCATATTGTTTTCGGATCACAGGAAGCAATGGCATGCCCAGATTGACCCTGAAATAACTGAGAAAACAAGCTAAATAGGGCTGGAGGAACTATCCTTGATCCCTGATCCTTGATCCGTGATCCAGGAATCCGTGGCACGCCAGGTTCGGCCCACGAATAACCGAGAAACCGAAATATTTATAGCGGGGGAAATTTTCGTTGATCCTTGATAAGGACATCCATTAAATCAAGGATATTTTTCGGTCACAGGAAGATGTGGCACGCCAGAATAGGCCTACAAATAGCGGAGTTACGGACTATTATTGTTTAATAAAAAAAATAGTTGTTGTTGTACAACAACAACCCTCAGAATAGCGGCCACACAAAAAACAGAAAACGAGAATTTCAGGTCTGGGATACCAGGCGAACAGAAATCAGCAGAAGGTCGCTGGGTTTTTTTTTTAATTTTTAAAATTTTCAACCGTTTTTCGCACCCCAAAAGTATGCAACAAATTCCCCACATATGGTGATAACTAAATCAGAATCAAGCAATGCTGTTGCATACTTTTGGGGTGCGAAAAACGGTTGAAAATTTTAAAAATTAAAAAAAAAACCCAGCGACCTTCTGCTGATTTCTGTTCGCCTGGTATCCCAGACCTGAAATTCTCGTTTTCTGTTTTTTGTGTGGCCGCTATTCTGAGGGTTGTTGTTGTACAACAACAACTATTTTTTTTATTAAACAATAATAGTCCGTAACTCCGCTATTTGTAGGCCTATTCTGGCGTGCCACATCTTCCTGTGACCGAAAAATATCCTTGATTTAATGGATGTCCTTATCAAGGATCAACGAAAATTTCCCCCGCTATAAATATTTCGGTTTCTCGGTTATTCGTGGGCCGAACCTGGCGTGCCACGGATTCCTGGATCACGGATCAAGGATCAGGGATCAAGGATAGTTCCTCCAGCCCTATTTAGCTTGTTTTCTCAGTTATTTCAGGGTCAATCTGGGCATGCCATTGCTTCCTGTGATCCGAAAACAATATGCTTGATCCTTGCACAAGGACTACAACATGCCCAGATATACATATTTAGCTCTCTAAGGTATTTATAGCCCGATCTGGGCGTGCTATGGCTTCCTGTGACCGTAAGAAATTCCTTGATTTGATGGAGTCCTTCTCAAGGATCAAGGATATTTTCCCCAGTTATAAATGTAACCGTTTCTCGTTTTTTTGTGGGCCTATTCGTGATCTGAAAATATCCTTAATGAAGTCCTTACCCATGATCAAGGATATTTTTTCCCAGATTTCCCAGATAGAGAAACGAAGAAAAAATGTTTGATAATTTTGTTTATTATAATCAAAAGGACTTTTTGACACAAGCTGAATTACAGATAGGATTGTTACTCTATATTCTATTCTATATACATATATTCTATATTCTATTCATCCTGTATGAGTCCTGATTCAGCGGTGGAAAGCACCAACTGCCCGGCGAGCGGCGAACGTACGAGCGTCCTGGATGGCATGGATTCTGGGGGGTTCCTTCACGGTTAAAATGTCCTCTGACCAGCGATTTTATGATCTGGGGGGGGGGGCTGGGATCTGGGGGCCTGGGAACTGAAAAGTATACAGCGTGTAAGGCAAGGTAAGATAGTACTAGGAAGAATATGGATTCACTTACCCTTCCACTTGTAGTCGGTGAAATATTTGTGCTTCAGATTCAAAAACTACGACATTTTCATCTCGAGCAGCTGCTTGTCCGTCCGGGCGAGGATAAGCTTGATTTGTTCGTCCACTTGATGGTTAACTGGGAGAGGAGGTCTTTCTCCGATCCGGCCCAGCTTGGCCCAGATACAGCGCCCAAGTCCTTTGGCTGAGCAAATAATTAAAATACTGGTTTATTCCTTACGCTGAAATTGTAAATCTAAATTTCCCGATGGTTACATCATTATTTTTTGCGAAATTCGTGAAAAAATGGATGTCCTTTTTTCCGATGGCAGTCGACTAGCAGGACTCTCCCGATCACGGACAGACATGCCACGCCCCGATCGGCCGCTGGGTAGCCGAGATATAGTCTACAGAAAAACCAGTGTTTTAATTATTTTCACAACCTCTTGGCTGTTGTGGGAGCTATTTCTCGATTAAATAGGTATAGAACGACACGAAGGACATTCTTTCTCAGGCTCGTGAGGATCCAAAATGTCGTCGAATGATTAAATCTAATCAATCAATTATATTTTTTTAGGAGTAGAGTGTTTTGTATTCTTCGGAAAATCTAATGGTATGGCAATGCGTCTACAATACATGGGAATTTATATATTTATCTCTTACCGATCGTTTGGACAGGACTCATTAGGAGCAGTAGATGAACATTCGATTGTTTAATATACATATAGTATTGTTTATTAGGCATACATTATGCGTTTATTGTACATACACATATGTTTAGTTGTAAAATAGCAAAACACACATACACGAGTACAAATGCTTGTGAATTAGTTTGTTTTCATTCGCTTATAATTATTTGAGAGCCTAAAGAGAATTTAACTAAATGGCGAATGCATGCTGCAATTGCCTGATGATGGGACCGAGCAGGGTGTTTTGTATTTTTCGGGGTGTACATACGGAACAAGCTAGAGTATATATGTATGTATGTATATCTCGTACGTGCATTGGACAAGTCTTTAGGTAAGCAAACATCAAAAGAAACTTATGTACAAGCGCAAGAGTTATTTACAAAATGCGCAATTATTTATCGATCCGGGATGCTCCTTCCTCACTGTCTGCCTTCTTTCATTTTTCACTTACAAGGAAGCAATGAATGGCGTTAGATCG